>NC_092129.1:31086113-31711113 GCF_043159975.1 Macaca nemestrina
AAGAAGAGTTTTAAGGAAGGGGGATTCATTCATAGGTGACAGCGTGAATAAATATAGTTTGTGTAATTTCTTAAGCTCTAAAAGTAGCCATAAGCAATATATAATTTGTATAATTCCTTAAACTCTAAAAGTGGCCATAAGCAATGAACATTGAACTAAAAAGAGAAAAGACAGTATACCTTCCGTCTCAAAGAATGGGAATTTCAGAATCTGACTCTATTGTATTGCAAGTGCCACTGGGGGTTATTATTTCATTAAAAAGTAATTTAGTAACATTTATGTTGTTTTACTCTTTTTAAAAGTAGTATCTAACATATTCTAAATATTCATCAAAATATAATTATTTTTCTTAATTTTAATGAATTTAAAAGGTAATTTAGAATTCAACTATAGATCTAATTAAAGAGTATATGCTAATATATAGAGAACATGTTATAGATGTCTACAGAAAAAAGCATCATATCAAACAAATTGAACAGGTATCTGCAAAATCAACTTATTTTCATAAAGGTCAGAATATAGTGGGGTATTTTAGCAGATATATACCTTCTAAAAAAGTCATCCTTCTGCTATATTTGGCATTAATTAGATAAATTTGATTGTAGGGCCTAGCTTAATAACGTTTTAATGGAGGATTTGAAAGGACTGGAGAATCCTAGTGAAGATGATTAAAGGTATTCAGAAAGAATGGTCCATTTGAGGAGGGTCAGAAGTGTTAGCTATATTTGTATTAGAGAGGGAAAACATAGGTTGCTTTTAAGTACTTTGGAACATAATGGAAGATATTTATTTGAGTTTACCTGGTAAGAATTTGACTCCCTTCTAACATAATTTTTGTACAATAGAAACTAGAAGACTAATGTCACACTTCTCAGAATCCTTTGCAGCATGGCAGATTCTGTTCATGGTCTACATTCTGCCAAGCAGATATACCCAATTAAGATTGGCAGGTGAAAGTGAGCGGTAGTGGTTATGTAAATGAGATCTGATCAGCTGGCAGTCCTGATGGCGCATTTAGTTCTGTTATGGCTAGCAATGATCTAAGTTTCTGGTAACCAGTCCCTGGTGACTTAGGTGTTAAGCAGCAAGATGATAGCTGTTTAGCTGTCATGTGGACACTAGAATAGCCTATAGAAATTTGGGCATTTTTCCTTGGATGCTCTGTTCCTGACTCTAGTAACCAAACAGAATTTTTTGTTCTTCCAGAGATTCTGTAAACTTCCTAACTTCACTCTATTCCCTGTCACAATAATCCCCTTTCTTCTAAAACTGGGATAGTGGATTACTTGAAAAAAAAAGGTTTAAAAATTTCTATAGGTTTTGGGGGAACAGGTGGTGTTTGGTTACATGAATAAGTTTAGTGGTGATTTCTGAGATTTTGGTGAACCTATCACCCGAGTAGTGTACACTGTGCCCAGTTTAGTCTTTTGTCACTCACCCCTCTCCCACCCTTTCCCCCAAGTTCCTAAAGTCCCTTGTATCATTCTCATGCCTTTGCGTCCTCATAGGTTAGCTCCCACTTATGAGTGAGAACATACAATGTATGGTTTTTCCATTCCTGAGTTACTTCACTTAGAATAATTGTCTCCAATTCCATCCAGGTTGCTGTGAATGCCATTATTTTGTTCCTTTCATGGCTGAGTAGTATTCCATGGTATATATATGCCATGTTTTCTTTATCTACTCATTGATTAATGGGCATTCGGGCTGATTCCATATTTTTACAGTTGTGAATTGTGCTGCTATAAACATGCATGTGCAAGCATCTTTTTCATATAATGATTTCTTTTCCTCTGGATAGTACCCAGTAGTGGGACTGCTGGATCAAATAGTAGTTCCACTTTGAGTTCTTTAAGGAATCTCCACAGTATTTTCCTTAGTGGTTGTAGTAGTTTACATACCCCCTAACTGTAAAAGTGTTCGCTTTTTACCACTTCCATGCCAACATCTATTAATTTTTGAATTTTTGGTTATGGCCACTCTTGCAGGAGTAAGGTGAGATCAAAACCACGTTGTGGTTTTGATTTGCATTTCTCTGACAATTAGCGATGTTGAGCATTTTTTCATATGTTTCTTGGCCATTTGTATAGCTTCTTTTGAGTATTGTCTATTCATGATCTTAGCCCTTTTTTTGATGGGATTGTTTGTTTTATTCTTGCTCATTTGTTTTAGTTCCTTGTGGATTCTGGATGTTAGTCCTTAAATAGATGGGACATAATTACACTAAAAGCTTTCTGCACAGCAAAAGAAATAATCAGTAGAGTAAACAGACAACCCACAGAGTGGGAGAAAATCTTCACAATCTATACATCCAGCATGGATTACTTTTCCTGTGAGTAAGTTTTCTGCTTGTTACTGCCATTAATCAAATTTCTTTGTAATAATAACTAATGAATATTTTTTACATGTCGCCATTTAAAATATTATCTCACTTAATCTTTACATCTGCTTTATGAGCTTCTAAGTTTCCCCAAAACACCCCGTGGTTACTTACAAAAAGATAGTCAGATCCAGGTCTCTTTTAATATGACCACTTCTAAGAAGGATGAATAAAGAAAGTGGGTTCAAATGTAAGTCAAAAAGAGGTCATTTTAGGCATAAAAATAAGCAGTTTAATAGAATACTAATTGTATCTATGGAATAGACTAATCAGTGAACTCAAAGTTTTATCACTGAACATCCTTAAAATGACAGGGTTGGGGCCAAGGAATCGTTTGTTAGACTAGACCTCATTTGACATACGTTTTTAGCATTTCGGTTCTTTACTTTTGTACATAGAATTTCTAAATTTCTATTTGATCACTGTGATCTGATGTTATGGTCTTCATAGTGACAATGTAATTTTATGACAATACGATTATTTAATAGAATTATGAGATTTTTATTGTCAGCTGTTTATTTTTTCTAAGAAACAGAACTACAAAATATTTAAAATTTTGTAGTAATTCCTTAACATCATTATATATCCAAAAAGTGTTAAAATTTTCTCAATTGCTTCATCAATTTTTTAAGAATTAGTTTTTTCAAATCAGAATTCAAAGTATATATATTACAATGTTTTGACATGTATCTTGAGTCTCTGTTGATCTTTAAGCCTCCTTTACTCCTAATTCCTCCTTGCAATTTATTTGTAGAAGAAACTGCATAATTTGTCCAGAAGAATTTCTCACAGTCTGGATTTTACTCATTGCATTCCTCTAGAGTTATTCAATATGTTCTTCTTTTCTCTGTGTTTTCTGTAAACTAGTGGGATTTAGAAACTTTTTCAAATTCAGGTTTGATTTATTCTGCATAACAAAAGCACTTCATAGATGGTAATGTGTACTTTTATCAGGAGGCCTGGTTGTTTCTCTTAGATCCTTTATTTCATTAAGGACTGGTGATATTCTAACTCTGTGGTACCTTCATTTATTATCTAACAACTTCTCTAAGGTAATTAGTATGTTTATTCTATTTTCTATATTATCTTTTCTTTCTCCCTGCACTTCTTAATAACTGTGCTATATCAACATTATCATGACATATAGCCATTATATACTATAATGCTTTCCTTGCATTTATTATTTAACCTTGGTTCTATAGGTAAATAAGAATTTAATTATTACTACTGCTCCTTATGTGTGATCCTTATTGCCTACTCTCCAGTCATTTTGGTATCTGAAGTTTGTTCTGCAGTAGAATACTATGGAAGAGCTCTATGGGGCAATATTTCTTGAGTTCTTGTGTGTTCACAAAAAGTTCAACACTTTTATTTGTAGGTCACTTAAACTGCATCTAAAGTCCTTGGCTCACGTTTTCTTTCCTTGAGACTCTCAAATATGTTAAGATATTTCATTATCTTCTATCATAAAGCATTTCTCTTAAAAAACATGACGTCAATCAGGTCTTTTTTTTTTTTATTTTTATTTTTCCTGTATCAGTGACTTGGTCTTTTTGTTTAGACACCGAAAGGATCTTAATTTTTTCTTAAAAGTTGTTTTTACTAGAATATGTTTCCCTGTGTTCTCTTCTGGTTAATTTTTTTCTAGGTATATGGTTTGTTCTTTCTGTATATATGTAGCTTGAAGTTTTTATTTATTTCAGAAAAGTTTTCTTGAATTTACATTTTGGTCTGGATTCTATTCTATTGCTTTAGGTCTCTTCTTTGGAGACTTCTACTACATATGTGTTTGGGTTTTTTTTTTTTTTTTGCCTTCTTCTATCTCTCATTACTTTCTTTTAAGTTGTTTTTCTATATTTACTTTTATATTTTACTTAAATTTCCCTTTTTCTATATTCTGTTTTATAAGGCATTATCCATGTATCCAAATGCTTTTTTCACTATTCAAATCCATTTATTTGTTCTTGTATTCCTTTAGGTTTAGTCATCATTTCTGAAATGATTTTTCTTTTATTTCTAAGTCTTTCTTGAGTTTTGTTCCCTTTCTTTACAAATATATTTTTTTCTTCCCTTCAGCTCATTTCTGTTTCTAATTTTTCTGCTATTCTTTCATAGTTTCTATTATTTTACAAAATTCTTTTAGATTGTTTTGAAATATTAGGAAATATTTTTATCTGTTTTATGGGATGTTTCCTGGCATGCCTCTATTATCTCCATGACTATTATCCTTATTTCCTTACAAAAACTTTACATGTGATCTGTCCACAATACATTCCTCTTGCTGATTTTAAGTGAGAAGTGTTTTCTTGTATT
Source organism: Macaca nemestrina (assembly GCF_043159975.1). Classification (NCBI taxonomy): domain Eukaryota; kingdom Metazoa; phylum Chordata; class Mammalia; order Primates; family Cercopithecidae; genus Macaca; species Macaca nemestrina. Next base: position 31,090,807 of record NC_092129.1, read on the forward strand.
CAAAGAAAGGGAGGGTCAGATGAGCCTTCCCAGTTTCATGGCTCTGGACTTCTTCTCCATACTTCTATCCTGGAGCTTCTCTTTTCTTTGCCATTAATGTTTCCACCCTGCTTCTACTTAGATTTTCCTCCAAGGTATTTCTTCTTAGGTTGAGCATTTGTTTTGAAAGGGTCCTTTCACAACAAATTATGTTGGTCGAGACTCCTCTGCATGATCTTTCTGTTCTGTGGTCCCTTGAACTCACTCATGAATTGTAGCCTTTGAATGCCTTCAAATTGACTCACTGAGCTGTCACCACTAGAGAGGACACTTTATTTTGAGGGTAAATATCTGTTCGGAATTTGGTTTCTGGATCTCAAACTCATCAGAAGTACTTTTCTCTTCTCTGCTTTCTCCCATACAGGAGCTGATACCATGTGGGCCTGATACAAGGTCAAGTTTTGGTATTGCAGGAACACCCTTTTTGTGAATTCAGCCATAGATGTTGACATAACATTTTGTTTTGTCATTCTAGCTTCTTTGTTTTATTGAAGGTTTGGAAAGATTAAAATACCAGGCCAGTGTAGCCTATACTATCCTGCTAGAAATCAGTAATCAGTTTATTCTTAATCTTATTTCATGACTCTAAGAGGATTTGAACTCTTTTCCTTGAAGATTTAATTAGCAATCATTTTGCATATTCAGGGCAGAAGTCTAAAAATTTAACTATCTGCTTTTTTGAGGTCTTTGCCATTGTTATATCCTACTATGCAATTTAGTCACTTCAGAAAAGCAGTTACCTAAATAAATTCTTAATAGAAAATGTGCTCTTTGTAAACATGTATGTATACACAAAAATTTACAGTATATAATACATATCTATGCAGTATATATGTTAATAAAAACACATTAAAATTGACTTAGTTTACAAATTATTTTAAAGAGTTTCTTTAAATTAAAAAAATGTGAATTTATTTTGCTTATAAAAGACTCAGGAATGCATTCCCATTTTAATCGTTTTGCTTTTATCCTAAATGTTTTCTTCTCACCTAATAAAAAGGGGAAGGAATGTTTTGCCAAGCTCAAGACCCATTTGGATATGTGGTTTCTAAACATCAAGCCCAAATTGAACACTTTTGAGTTTAACCTTGTTTGATTTTAGCTAAAATGGCTTCCTGTTTCTAAGAAAGGATAAAAAAAAAAAATTCCAAAACTCAATTGAAACTATCACAATTATTTTCCAAAACCCAGTGGCTCACATGACAAAACACTTCGATGAATTAAGTACAAATGAACTGGAATATGTAAATTAAATTTACCTGTAAAATATAGTTGGTTTTACAAATTCAGAAAGGGAGTAGTAAACTGAGACAAATGTCCTCGGGAAAAAGGCTGCTAGGACTTGGCCAAAGAGTGTTTGAAAAACACTGCTGCTAGAGATATTATAATGAATCCAGAATACGTGCAGTTTTGGTGTTTTTCCTTCGTGTAATTTTGTTGTACTTATTCCCACAGCCAACTTCAAATGACCCCCTCCCTACCCCCCCAAGAAAAAAACAGGGCAGCTGAAAAGTTTGCTTAAACTTCTTAATACTTTTAATCCTTACTTGTTATAATTTGATTACTGAGACAGATTTTCTCTGTGGGCCTCCTATTAAATCACTTTCAAGTTGAAACAAACCAGAAATCCTTTTAAATAACAGAGCTAGTATTCACTTTAAGCTGCTCAGAATTTATACAGAAACTGTAGACTGTCTCTCCTAAAATGTTGTAAATATGCCCAGAGGCTACTGTGATGGGTTTATCCTTCCAACCTAACCAAAAATAAAATAAGTAAATGAAGATACTTGATGTTCTGGGTTATAAAGTAGAGGATGATGTTACTCAGGCTTATATCTGATTTTATTTATTTCCATATTATTAGATATCAACATAGATAAAGTTACTTCAAATTAACATTGTAGGTAGTTTTTTCTCTATGTACTCAATAGTATGTCTGTTTGGTTTGATATTCTGAGGATCTGGTTCAAAACAATCTTTATATTATATATTTAAACATGGAAAATAAACTATTTAATAATGTTTAAATGATTTTTTTTCTCTCTATTTTGGGGTAGCGTCAGATCAGAATATCCAAGTTTGATATTGATCTTATGCCTCTAAGAAGCTATTTTGAACTATTCACCTGGAAGGAGTAACCCAAACTAGAAAATTTATAACAGCTGAGGCCTACCTGCTGTTATAGGGGGACAGGGTGTAGAGTGGAAAGAACAGTAAGTACAGTAATTCTCAACTTTTTGTGTGCGTAGATATTTTCAGGAGGACCTCTTAAAAATACAGAGGCTTAGCTCCAGAGATTCAGATTCAGTAAGCTTAGAATAATGCCCAGGAATCTGCATTTTACATGTGTGATACTGTAAGTTGTCTTCAGACCTTAATTTGATAAATAACTTTATTAGAATTTTAGATGCCAGGTAAATAATCCAAGCACAATTTGTGAACTTTAGTGGTCAGGAGAGAATTGTTTTTTGAAAAAGAAAATTGTCAATTGTGCTGTAAACAGTGGCAAATAGAAAGTTGGGACAAATAGAAGCAAAAATTATGAAAATGACAGGTAGCTTGATGGTTGAAGAAGACTGATTACATACAGAATGGAAGTATGTATGGTAAACAATAAGGAACTCACACTAATTTCACATGAAACAGAAAGAGGGATTTGTAGGTATTAGTACTGAAATAGATACAGTGTTTTAAATGTCCATGTTCACTTCACTCAGTTCTTCCAGGTATGATGTCAGACCAGCCACTACAATATCCAGTTGGGCCTTTGTCCTGAGCAGCTTGCTCTGACTGCTTTACATTTGGCTTGTCATTCCATGTTTCATTTCTCTACCAACTGCTCTGGCTCTATGATTGCCATCCATTGCCTTGGTCAGATCCTGCTCCCTCTATCCACCACTCCCGAACCAAGTAATACCTTGAAGAGCTAGGCCGCCTGGAACTGGAGTCAAGGTTGGTCCTGTTCCTATGTGTTTACAACTACCTCTTATCTCCACTCACTGTTCTACTTCTTGTGTTGCTCCTCCGGGCATTGACTGAAGGAAAACTTTGCTTTCATGAAAATGTATTATTTGCTTCCTGTTCCAGGGTCAGCCCCCTATATATAGCCAGGCGAGTCTCTATTGAATTTTACAGTCTTCAAATTTTTATGTTCACTATAATTATCAGCAGAGTATGTTAAAAATAAGATTGCTCAGATTAGCAGTTATGGAGAGCAAAGGAGATTAGTGTTACCCCAAGTGTCATCCTTAGACAGGTAGCATCAGCATCACCTGGGAGCTTGTTAGGAATGTAAATTCTTGGGTTTGATCCAACACTTACTGAATTAGGATCTGTGGCGGTGCAGCCCAGCCATCTATGTTTTATCGAGGTAAGCCCCAGCCTAACTTACTGATTCTGAGTGATACCAGTGCCCACCTCTGGTACTTAATATGTAGTCTGATCTCAGACCTACTGAAACAGAACCTGTATTTTAACAACATATGTGGGCTTTCAAAAGTACTGGCCTGATAACTGTTTTTAATAAGTTGCTTCCGTGGATTTAGGCATCAGAAAGTTGGAGAACATGTGCACTAACACATGATCTACAATCAAGTATGGGGCAGTACTGTTCAGTCTCAGCTTGATGTTTCTTGAAACATTTTCTGTTTAAATATATTTATCGTAGTGCCCCATGGTTCATAGCAACAACTCTGGGTAATATCCATGTTTCAGAGCTGATCTGAGGCTTGACTACTTAATACCTATAAAACCTGTGGAGATCTTCCGGTAAATCCTAGGGTCAAGGAAGCATCCATATATTTGAAGCTTTGCTGTCACTGGTACTATAATAGGTTTTTTACCATGACATTCATATAACTCCCTGCAAAGGATAAATCCACTCTCAAATCAGGTTCTATGACAAAAGAAATAAACCAAAAAAAAAGAAATAAAACAACACTAAGCCTATACCCACCTGTCTCCCCCAAAAGTAAGTTAAGAACCAATGAAGTGTTCATATATATTCTTTCATTATTCATTCAAACTAAATATTCAAACTTAATGTTCGTTCAAACTATCTTGCTGCTAACCAAGAAGCTCTGCTGTTTGCCATGTCTTATCTGCCATTACCATAAATTCCCAAGCACAAACTATAATTTCTGAATAATAGGTCAACTGATGCCATGTTGTCTTTAGAGATATTAATACAAATATTTACCTCACAATGTATGTAAAAAAACAAACCTTCTTTGATCTCTTTTAAAGATATCTAAACCTTTTATTACATTTTCTTAAAAACAGAAATGAGACCAAATATACTCCGCCTCCACTGGGTGCTGTTTGGGTGAGTAGACATATTCATTTCATTAGAGATGATATTAAAGTTATAACCCTTATCACACCATCTACCTTGTAATGTAATTACTTGTGCATGTATCTGTTTTCTCACTAAATTGTTAGCCTCTAGAGAACAAAAACTGGAACTTATTTATATTTGAAATTCCCACTGTCTAGTGGTGCCTTGCAAAATCTTGATAAATATTTATAGAATGAAAAAATGAATGATCTCCTTACTCCTTCCTAATACTGGAAATTGGTTCATTCTGTGTCTCTTTAGTGTATTGCCAACCAAACTTCTGGCTAACCAGTAAGACAACTCAGAGCTCAAATCTTAAGAAGCTACTTGACTGCTATGATAGGGACCAGTTAATTCCTGCAGATTTATCCATTTTTCTCTGCTCTGTCAGAAGAGACTGTGGATTAGGTGAAACTAGTAAATAGGTTCACAAAGAAAATAACTAAAAAAAAAAAAAAAAAAGAAAATAACTAACATTGATTTTTATCACCAGCACAAACATAACCTTCTCAACTCTTAAAATTAATGACCTAAAAACCTCATAATAATTTCCTATCCATCAGGCCTTCTATAAATATCCTTCTCACAACATAGGGAATAGTACAGAAATACTGAAAAGAATTATGCCAACTAATCTATGGGAAAGGGTAAACTAAAAGAAAATGACCTTAGTTAAACAGTAGGAAATTGCAGTTTTGTAGGTGAAAAATGATTGAATATTAACAATTTCCTATGTTTCAACCTAAAAACTTTTTGCACTTCCCAGCCACATTGTATTTGAAATTTCCACAGTGCCCAGTAATGTTTTTCAAGTAAAAGTAGTTCTTTCAAGTAAAAGATTCAATTTCTGTCAACTCCAACTGTTCAGGAGATTCATGAGTTTTGTAAACCAAGGTTTAAAGAACTGATAGTTAAAAGCTCTGTGGATTAAAAATTGAGTTCTGGTTTTATTTGTTTTCTAATAAAAAGGCTCAAGATAAGACCAAATAGAAATTGGAATATTTTACTATATATTCTAAGTTGTAGCTGTTAAACAATAGGTATTAAATCACTTTTGGCATTTGTTAAAATGTAAATTTGTAAGACTGAGTTACGGAATCAGAATCTTGGGGTAAAGCTACTGAAGTCATAATTTTTACTAAGTATTAAAGATAAATCTTATACTAAATCTGGTGAGAAACACTGAATTATAGAGCAACCTTTCCATCAATGAGATAATTGAAGTTGGAAGACATTAAGTGATATATTCTGATGTCATACAACCAGTAAGTACTAGAGTTGGTTTTCTCATTCAGGCCTTTTGATTCATAGTTCCATCTTTTCTTCTACCACATGAACTAAGCAGAAAAAGGTTTTTGACTTACTGATTTTTCAGATATCCTTTGCTTTTTTTTTTTTTTCATTTTGTTGTATTTGTTACACTCTAAATGAAAATGAGAAGCAACTTACAGAAAGGCATGCTCATGTAGTGATTTTTCCTGTAAAGGCATGGATTTTCCACAGTGTTATTCAAGTTTGTTTACTATTAGATTTACAGAATGTTATATATTAATTTACATAATCCACTTTGTAGTTTTAGTGGCTGCATCTAACAATTGTCAAATTTATTTTTCTCCTTAATAGGTAAGGAGAAAAACTTATAGGTAAATTTTAGAAAAACTAACAAGACAACGTTTAACCTAGAAAGTTTTAATGGTGAATTCTCATGTTCAGTGAATGAATAATTCATGTTATTTGAACTTCAGAAAAATGAAATATATCAAAGACAGTATACAAAGCTGCAACAATTCTATGTAAGCCAGAAGAAAGAAAAGAAAACTATGGAAGCAATTATACTTAAGAGCATAAATGCAAAATTTCTAGTTAACATATTAGTAATTCTGTTTCAGCAAATATTAAGAGAATAAAATGCACCAACTTTGAATGGGCTTAATATTAGGAGTATAGTCAAAGTTAAATATTAGAAATTTTTCTACATCTTTCTTTTAAAATTTAATGGATTCTGCTTTGGAGCACAATAGAGTAGTCACACCCTACCTGTCTCTCCCACTGATAGCAACTGTAAAACTTTGATGGAATGCATGGAAAATAATTGAGTACTCAGAAGGAAATATTAGCAAGCAGAGTAGGAAAGAAGACTAGAATTCAATATACTAAGAAAAAGCCTACAGGTTTATCATTTTTCTCCCATTGGTGTTCTCTGGCCTAAATGTACATCCTGAAACCTGGATGTGGGCATATGTGCAGAAAAAGAGATCTCTAGGAAAAGCCCTGTAGTTCCAGCTCAAGGAAAAGGAAATTAAACTTCTTAATCTCAGAAAGATAATATAAGATTCTTGAGTTATTTGTTCTCTCTTTTCCTGCACACTGGTCCCCAGGCAAGCTTGTAGGGTGGATAAAGAAGCTTCAGTGGGAACCTGCAAGGAGACTAAATTTGGGAGAGAGGAAACTTCTGATCAGTGGAGGCATGACCTCCATGATGGTGGGATAAACACCCCCCCTCCCCTGTTGCTGTCTTCTCCCCTTTCCTCTTGCCACTTAGCTCTACATGTGGTTCAGTCACATAAGTGTGTGACAGAGAGGAGTAAATACAATTTCAGCTTTTTAGTAGGAGGTGTGAAAAGTGGAGCCCAAGAAATTTGGTTAGTATTGTGGCAATCATGGGGAAGATAGAGCTCAGGGAAATTAGTCCACAAGTAGAACATTAATTCCTGAACTCATCTTTGAGATGCACATGTGTGGATCTGACCCTAATAACTATACTAAAGACTTTGAGACATGAACTAACCAATAGGCCACTACCCAGGTCATAGACTGATACTGGTTGGTGCACATGTGGAACAGGTACAAATGGAAATGCAAAGGCTTTGACAACTGAAGTGACATTTAAATCATAGACTGCAGAAAATGGGTTAGAACTTACAGCCTAAACTTAACCAAATTGATTTCCTACTGAAAGAAGAATATCAACATTTTCAATAAGATTTAAATAGAACCTACTATCTCATAGTGTATTATTCAAAACATCCAGGATTTAATTCAAAATAACGTGATATATGAGAAACTAAGAATATTTCAACTTGCATGGAGAAGAACTGAGATTCCAGAACAAATGACACAGGTGTTGGAATCATCAGACAAAAATTTAAACATCTTATTGTAGAAATGCTACAGCAAGCAATTGCAAACACTTCCGCAATGAATGGAAAAATAGAAGATTTTACAAAAGAAATAGAAGATATACAGAAGAACCTATTAGAAATGTTAGAGCTGAGAAAAGGGTAGCAACAACAACAAACCAAACCAAATTCTCAATGAATGGGCTCAAGAACAGAATGAAGATGACAGATGAGAGTCAGTGGACTTGAAAATGGGTCAATAGGAATTATATAAGTAGAACAACACAGGAAAAAGATATTTAAAAAAACTAAGAACAGTCCCAGGAACCTGTGGAACAATGATAAAATGTCTAAAATTTATGCCATCAGAGTGCCAAAGAGAGAAAAAGTGCAGTACTGAAAAACTTTTTGAAAAGTAATGTCTAAAAAATTATCAAGTTTGGCAAATGACATAAACTTGCAGATTTAAATTTAGGCAACCTCAGGCATGATGAAGCCAAAGAAATCCATGACCAGACACATCATAATCAAGCTGATGAAAGCTAAAGACAAAAATTATTAAAATAATCCAGACAAAAATGATCCATTACTTATAGAGGAACAATGACTTGACTCTCTGTCATTTCTCATCAGACACATGACAAGCCATAAAGAAGTGGGACCACTGGTATTTAAAGTGCTAAAAGAAAATAAAGAAAATAATTGTCAACTCAAACTCTTTATTCAGCAAAAATGTCCTTCAGATATGAAATTACAGTAAAATAGACATTCTCAGATGAAGGGAAACTAAGAGGTGAAGAGAAAGCGGCAACTTAGAAAACATATTTGAAGATATCATTAATAAAAGTTTCCCCAACCTTGCTAGAGAGGTCAAATTCAGGAAATGCAGACAACCCCTGTGACATGATATGGAAGATGACCATCCCCCAGACACACAGTCATCAGATTCTCCAAGGCTGAAATGAAGGAAGAAAATGTTAAAGGCAGATAGAGAGAAGGGACAGGTAGCCTACAAAGGGAACTCCCTTCATGGTAACCATGGACCTTACAGCAGAAATCCTGTAAGTCAAAGAAGATTAAGAACCTATCTTCAGCATTCTTAAGAAATTTCATTCAAGAATTTCAAATCCAGCCAAACTAAGCTTCATAAGGGCAGGAGAAATAAGATCCATTTTAGACAAGCAAGTGCGAAGAGAATTTTCTACCACTATACCTCCCTTGCAAGATGTCCTTAAGGGAGTGCTAAATATGGAACAGAAAGACTCTTACTGGTCACCACAAAAACACACTTAAGTACATAGACCAGTGACAGTATAAAGCAATCACACAAATAAGCCAGCATAATGACCAAGTAATGATGTGAGGACAGGATCAAATCTATACATGTTAATATTAAGCTTAAATATAAAGAGGCTAAATGGCTTAATTAAAGGGCACATATCGGAAGGTTGGATAAAGAAGCAAGACCTGATGATATGCTGTCTTCAGTGATCCATGTTACATGCAATGACACCCACAGGCTCAGAGTAAAAGGATGAAGAAAAATCAACCTATCGGGGGAACCAGCCCCCAATATTTCAATGTATGTTTTTTCTATTTTCCCTAAGTGTTGGCTGGTATGAGAAATAAAGAGAAAGAGTATAAAGAGAGGAATTTTACAGCTGGATCTCTGGGGGTGATATCACATATAGGTAGGTCCGTGATGACCCTGAGCTGCAAAACCAGCAAGTTTTTATTAGGGATTTTAAAAGAGAAGGGGGTGTATGAACAGGGAGTAGGTCACAAAGACCACATGCTTCAAAAGGCAATAAAGATCACAAGGCAAAGCCAAAATTAGAATTACGGAGGGTCTATGTCCCACTGTGCATGTATTGTCTTGATAAAAGGGCTTGAGAGCAGAGAACTGGTCTGACCAAAATTTACCAAGCTGGAATTTCCCAATCCTAGTAAGCCTGAGGGTACTGCAGGAGACCAGGGTGTATTTCAGTCCTTATCTCAACCGCATAAGACAGACACTCCCAGACCGGCCATTTATAAACCTCCCCTCAGGAATGCATTCCTTCCCCAGGGTATTCCTTGCTGGGAAAGGAATTCAGCGGCATCTCTTTTACTTGCACATCCATTTAGAGGCTCTCTGCAATAAGAATAATATGGCTGTATTCTGCCCGACTCCCAGGCAGTCAGACCTTATGGTTATCTTCCCTTGTTCCCTGAAAATTGCTATTATTCTGTTCTTTTTCATGGTGCACTGATTTCATATTGTTCAAACACATATGTTTTACAATCAATTTGTACAATAGTGGTCCTGAGGTGATGTACATTCTCAGTTTACAAAGAGAACGGGATTAAGAGATTAAAGTAAAGGCAGGCATAAGAAATTATAAGAATATTATTAGGGAAGTGATAAATGTCCATGAAGTCTTCACAATTTATGTTCAGAGACTGCAGTAAAGACAGGCATAAGAAATATAAAAGTATTAATTTGAGGAACTGATAAATGTCCATGAAATCTTCATAATTTATGTTCTTCTGCCATGGTTCCAGCTGGTCCCTCCGCTTGGGGTCACTGACTTCTTGCAACTTCAGCCAAGCAAAGAGAAAACAGAAAAAAGCAAGGGTTGCAAGTCTAACTTCAGAAAAAAGAGACTTTTAACCAGCAAAGATAAAAAAAAAACAACAACAACAAACAAAAACAACATAAAGAAGGTCACTACATAATGGTAAAGTGTTCGATTCAACAAGAAGACCTAACTATCCTAAATATATATGCATGAGCACAGGAGCACCTAAATTCATAAAGCAAGTTCTTAGAGCCCTACAAAGAGACTTAAATAACCACACAATAATAGTGGGAGACTTCAACACCCCACTGACAGTATTAGGTACATCATCAAAGCAGAAAACTAACACAGATATTTGAAAACAGAACTCAAAACCTGACCAAATGGGCCTAATAGACATCCATAGAACTGTCTACCCCAAACCAACAGAATATAGATTCTTCTCATGTGCACATTGCCACATACTCTAAAAGTAACACATGATCAGCCATAAAACAATCCTCAGCAAATTCAAAAACACTGAAATCATACCAAACACACTCTCAGACCACAGCTCAATAAAAATAGAAATTAATCCTAAGAAAGTTGCTCAAAATGCTAGAATTACATGTAAATCAAACAATCTGCTTCTGAATGACTTTCGAGTAAACAATGCAATTAAGAGAGAAATCAAGACATTCTTTGAAATTAATGAGAACAAAGATACAACATACCAGAATCTCAGGGAGACAGCTAAAGCAATGTTAAGAGGGAAGTTTGTCACACTATATGCCTACATCGAAAAAGTTATAAAGATCTCTAATTGATAACCTAACATTACACCTAGAGGAATGAGAGAAACAAGAGGAAACCAATTCCAAACCTAGTAGAAGAAAATAAATAACCAGAATCAGAGCTAAACTGAAGGAAAGTGATACACCAAAAAAAATCATACAAAAGTTCATTGAATCCATGGGTTGGTGTTTTGATAGAATAAATAAGATTGATAGACCACTAGCTAGACCAATAAAAAAAAAGAAAGAAGATCCAAATAAACACAATTATAAATGATGAAGAGGACATTACTATTGACCCCACAGAAATAAAAAACAACCCTCAAAAGTACTATGAATACCTCTAGGCACACACATTTGAAAGCCTAGAAGAAAAGATAAATTCCTGGAAATATACAACCTCCCAAGATTAAATCAGGAAGAAATTGAATCCCTGAACAGACCAATAATGAGTTCCAAAATTGAATCAGTAGTTAAAAATTCTACCAACCAGAAAAAGCCCAGGACCAAATGAATTTACAGCCGAATTCTAGTGGATGTATAAACAAAACTTGGTACCATTCCTACTGAAACTATTCCAAAAAATTAAGGCATGACTCCCCCCTAACTTATTTTATAAGGCTAGCATCATCTTGTTACCTAAACCTGGCAGAGACATAAAAAAAAAATCAGGAGAATATTCTTGATAAACATAGATGCAAAAATTTTCAACAAAATACTGGCAAACTGAATCCAGCAGCACATCAAAAAGCTAATCCACCATGATCAAGTAGGCTTTACTCTTGTGATGCAAAGCGTTTCAACATATGCAAATTAATAAATGTAATTAATCACAAAACAGAACTAAAACCAGAAACTACACAATCATCTCAATAACACAGAAAAGACTTTTGATAACATTCAGCATCCATTTTTGTTAAAACCCCTAAACAAACTAGGTATTGAAGGAACACACCTCAAAATAACAAGAGCCAACTGTGAGAGACCTACAGCCAGTATCATACTGAGTGGGAAAAAGCTGAAAGCATTTCCCTTGAAAATCAGCACAAGACAAGGATGCCCACTTTCACCACTCCTATTCAACACAGTACTGGAAGTCAAAGCCAGAGTAATCAGGTAAGAGAAAGAAAGATAAGCATCCAAATAGAAAGGGAAGAAGTCAAACTATCTCTTTTTGCAGATGACATGAATCTATACCTAGAAAACCCCATAGTCTCTGCCCCCAAACTCCTAGATCTGATTTTGAAAAAAAACTTCAGCAAAGTTTTTGGATACAAAATTAATATACAAAAATTGGTAGCATTTCTAGATGCCTACAATGTCCAAGCTGAGAGTCAATCAAGAATGCAACCTCATTTACGACAGCCACAAAAAAAATAGGAATTTATCAAACTAGGTGGATGAAAGATGTCTACAATGAGAATTACAGAACCCTTCTCAAAGAAATCAGAGATAACACAAATAAATGAACATTTTATGCTCATGGATAGAATCAATATTGTTAAAATGGCCATATTTCCAAAAGCAATCTACAGATTCAATCCTATTCCTATCAAACTACAAATGGCATTCTTCACATAATTAGAAAAACTTCTAAAATTCATATAGTACCAAAAAAGAGCCCAAATAGCCAAGGCATTCTTAAGCCAAACAAAGACGGAGGTGTCATGTTACCTGACTTCAAACTATACTACAAGGCCACAGTAACCAAAAACACATAATAGTGCTACAAAAACAGACATATAGACCAATGGAACAGAATAGCATGCCCAGAAATGAGGACACACACTTACACCCATCTGATCTTTGACAGAGTCAACAAAAACAAACAATGAGGAAACAATTCCCTTTTCAATAAATGGTGCTAGGGTAACTGGCTAGCCATATGCAGAAGATTGAAACTGGACCTCTACCTTACATCACACACAAAAATCATTTTGAGATACATTAAATATTTAAATAGTAAACCAAAACCATTAAAATCCTGGAAGATAACCTAGGAAATACGATTCTGAACATATACCCTGACAAAGATTTCATGACAAAGATACCAAAAGCAATTGCACCCAAAACAAAAATTGACAAATAGGACCAATCAAACTAAAGAGCTTCTGCACAGCAAAATAAACTATCAACAGAGTAAGCACACAACCTACAGAATGGGAGAAAATATGCAAACTATGCAACTGTCAAAGGTCTGATATCCAATAGCTATAAGAAACTGAAACAAATTAAAAGCAAAAAACAACCCCATTAAATATGGGCAAAGGACATGAACAGACACTTTCAAAAGAAGACATACCTGTGACCTACAGGCACATGAAAACGTGTTATGCACCACTAATTTGAGAAATGCAAATGAAAACCACATATGTGATACCATCTCACACCAGTCAGAATGGCTACTATTAAAAGTAAAAAAAATAAAATAAAATAACGGATGCTGGCAAGGTTGCAAAGAAAAAGGAATATTTATACACTGCTGGTAGTAATGTAAATTAGTTCAGCCGTTGTGGAAAGTAACGTAGTGATCTCAAAAAACTCAAAACAAAATTGCTATTTGACCCAGCAATCCCATTATTGGGTATATACCAATATAGGAGTATATACCAATAAAGGTATATAAATCATTCTCTTATAAAGACACATGCACATGTATATTAATCGCAGCACTATTCACAATAGCAAAGACATGGAATTGACCTTAATGCCCACCAATAGTAGACTGAATAAAGAAAATGTGGTACATATACACCATAGAATACTATGTAGCCTTAAAAAGGAACAAGATCATGTCTTTGCAGCAACATGAATGGAACTGGAGGCCATTATCCTAAACAAACTAACATGGGAGCAGAAAACCAAATACTGTATGTTCACATTTATGAATGGGAGCCAAACACTGATTACACAAGAACACACACAAGGAAACAACAGACACTGGGGCCTACTGTAATTATTCTGCTAATAGCAAGATCTAGCACTCAGAAGAGGCTTTATCAGCTGTCATGACATTCTCTATATTTTTGTGTCTGACCAGGGAGCTCATTTTACCGGAAAGCAAGTACAGCAATGAGCTCATGTCTATGAAGTTAACTGGTATTATCACGAAAACCACCGCTTGGTAGTGGATGGCCTAATGGAAAAGCAAAATGGCTTATTGAAAACTCAGGGCATCAATAGGAACACAACACTCTGAAAGGATGGGGTTCTCTCTTACAAGAGGCAATATATACTTTAACTCACAGATCATTCTATGGTATGGTCCCCCTCATGGTAGAAATATTTGGGCCCCAGAATCAATGATGGAAGCACCATCCAATAATCTAAACTTCAGGCATGGGACTCTCTGTTTATCACCATCATCTGTCTAGCTCTCACCTTCTAGAACCTTTACCTCAACTTACTTTTGACTTCATTGAGAATGCCAGTCTATGTTATCGTCTCATTGTCTTCGATTTCTTCTACTGAGCTTACACTTTCTGGTCAATGATAATCATTTCCTTGGATATGCTTTTGGCTTTCTTTCACTTCTTTTACTTTCCACTTCTGGCAAAACTGAACTTCTGTTTTAATCCAGTTCTCCACCCATTTCCCATCAGCACATGTACAGCTGAATGTGCTGATCTCAGGATAATTAATGGCTATGATCCTCAAAGGGGATCTTACTGCTTTTAGGCAATCATACTATATGTTCCTAGTCAGATTGCTCTCTCACTCTTCCCCCAAAATATTTCATATATTCCCCTCTGTCCTCAAACCACAACAGTTCTTCTTCCTGTTTTTATTCAACTTTCTAATTTACTGAGAATACTGAAACAATTAAATGAGAATTTTTCCAGGCTTCTACCACCACGTCTGCCATTTATCACCATCTATAGTTTTTCTACCAGCCTGTTACCATTGGTGAGCTTTCCATGCCCCTATTTAAGGGTAATGTCTCTATTTGTGTACTGAGGAAGAAAGTAATGAATTTTCAGGAAGACAATGAGAATCTTTATGGAATCAACCTACTGAGGGAATAAATTTGCTTATAATGAATACTTATTAATGACATTGCCTATATCATGATAGAAAGGAGGTCCACCTAGAGAAAGGAGTCATCATCAGTTTGAAACAATTATTAAAGACAACTACATGTAATAATGTAGTTTTTGAAGATTTAAGTAACAGATCTTAATGTCTCAGAGAATTAGAATAATAATAAAATGTACATTATGTGTCTTGCTTAATTTTACATTCCCAGATCCCTTTTGGTCTGTGTAGGAGGTAACAAATGATCTATTTTCTTTACCTGTGTGAAAACCTCCCTACAATTTCTTCATGGACCAGTAAAACTAAGTTCTCTAGGGCATTTTCTCTGATTATTCTAGTATGCAGTCATCTTCATCGTGTCTAAATTTCAAGTTTTATTATCTGTACCATAATTTTTGTCACTTATTTATAAATAATCTTTCATTGTTATTTAATTATTTTGTATCTCACCTCCAATGCCTATTTCTGTTCTGATTTTCATTGATTCAATGCTAATGGATTTTTTAGCTTCTCTGTGACCTGCTATTCTCCATTCAGATTTTTGATTATTATGTGAAGAAACTTTGCTAGAGAGTCTATATTTTAGATAATTACTAACAATGAAAAAGAAAAGAAAGAATTAATAAACTCCAGAATGATGAGAATTAAGGATTGAAAGGTTGGTAATAATTTGTAAATGCAAATACGATTTATCTTAAAATATGATTTACAAAATAAGGTTGGAAAGTATCTATTATAGTTAATGTATTTAAGGCAGAATGACAATTGTTTACCTTACAAAAGGATTTGTAAACACAGAATTCACATAGTAATTTGTGAATTGAGTTATCAAGAAAATATTATCAAAAGTGAAATTATTTTTGAGGTAACACCACTTGGGTAAAATATGGCATGATGTCTTAAAAAGTATCTTGTATATTAGCTTGCAACATTACATATTAGAGGAATCAAATGTCTTGGTGTTTTCAAGAGCAACTCAGTGAATTAGCTGCATTGGAAAGAAAATTAATTTTAAAAATCAGTATTAGAAGAGATCACTCAACGTATCATTAAACAGCTTCTTTTTCTCGCTAACTTTGTGCTCCTCACTAATTCCCTTGTAATTCGGGGACTTTAGGATGGTTATCTCTTAGAATGAAACACTGTTTGTAGTATTAACAACTGTTAGATGTCTCAAAATAATGTACTGACAATGTTTTTTCTTCCTTTTTTTTTTTTTTAAGGAAAGCCCTCTTTCTTTGCTGATTACATTTTAATTATTTGTTTTTGAACAAATAAATTCTATTCTTGTGGGTAATTTTGTGTTTTAAATAAGCAAAGATGCAGGATTGCTGTTCACATTCAAATTGGGGGGAAAAATATACTCAAGTGATGACAATTCTCATTTTAAAGCTTACACCAAATTTTCGGTAACTTAGTTCATTATTTATCTTGAAAGTCTCTAAGCCTGCAACCACATGTGTTAATGTGGAAACAATTTGGATCAGGGGGTGAGGATTTGTTTTAAATTTACTTGAAGAAGAGAGAATCCTGAATCACATTTGGGACCCTTAATTTAAGATTTGTAAGTATTTCCTGTCGAGTACTAATATAAACAATATTGTTCACTAATACTCAAATTAAATTGCTCTCAATTTGATACGCAAATTGATGGTTCTGAGAACTTAGTCTGAAAATCATGGGATTTTTGACTTTATTATTCATGTTTGCACAATTGCTTTCCTGTGTAATGTAAGCACTTTGAAGAAGGAGAGCATTCTATCTTTTTAGACTCAAGTGTCAACGCTGTGCCCTAACATCTTACCCCCTCCTGATTTCAGTGTCCTTAAAAGTGCCATGATTCTCCCTCATCACTTAAGTTATTACTGTGTCCATGTTTTTCTACTTACTAGTGTTAATGAAAACCAGAGCTGGACAGTAGTTAAAGCAGTAAAAATAAATTTTATTCAGAGCTATTGCAATGGGGGAAAAGAGACCTCAGTATAGAACTTGGCTCAGTTTCTAATGCAGCATGGGCAAGTAGGAATTTGTCACCAAGAGAGTGACAAGATAGTATCAAGGGTGGGAAATGGTTTGTAAGCTAAGTTAGCAAGATTTGTACTACAACTGGGCCATGCAGGCCCAACAAGGCAGACATAAATGTTGAAGACTAGAGGGCTTAGAGAAGCCTGACTAAAGTTTAGTCAAGGAGAAAGTCTGTGTCACTAGACAGGGGATGACTTAAAGGCACAGAGTATATCTATTTTCTGTATTCCTAGCTCTTAACATAGTGGCTGGCAGAGAGAAGATGTTCACTAAATATTTCTGAAGTTGTATATTAGGGGGAGGGTGTCAGGTGATATGACCCGATATGGTTTGACTCTGTATCCCCACCTAAATCTCATTTTGTAGTTCCCATAATTACCACGTGTTGTGGGATGGACCTGGTGGGAAATGATTGAATCACAGGGCGGGCTTTCCCATGCTGTTCTCATGATAGTGAATAAGTCTCATGAGATCCGATTGTTTTAAAAATGGGAGTTTCCCTGCACAAGCTCTCTTGTCTGACCTCCCCAGCCATGTGGAACTGTAAGTCCAATAAACCTCTTTCTTTTGTAAATTGCTCATTCTCAGGGATGTCCTTATTAGCAGCATGCAAATGGACTAATACATGTCCCAAATACTAAGTTATTTCAAAGAAAAAGTGCTAGCCTTGGAGTCTTACTGAATGCTAAGTGTGTCCCAAATACTAAGCTATTTCAAAAAAAGAGCACTGACTCTGGAGTCAGACAGAATTGGGTTTGAATCTTGAATCTAACACCAGTTGTAACCATGTGCAATTTTCTGAGGATTAGTCTTCTCATCTTTAAAATGAGAATAGTAATGTTTAGCTAAAAATTTTGATGTGAGAAATAAATATACATAATGCCTTCCAGTGTCTGTATTCTAGTCACTTTACCATATTATGTCTTTTGGCACATTTTCCATTATGTAAGGCTTCTTCCCAAACAGAGAATGATGATACAGCTTTGATGTATGTTGTAAGTAATAATAGAGAATTATAATGCAATGAAAAGTGTTCAATATGTGACATTAAAATAGTCTCTTAATATATAGGTTTTCTCAATTATAAAATTAGAAGGTCCAACTAGATGATCTCTAAGGTTTCTAGTGGTAACAATCCTGAATTATACTCTTTAGGAATCATTGTCTAGAAGTAGGTTCATTTCTAACAACATTGTAAGGTGAGTAAATTGATCAGTAAATTACTTCTCACTAAAATATTAGAAACTTAGTATGCTATTCTCCTACGAGAATTTTTCATTTAAAAGGAAAGTTGGAATATTGAAAACATAGATAGAGTGGATTGTTCATAAATATTGAGATATCAGTTGGGGAAATGATTTTGAGCAGGAAGGACATCTTTCTTTTATCTTTATTTTTTATCATATGTATTTAAGGTACGCAACATGATGCTTTGATGTATTTGTACACAGTAAAATAGTTACAGTCTAGCAAATTAACATATCCATCATCTCACAAGGAAGGACAGCTTTCCAGTGTTCCTGTCATGCCACTTTACTTATGTAACTTATAACGAAGTTTAAACTGATAGACATACAACCCAATAATTTTTAGCTTTTCTTAATATATATTTTTGTGATTTGGTTTAGATTGTTTAGAAAATTTAAGAACATTGTTCAGCTTTTTTTTTTTTTTTAGTTCAAGTAGAAAGCTGAGGAGAAAATGATAACTTTTATCTCTTGTTCCCTCATTTCCTTCACCTCTTCTCTTCTCTCTCCCCCCGTCACACACACACACACACACACACACACACGCACACGCGCGCGCAAGTTCTCTTTCTTTCTTGCGTTTTCCATTCCTTTAACTTACATAGATAGTAAATTCCTTTGAGCACTGCCACACATAAAATAAGACTGTGTCCCAGACTGAGACCAATATACAAAATACTCTACTACACTTAAAATTATGTATTTTAAAGAAAACAGCAATAATTACCCTTCTATTGTAATATATACAGGCATTGGTGTCTTTGCCTGTGACTGATGTAATGAGCTCAGCTATGTGGCAGACTTGAAAGGACAAGTGCTTATAAAATCCACTGCTGGATTAACTGGCTGATGTGTATTTAAATAGACAGCCTATGATTTGAAGGCATAAAATACAATTTTTAAAATTTGATAATTTGTATTATTTTGCAAATTAGAATATTGATTTATCTAAAGCATGTCATTTTGGAGTAGGATATTACATTTAGTTCATGCTATGACAGCTTAATGGGACAAGTTTAGAAAATAGCATAATATAGTGAAAAGAAGATTAGGTATAAAGTCTGGAATCATGAGTTTTAACTGTGGCCCTGTTCCTAATTTACTGCATGACATTATACAGACACATTCCTCTCTCATGTTAAATTGCATGATCTTTGAATCCTTTTCTTCACTGACATTATTCTACATGGGAGTGCACCCACAAGAAGACCAAAGTCCTGGATGTTTGTAGAGTGGTTTGGAGACCCTAGGATATACCTAGAAGCAGGGAGGCTATCTATAAATTATGAAAAATGTGTCTTCTTTTTGATGAAATAAATCTGACTTTTGGAATCACAGTTTAGGAAATAAGGACGAGATAAACCATTTCGTTTAAAAGACTATAGATTGTTCATTCCCATCTTAAGGAAATGAAAATGTAATAATTAAACCCAAATTAAGCAAAACAAAGAAAATAACATCAGAGAACAAATCAATGAAATAGAAAGCATAAAGACAATAGAGAAAATGAATAAAACCAAAAGCTGATTCCTTGAGGAGGTAAATAAAATTGATAAAGTCAAACTAATCAGGAAAAAAAGGAGAAAACATAAATTACTAATATCAGGAAAGAGAGAGATTATATTACTGTGATTTACTGATCTTAACAGGATAAATACTTGAGCAATTTTATGCCAATAAATTAGACAACTTCAAATGGATGCCTGTGAAAGACACAAATACCAAAAAGTCACTCAAGAAGAAACAGAAAACAAGAATAGCCCCATACCTATTACACAACTGGATACTGTAGTTAAAAACTTTCCATAAAAACCTTCGGGTCCAGATGGCTTCACTGGTGAATGTCACAGAACATTTAAGGAAGAAATAGTGCCAATTTTTCATAAACGCTTTCAAAAAGTTTTAAATAGAGATACTTTTTAACAGAATTCTGGCCTATTCTATGAAGTCAAAATTACCATTATATCAAAACTAGACAGATATTGTAATATCTTTCTTGTAAGAAAAACAAACTACATATTGATAACTCTATCAACATATATGTTATTGTTATCAAATTGCAAACAAAATTTTAGCAAAATCAAATCCAGTGATATGGTAAAAGGATAATATATCACGATAAAGTGGGATTTACCCTAGAAATGTAAGGTTGGTTTAACATTTAAAAACAATCAGTACAACTCTCCATATTAAAAGTTACAAAAAGAAGACCACCTGAACATCTCAATAGGTGCTGAAAAAGCAGTTGTGATGTGAAATGTCATATTTATGCCTGATGAAAAACTCTCAAAGAATAGAAATGAATTTTATCTGATAAAGGGCACTATGATGGTTAATATTGAGTGTAAACTTGATTGGATTGAAGGATGCAAAGTAATGTTTCTGGGTGTGTCTGTGATTAAAAGAGATTAACATTTGAGTCAGTTCTCTGGGAGAGGTAGACCCACCCTCTGTATGTGTACTAGAATTGAACAATTAAGTAAATCTATGGTGAATAGTGGAGACCAGATTTCTCATTTTTGGAATTGAGATTTATGGATAAGCAGGGCAGGAGATAAGAATTATCCATGTGGTAATGGTATAAAGATGGAGCCATTGGTATGAACTCATGTTTAATTTAATATAGATACAGACATTTTCATATAGATGTATTTATAGGTGTGTGCATGTGTGTGTGTGCACATCCATATATTCCTTTGGGTTTTACATTTAAGTCTTTTATCCATATTGAGTTGATTTTTGGATGTAATGTAGGGAAGGGGTCCAGTTAAACACCATAGTCTTGGCCCAAAATTTCCTTCAGCTGATAAACAAGTTCAGTAAAGTTTCAGGATGCAAAATCAATGTACAAAAATCACTAGCATTTCTATAGACAAACAAGAGTCAAACCAAGAGCCAAATCAGGAACTCAATTCTGTTCACAATTACACAA
Source organism: Macaca nemestrina (assembly GCF_043159975.1). Classification (NCBI taxonomy): domain Eukaryota; kingdom Metazoa; phylum Chordata; class Mammalia; order Primates; family Cercopithecidae; genus Macaca; species Macaca nemestrina. The sequence continues at coordinate 31,111,874 of NC_092129.1, forward strand.
AAAGAATAAAATACCTAGGAATACAGCTAACCAGACAGGTGAAAGATCTCTACAATGAGAATTACAAAACACTGCTCAAAGAAATCAGAGATGACACAAGTGAAAAAACATTTCATGCTCATGAATTAGAAGAATTAATATAATTAAAATGGCCATAATTCCCAAAGCAATGTACAGATTCAGTGCTATTCCTATCAAACTACTAATGACATTTTCCACAGGCTAGAAAAAAACTATTTTAAAATTCATTTGAAACCATAAATGAACCCAAATAGCCAAGGCAGTCCTACACAAAAAGAACAAAGATGAAGGTATTAAGTTACCAGACTTCAAACTGTACTACAGGGCTAGAGTAACCAAAACAGCATAGTACTGGTACAAACCCAGGTAGATAGACCAATGGAACAGAATAGAGAGCCCCAAAACAAGGCTGCACACTTCCAACAATCTGATCTTCAACAAAGCTAACAAAGCAATGGGGAAGGTATCTCTTATTCAATAATGGTGCTGGGAAAACTAGGAAGAAGAAAATGCTAAAAAACTTAAAAACAAACAAATAAATACCACAAAACCCAGAAAGATGGGAATATGTCAAAGAGAAACAAGAGCCTACTGAAAAAGTTTCCAGTGGCCAAAGCCGGAACAATTTGATCAGCGAGACAAAGTACATTGGATTATAATGTAAATGTAAATTAAATATTCATGAGTCTATATTGATAAAAATGATTGAATAAATAAATATATGTGGGAGATGAGACAAATCTCCCAGATAGAAAAAATGTAAATAATTTATGCAGATACTCCAACTTCAAGGGGCATAACTTGTTAAGGTGGGTTGCACACAGCGACTTTCTTCCAAAAAGTACAGTATAAAAAGGGGCAAAAATGTAATTTTATAGTGGGGAAATCTGACAAATATTAGCTCAACTGTTGATCAAAATCGACACCAATAGTAAGTATGTTGATAATACATACCCTTGATACAATGTAATGAAAATTGTCCTTTACCTGTGTGATTTTCCTCCCCCAAACCGCAATATAATTATAAGAAAAACGTGACAAATTCCAATTATGAAACATTGTACAAAATACACAACCAGTACTAAAATGTCAAAATGTCCAGGTCATCAAAATCAAGGACACTCAAAAAGAAGAAACTGTCACAGCCAAGTGGAGTCTAAAGAGATAGGGCAACTAGTAAGAAATGTGGTAACTTGGGCCTGGCACTGTGGCTCATGCCTGTAATCCCTATGGGGGATTACACTTTGGGAGGCTGATGGGGGGGGTGGGCAGATCACCTGAAGTTGGGAGTTTGAGACCAGCCTGAACAACGTGGAGAAACCCCATCTCTACCAAAAATACAAAATTACCTGGGCATGGTGGTGCATGCCTGTAATCCCAGCTACTTGGGAAGCTGAGGCAGGAGAATCACTTCAACCCGGAGGCAGAGGTTGCAATGAGCTGAAATAGTGCCATTGCACTCCAGCCTGAGCAACCAGAGCTAAATTCCATCTCAAAAAAAAAAAAAAAAAAAAGAAGAAAAGAAAAAGAAAAAGAAAAAAGAGAAAGAAATGTGGCCACTAAATATGCAGTATTTTAAATAGAATCCTGAAACAGAAAAGTAACATTAGAGAAAAACTAAAGAAATCTGAATAAACTATGAGTTTTAATTAGTGATAATATATCATTATTAGTTTATATAATATAATAAATGTACCAAACTAATGTAAAGATATTAATAATAGGGGAAACTGGATGCAGAATGCCTGGTAACTCTATACTATCTGCAATTTTTCTGTAAATTTAAAATTGTTCTAAAAATTATTATTTTAAAAATACAGTGAGATATTGTAAGACTTACACTGGAATAACTATAACGTCAAGATGGAATATGGTATAAATTGTTGCTGAAAATATGGAGCATATCCTTTTTTATTTCTTGAGGTGGAGTCTCACTCTGTCACCTAGACTGGAGTGCAGTGGTGCGATCTTGGCTCACTGCAACCTCCACCTCCTGGGTTCAAGTGATTCTCCTCCCTCAGCCTCCTGAGTAGCTGGGACCACAGGCATACACCACCACACCTGGCTAATTTTTGTATTTTTAGTAGAGACAAGGTTTTACCAGTCTGGTCTCAAAGTACTGAACTCAAGTGAGCCACCCACCTTGGCCCCCCAAAGTGCTGGATTACAGGTGTGAACCACTGCAATCAGCCAAGCATTTCTATATCTATGGATCTATGATATATCGTTTGGCTCTGTGTCCCCATCCAAATCTCATGTCAAATTTCAATCCCCATATGACAAGGGAGGGACCTGGTGGGAGATGACTGGATCATCTGGGCCATTTCACCCATGCTGCTCTTGTGACAGTGAGGGGGTTCTCACGAGATCTGGAAGTTTAAAAGTGGCAGTTTATACTGCATGCAGGCTCCCTCTCTCTCCTGCTACCTTATGAAGAAGGTGCCTGTTTCCCCTCCATCTTCTGCCATGATTGTAAATTTTCTGAGACCTCCCCAGACATGCAGATCTATGAGTCAGTTAAACCTCTTTTGTTTATAAATTATCCAGTCTCAAGTAGTATCTTTATAGCAGTATGAAAACAGACTAATACAGAGTATTGTTACTAACAGAGTGGACTTCTACTACAAAGGTAGCTTGAAAATGTGGAAACAACTTTGGAACTGGGCAATAGGAAGAGGTTGGAACAGTTAGGAGGGGTCAGAAGAAGACAGAAAGATGTGGGAAGTTTGGAACTTCCTGGAGACCTGTTGAATGGCTTTGACCAAAATGCTGACAGTGATATGGACAATGAAGTCCAGGCTAAGGTGGTCTCAGATGGAGATGAGAAACTTCTTGGGAACCAGAGCAAAGGTCATTCTTGCTACACTTTAGCAAAGACAATGGCAGCATTTTGCCCCTACCCTAGAGATCTGTGTAACTTTGAACTTGAGAGAGGTAATTTAGAGTATTTGTTGGAAGAAAAGTCTAAGAAGCAAAGCATTCAAGAGGTGACCTCACTGATTTGGAAAGTGCTCAGTCATATGCATTCACAAAGAGTTGGTTTGAAATTGGAACTTATATTTCAAAAGGAAGCAGAGCATAAAAGTTTAGAAAATTTGCAGTCTGACCATGAGGTAGAAAAGAAAAACCTATTTTCTGGGGAGAAACTCAAGCTGGCTGCAAAAATTGCTAAAATAAGGAATCAAATGTTAATTGTCAAGGCAATGCAGGAAATGTCTCCAGGGCATTCCAGAGATCTTCAAGGCAGCTCCTCCCGTCACAGGCCTGGAGGCCTAGGAGGGAAAAATAGTTTCGTGGACAGGGCCCAGGTGCCGGCTCCTCTGCGCAGCCTTGGAACTTGATGCCCTTCATCCCAGCCACTACAGCTCCAGTTGTAGCTAAAAGGGGCAAACATACATCTCAGGCCATTGGTTCAGAGACTGCGAGACCCAAACCTTGGCAGCTTCCATGTGGTTTTGGGCCTGTGGGTGTGCAGAAGATAAGAGTTGAGGTTTGGGAACCTCGGCCTAGATTTCACAGGACGTATGGAAATGCCTAGATGTCCAGGAAGAAATCTGCTGCAGGGGTGGAGCCCTCATGGAAAACCTCTACTAGGCAATGCAGAGGGGAAATGTGGGTTTGGAGTCCTCACACAGAGTTGCCACTGGGGCACTGCCTAGTGGAGCTGTGAGAAGAGAGCCACTGTCCTCCAGACCCCAGAATGGTTGATACGCTGACAACTTGCCCTGTGCATGTGGAAAAGCTGCAGACACTCAACACTAGCCCATAAAAGCAGCCACAGGGGCTGTGCCCTGTACAGCCAGAGGGGCAGAGCTGCTGAAGGCCTTGGGAGCCCACCTCTTGCATCACTGTGTCCTAGGTGTGAGACATGGAGTAAAAGGAGATTATTTTGGAGCTTTAAGATTTAATGATGGCCTCACTGAAGTTTGGACTTGCATAGGGCCTGTGGCCCCTTTGTTTTGGCTGATTTCTCCCATTTGTAATGAGAACATTTACCCAATGCCTGTACCATCATTATATCTTGGAAGTCCCCACTTGCTTTTGATTTTACAGGCTCATGGGTGGAAGAGACTTGCCTTGTCTCAGATAAAACTTTGTACTTGGATTTTTGGGTTAATGCTGGAATGAGTTAAGAATTTGGGGGACTGTTGGGAAGGCATGATTGGTTTTGAAATGTGAAAAGGACATGAGATTTGGAAGGGGCCAGGGACTGAATGATATGATTTGGCTCTGTGTCCCCGCCCAAATCTTATCTTGAATTGTAATCCCATGTGTTGATTACTATAAAATTACTACCTGAGACTGTTTTTTATAAAGGAAAGTCTCATAGTTCTGCATGGCTGGGGAGGCCTCAAGAAACTTACAATCATGGCAGAAGACAAAGGGGAAGCAGGCGCCTTGTGGGAGGTGATTAAATTGTGGGGGCCATTTCCCTCATGGTATTCTTATGATAGTCAGGTAGTTCTCATGAGATCTGATGGTTTAAAAGTGACAGATTCCCTGTGTGCACTCTCTCTCTCTCCTGCCACCATGTGAAGAAGGTGACTGTTTCCCCTTTGTCTTCTGCCATGATTGTAAGTTTCTTGAGGCCTCCCCAGCCATGCAGAATTATGAGACTTTCCTTTATAAAATACAGTCTCAGGTAGTAATTTTATAGCAGTGTGAAAATAAACTAATACACTGTGTATCCTGAATACATGTCATCAAAATATGTGTACCAAAATGTACATAGCAGCACTATTTTAAATGTCCAAAAATTGAAAACGATCAAAATGTTCATCAACACTGGAATGGATAAATATATATTCTTACCATTGAAAACATGGTAATCAGAATAAACAGTCTAGAACTAATCACAAAAATATGACAAATCTCAGAAATATAAAGTTGGTAGAGAAAACCAGATATACGAAAAGGTACATCCCATGTTATTTATATATTGTACAATAGGCAAAACTACTGCATGGGGAAAGGGCACAATAATTGGGAGGAAGCAAGAGGGGAACCTATGACGGTTTGGTAATGTTCTGTTGCTTGATCTGGGAGTGCTCATCACATGGGTGTGTTCAAGTTTAGAAATTTTTTTATCTGTGTAAATTGGAATATAAATATATTTTGCACATGAATCTGATGTCAGTTATTGGGCTATAAATCCCTTTGCTACATTTGTGTTTTCAATTTCTTTATATTTTTCAACAAAAGCTCATTTTAAAGTAACTATTAATAGTAAAATTTTTTCAAATATACCCAAAGGGAGATAATATGATGAAACCTGTGGACCTATCATAAAGCTTCAATAATTATAACCTTTGCCAATATTATTTAACCTTCCTTTTCCCCTGGTATATTTTTAAAGCTCTTTAGTATGTTACAATTGGCTTACAAGAAATTGCACATAATTGTTGTATAAAATTTGATAAGTTTTGACATATGTATACACCCATGAAAGCCATAATACATAATCAAGAAATGTAAGTTTTCCTCACCACCCTAAATTTTCTTGTGCCTGTTTAGAATTTTCTCTGCTCTGGCCCAACCATAACAGTTACTACGGATTTGCTTTCTGTCACTGTAGATGAAATTGCATTTTCCACAGGTTTATATTAATGGAATCATATAGTATGTACTCTTTCTTTGTCTGGCTTCTTTTACTCTGCATAATGAATTGTGATTTACCCATGCTAGTGCATGTATCAATAGTTCATTCCTTTTAATTAACAAGTAGCTTTCCATTGTATAGAAATGCCAAAATTTGCTTATCCATTCATATGTTGAGGGACATCTGGATTGTTTCCAGTTTGGGCCTATTAGAAATAAAACTGCTATGAGCACTTTGTATACACATAGATTTCCTTTTTTCTTTGATAAACACATAGGAGTAGAATGAGTAGACTATATTTACCATATAAATTTAAATCTATACACATTTAAATCTATAAGAAACTGACAGACTGTTTGCCAAATGTTTTACCACTTTACAGTTGTTCAGCATATGAGAGTTACAGTTCCTCCACATCCTTGCCAACACTTGGTAAAGTCAGTCTTTTATCATATTAGTCATTCTACTAGGGGCACAATGTTATCTCTTCATGATTTTAATTTCTATATCCTTAACTTTAAAAAAATCAACAAAAGATTTGAGTAGAATTTTTACCTAATAGAATATGCTAGCGGCAAATAAATACAAGAAAGATGCTCAACATTATTAGACATGTAATTGAAATACTGTAATATTCCTCCTTTTCAGATTGGCTTCTTTCACTTAAGCATTATGTGTTTGAGATTTCTCTGTGCCTTTTCATAGCTTGATAGTTCATTTATTCTTATTGTTAAATAGTAGTTCATTGTATGGTTATGCCAAACTTGCATATTCATTCACCTACTGAAGGACATCTTGGTTGTTTCCAGCTTTTGGGAATTATAAATAAAACAACTATAAATGTTCACATGTAGGCCTTTTTGTTTTGGTGGATGTAAGTTTTTGAATGAGATTGCTGGATTGCATAGTAAAACTATGTTTAGTTCTATAAAAAATTGGCAAACTTTCTTCCATAGTGAATATGATATATGACTTTTAAATTATAGAATTCTAAGTATTTTTATCTTAACTTTTTTTCCTCTTTAACCCATGCTATTTAGAAATATCTTTATAGGCCAGGCACAGTGGCTCATTCCTGTAATCTTGGCACTTTGGGAGGCTGAGGCAAGTGGATCATCTGTGGTCAGGAGTTCAAGACCAGCCTGGCCAACATGGTGAAACCCGTCTCTACTAAAAATAAAAAACTAGCTGGGTGGTAGTGGCACATACTTTTAATTCCAGCTACTTGGGAGGCTGAGGCAAGAGAATCGATTGAGCCTGGGAGGCGGAAGTTGCAGTGAGCCAATGTCACACTACTGCACTCCAGTCTGGATGACAGAGTGAATCTCTCTCTCTCTCTCTACATACACACACACACACACACACACACACACACACACATATATACACACACACACATATGTATTTATGGTCAGTCTTTTATCATTTTAGTCATTCTACTGGGGGCACAATGAGAGTAGAATATTTTATATATATATATAGAGAGAGAGATATATATACACATATATATCTTTATAATTACTATATGGACTTATTTTTTTTCTTTTTCTCATTAATTTTTTATTTAGTTAGATTGTGGCAACAGAACTTGAAGCTTCTTTGAAATTTATTGGGAAATGTTTTACAAAATAGTATGTGGTAAATTTTTATAAATGTTATGTGTGTGTATATTCTAATCATTTATATAATTTTATATATTCTGATCATTTGGTATAGAGTTTCAATACCATTTAGTATATATATATGGTGTTGAATCAAGCTTGGTACACCATATAATATTATATGTGTTGTTGAATCAAGCTTGGTACTTACGTGTTTTCATTTTTTATATGCTTACTAATTTCTAAAATCTATGTCATCTATCAATAATCAGGAGATGTGTTTTGAAACCTAATACTATAAAGGTAGATTTTTTAATGTCTCCTTAATGTCTTTTACTATTTCAGTATTACTAATTTATTTCAAGCTATTTTTACTGGTGCACTCTAGTTTAGAGTTATTGTATTTTCTGAGGAGCTGACCTTTAAACATTATATAGTGAGCATATATTTTTCTAATATTTTTTCCTTAGTATTTACTTAGATCAGCAATGTAGCCAGTTTGGCTTTCTTTTTGTTAGTATTTTCCTGTTATATGTTTTCCTACTTATTTACTTTCAAATATTTTATGTCCTTATATTTAATGTATCATATGAAAGCATATAAATGGATTTTTTCACCTTAACTAATAATTCTTCTTTTCAAATGTAGTCAATTTATAATTTTTGTGGCTATTTACATATTTGGATGTATCTTCTATTTGTTGTTTCTTTTTTTTTTTTTTTTTTTTTTTTGAGACGGAGTCTGGCTCTGTCACCCAGGTTGGAGTGCAGTGGCCGGATCTCAGCTCACTGCAAGCTCTGCCTCCTGGGTTTATGCCATTCTCCTGCCTCAGCCTCCCGAGTAACTGGGACTACAGGCGCCCGCCATCTCGCCCGACTAGTTTTTTTTGTATCTTTTAGTAGAGACGGGGTTTCACCGTGTTAGCCAGGATGGTCTCGATCTGCTGACCTCGCGATCCGCCATCTTGGCCTCCCAAAGTGCTGGGATTACAAGCTTGAGCCACCGCGCCCGGCCTTTGTTATTTATTTCTATGTTGCTCTCTCTCTGCTACAGTATTGTTGTTTATTTCTTTCCTTTTATTCTGAATCAATTGCGTTTTATTTTTAGTATGTCTATTCCCTTTTTCCTCCATACTGGTTTAGAATTTGCACTTTATTTCAGTCCTTTTCATGGACACTATTGAAAATTTACTGTGCATATTAAAGACTCTGGCCTAATCCAGGGGTGTCTCAGGTCCAAGGCTCAGTGTCCTAATTGCTCTGTTGCTACAATAACTGTGGTTATTGTTCACTACCCCTAGCTCAGGCCTCAGTTTATAGAATTATCTTGGACTAGTTATGACACATTATTTGCCCAGATTTTTTTTTAAAGAAAAGAGAATATCTTATGAAGGTGAGTATGGGATCTTGCCAATTCCCCTTGAACATTTGATACCATTCAGAAGAACATTTACTCTGAGCAAATGAAAACTCAAGCAACCATACCTCAGCAAAACTGGTAAGCAACATTGCATTCTGCAGTGTTTCATTAGTTAAAGGTAGTTTTATTAGGGACTGACTCTTGGGCAAGCCACCATGTGCTACTAGAGATAGAAGCAATTAATAGATGCTTTATTACATGGCGTTTGTGCCCTTCTCAATTAACTGTAGACATTCTTGATTGAAGAGAACTTGGTCATTAGCTGTGAAACCACTTGACTTTTTTTCTGCCAATATTTATAGCGTTTATTTCTTTTTCTTGTCTAATTATATTAACATTTCCAAAGCAATGTTAAATAATTGTGTTGATCATGAGTATCTTTGACTTGTTCCAGATTCTAGAATTATCATTGATATATATACTGTTGGCTCTTGGCTTTAAACTAAATATAATATTAAAAATGTATGATTTTTAAGTAGGAGACCATTCTTGACATTTATTTTTGTGCTACTTTGGTTACTTTTTAATTAAAAAAATCAATTAATTGATTATTTTTATTGTGGTAAGAACATTTAACATGACATCTACCCTTTCAACGTATTTTTAAAAATATAAAACAGTATTGTTAACTATAGGCATGATGTTGTACAATGGATCTCAAAAATTTATTCATCTTACCTAAGTGAAACTTCATACCCACTGCATAGTATCTCCCTGTTTACCCCTCTTTCCAGCCCCCAGCAACACCGCCATTCTACTCTCTCCCCTAATTCTACTCTCAATAGACTCTATGAGTCTATTTTATTTCACATATAAGTGGAATCACATTGTATGGGTCCTTCTGTGACTAGCTTAGAATCATGTCCTCTAGGTTCATTCATGTTTTTGCATATTATGGGATTTTCTTCACTTTAAGGCTGAATAATATTCCTGTATATGTATGTACCATATTTTTTAAAATCAATTCACGACCAGGTGGTTTCACTGGTAAATCTACCAAACGTTTAAGGAAGAATAAACACCAATCCTTCTCAAACTCTTCTAAAAATATTGAAGGATAGAGAATACTTTCAAACTTATTTTATGAGGCTAGCATTATCCTGATACCAAAGCCAGATAAAGATACTAAAAGAAAACTATAGGTCAATATACCTGACTAACATAGATGCAAAATACTCAACAAAATATTAGCAAACTAAATCCAATTGCACATTAAAAGGATTAGGCACCATAATCAAGGAAGATTTATCTGAGGGCAGCAAGGATTCTTCAACATAGGAAAATCAATTAATATGATATACCACATTAATTGAACCCCAGAACTACTCATTAGCTCAGTATATGCAGAAAACATTTGAAAAAATTCAACACCCATTCATGATAAGAAGGAAAACCTCTCAATAAATGAGAAATGGAAGAAAATTACCTCCGCTTATAAAGACCATATATGAAAAGCCCACACCTGACATTATACTCAGTGGTGAAAAACTGATGGCTTTTCCTATAAAGATTGGGAACAAGGCAAGAATGCCCATTTTCATCACTTTTATTCAACATGGTACTGGGAGTTCTAGCCTAAACAATAAAGCTCTTGTTTTTTTGTTTTGTTTTTACATTTCTTGCTAAGGATTCAGAATAATAATAATTTTCCCCATGTAAACCTTGTGGGTTTAAAGGGTCAGAAATTTAGAGAGGGCTTGAACCAATTACTGGGCACCCACATTGTGACCTGAGGTTCTTTCATATTCCTGAGGACATGGAGGTTTGCTTATATGTGACCAAGGGCAAAGAGGTTTAGAATATTTTAATAACAGGTAGTTCCCAAAAGAATTATTAGGGCCAATGGAAAGTTTTCATCTTTTATCTACTATGACAATTATCTCTCCGAGGTTCTACTTCTGCTGTAAGCCACTATCATTCTTAAATTGGCCAGAATATTTTGTCACCCTTTGAAGCAAATACTTTATAATGTAAATCATATGCAAACAATATCATTACCCTTCAGCACACCAGATCTATTTCCTCTTATTCACTGGTTTTACTCTCAATTCACCTGTGATCTCTATCCCAGGGTGGAACATCAAGATTTCTAAAAGTAAATGTGGAATCCATTGAAGATTTTATTAGTTTTTGCCAATAAAATAAAGTAGTTTGAAATAACGACACTGTATCATCCAGTTCCATAAATTTTACTTTGCTACATATGAAAGCAGATTTTAGGTGCCTGCTATGAAAAGAAAGGTTGTATTACAACAGCGTGTATGTCTCACAAGGCTCATAATCACATTACATGTGCATGTGGAAGGTAAATACTTTGAAGCAGCCACCAGTTAGCTCTTTTAAACTTTTCTTTCTGGAAAAAAAAAGTTAAATGTTCTGAATTTAAAGATCTTTAAAATTTCTTATTTTTATTTCTAATTTAAATTTTAATAACTTTTTTTTTTGAAAATTCAAAACTTGAGTGTCACCCCAAAAATAACCAATTATGTAGACAGTCACCTTTATATTAGTTACAATTATTACCAGGGGATTTTATATCAGGGAATAAAAAGTTGCTTCCAAATCTTAGCTATTGTGAACAGTGTGGATAGTGGATTGTTTGTAACTCAAATTATAAGTGTTTGAGGGGATGAATACCCCATTCTTCATGATTTCACATTGCATGCCTTTATCAAAACATCTCTTGTGCCCCATAAATAGATACAATTTAAAAAATTTTTAAATAATAAAAAATTATAAAAAAGGTTATATGAATTTATGAATTTCAGTTCATTTTCATTTTCTCAAAATATGAAGGCAATAATATTCATTTTTAGTTAAGTCTTATAAACAAACCATAACCTGGGTAAAATATTTGGTTTGTTGAAAAGAACAATGACTTTGCATCTAAGGGTCTCAAGTTTAAAGCCTGGTTTTGCTACTTACCAGTCATCTCTGGTAAGTCACTTAACCTTTCTTATGTTTACATTTCCTCATTTGTAAATGTGGATGATGAAAACTACTCTGCAAATAGTTTAAAACTTTATAATAATATATGTAAACATTGACATAGGGTCTTTGAAAACACTGAAAAATACTGTTATTATATATGTGTTTATAATATCTGAGGTTGCTTATGCATTCTTCAGTTTACACCACTCTTGGTAAGTTTGACATCTTTATACATGGAATGCCAGCCCTAAAAAAGACCTTCAAAATTATTGAGTTGCCACTAATCCCTAATTTTTCAGTTGGGGAAACTGTCTCTATCTCATCAGAGCTATTGAATGGCACTTATAGTGAATTAATGCTACTGCTAGTAGTAGTAGTAGAACTCAAATCCCTGGCTCTAATTCCTCCACCCTTTCTACCTGACTGCCAGTACATTTTTCTAGTTTTCCTATAGAATAAAAAAAAATCAGGTGATTAACTTTTTCCCCTCATAGCCTCCACTCTTCCTACCTAGTGGAATTATGTTCAGGTCACTCAGTAGGGACAGTTGGCTATTAGCTAGAAGATAGTTTTGTGTTTGTTTCATTGTTTTGTGTGTTGTGGTCAGTCAAAGCTCAAAGATTACGTTTTGTGATCATTTTCTTAGTTTTACTTTTTCTTAAAATATTAATTTGGAAGAATTTAAACATGACGAAGATCAGTATGCCCTCTAGCTTTCTACTGAAAAAGCATTAGTGATCAATTTTCTAAAATTTCACTTTGAACTGAAAATCATGAGAAAATCAGTGCTTTTATTCAAGATCTTTAGTGTGGCTCATCTAGAGATAATACTTTATTACTGTGTGTTTGATTTCATAAAGTTAAACCTGCAATGAAAATACAGTTTGTCCTTTTAGTAGAGAAGTCACATTATGTGTTGAGTATTACAAAATGGCTTTTGTTAGAACCCTATTTCTATTCTGAAAGACCTTGTAATTCTGATTTGAGATTGTAAGGCTTCCCATCTGTTTGCTAACTCATTGGAACACTTGCAATATCTATGTATGAGAGAATATCATTGCATATGAACCTTTTTTGAAGGAGACATATCACAAATTAGATAATCATTTCCCATTTATAAAGACAGATGATCTGAGAGGTTGATTGTAGCTGTCCTTATATATCCAACTGTGTGATCATAAAGAGAAGAACTGTGGAAGTGTCCACTAGATGCATTAAAGAATGTGAACTGAGTCTTACCAGTTTAAATGGGTGACTGTTCTAACTTAATTCTCCATATATAGTAAATGAGTAAAGGAAATATACTTCATTAAAAAACAAACAAATCTAAGTTTATTAGAGAAATAAAAGCTAAAGAAATTAATATTACCACATTCAAAGCATGAGGATAACACCATATTGGAATTCAGGGAAAATTCAAGTCTAGCATTAATAATTTGGATCATATTTCTTACATTAACCTTAATTTTGCTAACATACTCTGTCTCCAACATATTATTGAAGAAACACCAGTTGCCTATTAACATTAACAATGTTAATATATAGTTTGCTTACTTCCTAATAGTATCACTGATAGAATCAAAAACTAGATCAATGGTAACTATTAACATTAATAATATGACAGAACTGTAAATCGTTATAACCAAAAGAGGTTGGCATGAGAACAAATGTAAAAAGAGCTTGAACAAATGAAATTTTAACAGGGTTTTTTAATGCTCTAATTTTAGCCTCTGAACTGATGACAATCACATTCACCTGAGAAAATTTATAATAGATGTTGAACCAAGCATTTTTAAGAGATCTCTGCCAGCAAATAATGTATTAATCTCATTTAATTCTCACACACTCTGTGATAAGCACTATTCTACTTTACAAATAAAGGAACAGACTCAAAGAGCTCAAATGATTTACTCAATTTTGTGCATGTAGGATTTGAGCAAAGTCTAATGAGCTCTGTAGCCCAAAGAGTAAAAGTTTGAATTATGTGAAGAAAATAACTGTGATAGTAAGATGGCAAGAAGTTTAGTTAACTTTTAAGTGATAGCTTTTTAAAATTCCCCCAAATTCCAGCAAATTGTCTTGTTATCTTTAACATTCTTTTTGCATTCTTTTCTTTCACGTCTAAGCTTCTAGATTTCAGAACATGTCCTGTCTAGTATTGTTTTCACTTCCTCACCACCAGTTTACTCCTCTTCTTATTGCCATCTGTCTTTTTGCTTCTGCCATGACTTGAAACTGCTTCATCTGCAGATGAACAGTGATCATTAATTTCTGAATTCTACCAGCTCTTTTCAATTCTTATTCTTGCCTAACTTGACCCAGGTAGTACTTAACTCTTGAGATCCAACTTCCTCTGGCTTCACCAGACTGTGGACACCAATTGGTCAAATTTATGAGAATAATCTGTACTTCATTTTTATACATTTTATACAGAATTTCTTCTCCCTTATTCTGATTACACCAAAGCTATTTCTTTGGTGGAATAGCTTCTCCCTGACTTCATTGACTTAGGGAGTTGAGTTTACCCAATCAGACAATCACAGTGATTGGTCTAAGAAGTGGGCAATCTGAGTGAACTGGTGTTTTCTTTGAGATTTTTAAATAATGAAGCAAAAAGAGAAGCACCTCATTTTTCCTCCAGGCCACTAAGCTGGAAAAAAAGTCTAGGTCTGCCAACAGTCATCTATCACCACTCCCTCCAAATAGAAGTCTTTCTCTCTCTCTCTCTCTCTCTCTCTCTCTTTCTCTCTCTCTCTCTCTCTTTCTCTCTCTCTCTCTCTCTGGGTGTAAGTATAAAGAAAGCCATTTGCAGATAAACAAATTGAAGCCAACATATAGAGAAAGCTGAAACTAGAATTGTAGGGAGAGTAAAAAATGTGCTTTGGACACAGTATTTGGCCCTGAATCCTTTTCTGTCCATCCCAGTTTTGTCAGTGACAAAGCCCATATTTGTTTAAACTGGCTACAGTTATGTTTCTTTATTTGCATTTTGAAGAGATTTGACTTCCCTACCTACTACTCACTGCTATTGGTGTCCTTCTTAGGCCCTTGATATCTGTAGGAAGGTGATAGTCCCAAATATCCTAGAACACTGGAACTGCTAAAAATGATGCCTCACAGCTATGCTGTGATGTGTGAAGGAGTAGGAGAATCTTCTTGGCTCTTTCCCACTCTCTTACCTAGACACGAAAAAGAAACAGCTGGGTTCTCCTGTTTTAGAGTTCCTAATGAAGAAAACTTTGGCTTCTGTAGCTGCCTCTCTTGATAGGGTGCATTTGTGAAGAAAGACTTCTTTAGCCAAAGTCTTGGATAAGCCTTCTCATATACCTCCCTACCAGACTCCTCAGAGAGTCCTGCATACATTTGAGTCCCGGTCCTGCTACAAAAAAATTTATTCTTTTCTCCTTCTTTAAGCAATCCTCCTTATGTTTATGTGGCACATTACTTGGTTTTATCTCTTTGTTCTCTGGGTTCTTCTTCCTAGGGAACTATAATCTGTTCTTTCGTTGCTTTCCTTTAAAGGCTGTTGTCCCAGGGCTCTATGTCTTTAATCCATTTTTATTCCCACTTGGCCTCCTAGCCAGGCAAACTCATTGTGCTCTGTGTTATTAGATACTACCTATAAACAAATATCTTATACATTTTTATCTACAACTCAGGTCTGTGTCCTGAGCTCCAGACCCTAAAATTTACCTACTTGCTGTACATCACCTCCTGAGTATTCTATGAGTACCTTGATTCTACCCTCATTAAAAATGAGATCATCTTCACCTTCTTTCTGTCAACTTCCCCCTCCCACCAGTAGACCATACAATTCATTCGAAACAAAACAAAACTTGAGGGACACATTCTGGATTTTCTTTCTCCCTTCAGATTCGTAGTCTATATGTCTCAAAAATGCATCTTTTTCCTGACTATTCTTCAGCATATTAAGAAAGGCTGGTGGTGTGGGAGGTAAGGGATCACAGATGTCTTTCACATATATTTTTAAATCCCATTTTCTAGATTAATTTTCTTTTTAGCAAGCAAGTGTTTACATTTGGATCTTTAATTTCTCTCAGTTTTTGCTATAATATATAACCTTCCACTTGTTATATGAGAACACTATAATTTTAAGAGGCATCTTGCAGATTCTATTGTTTTATTTTGCTTTTACTCTTTTTTTTCTTAACATTCTGGGAAAATTTTCCCAATGCTTTTCCTAACTGCTTACATAACCACTTAATATATGGCTTTCCATGTCTTAAAAATAACTACTCTTCTAACCAAACTGACCTCCCACCATTCATGGAGGACATGGGTGTGAACCAGAAGCCCAACCCAAGTGTATAACGTTTAGTGCATGTTATAGTGCTCTTCCCACCCTCTTACTTCCCCTTGCCATATTTATAGTACAAAATTTGGGCAAAATACATAGTTTATTATTTAACTTTGTTTTTAAGAGTCTTTTATCTACACACACACACACACACACACACAGAGAGAGAGAGAGAGAGAGAGAGAGGAGAGAGAGAGAAATAAAATAGGAATAATGTTAATATAAGAAATTCTAGAGGGTCAAGGAAAGGGTTAGAGGAAATAAAAAATGTTATTTTACTTTGCAATACTTAATTTCATCATTTTGGGTTATGAGGCTTGGTGGTGTGGTCTATGAACATCGGACAGAGAATAAGGAAAGTTTCTTAACTAATGCTGGCTTTGAAAATGAACTCTGTGGGTGGCCATGGACAAATTACCTGATATCTTCATTTCACTTACTTTATGACTTCTAGTCTACTTGGAGATCATTAATTTAATTGACAGTGCAGCTAAATAAATAATACACCAAGGGTTAGTTGGAAATCCAAGAAATGCTGAGCTTTTTAGAATCATAACATATTTAATTTGTTATTAATAGATCACCTCAAATACCACAAAATGAATGGGAAGATGAACACTATGCAAGTACCCATTAAAAACCTCCCAAAATGCTGGAGGAAATGCCATGAAACTAAGGAATAACTTCTTTGTGGTAGAAAATTTTTATTTCAGAGTATAGACACTGCTTGTGCTGGGTTTCTTAATTTTACTGGATATTATAATTTTCTTGGGCTGTTAGATTTTCTCAATGCAACATTTCTGAGAGCAAATATGATCTGCTCAATTAAATATCTTCTAAAGCTAGATAAATACCTTCCAGCAAGCACATTAACATTCAATATGCTATATTTTACCAGAGGTAAAACATTTGTATTCTAAAACATTTTGTTCTAAAACTTTTTACCCCAGGGAAAAGAAAATACCAAAAATCTGAACTACCACACACAGCTTTGGAATAAGATCAATGGGCAAATGGAATCAGCTTCAGTTTGCACTAATCCTACATATATGTATTAAGGATATGTCTAATGAACTTTAGTCATAACAAATTATAACTAATTTATTTTATCAGTTCACTACTATATTTCTTTCTTGTTTGCTTCTCCTCTTGTCTTCTCTTAATATTTGGTAGAATATATGTTACTGAATATCTAGTTTCAGATTACCTGAGCTCAAACATGGAATTTTTACTGTTGAATACTTTTGATTGTATAGTGTATATAACTAAGCACTTGTTTTCTTATTCGGTGCATATTTAGAATGTAATTTCTGGATCTTTTGATAGGCATATTGTTTTAGTTTGTTTTCTGCTGCTATAACATAATACTGTAGACTGGGTAATGTATAAAGAAAAGAAATGTATTTCCCTCAGAGTTCTGTAGGATGAGATGTCCAAGATCAAGGGGCTGCATCTGGTGAAATCTTTCTTGCTGGGTCCTACATGTTGGAAAGCATCACATGGCAAGGAAGCATGCTTGTGACAGAAAGAATGAGAGCTGAACTTCATCTTTTTATCAGCAACTGACTCCAGCAGTAATTAACCCAATCCCACAATAATGGCCTTAATGTATTCATGTGGGCAGAGCCCTTATAACACAATTATCACCTCTTGAAGGTCCAACTCTTAATGCTGTCACAATAGCAATTACATTTCAACATGAGTTTTGGAAGGAGTATTTAAACCATAGCATATATGTTTGCTATAAAAATGCCAGTTTTCCAAGTGAATGTACTCATTTTTTAAACACCCACCAGAATCATTTGAGAGATCTAATTGTTCAAAATCTTACTACACTTGGTATACTCAATTATTTTAATTTTAGCACTATAATGAATAGTGATACTAAATTTGGTATTAATTTGCTTTAGAACAAATGATATTGAACTTATTTCCAAATGCTTATTGATCATTTGGATATATTACTTTGTGAAGTTCCTTTTGAAGCCTTTTGACCATTTTTTCTTTGTGTTGTATTTATTTTCCATACTCATCAAAAACGTCCCAAAATGCTGGAGGAAATGTTCTATAATTCAGGAATAACTTCTTTTGTGGTAGAAAATTTTTATTTCAGAGTATAGACACTGCTTGTGCTGGGTTTATTAATTTTACTGGATATCATCATTTTCTTGGGCTGTTTGATCAAGTTTGATTTTCTCAGTGCAACATTTCTGAGAGCAAATATGATCTGCTTAATAAAATATCTTCTAAAGCCAGATAAGTGCTTTCCAGAAAGTACAATTTTCCTTCCAGCAAGTATAATGCCCGGTTTATAGGCATTACATATATTAATATTATTATTTTGTCAGATAGATATAAGTTTAATATGTCAATCTTTTATGATAAGTGCTATTTATATACTGTTTAAGAAAGAGGCACCCATCATGACAATAATGTTCTATATTTTCCTATGAAAGTCTTGTTTTACATTTCACATTTAGGTTTTGATTGTCCTTAAATATAAGATTTTTATACATGATATTATATATGGATTTAGGTTAATTTATTTTTATAGGGATATCCAATTGACCCAGAACCACTTATCAAAAAGACATCCTTTATACATTGAATTGCAATAGTGTTTTATCAAAACCAGATAAGTATTTTTGAGTATATTTCTGAACTCTCTGTTTCATTTGTTTACCTTTTGTTGTATTATTTCCTCGCCATCTTAATTATTTTTAGCCTTATAAAAGCTTTGAAATTTGGTAGTATAAGTTTTCCTGTTTAGTTTTTCTTCTGTAATATTTCCTTGACTACATAAAGTCCTTGCATTTCTATGTACATTTTAGAATAAAACTGTCAATTTGCACAAAATAACAGGCTGGGATTTGGATAGAGATTATGTTGATTTGAGAGAGATTGGCATTTTATCAATATTGTGTCTTTCAGTCAACGATGCCCAACTTGTCAAATGGTGCATTCTTCATCTTCTACAGGAGGAGTTAATCCTCGAGGATTGGAACCCAATTCTCTTTGGCAAATGGATGTCACACATGTTCCCTCTTTTGGGAGACTAACTTACGTACATGTATGTGTGGACACCTTTTCTCACTTTGTCTGGGCTACATGACAATCAGGAGAGTCTTCTGCCTGTGTTAAACATCACCTTTTGCAGTGTTTTGTGGTTATGAGCATTCCAGCTTCTATTAAAACAGATAATGCCCCAGGCTGTACTAGCCAAGCTCTAGCTACATTTTTCTCTATATGGAATATTAAACACATTACTGGCATCCCATATAATTCTCAAGGACAAGCCATAGTGGAAAGAATGAATCTCTCCTGAAAAGACAATTGCAAAAGCAGAGGGGGGAAATAGAGACTATGGGACACCCCAGATGCAACTGAATCTAGCATTATTAACTTTAAATTTTTTGAGCCTGCCTGAAGGCCAGATGTTATCAGCAACTGAACAGCATCTAAAGAAACCAGCTGCAAAGACAGACGCAGAACAACTGGTTTGGTGGAGAGATCTGACAATGAAAAGTTGGTAAATAGGTAAAATAATAATTTGGGGTAGAGGTTATGCTTGTTTCTCCAGGACTGAATCAGCAGCCGATTTGGATACCATCAAGACACCTGAAACCTTATCATGAGCCAGATGCCGAGGAAGAGATTCTGGGAGGATTCTGAGGACCCCCCTGGTTGCAACCATGTTAAGACTGACACTGAGTAGGACCCCAACTGTCACAAGCAAAACCCGTCGAACACAACCACCCACCTGGGGACAGATCAAGAAGCTGTCACATATGGTGGAAGAAAACCTGAGGAAAGTGGGACAACCAGTCACAATGAATAATCTAATTGCAGCTATGATAGTGGTGATCACCATTGCCGTGAGTTTTCCTTCAACAAGGGCTGACACAGGGAACAATTATACTTATTGGGCATATTTATCAATCTTGGCTGGCAATAATGCCTTGATGTAATTGCTCTATGACACATTTATACATTCTTTCTGATTTACCATAATAAATCTGCTCCTATAATTGAGGCATACCACCTTCAAAAACCTATTTGTAAACAGAATTGGACCTGGCCAGAAAAAATGAACATGCTTGTTTAGGAAGATTGCATTGCACAACAGGCAGAGGTGCTGCACAATGATTCCTCTGGAATCATTATTGATGTGTCCCCTAAGGGGATGTAGCTTCAATTGCACCTCTCAGTCTGCATGCCATAGCCACACTATGTTCAGCTGGTCTGAACAAAATGGTCAGATGGTAGAAATGGTAAGAAGTATGGCAAGAGTTTCTGTTATCTGGAAACATGGCAGTATAGTGGCACCTCAACCTCAAATGATATGGCCCATTGTAGGAGCTAAACATAAGGATTTGTGGAAACAATTAATGACTCTTACTAAGATCAAAATTTGGGAAAGGATAAAAAAGCATCTAGAATGATACTCTACAAACTTGTCTTTGGATATTGCAAAATTAAAAGAACAAATATTTAAAGCATCCCAGGTACACCTGACCTTAATGCCAGGAACTGGAGTGCTTGAAGGAGCTGCAGACAGATTAGCAGTTAGTAACCCATTAAAATGGATAAAAACACTTGGAAGCTCTGTGATTTCAATGATGATTGTGTTATTAATCTGTGTTGTTTGTCTTTATGTAGTCTGCAGATGCAGATCCCAACTCCTGCAAGAAGTAGCTTGCTGGGACAAAGCTGCCTTTGCTTTTATCACTTTACAAAACAAATAAGGGGGACATATTGGGAAGAGTCCCCAAAATATGGCCATAAACCACCCCCAAAACTGGCCATAAAGAAAATCTCTACAGAACTGTGACATGCTTGTGATGGCCTTGATGCCCACGCTGGAAGGTCGTCAGTTTACTGGAATGAGGGCAGAGTACACCCAGGGCAGAAAACCGCTTAAGGTGTTCTTAAACTACAAACAATAGCATGAGAGATCTGTGCCTTAAGAACGTGTTCATGCTGCAGGTAACTAGTCAGAGACCATCCCTTTATTTTGGCCCATCCCTTTATTTCCTATAAGGAATACTTTTAGTAAATCTTATGACTGGCTTACTGTCAATAAATATGTGGGTAAATCTCTGTTCAAGGCTCTCAGCTCTGAAGGCTGTGAGACCCCTGATTTCACACTCCACACTCTGTATTTCTGTGTGTGTGTCTTTAATTCCTCTAGCACCACTGGGTTAGGGTCTCCAAAAACGAGCTGCTTTCAGGACACACACACACACACACACACATACATATATATATTATTTATTCTTATGTATTTCACAACTTATTATACCAATAATGTAAGGATGGTTCAACTTTAGCAAGCATTTATACTAAAACCTTTCACAATACATTAAACGAGAAAAACCATATGATTCCTTCAATAGATGCAAAATTTAAAAAATAAACTTCTACATTTGCTTAGATTAGGAAAAAAGCTTTAAATTAGGATTAAATCAAAACTTTCTTAATCTGATCAATATTTATCAAAATCTACAAGAAACCATTATATTTAATGATGAAGCATTAGAAACATTTTCAAGAACAGAGCTCTAGGCAAAAACAAGGGTGGGATTCTTGCTGTCATTTTTTCTATAAATATTGTATTATAGGTCATAGCTAAAATAATAAAAGAAAAACAAAGCAAATAAGGAAACATAGGAAATACAAGAAAAAGCTACATAGAAGATACAAGAGAACTTACAACAAGTGCAGAAACCTAATAAGGGAGTTCAGCAAGATTGCTATATGTAAGATCAACATTAAAAAGAATCAGGATTCCTAAACACTAGTAATGATTAATTAGAAAATGTTATAGGTAAATACAGTATTCACAGTAACAACAAAACCTCAAGATATTTTATAGAAAAATTTTAAAATACTATTGAGAACATTAAAGAAGACCTGAGCAACTGGAGAACTATATTATTTTGACAAATTGGAACACTGAATATTCTAAAGATGTTAGTTTTCTCTATATTAATATAAACTTAAGGTAATTTCATTTAGATCCCAAAAGGAGTTGTTTGGGGAAAAATGATAAGCTAATTTTAAAGTTTATAGAGCTAAGAATGAGGAATAGCTAAAGCAATTTTGAAAAAAAAAAAAAGAACCAGGTCAGGATACAGCATGATAAAATACCAAGAGTTTTATGAAGGGATTCTTTAAAAAATAATGTGAACCTAAAATATTAAAACTTTTGACAAATACAAGAATAACACCTTTTTAAAAATTTATTTATTATTATTATACTTTAAGTTGTAGGGTACATGTGCATAACGTGCAGGTTTGTTACATATGTATACTTGTGCCATGTTGGTGTGCTGCACCCATCAACTTGTCATTTACATCAGGTATAACTCCCAATGCAATGCCTCCCCCCTCCCCCCACCCATGATAGGCCCCGGTGTGTGATGTTCCCCTTCCTGAGTCCGAGTGATCTCATTGTTCAGTTCCCACCTATGAGCGAGAACATGCTGTGTTTGGTTTTCTGTTCTTGTGATAGATTGCTAAGAATGATGGTTTCCAGCTGCATCCATGTCCCTACAAAGGACACAAACTCATCCTTTTTGATGGCTGCATAGTATTCCATGGTGTATATGTGCCACATTTTCTTAATCCAGTCTGTCACTGATGGACATTTGGGTTGATTCCAAGTCTTTGCTATTGTGAATAGTGCTGCAATAAACATACGTGTGCATGTGTCTTTAGCAGCATGATTTATAATCCTTTGGGTATATGCCCAGTAATGGGATGGCTGGGTCATATGGTACATCTAGTTCTAGATCCTTGAGGAATCGCCATACTGTTTTCCATAATGGTTGAACTAGTTTACAATCCCACCAACAGTGTAAAAGTGTTCCTATTTCTCCACATCCTCTCCAGCACCTGTTGTTTCCTGATTTTTTAATGATCGCCATTCTAACTGGTGTGAGATGGTATCTCATTGTGGTTTTGATTTGCATTTCTCTGATGGCCAGTGATGATGAGCATTTTTTCATGTGTCTGTTGGCTGTATGAATGTCTTCTTTTGAGAAATGTCTGTTCATATCCTTTGCCCACTTTTTGATGGGGTTGTTTGTTTTTTTCTTGTAAATTTGTTTGAGTTCTTTGTAGGTTCTGGATATTAGCCCTTTGTCAGATGAGTAGATTGCAAAAATTTTCTCCCATTCTGTAGGTTGCCTGTTCACTCTGATGGTAGTTTCTTTTGCTGTGCAGAAGCTCTTTAGTTTAATGAGATCCCATTTGTCAATTTTGGCTTTTGCTGCCGTTGCTTTTGGTGCTTTAGACATGAAGTCTTTGCCCATGCCTATGTACTGAATGGTACTACCTAGGTTTTCCTCTAGGATTTTTATGGTTTTAGGTCTAACATTTAAGTCTCTAATCCATCTTGAATTAATTCTCATATAAGGAGTGAGGAAAGGATCCAGTTTCAGCTTTCTACTTATGGCTAGCCAATTTTCCCAGCACCATTTATTAAATAGGGAATCCTTTCCCCATTTCTTGTTTCTCTCAGGTTTGTCAAAGATCAGATGGCTGTAGATGTGTGGTATTATTTCTGAGGACTCTGTTCTGTTCCATTGGTCTATATCTCTGTTTTGGTACCAGTATCATGCTGTTTTGGTTACTGTAGCCTTGGAGTATAGTTTGAAGTCAGGTAGCGTGATGCCTCCAGCTTTGTTCTTTTGACTTAGGATTGTCTTGGAGATGCGGGCTCTTTTTTGGTTCCATATGAACTTTAAAGCAGTTTTTTCCAATTCTGTGAAGAAACTCATTGGTAGCTTGATGGGGATGGCATTGAATCTATAAATTACCTTGGGCAGTATGGCCATTTTCACGATATTGATTCTTCCTATCCATGAGCATGGTATGTTCTTCCATTTGTTTGTGTCCTCTTTTATTTCACTGAGCAGTGGTTTGTAGTTCTCCTTGAAGAGGTCCTTTACATCCCTTGTAAGTTGGATTCCTAGGTATTTTATTCTCTTTGAAGCAATTGTGAATGGAAGTTCATTCCTGATTTGGCTCTCTGTTTGTCTGTTACTGGTGTATAAGAATGCTTGTGATTTTTGCACATTGATTTTGTATCCTGAGACTTTGCTGAAGTTGCTTATCAGCTTAAGGAGATTTTGGGCTGAGACAATGGGGTTTTCTAAATATACAATCATGTCATCTGCAAACAGGGACAATTTGACTTCTTCTTTTCCTAACTGAATACCCTTGATTTCTTTCTCTTGCCTGATTGCCCTAGCCAGAACTTCCAACACTATGTTGAATAGGAGTGGTGAGAGAGGGCATCCCTGTCTTGTGCCAGTTTTCAAAGGGAATTTTTCCAGTTTTTGCCCCTTCAGTATGATATTGGCTGTGGGTTTGTCATAAATAGCTCTTATTATTTTGAGGTACGTTCCATCAATACCGAATTTATTGAGCGTTTTTAGCATGAAGGGCTGTTGAATTTTGTCAAAAGCCTTTTCTGCATCTATTGAGATAATCATGTGGTTCTTGTCTTTGGTTCTGTTTATATGCTGGATTATGTTTATTGATTTGCAAATGTTGAACCAGCCTTGCATCCCAGGGATGAAGCCCACTTGATCATGGTGGATAAGCTTTTTGATGTGTTGCTGAATCCGGTTTGCCAGTATTTTATTGAGGATTTTTGCATCGATGTTCATCAGGGATATTGGTCTAAAATTCTCTTTTTTTGTTGTGTCTCTGCCAGGCTTTGGTATCAGGATGATGTTGGCCTCATAAAATGAGTTAGGGAGGATTCCCTCTTTTTCTATTGATTAGAATAGTTTCAGAAGGTATGGTACCAGCTCCTCCTTGTACCTCTGGTAGAATTCAGCTGCGAATCCATCTGGTCCTGGACTTTTTTTGGTTGGTAGGCTATTAATTATTGCCTCAATTTCAGAGGCTGCTATTGGTCTATTCAGGGATTCAACTTCTTCCTGGTTTAGTCTTGGAAGAGTGAAAGTGTCCAGGAAATTATCCATTTCTTCTAGATTTTCCAGTTTATTTGCGTAGAGGTGTTTATAGTATTCTCTGATGGTAGTTTGTATTTCTGTGGGGTCGGTGGTGATATCCCCTTTAACATTTTTAATTGCGTCGATTTGATTCTTCTCTCTTTTCTTCTTTATTAGTCTTGCTAGTGGTCTGTCAATTTTGTTGATCTTTTCAAAAAAACAACTCCTGGATTCATTGATTTTTTGGAGAGTTTTTTGTGTCTCTATCTCTTTCAGTTCTGCTCTGATCTTAGTTATTTCTAGCCTTCTGCTAGCTTTCGAATGTGTTTGCTCTTGTTTCTCTAGTTCTTTTAATTGTGATGTTAGAGTGTCAATTTTAGATCTTTCCTGCTTTCTCTTGTGGGCATTTAGTGCTATAAATTTCCCTCTACACACTGCTTTAAATGTGTCCCAGAGATTCTGGTATGTTGTATCTTTGTTCTCACTGGTTTCAAAGAACATCTTTATTTCTGCCTTCATTTCGTTATGTACCCAGTAGTCATTTAGGAGCAGGTTGTTCAGTTTCCATGTACTTGAGCGGTTTTGATTGAGTTTCTTAGTCCTGAGTTCTAGTTTGATTGCACTGTGGTCTGAGAGACAGTTTGTTATAATTTCTGTTCTTGTACATTTGCTGAGGAGTGCTTTACTTCCAATTACGTGGTCGATTTTGGACTAAGTACGATGTGGTGCTGAGAAGAATGTATATTCTGTTGATTTGGGGTGGAGAGTTCTATAGATGTCTATTAGGTCTGCTTGCTGCAGAGATGAGTTCAATTCCTGGATATCCTTGTTAACTTTCTGTCTCGTTGATCTGTCTAATGTTGACAGTGGAGTGTTGAAGTCTCCCATTATTATTGTATGGGAGTCTAAGTCTCTTTGTAAGTCTCTAAGGACTTGCTTTATGAATCTGGGTGCTCCTGTATTGGGTGCATATATATTTAGGATAGTTAGCTCTTCCTGTTGAATTGATCCCTTTACCATTATGTAATGGCCTTCTTTTTCTCTTTTGATGTTTGATGGTTTAAAGTCTGTTTTATCAGAGACTAGTATTGCAACCCCTGCTTTTTTTTATTTTCCATTTGCTTGGTAAATCTACCTCCATCCCTTTATTTTGAGCCTATGTATGTCTCTGCGTGTGAGATGGGTCTCCTGAATACAGCAGACTGATGGGTCTTGACTCTTTATCCAGTTTGCCAGTCTGTGTCTTTTAATTGGAGCATTTAGTCCATTTACATTTAAGGTTAAAATTGTTATGTGTGAACTTGATCCTGCCATTATGATATTAACTGGTTATTTTGCTCGTTAGTTGATGCAGTTTCTTCCTAGCCTCGATGGTCTTTACATTTTGGCATGTTTTTGCAATGGCTGGTACCGGTTGTTCCTTTCCATGTTTAGTGCTTCCTTCAGTGTCTCTTGTAAGGCAGGCCTAGTGGTGACAAAATCTCTAAGCATTTGCTTCTCTGAAAAGGATTTTATTTCTCCTTCACTTAT
Source organism: Macaca nemestrina (assembly GCF_043159975.1). Lineage (NCBI taxonomy): Eukaryota > Metazoa > Chordata > Mammalia > Primates > Cercopithecidae > Macaca > Macaca nemestrina. Next base: position 31,138,262 of record NC_092129.1, read on the forward strand.
GAAACTTAGTTTGGCTGGATATGAAATTCTGGGTTTAAAATTCTTTTCTTTAAGAATGTTGAATATTGGCCCCCACTCTCTTCTGGCTTGGAGAGTTTCTGCCAAGAGATCTGCTGTTAGTCTGATGGGCTTCCCTTTGTGGGTAACCCGGCCTTTCTCTCTGGCTGCCCTTAAGATTTTTTCCTTCATTTCAACTTTGGTGAATCTGGCAATTATGTGTCTTGGAGTTGCTCTTCTCGAGGAGTATCTTTGTGGCGTTCTCTGTATTTCCTGGATTTGAATGTTGGCCTGCCCTACTAGGTTGGGGAAGTTCTCCTGGATGATATCCTGAAGAGTGTTTTCCAACTTGGTTCCATTTTCCCCCTCACTTTCAGGCACCCCAATCAGATGTAGATTTGGTCTTTTTACATAATCCCATACTTCTTGCAGGCTTTGTTCATTTCTTTTTCTTCTTTTTTCTTTTGGTTTCTCTTCTCGCTTCATTTCATTCATTTGATCCTCAATCGCAGATACTCTTTCTTCCAGTTGATCAAGTCGGTTACTGAAGCTTGTGCATTTGTCACGTATTTCTCGTGTCATGGTTTTCATCTCTTTCATTTCGTTTATGACCTTCTCTGCATTAATTACTCTAGCCATCAATTCTTCCACTTTTTTTTCAAGATTTTTAGTTTCTTTGCACTGGGTACGTAATTCCTCCTTTAGCTCTGAGAAATTTGATGGACTGAAGCCTTCTTCTCTCATCTTGTCAAGGTCATTCTCTGTCCAGCTTTGATCCGTTGCTGGCGATGAGCTGCGCTCCTTTGCCAGGGGAGATGTGCTCTTACTTTTTGAATTTCCAGCTTTTCTGCCCTGCTTTTTCCCCATCTTTGTGGTTTTATCTGCCTCTGGTCTTTGATGATGGTGATGTACTGATGGGGTTTTGGTGTAGGTGTCCTTCCTGTTTGATCGTTTTCCTTCTAACAGTCAGGACCCTCAGCTGTAGGTCTGTTGGAGATTGCTTGAGTCCACTCCAGACCCTGTTTGCCTGGGTATCAGCAGCAGAGGCTGCAGAAGATAGAATATTTCTGAACAGCGAGTGTACCTGTCTGATTCTTGCTTTGGAAGCTTCCTCTCAGGGGTGTACTCCACCCTGTGAGGTGTGGGGTGTCAGACTGCCCCTAGTGGGGGATGTCTCCCAGTTAGGCTACTCAGGGGTCAGGGACCCACTTGAGCATGCAGTCTGTCCCTTCTCAGATCTCAACCTCCGTGTTGGGAGATCCACTGCTCTCTTCAAAGCTGTCAGACAGAGTTCTTTGCGTCTGCAGAGGTTTCTGCTGCTTTTGTTGTTATCTGTGCCCCGTCCCCAGAGGTGGAGTCTACAGAGACAGGCAGGTTTCCTTGAGCTGCTGTGAGCTCCACCCAGTTCGAGCTTCCCAGCAGCTTTGTTTACCTACTTAAGCCTCAGCAATGGCGGGCGACCCTCCCCCAGCCTCGCTGCTGCCTTGCCAGTAGATCACAGACTGCTGTGCTAGCAATGAGGGAGGCTCTGTGGGTGTGGGACCCTCCCGGCCAGGCGTGGGATATGATCTCCTGGTGTGCCTGTTTGCTTAAAGCGCAGTATTGGGGTGGGAGTTACCCGATTTTCCAGGTGTTGTGTGTCTCAGTTCCCCTGGCTAGGAAAAGGGATTCTCTTCCCCCTTGCGCTTCCCAGGTGAGGCAATGCCTCGCCCTGCTTCAGCTCTCGCTGGTTGGGCTGCAGCAGCTGACCAGCACCGATCGTCCGGCACTCCCTAGTGAGATGAACCCAGTACCTATGTTGAAAATGCAGAAATCACCGGTCTTCTGTGTTGCTCGCGCTGGGAGTTGGAGACTCAAGAATAATACCTTTTTAATATTCTGTACTGAGTATGGAAGCACACACTTGAAAAATATCTTGAATTTAAAAAATTTTTAAATGCAACGGCCGGGCGCGGTGGCTCAAGCCTGTAATCCCAGCACTTTGGGAGGCCGAGATGGGCGGATCACGAGGCCAGGAGATCGAGAGACGATCCCGGCTAACACGGTGAAACCCCGTCTCTACTAAAAAATACAAAAAAAAACTAGCCAGGCGAGGTGGCGGGCGCCTGTAGTCCCAGCTACTCGGGAGGCTGAGGCAGGAGAATGGCGTAAGCCCGGGAGGCGGAGCTTGCAGTGAGCTGAGATCCGGCCACTGCACTCCAGCCTGGGTGACAGAGCAAGACTCCGTCTCAAAAAAAAAAAAAAAAAAAAAAAAATTTTAAATGTATTTGATGAAAAGTATAATAAACACACTTAAGAGAAAAGCCACAAACTCTAGAAATATATTTATAATACATATAACCAAACAGGAACTATTACACAGGATACACAAGGAAATTCTTACTGAATTGTCCCTTGGAAAACAGCCAATAATGTGGGAGTTGGTGGTGGGCCAAGATGGCCAACTAGATGCCGCAGCAATAGGAGGCTTTCATTGAAAAGAATCGTAACAGCCTGCAAATCCTGCACTGGCAACCAAGGTATCCAGGTTCTGTCATCAGAACTGATTAGGCGGATGACTTGATCCACAGAGAGGAAGGAGGAGCAGCATGGTACAGAGGCCCACCTGAGAGCCACATGGGGCAGGGGAGCCCTCACCCCCCAGCCAAGGAAGACAGTGAGTGAGCATGCTACCCAGCCTGGGAAACTGTGCTTTTTCCATGGAACTGTGCAGCCCATGGATTAAAAGATCCCACTTGTGAGCCCATGCCACTTGGGCCTAGGGTCCCAACCATGGAGCCATGCAGATTCTCAACAGCTGCTCAGCTAGAATCTGCTTAATTCTGCAGAGTTCCCAAGAGTGAAGGATGACCAGCACCACAGCTGCAACTGCTTGCTGTCTAAGCCATTTGAGCTCCTTGGGGGAGGGGTAGCAGCCAACACTGGGATTGATAGCTGCCTAAGATCCCAGGGTGGGGAAAGGGTGACAGCCATCTCTACAGCTCCAGGCCATGCTTTTCCCCTGCTGGAGCCAGTGAGGCTAGACAGATTGGTCCCAAGAGGTATCCTCCACAGCCCAACACACTGGCTGTGGCAGACTGTGACCAGAGGGCCTCTTCAGGCCCAACCCTGACCCATCCCTCCTTACTGGGCAGGGCCTCCCTGCAGGAACTTCAACAGCTCCAGCCAGGGACACAGGGACAGAACTCTGATCTCCCTGGGCATGAGCCTATAGGGGGAAGGTTGGCCATCATATCCACAGACCAGCATAGTTAGTCTTTCCTCCTGCTAGTTCTGAGGAATCTGGGCAGCCCAAATGACTGGGTTCCCCCCCACCCCCCGCTGAGTGAAGCATACCCCCTCCACCAAGGGATAGGCAAAGTGCTTCATTAAATGAGTCCTGCTCCCATGCTACCCACTGGGTGAGACCCTCCAACAGGGGTTGTCAGACACCCTATATAGGAGCATTCCTACTGGCATCAGATCAGTGCCCCTTGAGGTCAGGGATCCCAGAGGAAGGAGCAGGCACCCATCTTTGCTGTTCTCCAGCCTCCTCAAGTGACATATCCACATGCAGGAGTGAACCAGATGAACAGGACCCGAAGTGAACCCCCAGCAAACCAGTAGCTCTACAGAAGAGGGACCTGACCATTGAGAGAAAAACAAACAGAAAGCAGCAACAGCAGCATCAACAAAAAAAGTCCCCACCAAAACTCATCCAAGGGTTGGCAGCCTCAAAGGTTGAAACTAGACAAACTAATGAAGATGAAAAAGCGTCAATGAAAAAAACACTGAAAACTCAAAAGGCCAGAGTGCCTCTATTCCAAATGATCACAACACCTCTACACAAGGGTGCAGAACTGGACAGAGGATGAGATGGATGAAATGACAGAAGTAGGCTTCAGAAGGTGGGTAATAACAAACTCCACTGAGCTAAAGGAGCATGTTCTAACTCAATGCAAATAAATTAAGAACCTTGATTAAAGGTTACAGGAGCTGCTAACTAGAATAACCAGTTTAGAGAGGAACATAAATGACTTGATGGAGCTGAAAAACACAGCAAGAAAACATTGTGAAGCATACACAAGTATCTATAGCCAAATTGACCAAGCAGAAGAAAAAATATCAGAGTTTAAGACTATCTTGCTGAAATAAGTCATGTAGACAAGATTAGAGAAAAAAATAATGAAAAGGAACAAATGAAACCTCGGAGAAATATGGGACTATGTAAAAGGTCTGAACTTATGATTGATTGGAGTATCTGAAAGAGACTAGGAGAATGAAACCAAATCGAAATCACATTTCAGGATATTATCCAAGAGAACTTCCCCAAGTGAGAAACACAGGCCAACATTCAAATTTAGGAAATTCAGAGAACACCACTAATACTCCACAAGAAGATCAAACCCAAGACACATAATCATCAGATTTTTTAAGGTCAAAATGAAGGAAAAAATGGTAAGCAGAGCCAGAGAGAAAGACCAGGTCACCTACAAAAGGAAGCCCTTCAGGCTAACAGCAGACCTCTCTGCAGAAACCTACAGCCAGAAGTTAGTGCAGGCCAATATTCAACATTCTTTTTTTTTTTTTTTTGTAGCTCAGAAATTTATTTTTCTCTCAGTTATTCCATATATTTTATGCAGCATTAACTGAGAAAATGTTGATCTCAGTAAATGACAAGTAAAAATTAAAATATATTTTATAACTGACTATACAGTATACAAAATTATTTAAGTTTTGAAATGTTTAGCTCTACTAATCAGATGGTATTATTTGATAGCAATAGGAATAATATAATAAAGTTCATAGGTTTTTCTATAATATGATGCTATTACTTATTTATAAAGAAATTTACACACGTTTTCAAGAAAGATACGGCGTGAGCTTGCATAGATACAGGCAAGAAACGGGTGGTCATATAATTCAATATTAGAAAAGGCTAAACTCTTAAACAATTAATGTGTGCCCTAACTTACAGATTATATTTTTCAGAAATCAAAATAGAAGGTATGCTAAATAATATTTTTATCTACTGACAATAGATTTAAACACAATGTGTATTTATGTCTTTTTTCCTTTCTATTTTTTCCCTTGAAAAGCTCAGGAGAGAGGCAATACAAATTTTGTACAAGTTTTATGGAAATCACAGAAATGTCTATCTTCACGAAAGTCTCCTGATATTTGTAGTTTAATATTTATTGGGCATGTCAGGTACATATTCAATTATTCATTTTAAATAATAGTTTATTTTGATGTTATCCCAAATAAATATTTAAAGCTAGACAATTTGTGAAAATTTAATGTATCAATCGTTAATACATCATAGTTTTATGTTATTATTTTTTCCTTTTAATTAACATTTTTCAGTAATTTTTACCAGCATTTATTCTATTTACTAAGTTGACAAAAATTCTAAGACTTTTAAAAATCTCATATTTTCAAAAACACAATTGTAAAAATAATCAATTGCTATTAGTACCCTAAAGTAATATTCTTTGTAAAGGTGCAATTTTCTTTATTGTTTCTTTAAGGTTTTGGAATGTAATATATAATAATGCATGAGTATCAATTTGGAAGTGTTAGTGGCTCCTGGCAATCTTGATAATGAATTATGCTTCATTGTTCTCCATAATCCAGAGAAAACCTGAACACTGAAGCAAAAGAATGTAACCTAGTACCTGTTCACACAGATATGATCTATTTTTCCTTTTTTCTGTAACAATAAATTCTCATGTAAAAACCTGCTATAGGGGCTGGGTGCAGTGGCCCATGCCTGTAATCCCATCACTTAGGGAGGCCAAGGCGGGTAGATCACCTGAGATCAGGAGTTTGAGACCAGCATGGACAACATGGTGAAATGCCATCTCTACTAAAAATACAAAAATTAACTGGGTGTGGTGGCGGGCACCTGTAATCTGCTCAGTAGGCTGAGGCAGGAGAATCACTTGAACCTGGGAGGCAGAGGTTACAGCAGTGAGCTGAGATCATGCCATTGCACTCCAGCCTGGGTGACAAGAGCGAAATTTTGTCTCAAAAAAAAAAAAACAAAAACAAAAAAACCCTGCTATAAGTTTAGTATCATTCTTCATAGAATCTTTAAACTGAAAATATTTCATGCTCTTTATCCTTTTCACATTACAAGCAGCCTATTAACATTTCATATGAACTGAGAGTAAGCTATATTTTCCTCTGAGGATATTGAAGTTTATATATTATTTGCATATTACCAAATAATAAAACAGTTTTATAAATTAGCAAGCATATAATTAATAAAGTAAAAATATCTTAGTAAATTATGCAATGACAATCCCATAAAACATTGAAGAGGGATAGTGATTGCATAGTAAATGTGATTTTACTTTTTGTTTTTACTGAATATGAATGAAATTTTACTGTATTATACACTCATGGTTTGATTACATCAATATTCTGCAAGTAAAGAAGTAAAAAATCTAGTTTGCAGTTGGTTTGTACTGCTTTTTTTTTTTTTTCTTACATAAATGTCCTCTCTGTTTTGTTTTCGAAATCAGCGTGTGAGACTTGTATTGGCAAGTAAGCACTATTTATTTATTAATTAATTTATTATTTATTTATTTATTTTATTATTATTATACTTTAAGTTCTAAGGTACATGTGCATAACGTGCAGGTTTGTTATATATGTATACTTGTGCCATGTTGGTGTGCTATACCCATCAACTCATCAGAACCCATCAACTCGTCGTTTACATCAGGTATAACTCCCAATGCAATCCCTCCCCCCTCCCCCCTCCCCATGATAGGCCCCAGTGTATGATGTTCCCCTTCCCGAGTCCAAGTGATCTCATTGTTCAGGTCCCACCTATGAGTGAGAACATGCGGCGTTTGGTTTTCTGTTGTTGCCATAGTTTGCTGAGAATGATGGTTTCCAGCTGCATCCATGTCCCTACAAAGGACATAAACTCATCCTTTTTTATGGCTGCATAGTATTCCATGGTGTATATGTGCCACATTTTCTTAATCCAATCTGTCACTGATGGACATTTGGGTTGATTCCAAGTCTTTGCTATTGTGAATAGTGCCACAATAAACATACGTGTGCATGTGTCTTTATAGCAGCATGATTTATAATCCTTTGGATATATACCCAGTAATGGGATGACTGGGTCATATGGTACATCTAGTTCTAGATCCTTGAGGAATCGCCATACTGTTTTCCATAATGGTTGAACTAGTTTACAATCCCACCAACAGTGTAAAAGTGTTCCTATTTCTCCACATCCGCTCCAGCAGCTATTGTTTCCTGACTTTTTAATGATTGCCATTCTAAGTGGTGTGAGATGGTATCTCATTGTGGTTTTGATTTGCATTTCTCTGATGGCCAGTGATGATGAGCATTTTTTCACGTGTCTGTTGGCTGTATGAATGTCTTCTTTTGAGAAATGTCTGTTCATATCCTTTGCCCACTTTTTGATGGGGTTGTTTGTTTTTTTCTTGTAAATTTGTTTGAGTTCTTTGTAGGTTCTGGATATTAGCCCTTTGTCAGATGAGTAGATTGCAAAAATTTTCTCCCATTCTGTAGGTTGCCTGTTCACTCTGATGGTAGTTTCTTTTGCTGTGCAGAAGCTCTTTAGTTTAATGAGATCCCATTTGTCAATTTTGGCTTTTGTTGCCATTGCTTTTGGTGTTTTAGACATGAAGTCCTTGCCCATGCCTATGTCCTGAATGGTATTACCTAGGTTTTCTTCTAGGGGTTTTATGGTATTAGGTCTAACATTTAAGTCTCTAATCCATCTTGAATTAATTTCCGCATAAGGAGTAAGGAAAGGATCCAGTTTCAGCTTTCTACTTATGGCTAGCCAATTTTCCCAGCACCATTTATTAAATAGGGAATCCTTTCCCAATATCTTGTTTTTGTCAGGTTTGTCAAAGATCAGATGGCTGAAGATGTGTGGTATTATTTCTGAGGAGTCTGTTCTGTTCCATTGGTCTATATCTCTGTTTTGGTACCAGTACCATGCTGTTTTGATTACTGTAACCTTGTAGTATAGTTCGAATTCAGGTAGTGTGATGCCTCCAGCTTTGTTCTTTTGACTTAGGATTGTCTTGGAGATGCAGGCTCTTTTTTGGTTCCATATGAACTTTAAAGCAGTTTTTTCCAATTCTGTGAAGAAACTCATTGGTAGCTTGATGGGGATGGCATTGAATCTATAAATCACCTTGGGCAGTATGGCCATTTTCACGATATTGATTCTTCCTATGCATGAGCATGGTATGTTCTTCCATTTGTTTGTGTCCTCTTTTATTTCACTGAGCAGTGGTTTGTAGTTCTCCTTGAAGAGGTCCTTTACATCCCTTGTAAGTTGGATTCCTAGGTATTTTATTCTCTTTGAAGCAATTGTGAATGGAAGTTCATTCATGATTTGGCTCTCTGTTTGTCTGTTACTGGTGTATAAGAATGCTTGTGATTTCTGCACATTGATTTTGTATCCTGAGACTTTGCTGAAGTTGCTTATCAGCTTAAGGAGATTTTGGGCTGAGACAATGGGGTTTTCTAAATATACAATCATGTCATCTGCAAACAGGGACAAATTGACTTCTTCTTTTCCTAACTAAATACCCTTGATTTTTTTCTCTTGCCTGATTGCCCTAGCCAGAACTTCCAACACTATGTTGAACAGGAGTGGTGAGAGAGGGCATCCCTGTCTTGTGCCAGTTTTCAAAGGGAATGCTTCCAGTTTTTGCCCATTCAGTATGATATTGGCTGTGGGTTTGTCATAAATAGCTCTTATTATTTTGAGATACATTCCATCAATACTGAATTTATTGAGAATTTTTAGCATGAAGGGCTGTTGAATTTTGTCAAAGTCCTTTTCTGCGTCTATTGAGATAATCATGTGGTTTTTGTCTTTGGTTCTGTTTATATGCTGGATTACATTTATTGATTTGCATATGTTGAACCAGCCTTGCATCCCAGGGATGAAACCCACTTGATCATGGTGGATAAGCTTTTTGATGTGCTGCTGGATCTGGTTTGCCAGTATTTTATTGAGCATTTTTGCATCGATGTTCATCAGGGATATTGGTCTAAAATTCTCCTTTTTCATTGTGTCTCTGCCAGGCTTTGGTATCAGGATGATGTTGGCCTCATTAAATGAGTTAGGGAGGATTCCCTCTTTTTCTATTGATTGGAATAGTTTCAGAAGGAATGGTACCAGCTCCTCCTTGTACCTCTGGTAGAATTCAGCTGTGAATCCATCTGGTCCTGGACTTTTTTTGGTTGGTAGGCTATTAATTATTGCCTCAATTTCAGAGGCTGCTATTGGTCTATTCAGGGATTCAACTTCTTCCTGGTTTAGTCTTGGAAGAGTGTAAGTGTCCAGGAAATTATCCATTTCTTCTAGATTTTCTAGTTTATTTGCATAGAGGTGTTTATAGTTTTCTCTGATGGTAGTTTGTATTTCTGTGGGGTCGGTGGTGATATCCCCTTTATCATTTTTTATTGCGTCTATTTGATTCTTCTCTCTTTTCTTCTTTACTAGTCTTGCTAGCTGTCTATCAATTTTGTTGATCTTTTCAAAAAAGCAACTCCTGGATTCATTGATTTTTTGGAGGGTTTTTTGTGTCTCTGTCTCCTTCAGTTCTGCTCTGATCTTCATTATTTCTTGCCTTCTGCTAGCTTTCGAATGTGTTTGCTCTTGCTTCTCTAGTTCTTTTAATTGTGATGTTAGAGTGTCAATTTTAGATCTTTCCAGCTTTCTCTTGTGGGCATTTAGTGCTATAAATTTCCCTCTACACACTGCTTTAAATGTGTCCCAGAGATTCTGGTATGTTGTATCTTTGTTCTCATTGGTTTCAAAGAACATCTTTATTTCTGCCTTCATTTCGTTATGTACCCAGTAGTCATTCAGGAGCAAGTTGTTCAGTTTCCATGTAGTTGAGCGGTTTTGATTGAGTTTCTTAGTCCTGATTTCTAGTTTGATTGCACTGTGGTCTGAGAGACAGTTTGTTATAGTTTCTTTTCTTGTACATTTGCTGAGGAGTGCTTTACTTCCAATTATGTGGTCAATTTTGGAATAAGTGTGATGTGGTGCTGAGAAGAATGTATATTCTGTTGATTTGGGGTGGAGAGTTCTGCAGATGTCTATTAGGTCTGCTTGCTGCAGAGATGAGTTCAATTCCTGGATATCCTTGTTAACTTTCTGTCTCGTTGATCTGTCTAATGTTGAGAGTGGGGTGTTGAAGTCTCTCATTATTATTGTATGGGAGTCTAAGTCTCTTCGTAAGTCTCTAAGGACTTGCTTTATGAATCTGGGTGCTCCTATATTGGGTGCATATATATTTAGGATAGTTAGCTCTTCCTGTTGAATTGATCCCTTTACCATTATGTAATGGCCTTCTTTTTCTCTTTTGATCTTTGGTGGTTTAAAGTCTGTTTTATCAGAGACTAGTATTGCAACCCCTGCTTTTTTTTGTTCTGCATTTGCTTGGCAGATCTTCCTCCATCCCTTTATTTTGAGCCTACATATGTCTCTGCATGTGAGATGGGTCTCCTGAATACAGCAGACTGATGGGTCTTGACTCTTTATCCAGTTTGCCAGTCTGTGTCTTTTAATTGGAGCATTTAGTCCATTTACATTTAAGGTTAAGATTGTTATGTGTGAACTTGATCCTGCCATTATGATATTAACTGGTTATTTTGCTCATTAGTTGATGCAGTTTCTTCCTAGCCTCGATGGTCTTTACATTTTGGCATGTTTTTGCAATGGCTAATACCGGTTGTTCCTTTCCATGTTTAGTGCTTCCTTCAGGGTCTCTTGTGAGGCAGGCCTGGTGGTGACAAAATCTCTAAGCATTTGCTTATCTGTGAAGGATTTTATTTCTCCTTCACTTATGAAACTTAGTTTTGCTGGATATGAAATTCTAGGTTTAAAATTCTTTTCTTTAAGAGTGTTCTTTAAGAGTGCTTTTCAGACAAGCCAATACTGAGGAATTTCATCACCTCTTGCCCTGCCTTGCAAGATATCCTGAAGGAAGCAATAAATATGGAAATAAAAACCATTACCAGCCACTGCCAAAACATACCTCAGTATAAAGACCAAAGATATTGTAAAGAGACTGAATCAACTAGTGTGCAATATAATCAGATAACATCATAATGACAGAATCAAATTCACACATAACAATATTTACCTTAAGTGTAAATGGTCTGAAGGGTCCAATTAAAAGATATAGACTGGCAAATTGGTTAAGAATCATGATCCACTGGTGTGCTGTATTCAGGAGATCCATCTCATGTGCAAATACAACATTGGCTCAAAATAAAAGGATGGAAGAAAATTTGCCAAGAAAATGGAAAGCAGAAAAAAGCAGGGGTTGCAATCCTGTTTTCTGACAAAACAGGCTTTATACCAAGAAACAGAAAAATAGACAAAGATGGGCGTTACGTATTGGCAAAGGGATCAATTCAACCACAAGAGCTAACTATCCTAAATATATATGCATGCAACACAGGAGCACATTTAAAAGAGCTAGAGAAGCAAGAGCAAACAAATCCAAAAGCTAGCAAAAGACAACAAATAACTAATATCAGAGCAGAACTAAAGGAGAGAGACACACAAAAAAACCCTTCAAAAAATCAATGAATACAGGAGCTAGTTTTTTGAAAAAAATAACAAAATAGACACTAGCTAGAATAATAAAAAAAGAAAACACAGAAGAATCAAGTAGACACAATGAAAATGATAAAGGAGATACCACCACTGGTCCCACATAAATACAACATACCATCAGAGAATACTCTAAACACCTGTGTGCAAATAAACTAGAAAATCTAGAAGAAATGAATAAATTCCTGGACCCAAACATTTTCCCAAGAGTAAGGAATAAGTTGAATCCCTGAATAGACCAATAACAAGTTCTGAAATTGAAGCAGTAATTAATAGCCTACCAGCAAAAAATGCCCAGGACCAGACAGATTCACAGCTGAATTCTACCAGAGGTACAAAGAGGAGCTGGTACCACTCCTTCTGAAACTGTTGCAAACAATTGAAAAGGAGGGACTCTTCTCTAACTCTTACTATGAGGCCAACATCATACTGATACCAACACCTGGCAGAGACACAACAAAAAAGAAAACTTTAGGCCAATATCCCTGATGAACTTTGATGTGAAAATCCTCAATAAAATAGTGGCAAACTGAATCCAGCAGCACATCAAAAAGCTTATGCACCACGATCAAGTTGGCTTCATCCCTAGCAAGGCTGGGTAACATATACAAATCAGTAAATGTAATCCATCACATAAACAGAACCAATAACAAAAACCACATGATTATCTCAATAGATGCAGAAAAAGCCTTTGATAAAATTCAACATCCATTCATGTTATAAAAAAAAACTCTCAATAAACTAGGTATTGATGGAACATATATCAAAATAATGAGTTGTTTATGACAAACCCACAGCCAGTATCATACAGAATGGGCAAAAGCTGGAAGCATTCCCTTTGAAAACTGGCACAAGACAAGGATGTCCTCTGTCACCACTCCTATTAAATATAGTATTGGAAGTTCTGGCTAGGGCAGACAGGCAAGGGAAAGACCTAAAATGTATTTAATAGGAAGAAAGGAAGTAAAACTGTTTCTATTTGCAGATGACATGATTCCATATTTAGAAAACCACATGGTCTCACCTGAAAAGCTCCTTAAGCTGATAAGCAACTTCAGCAATGTCTCAGGATACAAAATCAATGTGCAAAAATCACAAGCATTCCTTTTCGCAAACAATAGACAAGCCGAGAGTGAAATCATGAATGAACTCCTATTCACAATTGCTTCCAATGGAATAAAATACCTCAGAATATAGCTAACAGGGATGTGAAGGACCTCTTCAAGGAGAACTACAAACCACTCCTCAGGGAAATAAGAGAGGAAACAAACAATTGTGAAAACAATCCATCCCCATGGATAGGAAGAATCAATATAAAAATGGCCATACTGCCCAAAGTAATATATAGATTCAATGCTATTCCCATCAAACTACCATTAACTTTCTTCATAGAAGTAGAAAAACTTTAAATATCATATAGAACTGAGAAAGAGCCTATATAGCCATGAAAATTCTAAGCAAAAAGAACAAAGCTGGAGGGATCATGCTACCTGATTTCAAAGTATACTACAAGGCTACACTAACCAAAGCAGCATTGTATTGGTACCAAAACAGACATGTAGATCAATGAAACAGAATAGAGACCTCATAAACAATACCACACATCTACAACCACCTGATCTTCCACAAACCTGACAAAAACAAGCAATGGGGAAAGGATTGCCAATTTAATAAATGATGCTGGGAAAACTGGCTAGCCATATGCAGAAAACTGAAACTGGTCCCCTTCCTTACATCTTATACAAAAATTAACTCAAGATGGATTAAAGACTTAAATGTAAAACCCCAAACCATTAAAACCTAGAAGAATACCTAGGCAATTCCATTCAGGCCATAGGCATGGGCAAAGACTTCATGACTAAAACACCAAAAGCAATAGCAATGAAAGTCAAAATTAACAAATGAGATCTAATTAAACTAAAGAACTTCTACACAGCAAAAGAAGCTATCATCAGAGTGAACAGACAACCTACAGAAAGGGAGAAAATTTTTGCAAGCTACCCACATTACAAAGGGCTAATATCCAGAATCTACAAGGAACTTAAACAAATTTAGAATAAGTAAACAACCCCATCAAAAAATGGGCAAAGGATGTGAACAGACACTTCTCAAAAGAAGACATTTATGCATCCAACAAACATATGAAGAAAAGCTCAGCATCACTGATCATTAGAGAAGTGCAAATCAAAGCCACAATAAGATACCATCTCATGTCAGTCAGAACAGCAATAATTAAACAGTCAAGTAACAATAGATACTGTCGAGGCTGTGGAGAAATAGAAACACTTGTACATTGTTGGTGGAAATGTAAATTAGTTCAACCATCGTGGAAGACAGTGTGGCAATTCCTCCAGTATCTAGAACCAGAAATACCATTTGACACAGCAATCCCATTACTGGGTATATACCCAAAGAAATATAAATCATTCTGCTATGAAGACACATGCACACGTATGTTTACTGCAGCACTATTTACAACAGCAAAGACATGGAACCAACCCAAATGCCCATCAATGATACACTGGGTAAAGATAATGTGGTACATTCATACCATAGAATACTATGCAGCCATAAAAAGGAATGAGATCATGTCCTTTGCAGGGACATGGATGAGCCTGGAAGCCACCATCGTCAGCAAACTAACACAGGAACAGAAAACCAAACACCACATGTTCTCACTCATAAGTGGGAGTTGAACAATGAAAACACATGGACACAGGGAGGGGAAAAACACACACAGGTGCCATTCAGAGGGTGAGGCTGGAGGGGAGGGAGAACATTAGGACAAATAGCTAATGTATGTGAGGATTAAAATCTAGATGATGGGTTGATAGGTCAGCAAACCACCATGGCACACGTATACCTATGTAACAAACCTACATGTTCTGCATTTGTGTCTTGTAACTTAAAAAACATTTTGTTTAAATGGGCAAAAGTATATGAGCAAGCAATTAACAAAAAAGATAATCTGGATAGCTAATAATTATATTAAAATATGCTTAATTTCATTGGTAATCAGGAAAAGACTAATTTAAATGATTGGTGGGACTAATATGTCCATTAACTTCACGTATTGGTAAAAAATATAAAGTATCTCACACTCAGAGGAAGATTCTGATTTAATAAACCAAATATACACAGAAATAAGTCAGTTTTTCTGAAGTTAATATTAGGACACTAATTTAATATGCTTGTACCTTTTGTTATTTTGAGTTGAAGCTAAGGCATATAGTTACAACTATTTTCCGAAATAAAATGTCATGTATCAGTTAGAATTCATATATTCAAGATGTAAGATTCAACCTGGAAAATAATAAAATTATAACATGTACAAAAATTACAAAATAAAGTTGAAGAAATTATATAGTTTACTGAAAATTCACAAATGTATAAGCATGCAGAGGGTCACACTATTAGGCTGAGAAATGCAAATAACTCTGTGTAACTGGTATATCCCTCCATTTATTCAGATCCACTTCTATGCCATTTTTAAGATTTTAAATTTTTTCTCTATTAATATTTTTGCTAGATCAGTTTGCAGATTTTTTTGTTGCACTAGAGAGTGGCATAATATTTTCTGTTATATTTTTAGGTGATAGAAAGGGACATTAATAATTGTGACTTGATTAATTTTTAAGCTATCTGCACTATCTCTGTTGATTCACTTTAATTTCCCCAAATCAACTTTTGCTTGTATTTGTTTCATTAGATTTATTATTCTTTTAATGGCTGTGTTTGTAGACATCTTCTAGTTTTTCATTTTGTATTTTGTTAATTTGGATTATTTTGTTCTCTATTTCTAAAGTACATTGTTTAGTTTTCAGTGATTGTAATTAATGGCAAACAGTCTTTATTAAAAATATTTTAATTTTGCATTCAATAGTAGATGATAATTTATTTGGATGCAGAATTCTAGGTTGGTAGGGATTTTATTTCATTGCTATAAAGCTACTTTTATAATCTTCTGTTCTATAGTGTTGCTATAAGGAATTGGTTATTAGTTTAAATGTTATTTTTAATGTATAACCCTTCTTTTATCTTGGGCTTGTTTTTAGACCTTTTTATTTTTGGTCTAGAAAGAAATTTATTTATTATTACACTATGTCTAGAAAGAAATTTAGTTGTATTTATCTTATTTAGAGCTTATGATTCTTCTCAAAACCAGGCTATTATCTAATTGTGTACTGTCTTTCCTATCATTTGTCTATGCTCTCCTTCTGTAAGTCCTATCCAAAGTTGGCCATCTTGTCTTACCCTTTATATCTCGCAAACTCTTCTTTTTGCTTATCATTTATTAATCTTTCTATACTTCATTCTGTGTAAATTTTCTGATACTTTTTTTCTAGTTTTTTAACCCTCGTTTTACTCACATCCATTCTTCTATTTGTCCTTACATTTCAATGACCATATCTTTCTTTTGTAGAGTTTTCTTAGTTCTTTTCACATCATATTGCACCAATGTCTGACTCACGTTATGCGTGTGTACTTTATTTTGCTATTTACTTACTTAAAACATATTTTATATCAGATTATTTTGCCTCCTTAAATTCTTGGGTGTGTAATCCTCTTGTTTGTTTTTTCTGCTAACTCTAGCTTCTGATAAATTGTTTCTTCATACATTTTGTAACTTTTGATTGTGAACTCATCTTCATGGTGACTTTATCAGTAGAATTTGTGATTTAAGTTAATGGTTTACCCTGCCGATGTGGTTGCACATTCTGCCACGCGCTTCATGGAATAATCAACCCAAGATAAATTCTTAAATTTATTTCTTGACTTGAGGGCTTTCAGATCATAAACAGGTTAAAATTTAAAATGTACATGAGGCAAAAGGTAGAATCTTTAGGGAAGCTTTTAAAAATTTGTTTGTTTTTGCTCGTCCAGAGTTCTGACAGAAATATTTACATCAGGAACTCTCCGTGGTGGTGGACAGAATTTTTCTGTTCCTAAAACAAGAGCATGGCCTTTTGAGGGTCCTGACTTTATTCGTTTGTGCCAACTGCCCCCTTATGAGAGGAGACGTTCCCCTCTATTTCCACACAGAGTTTAAAACTAGAGTCCTTGGGTTATAAATACTGGCTGCCCCCTCAGAGCTAACCTTTTCACCCTGCATTTCACCTTGTATTCACAGAAGTCACAGATTTAGCTAATTTCTATTGCGTTCAGGTCTCTTTTCCTCTAAATCTCCAACTTATTTCCCTTTATTTATTGAAAACTCTGTAAAATACTTAGAATCCTTTTTATATTACTGTTTTTCACATTTTTATGTAGTTTTAGCAGAATAGTTTTAGGGACAGTTCTGTTTTGCCAGAAATGGAAACTAGGAATTTTCCATCATACCTTTCCTTGAACTTTGTTGATCCTCAATTTTTAAATAAATCTTCATCATAATATCACATTTCTCCACTTACAAATGTTTTGGCTTTGATTATTTTCTCTTTCTGCCTCTGAATTTTCTGCTCTTTGACTTCCTTCTTGGTTTATTTTTCCATTTGTATTTAAAAATGCTTTGTTTTCTCAAAACAAAGATTAGAAAGATGTTTTCCAAATTACTGTACTATCTTCAACAATAAAGATTTTTTTAAAGCATTTAACAAATGTTTGTTTGATGGCTTGTGTAGGAATTGAAACAGCATATATCTGCAGTGCACAGGACCAGTACTTTAATTTCAATACTTTCATAACTTTAAAAGAAATTACCTTTGTAATTCTTCTTAGGAAAAATCCCTGCCAATCTGTGGTGGCTAAATGGTTAATTTATTTGGTGCTACAGTGGGACACTTTGTTTTTCAGGGATTCCCAGGAATACCAGCTTTAAGTTAATTGGTCTATTTCCTTCTTTATTCTTGACAATTTCTGTGAATTATTTTTATTTTTATTTTTTTATTTTAATTTTTGTTGCTACAAAGTAGATGTGTATTTTTATGGAGTACCTAGAAAGTTTTGATACAAGAATGCAATGCTTAATAATCACATCATGTAAAATGAGGTAACCATCTTCTCAAGCATTTATCCTTATCCTTTGTGTTACAAACAATCCAATTATACTCTTTTAGTTATTTTAACATATACAATTAAATTATTATTGACTATAGACACTCTGTTATGCTATCAAATACTAGGTCTTATTCATTATTTCTAACTATTTTTGTACTCATTAACCATCCTTACCTACCCCTCTACCCCTACTACCCTTCCCAGCCTCCGGTAACTATCATTCTATTGTCTATCTCCATGAGTTCAATTGTTTTGATTTTTAGATCCCACAAATAAATGAGAACATGTGATACCTGATTTTCTGTGCCAGGCTTATTTCACTTAACATAACGACCTCCAGTGCCATCCACGTTGTTGCAGATGACAAGATCTCATTCTTTTTTTTCTTTTTTTTTTTTAAGACTGAATAGTACTTCATTGTGTATAAGTACCACATTTTCTTTATATATTCATCTGTTGGGGAACACTTAGTTGCTTCCAAATTGTTGCTATTGTGAACAGTGCTGCAACAAACATGGGAATGCAGATATCTGTTTAATATACTGATTTCCTTTGGTTTTATACCCAGCAGTGGGATTGCTAGATCATATGATAGTTGTATTTTTTTTTTTTGAGGAAATTACAAACTCTTCTCCATAGTGGTTGTAATAATTTACATTCCCACCAACAGTATACGAAGGTTACTTTTTTTCCACATACTCACTAGTAATTGTTACTGCCTGTCTTTTGGAAGTAAGCCATTTTAGGTGGGCTGAGATAATATCTCAATGTAGTTTTGATTTGCATTTCTCTGATGATCGATGATGATGAGCACCTTTTCGTGGGCCTCTTTGCCATTTGTGTGTCTTCTTTTAATAAACATCTATTCTAATTATTTGCCCATTTTAAAATCTGATTATTAGACTTTTTCCTACAGAGTTGTTTGAGCTTCTTATATATTGTGGCTATTAATCCCTTGTTAGATGGGTAGTTTGTAAATATTTCCTCCAGTTCTGTGAGTTGTCTTTTGACATTTGACAAATACTTTTAGTATTTGTTTATTGTTTCCTTTGCTGTGAAGAAGCTTTTTATATTAATGTGATCCTATTTGTCCCATTTTGCTTTAGTTGTCTGTGCTTGTGAAATATTACTGAAGAAATTTTTGCCCAGGCCAATGTCCTGGAGAGCTTCCTCGAAGTTTTCTTCTGGTGGATTCATAGTTTGAGGTCTTAGATTTAAGTCTTTAATCCATTTTGATTTGATTTTTGTATATGGCGAGAGATAGGGATATAGTTTCATTCTTCTGCGTGTGGATATATCAAGTTTCCCTTCATGATTCATATTGGTAGGTTGTATATGTCTAATCATTTGTCTAGTTCTTTTAGATTTTTCATTTTATTGGCATATTGTTCCTCATAGTAGCCACTAGTGATCCCTTGAATTTCTTCAGTATCAGCAGTAATGTCTCCTTTTTCATCTCTGATTTTATTTGGACCTTCTTTTTTCTTAGTTTTGCTAAAGTTTTGTCAATTTTAACTTTTCATAAAATCCAAGGTTTTTTTCATTGATCTTTTGTATTGTTTTCTTCATTTCAATTTCATTTATTTCAATGAAATAAATTTTAATTTCTGCTTTGATCTTTATTATTTATTTTATTCTACCAATTTTAGGTTTGGTTTCCTCTTGCTTTTCTAGTTTTTAAAGATGCATTAGCATTGTTAGGTTGATCCTTTGAAACTTTTCCTCTTTTTTGATGTAAGCACTTTTAGCTATGAACTTCCCTCTTAGCACTGCTTTAACTCTTTTTCATAAGTTTTGGTATGGTATATGCCCATTATCATTTATTTCAAGAAATGTTTCAATTTTCTTGTTAATTCCTTCATTAACCCACTAATCATTCAGGAGGACATTGTTTAACTTCCATGTGTTTGTGTATTTTCCAAAATTATTCTTGTTTTTGATTTCTACTTTTAGTTCATTGTGGTTGGAGAAAATATTTGGTATTATTTTAATTTCTTAAAATGTTTTAAGACTTATTTCGTGACTTAATACATGGTCTATCCTTTAGAATGATCCTTGTGCTAAGGAAAACGATGCGTATTCTGCAGCCATTGAATGAAATGTTCTGTAATTATCTGTTAGATTCATTCGGTCTATAGTGCAGATTAAGTTTGATGTTTCTTTGTTGAGTTTTCTCTCTCAACGATTTGTCCAATTCTAAAATTGGAGTGTTGAAGTCTCTAACTATTCTTGTATTGGGATTTATCTCTTTTTAGCTTAATAATATTTGCTTTAAATATATAGATGTTGCAATGTTGGGGTGCATATATATTTACAATTGTTACATCCTCTTGCTGAATGGACCCCTTTATCTTTCTTTTTGAGACAGAGTCTCACTCCGTCACCCAGGCTGGAGTGCAATGGCATGATCTTGGCTCACTGCAACCTCCGCCTCCTGGGTAAAAGCAATTCTCTTGCCTCAGCCTCCCAAGAAGCTGGGATTACAGGTGTCCACGACCACGCCCAGCTAATTTTTTGTACATTTAGTAGAGATGGAGTTCTGCCACATTGGCCAGGCTCGTCTCAAACTCCTGACCCCAGGTGATCCACCCACCCCAGCCTCCCAAAGTGCTGGGATTACATGCATGAGCCACCATGCCCGACCTTTATCATTATATAGTAACCTTCTTTGTCTCTTGTTATTAGGTTAGTGCAAAAGTAATTGCAATTTCAGAATATGAATCTTAAATCATTAAAACTAGGCTCAAGTACATCTTTATTAATCAAAATAGAAACCGTTGCAATCAACGTATTTTTGCCAGTGAAAAATAAGTTTATTTATTCTTATAGCATAAAGATTCATGCTTCAGGATTTGACAAACTATTGGAAAGCATTTTCTTCATCCTGCTGGTTGTGGAAGCATTTTCTCTGCAAGAAGTTGTTGCAAAGCTTGAAGAAGTGATAGTCCCTTGGTGAGAGATCAGATGAATATGGCAGATGAGGCAAAACTTCATAGCCCAATTTGTTCAACTTTTGAAGTGTTGGTTGTGCGATGTGCGACCGGGCATTGTCCTGGAGAATTGGGCCCTTTCTGTTGATCAATACCAGTGCAGGCATTGCAGTTTTGGGTGCATCTCATTGATTTGCTAATCATATTTCTCAGATGTGATGGTCTCACCAAGATTCAGAAAGCTGTAGTAGATCAGACTGGCAGTAGACCATCAAACAGTGACCATGACCTTTTTGTGGTGCAAGTTTGGCTTTGGGAAGTGCTTTGGAGCTTCTTCTCAGTCTAACCATTGAGCCGGTCATCACCAATTTTCATATAAAATCCACTTTTCATCATATTTCACAATCTGGTTGAGGAAATGGCATGTTGTTGTGTAGAATAAGAGAAGATGACACTTCAAAAGGACAATTTGTAAAATTTTCAGTCAGCTCATGAGTCACCCAGTTATTGAGCCTTTTCACCTTTCCAATTTGCTTCAAATGCTAAACAACTGCAAAATGGTTGGCCTTGAGTTCTTTGGCAACATCTTGTGTAGTTGTAAGAGGGTCAGCATCGATGATTACTCTCAACTAGTCGTTGTCAACTTGTGATGGCCAGTCACTATACTTGTCATCTTCAAGGTTCTCATCTCTGCAAAACTTCTTGAACCACCACTGCACTGTACATTTGTTAGCAGTTCCTGGGACAAATGCATTGTTGATACTGATAGTTGACTCCTCTACTTTATTACCTATTTTGAACTTGAATAAGAAAATCACTCGAATTTGCTTCTTATCTAAGATAATTTCAATAGTCTAAAATAAACAGCAAGTAATAAGTCATTAGAAGAAAAGCAAGAAATGGCCATTAAAATAATGTATAACATAATCACATTTATTTAAGAATGTATTCCAATATCAAACAGCAAGTCCCAACAACGCAAAAACTGCAATTCCTACTGTACCAACCCATTTTTGTCTTGAAATCTATTTAATCTGATATGAATGTAGCTACTCCTGCTCTTTTGTGGATCCATTGGCATGAAATATCTTTTTCCATTCCTTTATTTCTCATCTATGTGTCTTTATATGTGAAGTGGTTTTCTTGTAGGCAACAGGGTAACAGATCATTGAGTCTTTTTTAAAAAAATTCATTCAGTTGTGTATGTTTTGATTGGAGAGTTTAGTCAATTTTCATTCAATATTATTATTGATAAGTAAGGACTTACTGCTGCCATTGTATTATTTGTTTTCTGGTCTTCTCTTCCTTTTTTTCTTTCTTCCTGTCTTCCTTTTAGTGGAAGTGATATGGTTTAGTTTCTTATTTTTTATTTCCTGTCTATCTGCTTTATGATTTTTGGTTGTGGTTACCATAAGCCTTGCAAATACTACCTTATAACCCATCATTTTAAGATGATAACAACTTTCTATTCATGTAAACAAACAAGCAAATAGAAAACTAAACTAATAAAGACTCTATGCCTTACTTCATCCCCCTGCTTTTTAAGTTTTATTGTTTGTATTTGCGTCTTATTCTACTTTCTATTTCTTAAAAAGTTGTAGTTGTTATTTTTTACTGGTTCATTATTTTTACTTAAGGGTACTTATTTTACACACCACAGTTACAGTGTTAAAATATCCTATGTTTTTCTGTGTATTTACTATTACCAGTGAGTTTTGTACCTTTAGATGATTTATTATTGCTGATAATGTCATTTTCTTTCTGATTGAAATACTTCATTCAGCACTTCTTACAGGAGAGGTCTGATGTTGATGAAATATCTCAGCTTTTATTTGTCTGGGAAAGTCTTTATTTCTCCTTCATATTTGAAGGACATTGTCACCAGATATACTATTCTAGGGTAAAACACATTTTCCATTAACACTTCAAATATGTTATGCCACTTTCTCCTGTCCTGTAAAGTTTCCACTGAAAAGTCTGCTGCCAAGTGTATTGAAGCTGCATTGTATATTATTCGTTTATTTTCTCTTACTGCTTTTAGAGTCCTTTCTTTATCCGTGACCTTTGTGAGCTTGATTATTCAATGCCTTGAGGTAGTGTTCTTGGGTTAAATCTGCTTGCTGTTCTATATAACCTTCTTGCACTTGAATATTCATATCTCTCTCTTGGTTTCAGACATTCTCTGTTATTATCCCTTTGAATAAACTCTACCCCATCTCTTTCTGTACCTACTCCCCAATCTTTAAGGCCAACAAATTTTATGTTAGCCCTTCTGAGTCTATTTTCCAGATCCTGTAGGCATGCTTCATTGTTTTTAATTTTTTTCTTTTATCTCCTCTGACTGTGTATTTTCAAGTACCTGTCTTCAAACTCACTAATTCTTTCTTCTGCTTCATCAATTTTGCTATTAAAAGACTGATGCATTCTTCAATGTGCCAATTGAATTTTTCAGCTCCAGAATTTCTGCTTGTTTTTAAATATGTTAATCTCTTTATTAAATTTGTCTGCTAGAATTCTGAATTCCTCCTCTGTGTTATCTTTAATTTCTTTGAATTTCTTTACAATAGCTATTTTGAATATTCTGTCCAAAGGTCACTTATCTTTGTTTCTCCAGTATTGGTCTCTGGTGCTGTAATCAGTTCATTTGTTAAGGTCATGTTTTCCTGGATGGTCTTGATACTTGTAGATGTTTCTCTGTGTCTGGGCATTGAAGAGTTAGATATTGTTGTCTTCTCAGTCTGGGCTTATTTGTATCTATCCTTCTTGGGAAGGCTTTCCAGATATGCAAAAGGAGTTGAGTCTTGTGATCTAAGCTGTATCTGCTTTTGGGAGCACCCTAACCTCATTAACATTGTGGTTCTTGAAGACTTGTTGAAATACCACCTCGATGGTCTTGTACAATATCCAGAAGAATTATCTGGATTACCGGGCAGAGACCCTTGTTCTCTTCCCTTACTTTCTCCCAAACAAATGGAATTTGAGCCACCTGGATCAAGTGGTGAAGTGACATAAGCACCCCTGTGGCCACCACTATTATGATTGTGCTGGGTTAGGCCTGAATCCAACAGAGCACTGGGTCTTGCCCAAAGTCTCCTATAACCACTCCCTGGCTATCACCTATGTTCACTCAAGGCCTTGGGGCCCTACAATCAGCAGGTAACAAAGCCAGTCAGTGCTGTGTCCTTCTCTTCAGGGTGGCAAGGTTCCTTAGGCCCTGGGTACATCCAGAGATGCTGTCTGGGAGCCTGGGACTAGACCAAAAAACCTTAGAAGTCCCTCTGATGTTCTAGTGTACTTAGTTTGACCTGGGACTCACACCACAAGATGTAGTTCTTCTCATTCTTCCATCCACTTTCCAAAAGCAGAGGACCCTCACCCTGTGGCCACCTCTACCACAGGCCCATGGGGATTACTGCCAGACTACAGCTGATGTTCCCTTAAGGCCCAAGTGCTCTTCAGTCAGCTTGTGGTGAATGCTTTCTGTCCTGGGATTTTACCTTCAGGGAATTGGGTTCCCCTCTGGCCCAGGGCAGGTCCAGAAATGCCATCCAAGATCCATGTCCCGGAATTGAAAACCCTCAAAGCCCACTTGATGCTCTATTCACCTGTGGTTGTGCTGGTACCTAAGGTAAAAGACAAAGTACCTCTTACTTTTCCCTCTACTTTTCTCAAGTGGAAGTTATCTCACCCCATAGCTACAGCTGGAAATTTGCTGAGTCTCACCTAAAACCAGCAAGTCTCAAAGTCTCCCTCAAGGCCATCTACATAGTACTTGGGTATTGCTGCTGGTTATTCAGGGCCTAAGGGTTCTTCACTTAGCAAGTGATGAATCCTGCCAGGACTGGGTTCTTTTCTTCCGGGAAGCAGATTCCCTTCTGGTGCAGGTCATGTCTAAAAATGTTGTTTGGAAGCAATGGCCTGGAAGGAAAACCGCATGACTCTGACTGGTGCCCTATCCTGTTGTGGCTGAGCTGATATTCAAGATGCAGGATGCAGTCCTCCCCACTCTTCCTTCTCCTCTCCACAGGTGGAAGGAAGGGGTTGTTTTAGGAGCCACAAGCTGCGTAGCTTGGGGTTATGGGAAAGGTAATGCCAGAACTCTCTTAGCTGCCCTCTGCTGGTGTCTCAGTAGGCTGAGCTTGCCCCAGTCCACTGGCTAGGAGTGGCACTAGGACTCACTTAGGCATTGCAGTACTTGTGGCCTAGACTGCCTTTCAAGTTTAGTTAGAGCCCCAGAACACTAGCCCATATTGATGAGACTTGCAGAACTCAAGTTCAGATCACTGGGATGGCAATTATCCTCAGACTAGGGCTGGTTTAAATGCTTCCTCCCTAGGAGGGCATTGGCTGAGTTTGGTCTGGTTTTGTTTTCTACTACAACAGGGGAGTTTCATGCCTTAAAATTGTTGTGTTCTCCATCTCCTCAGTGCACAAAAACACTCTGCGCCAGCCACTGATGCTGAGAGGGATGGAGAAGACGTGGTGTTGGAGACTCAAGACTGTTTTTCCTACCTCTTCAGTGCCTCTTTCAGCAACATGAAGTTAAAACCTGGTGCTGTGAGTGCTCACCTAATTTTTGGTTCTTATGAAGGTTCTTTTTTTCTGTGTAGATAGTTGTTAAATTGGAGTATCTTGGTATGGGGGGATGACAGGTAGAACTTTCTATTCTGCCATGTTGCTCTGCCCCCAAATATTTTTAGATATATGCATTTACCTTAGTTCCATATATAAAGAATCCTCTTCAAATTATACCATCACAATCACAAAACATACTAACATCTGAACTGGAATGTTAAAAGACAAACAACAAAAAAACCCTACATCCTATTTTCTCTTAATGTCTCTCTCTGGGCTGCTAGACTGGTTGGATCATACATAATAGTTCAGTATTTTAGAATGACACACTATAACTAAACTTTAATAATTCTTTAATAGCTGTGCAAAATGCATGACTAAAAGATGATGATATTGAGGTAATGATAAGATAGATATTGAAATAATGATAAGAGATAATGACTAAGAGATAATGATATTTGATTCTGTGAACTTATGATTAAATTAAATACTACATGTTATTGGGTTCCCTATAGAAGACAATTCAATAATGAGTGATCAAATGATAAAGAAGTGAATGCAAATAATAGTTTCTAAAATACAGTATACACTTTCACAAGGACAAAAGGTTAAAGCTGTTTGTATTGATAGAAAGTACAAAAATTTAAAAGGACATTTATTTCAAAGGTAAAAGAAAAATGAGCTTTACCTTGAATTCCCATGCTTGACAGAGAAATGTACAATGAGAAATTTTAAAAGCAGCATGTGCTTCAGAGCTTGGTTATATTATTTAAAAATAATTAATTAAATATTTTAATTGACAAGCTACAATTGTATATATTTATTATGTATAATATGGTGTTTTGAAATATGTATACCTTATGCAATGGCTAAATCAAGCTAATTCACATATGTATCACCTCACACACATCATTTTCTTGTGATAAGAACATCTAAAACCTATCCTCTTAGTGATATTTAAGAATATAATACATTGTTATCAACTATAGTATCTATGTTATATAATAGATCTTTTGAACTTATTCCTCCTACATAAGAATATTTTGTATTATTTGACCAACATCTCCCCAAAACCCTCTGCTAGATTCTACTAACCACCATTCTACTCTCTGCTTCTATGAGTTTAATATTTTTATATTCCACATATAAGTGTGATCATGTGATACTTGTCTTTCTATGGAGATTTCCCCTATGTTCTAGGAGTTTTGCAGTTTCAGATCTTATGTTTAACTTTTCAATTCATTTTGAATTGATTTTTATATATGTGTGAGATAAAGGTCTAATTTCATTCTGCATGTTGATATCAATTTATCCAAAAACCATTTATTGAAGAAAATGTCCTTTTCCCATTATATGTATACCTGAAAGCTTTGTCAAATATCAATTGACCATAAATGCATAGTTTTGTTTATAGGCTGTCTATTTTGTTCCACTGGTCTATGTGCCTGTTTTTACACCAATATAATGCTATATTGATTACGATAGTTTTGTAGTATATTTTAAAGTCAGGTGGTGTGATGCCTCTTTGTTCTTTTGATCAAGATTGCTTTGGATACATTGGAATCTTTTGTGGTTCTATACAAATTTTAGGTTTGTTTTCTTCTATTTCTGTGAAAAATGTCATTGGTATTCTGATAGGGATTACATTAAATCTGTAGATAGCTTTGAGTAGTATTACCATTTAAAAAATATTAATTCTTCCAATCCATGAATACAGGATATCTTTCCATTCAAGGAATTGTTTTTTTTTTCTTTTTTTTTTAAATTAATTTATTATTATTATACTTTAAGTTGTAGGGTACATGTGCATAACGTGCAGGTTTGTTATATATGTATACTTGTGCCATGTTGGTGTGCTGCACCCATCAACTTCTCATTTACAACAGGTATAAATCCCAATGCAATCCCTCCCCCCTCCCCCCTCCCCATGACAGGCCCCTGTGTGAGATGTTCCCCTTCCTGAGTCCAAGTGATCTCATTGTTCAGTTCCCACCTATGAGTGAGAACATGCGGTGTTTGGTTTTCTGTTCTTGTGATAGATTGCTAAGAATGATGGTTTCCAGCTGCATCCATGTCCCTACAAAGGACACAAACTCATCCTTTTTTATGGCTGCATAGTATTCCATGGTGTATATGTGCCACATTTTCTTAATCCAATCTGTCACTGATGGACATTTGGGTTGATTCCAAGTCTTTGCTATTGTGAATAGTGCTGCAATAAACAGACGTGTGCATGTGTCTTTATAGCAGCATGATTTATAATCCTTTGGGTATATACCCAGTAATGGGATGGCTGGGTCATATGGTACATCTAGTTCTAGATCCTTGAGGAATCGCCATACTGTTTTCCATAATGGTTGAACTAGTTTACAATCCCACCAACAGTGTAGAAGCGTTCCTATTTCTCCACATCCTCTCCAGCACCTGTTGTTTCCTGACTTTTTAATGGTCGCCATTCTAAGTGGTGTGAGATGGTATCTCATTGTGGTTTTGATTTGCATTTCTCTGATGGCCAGTGATGATGAGTATTTTTTCATGTGTCTGTTGGCTGTATGAATGTCTTCTTTTGAGAAATATCTGTTCATATCCTTTGCCCACTTATTGATGGGGTTGTTTGTTTTTTTCTTGTAAATTTGTTTGAGTTCTTTGTAGGTTCTGGATATTAGCCCTTTGTCAGATGAGTAGATTGCAAAAATTTTCTCCCATTCTGTAGGTTGCCTGTTCACTCTGATGGTAGTTTCTTTTGCTGTGCAGAAGCTCTTTAGTTTAATGAGATCCCATTTGTCAATTTTGGCTTTTGCTGCCGTTGCTTTTGGTGTTTTAGACATGAAGTCTTTGCCCATGCCTATGTCCTGAATGGTACTACCTAGGTTTTCCTCTAGGATTTTTATGGTATTAGGTCTAACATTTAAGTCTCTAATCCATCTTGAATTAATTTTCGTATAAGGAGTAAGGAATGGATCCAGTTTCAGCTTTCTACTTATGGCTAGCCAATTTTCCCAGCACCATTTATTAAATAGGGAATCCTTTCCCCATTTCTTGTTTCTCTCAGGTTTATCAAAGATCAGATGGCTGTAGATGTGTGGTATTATTTCTGAGGACTCTGTTCTGTTCCATTGGTCTATATCTCTGTTTTGGTACCAGTATCATGCTGTTTTGGTTACTGTAGCCTTGTAGTATAGTTTGAAGTCAGGTAGCGTGATGCCTCCAGCTTTGTTCTTTTGACTTAGGATTGTCTTGGAGATGCGGGCTCTTTTTTGGTTCCATATGAACTTTAAAGCAGTTTTTTTCCAATTCTGTGAAGAAACTCATTGGTAGCTTGATGGGGATGGCATTGAATCTATAAATTACCTTGGGCAGTATGGCCATTTTCACGATATTGATTCTTCCTATGCATGAGCATGGTATGTTCTTCCATTTGTTTGTGTCCTCTTTTATTTCACTGAGCAGTGGTTTGTAGTTCTCCTTGAAGAGGTCCTTTACATCCCTTGTAAGTTGGATTCCTAGGTATTTTATTCTCTTTGAGGCAATTGTGAATGGAAGTTCATTCCTGATTTGGCTCTCTGTTTGTCTGTTACTGGTTTATAAGAATGCTTGTGATTTTTGCACATTGATTTTGTATCCTGAGACTTTGCTGAAGTTTCTTATCAGCTTAAGGAGATTTTGGGCTGAGACAATGGGGTTTTCTAAATATACAATCATGTCATCTGCAAACAGGGACAGTTTGACTTCTTCTTTTCCTAACTGAATACCCTTGATTTCTTTCTCTTACCTGATTGCCCTAGCCAGAACTTCCAACACTATGTTGAATAAGAGTGGTGAGAGAGGGCATCCCTGTCTTGTGCCACTTTTCAAAGGGAATTTTTCCAGTTTTTGCCCATTCAGTATGATATTGGCTGTGGGTTTGTCATAAATAGCTCTTATTATTTTGAGGTACGTTCCATCAATACCGAATTTATTGAGCGTTTTTAGCATGAAGGGCTGTTGAATTTTGTCAAAAGCCTTTTCTGCATCTATTGAGATAATCATGTGGTTCTTGTCTTTGGTTCTGTTTATATGCTGGATTATGTTTATTGATTTGCGAATGTTGAACCAGCCTTGCATCCCAGGGATGAAGCCCACTTGATCATGGTGGATAAGCTTTTTGATGTGTTGCTGAATCCGGTTTGCCAGTATTTTATTGAGGATTTTTGCATCGATGTTCATCAGGGATATTGGTCTAGAATTCTCTTTTTTTGTTGTGTCTCTGCCAGGCTTTGGTATCAGGATGATGTTGGCCTCATAAAATGAGTTAGGGAGGATTCCCTCTTTTTCTATTGATTGGAATAGTTTCAGAAGGAATGGTACCAACTCCTCCTTGTACCTCTGGTAGAATTCAGCTGTGAATCCATCTGGTCCTGGACTTTTTTTGGTTGGTAGGCTATTAATTATTGCCTCAATTTCAGAGCCTGCTATTGGTCTATTCAGGGATTCAACTTCTTCCTGGTTTATCTTGGAAGAGTGAAAGTGTCCAGGAAATTATCCATTTCTTCTAGATTTTCCAGTTTATTTGCGTAGAGGTGTTTATAGTATTCTCTGATGGTAGTTTGTATTTCTGTGGGGTCGGTGGTGATATCCCCTTTAACATTTTTAATTGCGTCGATTTGATTCTTCTCTCTTTTCTTCTTTATTAGTCTTGCTAGTGGTCTGTCAATTTTGTTGATCTTTTCAAAAAACCAACTCCTGGATTCATTGATTTTTTGGAGAGTTTTTTGTGTCTCTATCTCCTTCAGTTCTGCTCTGATCTTAGTTATTTCTAGCCTTCTGCTAGCTTTCGAATGTGTTTGTTCTTGCTTCTCTAGTTCTTTTAATTGCGATGTTACAGTGTCAATTTTAGATCTTTCCTGCTTTCTCTTGTGGGCATTTAGTGCTATAAATTTCCCTCTACACACTGCTTTAAATGTGTCCCAGAGATTCTGGTATGTTGTATCTTTGTTCTCATTGGTTTCAAAGAACATCTTTATTTCTGCCTTCATTTCGTTATGTACCCAGTAGTCATTCAGGAGCAGGTTGTTCAGTTTCCATGTAGTTGAGCGGTTTTGATTGAGTTTCTTAGTCCTGAGTTCTAGTTTGATTGCACTGTGGTCTGAGAGACAGTTTGTTATAATTTCTGTTCTTGTACATTTGCTGAGGAGTGCTTTACTTCCAATTACGTGGTCGATTTTGGAGTAAGTACGATGTGGTGCTGAGAAGAATGTATATTCTGTTGATTTGGGGTGGAGAGTTCTATAGATGTCTATTAGGTCTGCTTGCTGCAGAGATGAGTTCAATTCCTGGATATCCTTGTTAACTTTCTGTCTCGTTGATCTGTCTAATGTTGACAGTGGAGTGTTGAAGTCTCCCATTATTATTGTATGGGAGTCTAAGTCTCTTAGTAAGTCTCTAAGGACTTGCTTTATGAATCTGGGTGCTCCTGTATTGGGTGCATATATATTTAGGATAGTTAGCTCTTCCTGTTGAATTGATCCCTTTACCATTATGTAATGGCCTTCTTTGTCTCTTTTGATGTTTGATGGTTTTAAGTCTGTTTTATCAGAGACTAGTATTGCAACCCCCGCTTTTTTTTGTTCTCCATTTGCTTGGTAAATCTTCCTCCATCCCTTTATTTTGAGCCTATGTATGTCTCTGCGTGTGAGATGGGTCTCCTGAATACAGCAGACTGATGGGTCTTGACTCTTTATCCAGTTTGCCAGTCTGTGTCTTTTAATTGGAGCATTTAGTCCATTTACATTTAAGGTTAAGATTGTTATGTGTGAACTTGATCCTGCCATTATGATATTAACTGGTTATTTTGCTCGTTAGTTGATGCAGTTTCTTCCTAGCCTCGATGGTCTTTACATTTTGTCATGTTTTTGCAATGGCTGGTACCGGTTGTTCCTTTCCATGTTTAGTGCTTCCTTCAGTGTCTCTTGTAAGGCAGGCCTAGTGGTGACAAAATCTCTAAGCATTTGCTTATCTGTAAAGGATTTTATTTCTCCTTCACTTATGAAACTTAGTTTGGCTGGATATGAAATTCTGGGTTTAAAATTCTTTTCTTTAAGAATGTTGAATATTGACCCCCACTCTCTTCTGGCTTGTAGAGTTTCTGCCGAGAGATCTGCTGTTAGTCTGATGGGCTTCCCTTTGTGGGTAACCCGGCCTTTCTCTCTGGCTGCCCTTAAGATTTTTTCCTTCATTTCAACTTTGGTGAATCTGACAATTTTGTGTCTTGGAGTTGCTCTTCTCGAGGAGTATCTTTGTGGCGTTCTCTGTATTTCCTGGATTTGAATGTTGGCCTGCCCTACTAGGTTGGAGAAGTTCTCCTGGATGATATCCTGAAGAGTGTTTTCCAACTTGGTTCCATTTTCACCCTCACTTTCAGGCACCCCAATCAGACGTAGATTTGGTCTTTTTACATAATCCCATACTTCTTGCAGGCTTTGTTCATTTCTTTTTCTTCTTTTTTCTTTTGGTTTCTCTTCTCGCTTCATTTCATTCATTTGATCCTCAATCGCAGATACTCTTTCTTCCAGTTGATCGAGTCGGTTACTGAAGCTTGTGCATTTGTCACGTATTTCTCGTATCATGGTTTTCATCTCTTTCATTTTGTTTATGACCTTCTCTGCATTAATTACTCTAGCCATCAATTCTTCCACTTTTTTTTCAAGATTTTTAGTTTCGTTGCACTGGGTACGTAATTCCTCCTTTAGCTCTGAGAAATTTGATGGACTGAAGCCTTCTTCTCTCATCTCGTCAAAGTCATTCTCCGTCCGGCTTTGATCCGTTGCTGGCGATGAGCTGCGCTCCTTTGCCGGGGGAGATGTGCTCTTATTTTTTGAATTTCCAGCTTTTCTGCCCTGCTTTTTCCCCATCTTTGTGGTTTTATCTGCCTCTGGTCTTTGATGATGGTGATGTACTGATGGGGTTTTGGTGTAGGTGTCCTTCCTGTTTGATCGTTTTCCTTCTAACAGTCAGGACCCTCAGCTGTAGGTCTGTTGGAGATTGCTTGAGTCCACTCCAGACCCTGTTTGCCTGGGTATCAGCAACAGAGGCTGCAGAAGATAGAATATTTCTGAACAGCGAGTGTACCTGTCTGATTCTTGCTTTGGAAGCTTCCTTTCAGGGGTGTACTCCACCCTGTGAGGTGTGGGGTGTCAGACTGCCCCTAGTGGGGGATGTCTCCCAGTTAGGCTACTCAGGGGTCAGGGACCCACTTGAGCAGGCAGTCTGTCCCTTCTCAGATCTCAACCTCCGTGTTGGGAGATCCACTGCTCTCTTCAAAGCTGTCAGACAGAGTTCTTTGCGTCTGCAGAGGTTTCGGCTGCTTTTGTTGTTATCTGTGCCCCGTCCCCAGAGGTGGAGTCTACAGAGACAGGCAGGTTTCCTTGAGCTGCTGTGAGCTCCACCCAGTTCGAGCTTCCCAGCAGCTTTGTTTACCTACTTAAGCCTCAGCAATGGCGGGCGCCCCTCCCCCAGCCTCGCTGCTGCCTTGCCGGTAGATCACAGACTGCTGTGCTAGCAATGAGGGAGGCTCCGTGGGTGTGGGACCCTCCTGGCCAGGTGTGGGATATGATCTCCTGGTGTGCCTGTTTGCTTAAAGCGCAGTATTGGGGTGGGAGTTACCCGATTTTCCAGGTGTTGTGTGTCTCAGTTCCCCTGGCTAGGAAAAGGGATTCCCTTCCCCCTTGCGCTTCCCAGGTGAGGCAATGCCTCGCCCTGCTTCAGCTCTCGCTGGTCGGGCTGCAGCAGCTGACCAGCACCGATCCTCCGGCACTCCCCAGTGAGATGAACCCAGTACCTCAGTTGAAAATGCAGAAATCACCGGTCTTCTGTGTCGCTCGCGCTGGGAGTTGGAGACTGGAGCTGTTCCTATTCGGCCATCTTGCCCCAGGACTTGTTTTTAAAAGTGTTGTAATTACTGCCATGTCTTTGGTAAAACCTTGCTCAATGATTGCTATGCCATGTCCCAAACATTGTTCTTACAAAATGAAGGAATTATGTTATTTCATATTATATTTTTACAGACAAAACAATAACAGCTTAACCCACTAAATGCTGAATATTAAATCATATGGTGCACATTGTTATAAGTTTATGTAACTGTAACACATTTAATTTGTTTGGTTTCATTTTGTGAGTGACAATGATTGCTTAAATTCTACTATGGATGGATCAAAGATAGTGAAACATAATGTTTACAATTCTCCCTCAATCAACATCAGACTTTTGGTAAAAGACATAAAACTGAATTATTTCATTCATAAAATTAGATTCAACTTATACAGTTTGAATTTAGAAATCCTTTACAAGGGAGATGACTGATTATATGTGAACATTATCTTGTTCTTAATAAGTTAATTTTTAAAATTAGTTATTCAGATAGACATTTGAGGACTCTTTTGATCAAAATTGCCTTTAAAAATGTTGACTTCATCAGGTATAAGCTTCAGTTATATAGAAAACTCAACTAGATATTAAACACTTATTTTTCCAGGAGTGCTTGGGAGACTGAAGCAATACTTTATGCCTGGCCGGGGCGCAGGGAGGCGGGGAACAAAAACAAAACTGTTTCTTAAAATGAATTCCTGTTTGCAAGAATGAAGAGAAAATGTTGATCCCATTTCTTAGTCATTAAGCTGTTTTTGAGACTGTCTAATGAGAAAATATGTCAAACATATTTAATTTTTCTCCATATGAACAACCAGTATACCAAATAATTAAACCTCTGTGGTGAGCCTTGCACACAGATCAGGTTTTCACATCATTTTTTAAGTGAGCACCTTCCCCCAAAATTTTTTTTGAGCGAAATAGTCAAGGTAAGGAAAATTTCCTTGCCAGCCTTCTGTGAGCATACTGAAGGAGCAGTAACAGAAATGATTGTACCAGCCCTTTCAATGTGTAAATTCAAGCTGTAGTTCAGAGAACATCAAAGGGGTCAAAGGGGTAGTAGGGGTTTTTGTGTCCCAACTTGTCCCTATTCTTTTTGTGGTAGCTGATCCCATCTGTCTCCAAGAGCTGATTGTAGCTTATTCTTTGTGAGAGTTGTTCACAAGTCACATAAGTAAAGATTAAACTTGTGGCTCCTTTCCCATATGTTCAGTCCAGTGTTAAAATGTAAAAACAGCTATCTATTTGTACAAGCACAGAGTCATAAATAATGTGAATCTGTAATACAGAATAAATTATTTAAATTTAATATATGAATATTTGAGATATTTTATGTTTTTATACTTTCTAACGATTTTAGAGATTTAGGTAGCCAAATTAGGCAAATAAAAGCTACTCTGCAGGGTGGTTATGAAGCTGGAGGTTTCATCAACCTGCAGAAAATATTGAGTATAGTGAATGACAAACAATAAATAATATTTATGAATGATCATTACTGAACTTCAGGCCATAATAAGATTCATTAGCTGAAGAAAGCTGCTTTCAATGGGAGAGGATATATATTTTTATACTTTCTAAAATCTTTATCTATTTTCTAATTTCTCCTTAAGCATAAGGATGACAACTTCTATATGAGCAACGCCCATGTCTAACATTTTGTTGTTATTGCTTTACATTCATGATGTTGTGACAGATAGCTTATAATACAATTCCCCACACCAGAGAATCCAGATACTTAACAAAAAAAGCAACATGTATAATTGAGAAACAATTGATCATTAATTCTTAGGCTTGGTTTTAGGGGAAACAGAGTTAACGTACTTTAATAAGTCTTCCTGTGGTACATATGTGTTGTAAGAGAGCTCTAGAGACTTAAAGCACATAGGGGGTGTCTAGTGTGAATTAAACTACATTTCTGAACATCATTTTTCTGACTTATTTATAATGATTAAATATACTCGATTATTTTGCCCATAACCCAAGAATTGATTGACCTGGGCATTTAAAAAATACACACACACACACACACACACACACACACACACACACACACACACACACATATATATATATATTTTTCAATTAAACAAAACAGATAAGTTAAATTGTTTTTATGTTCTGTGAACACTCCAGCTTTGTTCATTATAGCAAATGGGGGAAGTACAAGTCATTTGATTGCTCTTTAACCTTTCATTATATCGACAATCTGTTATTGCCTAGCATCAATCCCATCCTTCTCAGAAGGTGGCTTGGCATTTTTGTGGTATTTTCAATCTAGGGAAATAAATCTGCATCTCCATCTGGATTGACCAGATGAGGCTCCCTTCAGAGCCAATTAACACTTTACCAATGGGGTCACCTCAGCATGGTAGGAGGTGCTTTGCACCTCCAGGGCGACCATAAACTGTCTCCACAATGCCTCCAGATGCTCCAGGTCTGGAAACCAATCAATCTTTTACATAAGTGGTTAGTACACCTACCCTAGGGTCCTAGAAAGACACACCAAAAGATCTGTATAGCTTTCCAAGACAGAACTTTTTGTATATTCTTTTGTTTGGCTCTTCATGTATTTACAATGACTGAGAAGAATACTCATGACACACAGAAAAGCAAATCAAGCTTGGTGCACAAGGCACAAGCCCCACTCCTGTTAAATTTTATAGTCACACATATGTTTATCACTTCTTAGCTAGTTCGACTAGAGATTTCTCAATAACCTCATTTGTGACCATTGAAAAGCCATAAATCCATATGAAAAGTATTCCAGTGCCCCGTCCAGGGAGAGAGTTACAGGTCACACACCTGTAAAAATGTTTAAAGCATGGCCAGGGCAGCTTTGATGCCACTGTGGGCTGCCTAAGGCACCTCTTTGTGGTATCCTGGTGATACCTGAGAGATCTATGGTTAATTTTTTTAGGAGCCCAGACTTAGTTCACAGATTTCTTCAGCTTTTCTGCATAGGCATCTCATTTAATGAAGCAATTTCGTTAACTATGGTTTAGCTGGGAAAGAATGCAAATTAAATATTCTTTACTAGAAAGAATGGGAGGGGTGACAAGTGAAGGAGAAAAAAGAAAAAAAAGACACGGGGAGCACAGTGGAGCCACGAAGTTCCCTCAGGTGGCTGGCTAACTAGCTTGGCCCTTTGTGTAGACACTGTCTGCCTGTGGGATGGAGCTAAAAGACAGAAGAATGACAGTCTGGAGGAAGAAAGAAGACAATAATTATGGGATGCGTGCGATTAGTGCGGTAGCCAGAGAAATTAAGCCACAAGTCCTAGGAATCTTCCTTTCTGTATGGTACCTGCAGGGGAAGAGAAAAGACCTCACTACAGAGTTCAGTTGGAATCTACTCCCTGCCAGCTCAGCTTGATTGCTTTCTGGGTTACCTACTGTGGAGGTTCAGCAGCTCGACCTTCCTTTCAGTAGAGCTATATTGTCCTGCTCTGAAAAAAGGCAGATTAAGAATTTACAGGGATCCCTCCATCACTGGCCTCTGACAGGAACACTCAGGGAGCTGATTTTTCATGGTTCAATTTGCCTGGGGCCAAGATTCTAATCGAAATGTATTCTGTTAATGTAAAGTGCCACTGCAGTTTTAAGAAATATCTAACTTTCTATTAAACTTTCTCTCTCATTTCTTTACTCTTCCTCCTTTTGTTTTAGTGTTGGAAATCTTTCCTACTTTATTAATTATTATTTTTATACTTGGAGGAATATTTGCATTTGAATTCAGGTTTGTAGGTGAAGAATAAATCATGTCAGTTGAGAAGTTTATAATTATTTTGTAGGTAGGTAAACTGTATTCTAACTGCCTCTTGAATCTGAGATATTCCCAGCTATAATTCAGATCATCCTTCAGTTGTCTATTTTGATTTAAATGCCTTAATTAAAAACTATATGTTTGCAGAATAATTGAAAAGGACTCTTTGGTAACATGAAAGCTATTTAATTTTGTCAAGCCAAGAAGAAAGAAAAGATATTCAATCTCTTCTTAGTTTAATACATATTTTTGAGAGCTGTTTCAAATGGAGGAGGGGAGAGGTTAGTCAGATTTTGAGCCAACAATCTTTTCAGCCTCTGCATGTGTATTATCTTAGATAGTTCTGATTAGGTCTGAGTATTGCTATCATTTTTATTGCTTCTTTTTTATTATGAGTGACTTGATATTAACCTTTTTAGTGTATATAATTATATTAATATCTCTGCTCAAAATTTGAGGTTATGCTGGTAAATGAAATAATTGTACTATACTTGGTTTTGCGACTTCAAAAACAAGAAGTTCTTTAATGCTGTATGTTTTGTTAACAGGGCAAGTGAAAAACTGGAAATCACATTTATTCTACTAGAGATGAGAAAGCTTAGCAGATGGACTATAATGATTTTCCAGGAGGAGGAAAGGAAACATCTTTGTCTCCTATTCAGATTAGTTTCACCTGGTATAGTCAGACTCAGCACAGAAGCCTCCACTAGTTCACTCAGCAACAATGCCTCTTGCCTATTTGTGATGTTTGATATAATAATTTTTGATGCACTGTATTTTGTTATATATTTTACATCTTCAAAATAAGTAGTTTTGAGAGTTACTCATTGAAGACCATTTGTTTAAAATGTTCAGTATAAAACATATACATGCTCCTGTTCTATGTAGGCTTACCTTATTCTAGAGGGATCTATCTCATGTTCTGTCCTATTAAAAAATCCTTAAAAAAGATCTCCACCCCTATTACAAGATTCTGGTAATGTTGGGTCTAGGAAATGTACTCTGGAAATGCAGAATGATGATTCCATTGCCCTACCATTTCTTATAGCATCTTATCTCTTTAATCCTCTTTCTCCTCCTCACAATCTTATAGAAATAAAACGGAGGAAGACTGATGCATTGTTTGATATCTCTGAATGACTTTATTTTTAGAGCTATTTATTAGTGGTTTATAGTAACTTCAAATGAAAGATCTGTATTCTTCATTTTAGTTATTTTCTAATATTCAAATAATAATATATCTCAGAGATGCAATATGTATTCTCAATAAGTAACATTTTATTTTTTTGCAACAAAACTCTATCAATAGGTCAGGTTATCCTTCTTATTACCCTCTAGCAGGCAGAATTTCTAAGACCTTACTCTTTTCAGTGGAAAATTTTCAATTTTATTCTCTTGATATTATTATAAGAAAATTTTGTTTTAAAAACTTTCCAAAGCATCCAGCTATGGCATTCTTCTAGTAATGGTTTCTTAAATGGGATGGATGGGGTGGGGAATCTACAAAATAAGAGGACAGAATAAGATTTGAAACTGAAAGTGAGTTGGTTGTAGTATATCCCATTAAGAAGACAAAATAGGCTAGGTACGGTGGCTCACACCTGTAATCCCAGCACTTTGGGAGGCCGAGGCGGGTGAATTGCTTGAGGCCAGGAGTTCGAGATCAGCCTGGCCAACATGGTAAAACCCCATCTCTACTAAAAATACAAAAAGTAGCCATGCATGGTGGCACATGCCTGTAATCCCAGCTACTTAGTAGGCTGAGGCAGGAGAATTGCTTGAACTCAGGAGGCAGAGGTTGCAGTGAGTCAAGATCATGCCACTGCACTCGAGCAAGACTCTATCTCCAAAAAAAAAAAAAAAAAAAAAGATAAGACAAAATAAGTAAGGTGGTTAAAAAGACCAAAATGACTTGAAGACATCTGTCTGATGCTAAAGAATCATGTTGGGAAAACTATCCAAAAATCAAGTTAGAAAAAGTTATAGGAAATGATCAATTGGCTAGAAAAAAGAAAGGTGAATGAATTGCTGCCAAGGCTAAGTGAAGGATGACTATCACCTCCAGATTAATTACCTGGGACAGGACACTATGTTGAGATGCACAACAATGTCAAAGAGAGTACTGAGCATGTTGTGATGTTACCACTGTACAGCAGAGTGTGCTAGCATGATTAGAACCAAACTACACAGTAAGCTTAAGTCTGTGTTAATGTAATAAGCAAGGAAATAAAAAGCACCAAGGGAGAAAGGACAAGTAAGGAAACTGGCTGTTGATAGCTTGCACACACTTGTATGCCATAAGGATCTTTTGAAGTCGCAGCAGAAACAGTCCCTGTGGACCAATGATAACAGGAGAGACGGACATTGATGTGTAAATGACATCATCACCCAAAGCCACTTCCACTCAAGCAGAGTCCCAGATCATATTGGGGTTCAAAGGGACTCTAATCTTACCCTACTCATTTTTTTTTCTCCTAAACTCTTGCCAGAAATGAGGGAAACACAGAGATGCTTGTTCATGTTAGCTTTTCTAACTTGACCTGGAAACTGAGAGTCATGTAACAAGACAAGGGCTGCCCAGAGTTCACAGATTTAAGGATCAAGTTTGTGAAGACATTGGCTTAGATAAAAGGACAGTAGTTAACATTAGCATTACATAAGCTTGAACTACTATCTCTAGAGATATCCAGTACTTTGAGAGAAACATGAAATTGTATCAACAGTTTATAAATAATTGTGAATTTATAATAATACTGCTAGAACTGTCTGTGAAAGAAAAAGGCTGACCTTCCTGTCTTGAAAATATTTTTCCTTTCTGAATAATTTAGGGCTGGACAATTTGATCTTTTATAGGTCATACTAATCAACATTTTGCCATTCTTCACTAGACGATAAGCTTGTTTAGCAATATGAGGAGGGTGCCTCCACTTTCTGAGGGCCATTAGTTAGAATTCCTAGGGATAATCATGGTTCAAAGAACTGGATATTAATGATAGTTTCACATAACATTATATATAGTATAAATAACATGCCTACTCACTGAGAGTGGTACAGAAATCAAGAGTCATGAAACCCAGTACAGGAAAATTAACATTGAAAGTACAAATCAAACAATGATATGGCCAAATGTTATCCCCTGTAATAAGAACCATAGATTTGTGAAAAGTCCCTAAATGCAAATGATAAAGCCCTTTCTCAGTATAAAGTGTTTATATAGCACAAGCTAATTAGTATTAGAAATATCTGCTTTATTTCCTTTTCTGTGGAGCTTAGACATCTATCTGGGAGGAGGCTGAGTACATCAAGTGTTCCTTTCAGTGTAAGCAATAAGTAGTTCACTTCCTGTACTTTCCATGAACTTTGTAATGGTTAAATAAAGCTATATTCAACATGAACTTGTGAATACCTCCCTTTCAATTTTTTTTTTTTTTTTTTGGCTAGGATTGAAACTTCAATATAAAATAGAAACTATTTGACTTTCTGTTCTAACACCATAACAGATTCTTTAGTAGGGTGGTAATATTAATCAGATGTGGCAAATTATTACCATTATAAGTTAAGTGAGCACTTTGTCACTGTAGAATGTTGCATTAGGTTCATGCTGTTACATATTCCTCAGCTGTTAAAATATTGTAGGATATTTGTGGAGGTCTTTAGAAAACTTTTCACAGTAATTATTTAAATATTAGACTGGCTTTAGTTTATTCAGTGAGAGTCTCTGGGGTGCTGTCCTTGGTTATATTCTGAAGAAGACTGCCCTATAAAGTGAATGTGTTTATATATGCTAATTTGAAATGGGTATATGTTTGGCCAGAATTCTGGTTGGCAATTTGACAATAAAATAAAGGCAAGACACAAGGTTTATGTGTAACAACTGGTGAACAAAGAGATTAAAAGGGGAAGCTGAAAGTTAGCATAGAGTAATTGGAGGAAGCTAGCTTTGATAAGTCCCAAAGGGATTGTATTAGTCAGGGTTCTCCAGAGAAGCAGAGATAATAAGATATATAGATATAAAAGAGAAAATATAGGAATTGGTTCTTACAGATATGAAGGCCAATGAAGTCCCATGATACGTCATCTGCAAGTCAGAGATCCAGGAAAGCTGGTATAATTCAGTCTGAGCCAGAAGGCCTGAGAAACAAGAGTTCTGATGTCTTCTGAGGGCAGGAGAAGATAGATATCCCAGCTTAAGGAGAGAAAGAGAGAGAGAGAGAGAGAGAGAGAGAACAAAATTCACATGTCCTCCACCTTTTGTTCTATTTGGGCCCTCAACAGATTGAATGATGACCACTCTTATTGGTGAAAGTGATCTTCACTCAGTCTACTGATTCAAATGTTAATCTCTTCTGGAAATAGCCTCACAGACACACCAGGAAATAATGTTTGCCAGCTATCTAGGCTCCCCTTAGCTAAGTCAAGTTGAAATATACTATTAACCATTACACGAGTGATGTGTGCAAACATGATCCCTTGCCTCTCCCACTTATTCCTTCACCCTTTGACCTGTACTATCTTCGCTTCTGTATCATCTTTTGCATTTTTCCTGTTAATGAGCTTATCCACGATACCACTACTTCCAGGATATTCTCCCACTCTCTCTTCCCATTGGCTCTCCTTTACTCTCCCTTCTTCATCCGTGTTCTGCCAGATTTAACCCCTAAAACATTCCTTGAATCCCTGTACTCATCTCCAACTCCTCTCTCAGTGCCTTAATTCAGCCACATCTTTCTGTTCTTGTCTAGGCAAAGTTAGTTAAGCCCTAGTCTCCCTATTTTATTTATTTATTTATTTATTTGGAGAAAGGTCTCACTCTTTACCTAGGCTGCTCTGCAGTGGCATGATCATGGTTCACTGCAGCCCCAATTGCCCAGGCTCAAGTGATCCTTCCACCTCAGCCTTCCGAGTAACTGGGACTATAGGCATGTGACACCACTCTCGGCTTGTGTGTGTGTGTGTGTGTGTGTGTGTGTGTGTGTGTGTGTATATATAGTAGAGATGGAGTTTCACCATGTTGCCCAGGTCTTGAACTCCTGAGCTCAAGTGCTATCCACCCAACTTAGCCTCCCAAAGTGCTATGATTATGGGCATGAGCCACCATGCCCAGCCTCTTCTCCCTATCTTTAGTCTATCTACTACGCAACAGACAAAATGTTCTATCTATTCCGTCCCTGTCACTTTCTTTTCTAAAATAGTTCTTCATTGTCTAGAAGATAAAATCCAGTCTCTGTTATTATATTTTAAGGCCCTCCATAATCTGGTTATTGCCAATCATTCTAGCCTCATCTCTGCCTATTCCTGCCTTCAAACATCCCTGCTTGCAAAACACTTCTCCACAGGGCATAGATAGATAAATAATTGAAGTGGGCTGGGTGGAAGAAACCAGGAGTTGTGGGAACTGTGCCACTCTGAAATATATAAGGCCCACCTAAAGAATTCAACTTTATTTGTATTAGGGCAATAAGACAAGTCTTCAGGACACGTGGGCCCTGGATTAGCTGTTTATGACCTGTGCTAGTAGTATCAAATATTTGTCTGCTCTGGCATCATGGTATTCTTTTTCCTTCCACAAGTCATTTGCCCATGCTGTTCTCCTTTGAGGGTAGTGCTCATCCACAGTATGTTTCCCCCCACTTACCTCATCCTTCTCAAGTTACCACTTCTCCTTACTTAAGATTTAAACCAAATAGTAGTCATCTTCTTCAAAAATCCATGCATGATCCCTATTTATTTCCTACATGTTTCTGTAAATTTTCTATAGCACCTACTGTGTTTATTTTAATTAAATACTTACCTCTCCCACTATATTAAATGGAAAAAGATATATTGTATTAATTTCTGTATCCTCAGGGTATCATGGAGAGCCAGGTTATATAGTTAGTACATAGTTAGTACTCAACAAAGGCATAAAAACAATGGTGAGTCAAATAGAATTGTGGTTCAACATCTTAGCTTTGCCTTAGAGTCTATGGCTATGGAAATCTATGGAAGTCTTGAGGAGTCATTTGACACCAGCAAGGGAAGAAAATGGCAAATTCCATCTTATTAATCTTTCTACCAGTGGAACCTAGACTTTCATCTATCACACTGTGGAAGGAAAAGGAGAAGGATGAAAGACAGGAAGAAAATAAAGAAGGAAGGGAAATATTTATGTTCTTAATGCAGAAGTGCTATGGAAGAGGGAGTGGAGAGGTAGGAAGATGACTTGAGCTGAAGTGAAGAACTGAAACAAGGTCCATTTTACAAGAATTAGAAGTTTCGAGATAGCCACACAAGAGCAAGTCAGTACTGAGAATGGGTTGAACCCAGAAAGTGGTCAACTGCTCTGAGTTATACTTCACAACACCCAGGACCTAGCTAGATTTTCTTTCAATTCTTTAAAACAATCTCCCCTGGAATAAAATGTGTGCTCAGATATATTTTATTCATGTCGCAACTTTTTGATTTCTCCCTATTCTTACTTTGAAAGATGATGTATGAGAAAGGAGAGGGGATGTTCTCAAAGGACATAGTCTCTAGGAAGGTGTTCGCAGCATTTGGCAATAGGAATAATAGTGAAGATAAGTCATCTAAACATGGCATTTTACCACAGTGGCATTGCTCGTTTGCCTGGTCATCCCCTAACATCAACCAGGATCACACTTAGGATGTTTCTGACAGATATATCCTACAATCACCCTTGGTAAATCCAAAATTCTCAGCAATATGCCACCATTTAAGGATCTAACTTTAAGTTCTGAAGGCTGTATGTCTGTTCAATTAAGTGTACATAGTACTAACAGCAGGAGGTGGCTTAAAAATGTCATATG
Organism: Macaca nemestrina; assembly: GCF_043159975.1. Taxonomy (NCBI): domain Eukaryota; kingdom Metazoa; phylum Chordata; class Mammalia; order Primates; family Cercopithecidae; genus Macaca; species Macaca nemestrina. The sequence continues at coordinate 31,181,860 of NC_092129.1, forward strand.
ATATTTCTGGTTTGAGTGGAGTGATTTTATAGGTCTGCCTGCAAAACACACAAAATAATGCTTTTTCCCTATTATGGCAAACACAATGAGAATGGACAAGACAGAAAGCACCTAAAAGTCTTTCCTTGGAAGAAAGATAAATGCAAAGGAGAAGCTTCTTCCAATTTTCTTGTAATCTTTTTTTCACAGGGCTGCCAGATGACTGTACTGTTTGCCTCACACCAGGGGTGTGTCTATGATGTATTTTCACAAGTGCTTCAATACTGAGATAAAAAGTGTAGTGTGAGTGTCAAAGGTGGACTAAAATATAAAACTCCATTACTTGCCAGTTTTCACTGAAGATAAAATAGTTTTGATTTGTTATAACAAAGGAAATCCGTATCTCCAAGTCGGTTACTTTACAAATCAGGAAATGGTTCTCAAGGAGGCCCCAGATCAGAGCTAACATGGCCTGATGGTGGGTGAGTGGTGTCATTCTGGTACAGAAGACAACGTATTATATAATTCTAGCATTTTAAATAAACTTTTGCAGCTTGGCTACCCTTACCAATCTGGTTTAGGAATATAGTCTTAACTGAACTCTCCTCAGTATAGAATGACCATTTTATTTTCCACCCTCAACTTCACTTCAGGCCTTAGATTTGAATAGTAAATAGATAGCAAAACATTATTATGAGTTAAAACTCATAGCAAAATATTTTCATTATTTAAGTGCTCAGAATTGCTGTAGAGTTATAGGCTATACATACATAAAATTTGTAATTTGAGGTCCATAAAGGGATAAAAATTAAAAAGAAAACTCCTGGAATTCAGAAGAATACAAGAACAACGAATCCTTTGACAGTGAATGTTATCTAAAGGGGTTAAAAGAAATCAGACTTCCCTGTGGGCTGTGCATGGGGTATGCATTATGTGCTGTCATTAAAGTATTCTTTTCTCTGTTAAGCAAGCATCCCCTGCTGGGACATCTCTTTGATTTTGTGGGAGTCTGGAGTTATACATGAAGTGTGTGCTATCAGCTAGAAATTACTCCCACATAAAAATTTAACCTTATTGTTCGAGTTATTTTTCAATTAGTGCATATGTTCTATTCACATGATTTGAATTATTAAATACATGAATTATAACTCTGCAGTAAAATATGATCAGAGTTGTTTTTTTGCTATATTATGACTAATGAAAAACTATGAACAACAACAAAAATGAATATAGTTGAAAGAAATCAAACCTTACTGTTGGCAATAATTCTGAGATGCTGAATATCTCAGATTGGTTAGTTTAAGGCTCTTATTTGAATCACCTTGAAATTCTGTTCATAGTGTTCAATTACCACACCTTCCTTTTTGCTTCCAGTCCCGTGTTTAAATCCATCAATGTCATGGAGCAGTGCAGTTTAAAAAAGTATTTGGAAGGACACCAAGCCTGAATGTTTTGAGAGCGCTAACCAAGATACACACACAGGACTAAATGTATTTTCATGGAGATTGAAACAGATTTTTTCTTTTTTAAGAACATTATTAAAGAAGAATTCTGGCTACTTTCAGAGGACAGTGGAGCCAGTCAATATGTAGGGTGTCTTTGCTTAATTAAATTCATATCTCTTTTTAAGGCTTCTGAAACATAGTAATCACTGAAAAGTCCTTGCAGTCTCTTTTGTGGTATGGTATATTTATTTCCTTCGTTGTAAGACAAGTTATAACTGTTTTTTTCATAGCATATGTATCTTTAAAGGGAAGTAAGGCTGTGAAATTTAAAAATGAAATTGGGTAATCTGTTGGAGGTTATGCTGAAATCAGACCCAAAATTTAGTTACATTTGTGCCACTCTTTCTGTTCTAGTCTAATTCATACTTTTGTTCAGAATTTGTATATTAAATATCTCTGGGAAAAATATAATTTTTGTAACAGGTAACTCCTTTGTTTCACATTTATCAGAGTACTTTAAGACTATTGAATGTTTTTCAACAGCTAGAATTTAATCTAAAACTAGTTTTAGGCAAATTTATTTTTCTTAGTTTTCCACAAGTCAAATGAATAATAGCTGGATATTTGGACCTTTTTATTTCTTCAGAATTTGCTTTGCAAAGAGACAGATTAATTAAAGACGGAATCCTCCAGAGATATATTATTCCAATATCTCTCTCAGCACCCCGTATATTGATCTATTTAACATCTTCTTCACGTATAACCAAGAATAACAATTTTGAGTCTCTAATAATATAACATCAATCAATGCTGCAATTAGAATTTTGTCAAATGAATTGATAGACAGATGCAGACCTAGATATGGTTTATGATAAAGTATTTTAAAATTGATCAACTCAAATTGATTATCTCCCCCAATATATGATTACACATACTCTTTTGTCCTTCTTACATAATTATCAGTGACTAAAATGTGTGTGTGTGTAATGTGTGTGTTTTGTGTTAGATGTATGCAGGTATTGGGAAGGTAATGTATTATTCTTTCTTTCTTTTTAGTTAAACGTTCTTTTATTTCTTTTGAGAAATTAAATACAGAGGAGTAAAAAAGTAATTTAAGAAACATGCTACTACTGTCCCAAATTACCAACTGAGTATTGCTTTTTTGGTTCAGATGAAGTTTCAATTTTCTAAAATATGGATTCTATAAGCACAAATTAATAATAAGTGAATTCTAGCTTTTCATCCCATATTTCCTTACTCATGAATATTGAGATTTAGTGAGAGATCTAGAAGAGTCTATAATATGAATCCTAATAGATTTCTGCAAGGAAAATTCAATAAAATTGGTCATGTTGGTAGATTTGGGAGCACTTCCTTGGAAGATAACACAGAGGGCTCTTAATTTGGAAAGTTTAGCACACTGGCATAGAAGAAAATGTAAATCAGTTTGCATGCTGCCACATGTCTTCATGATTTTATTTCTTTCACATACTTTGCTATATTTTTGGAAGAATTTTCCTATATTGCTTCACTTTACTTTTTCTGGTGAATCTATGTCTTACTTAAAATATTATAAAAGTACTCAAATAAATATGATACCTTTTAATCCTTAATAAGATAATTCTGGTAGTTAGGTGGTGGGAAACTAGTCTGAATTAAAAAAAAAAAATAAGAGTCTGTGAGACTACTGGTCCAAGTCAAATTTCATTGTTCTCTATTTGGAAGAAGAGAGAAGTAATTTTGCCAACTTTATAATACAGTACACTCAAAAATTGTCAGCTCTAGATTTGGAGCACATCTCAGAATTACTTTGGCTCAACTCAGCTATGTGACTTTTGGGTTGCTTTTACATTCAATTCTCATGGTAGTTTCGAAGGAAAGAATGAATTTCACAAAAGGAATCTTGTTTGCACATTGTAAGCTACCTTTTTATAACAAAAAGTAGTTGCGTGATTTATGTTTTCCCAGAAAAGAAGAGACCTAAGTTAAAACTGCAAAAAAAGTTAAAAGTTATAAAAATATATAAGTGGTTTTATATGGAATTATAAAGATGGTTCAAATATGCTATTTAATTGCCATTATTTTAAGCATTCAAATTCTCAGTGTTGTCCCTTATATTTACAATGGCTGTGCAGCTGCTGCTGTTATTATTGCTGCAGCTGACATTATTTTTCATTTGTATGAGGGAAAGAGATTGGAGAATCTCCTTTCCAGTTTGAGCATAAATAAATGAATGTATCCTTTGGTTCCTTCTCTGTAATTTTTGTAGTGGGTCACAAGACTTTGTTACCTGATTAGATCTCCCTCATCTTCCCCACCCTCCCCCAAGGCAGGTGGTTTCCTATGTTTCAACAAAACTGAACGAAAACCTAATCTTGTTGTCAGCTGCTAGATCATTAAAAATAGTTTTTGATGATAGATCACCATGTGATTTTTGGCATGAAACGCTGACAGAGTTCAAAGAATTTTGTGACAGTTCTATAAAAATAGCCTTCCCTTCCCATGTCCTTATTTTAGGAACAACTTTTCCTAGTGCTACACTTATAAAAGTGAAAATAAGATAGAATTATGATGTTCCCTGTTTTATCCTAGCAAAACTGATGTTTATTTATGTAATAATATACCAATTGAAAAAACCTATCTTATCTATCACACTGAGAGAGTCATTTCCAGAAAAGATTTATGTTTAATACTTTTTGTTAAAATTTGTAATATAAATATGATTTTTGCCAAATTTCATACTACTCAGTATTAATAACTCAATGTATAACATTTATTTTAATATTAGAGACTTTAAAGACAAGGGAAATAGATTTAATTACTTTCTATTTATATACTTTTTGTCAAAGAAGTGTTATAGTAACAGGAGACTTCCAAACATACAAATAGATGAGGTAAAATTATGTTGTGGAAGTGGGATCAAAATAAGCTCTACACAAAACACTAGCAATGTGAAACTTAAATATGAGCCTATCTACCTTTATGTAAACAGATGATAGTTGGTATTTGTCAAAGCGTATATAGGTTCTAGTAGAGAACAAAGTATGCTAGGTTCTATTGTATATGTTTAAAAGAGTGATGCAACAACTTTATTATAAAACCATATTCTATTTTCCAGAAATCATATTCTTTGCAAATATTTAAATTTATCATGACTACTTTAGATCTTAAAAATATGTGAAGGGGTATCCCGTTTTCAACATTCTTTGGGGTTTATAAACAAAAGAATGCTTGAGTACTACTATTCTGTACTAAATTCCAATCAACTTGCCTGGAGTTTTGCTATTTGCTTCACTCTTGTCCATCCTTTTCATTCCATCACCATAGATCATGACTCAGGCCTGAATCACTGCGGATTAATCACCCTTCTTTGGACACTGAAATTGGTAATTTCTCATATTGTCTCTTCAGTTCATACCTATCCCTCAGCTATAAGGTGCTGTCCTCTGTTCAAAGTCTAGCCCTCTTTTAAGCCCAAGCTAAAAGTCTGCCTCTTCTTTGATACTGCTCATAGTTATCCCAGCTGGAAGAAATTTTTTTTCCTCTGCACCTTTTAAAGAACTAGTTTGTATCAGTTGTATAACTCTTATCTTACACTGCCCTGTAGATAGAGCCTAAACATTTTTCTCTTCTACATGAGTATAAACTCTTGTGTGAAAAGACCATGTCTTTTGTGAGCTTATTATGCTTCACAGTGCAAAGTACAGAACCTCATACCTAGTAGGCTCATTTGTTGAATGTATGCCTGAATGAATTAGATATATTAAAAGGAAAACATTTTCTATTATTTCAAAGATTCTTTGATGTGGCTTTCTTGTAACTTCTGCCTTAGAAGTCCTGGGTGGGGGATATTGAAATCAGCCCAATGAGGGAGATGGGATTAATGCTGAGGAAGCCATATTGGGAAAATTTTTCTAGATAGTTAAATATACTGGGAAGAAATGAAAACAGGCAAAGTATGAATGGAAACAAATAGAAACATTTTAAATTTGATATGCTACAAAATCCTGTAGGAGTGATTTTGAACATGATGGGAGAAAAAATGAAGCACTGACCCCATAAGTAAACATATTGGGGGAAACAGTATCAAAGGGGATGGAAGGAAGCAAGGGACTATGTCAACAGAATTTTTGTTTTTTGTTTTTGATTCAGCTTGTAGAAATCTTAGGAACTGTATGGCCAGAACAGTTGTACCTTTAATTATTTTATTAGTGTTTTTTTTTTGTTTGTTTTTTACATCATGAGTTCCAAAATAATCAAATTACTTAGATAAATATAAAGGGTTTTTTCCCATCCTATTTTATCATAAATTTTTTGTTTTGTTTAGTTTTTATTGGAGGATAAAATATTTCCTAACTTTCTTAAATTTTAAAATAATGTTTCAGAGGACAACTATCTATAATCTAGAATCTATGAGTTATTTCATTCCTCAAGTAGTGCTTTTAATGGTCTCATAACGCTTGAGCCCGTGTGATTCCCAGAGCCAGAAGTCCAGTGTTGCTTAGTAATGTCTTCGGGGAATCTATTGATGTTGGGTATTATGTTTTAACACATAGGGCCTAGCATTCTGATGTGAAGAGTATATTTTGGGAGCTACCCTGTAATACATTCTTACATTTTTTTTTGTTTTGTTTTGGAAGAGGGTAGTGATTATCTTAGGATCAGTTTTGCTTTCTTACCGATAATGTATTCTTGAAATCCAGTATAGTTGGCAGCTATTAGCAAAAACCCAAGAATTTCAACAGAAAATTTAATTATAAAAATGGCTAAATTGAACAAAATCTTGTGAGGCGTTTCCAGCAATTATATAACGCTTATAAGGAAACAATAGCAATTAACTACTAATTTCTGAGAGGAAAAATTGCCTTGGAAAAATATATTTAAGTTAAACTCTGCCTTTCCTGGAATATGTAGAATTTATACTGAGATTTCAAGGTTTTAAAGATCTGTATTTTAATAGAGAAGCACACGTTCCCCTCTTTGCCATACCCCTGCAGAAATGGAAGACCAAGAAGAGGGAGAAATGTATTTATTAATTATTATTTATAATATATTTATTATAATATATTTACTTAATATTTAAAATGAAAATATTTAAATCTATACTAATCTATCATCTCTCTATATATAATACATGTACACATGCACAATTCTGTCTCTATGAACAACTTTTAGTTTAGATGATGGAATGATATAAATCAAAGTGTCCCATGCATTTGGATATAACTAGAACTTCACACATGCATTTGGGTATGACTGCAAAGTTATGGACACTCATCAAGATAGTCTTGTTCTAATAACATACATCAGTTTGGCATGATTATGAGAAACAGTCTTTCTAGGAGTATTGTATCAGGAAAAATAAAATATATAGGCAACATTTTTATTAATTTAAAATAACAATAGCTTAACTGAACCCTAGCAGGGGGGTTGGAGATTATACTCATAACTAATAATACTTGCTTTATTTAATAGAGGAATGTAAATAACAACTGATATTCTTAAAGATCATTGATGAATTTAAAAATGATTAATTGAGCACCTACATATACAGTATTATATGTTGGATGCTGTTTTAGTCACTGAACAAAACTGACACTATCTCTGTCCTTTGTAGCTTATATTCTGGATTCCAGGTATTAAACAGATATAAGTCAAGTGCAGTGGTAATATATACTATGAAGAATTAAAAAATCAGGATAAGGAGGTAGTAAGTTATGGTACCAAATGAATAGTTTTTTTCCTATGGGTTTCATCAGGGAAGGTGTCCTCCTATCTGTGGACAGGATGAAAATGAAAGTCTTGGAAATATCTGGGGGCCAAGATTTCAGCAAGCAGTAGTGAGGGCATACCTGAGTCTGTATTCTGGAAAAAAATCCAAGAGGCCAGTAAGTTTGGAGTCAAGTAGCAAAGGAGAGAACTAAAAGACTTAAGGCCAGGTGGGAGCCAGGAGGAAGATCACAGGTGCCTTAAAGGAAGTGAGTAGGGCTTTAGAGTTTATTTAGAATGCGCTGGAATCATTGAAGAATTATGAACAGACGAGTGACTTGATCAAACTCCTTGCTGTGTAAAAAATAGACTATGAAGCAAAACGAAAGCAAGATACTTGTGTAGGAGCCATTATAATTATTCATATGAGAGATGACAGGGACATTGGCCAGGATGACTGCAGCAGAGGCAGTAAAAAGTGATAGCATCTGTATAGATTTTGAAGGTTCAGCCAGTGTAATTTTGAGGATGTGAGAGAATGCAAAGATTATTTTACTTATGTGCTACTTCTGAGGAAAATATGCCTCTTCTGAGGCATACTTGGGATAAACTCTTAACAAGCAATAAATAAAATCACTATGGCTGCTCTGAGGAGAGTGACTTAAGAGAGACAGGTGAAATAGGATGACTCATTAGGAAGTTACTGAGATTAACCTGGTGAGAAATAAAGGTTACAAAGATCAGGATTTTAGTGATAAGTATGGTAAATAGTATGCAGATGCAATTATATTTTGAAATGGGTGTTAACAGGAATTCTGATGGAATGGCTGTGAAAGATAGAATCAAATTCATGCCAAAAATTTTGTTTAAAGAATGATGTTGAAATCTTAACAGATTGATAATATTTTCCCTAAATTAGGTGTCTCTCCATTTCTGAAAGCTTGAATGCCTACCGATTATTCATTACTGCATCTTAACACAGCTGTACATTCAATAACTTTCCATACATAATACGACTTTTGACTCTTGAAACAACTGTGTAAAGCAGGAAGGAGAGATATTTTATTTCAATTTTGGAGATGAAGGTGATAGATTTGGGAGAGAATATGCATCTTGCCCAAGAGTACAGTTCTAATAATGGGCAGAGTGTGAGTAAGAATCCAGACTGGTTGACCATAGTCATAAAGGACATATATTGTCTAAAAAACTAACACTGTGTTTTTGAATCTGTGCTATTTGTAAGATATTAGATATCTCACTGGGTCTATTTTGTTCTCTGATGAATCCCAAGAGCCTAGAATAGTGCCTGGTACAGAGTAGTTTGACACTGAATCAGTATTTCTTGAATGAAAAGAAAAACTGCAATCTTGCCTTATATTGTTGCTATGCTTAGATCAAATGAAATTTGATAATTAAACTCAGTCAGAAGTGGTTCTCTCTTTAAAGCAGAAATTAAAGGAGATTAATTGTTTTCATAAGGAAATTAAAATAGTTTTTAGTCACAGATTAGAAAGGCCCCAGTACATAGACCTCTGCTCTAACCTTCTAGTTCTTGTTTTAATAAGTTATTTTATAATAATTATATTAGTGCTATGAATTATTTGTGAAAAAGGAAGTCATTTGATTACAAAAACTTTATACACCTCATTCTATAAGGTAGGTTATACTGGAAGATAGCTGCCCAGACAGTAATTCACATTTACTATTGTATCCAGGTATGGCCATGTGACTTGTTCTTACCGTTGGAATATGAGAGGAAATAGTTTGTGCCATACCGGGCCTGGGTTTTAAGGAGCTGGTAGGGCATCTTCGTATTGTCTTGTCCTGCCTGCTAACAGAACCACTTGATTGATAAGATCAGTATAAAGATTTCCCATCTATAAGGAATTGGGAAAAGAGTGGGAAATGAATATCTACTGTCAGTAAAATTATTTTTTGTTATAGCTACTAGTATTACCAAACCAAATTGGCATTGGAAATGGGATTGCAGCTTCCAAAAAGCATAAATATATAACATTGACCTCAAGACTGGATGATGATAAAACAGATATTGGAGGTTGGGAAAATTAAGATCCATGTTTTACAGTGGCAGACCATCGATAAACCAGTTGCCAATGATAACTTTGAAGTTAGGCCATATGCTTCCAAGGCTGTGACTCTAGAAGCAGGAGTTGGAAAACAGCATTATATTTTGTGTTTAATGTTACTTGCTACATTTTATAAGATATTACAAGAAAGAGATGAATTTAGGCAAGAATTGGCTGCTTTGAGAGCATAAATAAAAGGAAGTAGATTAAATGTAAGGCCTCACAAGGTTGAAAAAGCTGAAGGTCTGGACCACAACTGGATGAGATTGAAAAAAATTCTCATTAAGTCTTCAGTTAAACAGTGGGCTCAACTCTGCAATGAAGATAAAAAAAAAAACTTTGGGTGTCATTATTGACACATGGAATTCACTAGCAGCAAACAGTTCAGAAGCCTCGTAACTTTGAAATAATTGATTGGCAAGGAAATTTTGATCCCAAGTCTAAGAAGAGAGCTTCTATCATGGTGTGGGTAAATAAAGGTCTTCACCATGTCTGCCTGACAGAATTTCATTATTGCTGTGGACCAGGGACTGACATATGTTTCCTATTCTTTCCCTCTCCCAGAGGGAGTGTTTATGGTGATTATTCTATTTCTGCTGCCACATTGTACGTTGGGTGTCAGAAGAGCCAGGGAAAGATAACTTGACTTTTAGTTCATGGGTCACTGGACTATAAGGTGCCACATATGGCTAGAGGAAATAACTGTGTATCACTCAGGGCTCCTGGATTTTGAGAGGGATGCCATAACTGGATGGAACTTTTTGAATACAGTCTGGGGCAAGAGTGAGTGTATATTGTGGGGAAGAAGAGTGCACAAAGATATTTAATGGCCAAAGGAGGTGACTGTGGCACAGATGGATAGCTGTCCACATAGAATTTGTTACCTCTTCTATATTGTTGAGTTATCACTAGAAAAAGAGGTATTTCACCAGGAACTACATTGCCAGGTACCTTTACATCCACGTGTGTCAGCTGATTAGTTTTATATTAGGGAATATCTATAAAAGTGATCATTGTTACCATGAGACCAGGTTTTTAAAATAGTGGCTAAGGCGTTTCAACTCTCTATGTCCTTTTTTGATTTTTGACATAGGTTCTTGCTCTGTTGCCCAGGCTGGAGTGCAGTGATGCGATCTCAGCTCACTGCAACCTTTGCCTCCTGGGTTCAAGCAATTCTCATGGCTCAGCCTCCTGAGTAGCTGGGACTAAAGGTGCACACCACACCTGGCTAATTCTTTGTGTTTTTAGTAGAGACAGGGTTTCTCCATGTTGGCCAGGTGGTTCCAACTCTTGGCCTCAAGTGACCCATCTGTCTTGGCTTCCCAAAGTGCTGGGATTACAGTCATGAGCCACTATTTTCCTTTTAGATTGGTTAGGGCAGGGGACTCATCAACTGTATAATAATTGAGCCACAAAATTGAAATAACTTGGGTTATGAAGTTACCATAATGAGAAAATCCACTCTCTAACAAGGAAATTTGCATTGGATAGTGCAACATAAGCTTCCATATGTTAAGCCACTAAATTTTCAGGCTTACCTGTTACTACAGTTAATATAACCGTAATTTATTCAGTATATTATTGATTATAAAAAACTACTTTTTATTTGGTGCTTATTATGTGCCAGATAGTCTAAGGAATGTCATATATAGTCACAAATGAGATAATTTTCTTTTTAAAGGCTGTATAGCATTCCATTATATATATACCACATTTTCTTTATCTATTCTTCCATTGGTGGACAATTATGTTGCCTTTAGATCTTGGCTGTTTTGAACAATGCTGAAATTAACATAGGAGTGCAGAAATTTTTTCAACATATCAGTTTCAGTTCCTTTAGATATATACCCAGAAGTAGGATTGTTGGATCATATGGTAATTCAATTTTTAGTTTTTTGAGAAATCGCCACACTATTTTCCAAAATGGCTGTACTAATTTACATTCTCACCAACAGTGGATGTAGAAGAGTTCCCTTTTCTCTGCATCCTTACAAACACTTGTTATTTTTCATCTTTTTGATAACAGTGTGGAATAAACTTTTGATTTTTAAATAACACAGGAAAGATTTATCAGATAATTTTATATAAAAATCATCCTACTAAAATTATGTTACTTTTCAAAATCTAATTTTTTTCAAACACTGTATTTTCTCAATGACAGGTGCAAAAGATATACTCAACTAAAACACAAATGACACGGAATAAAGTAATTCTTGATAATGCCTTACCTGTTCTGTTTAAAAACAGTTCTGAAATAAAATAAACTATCAATTAAAAACCGACATTCTGCTCTCCAAAAACTTTGAAATGGTTGCCTCTCCTGAGTTCCATTAAATTTGCTGAGCGGCTTATCTTTAATGAGGCTCGCTAAATTAGATTTAGATGATAACCTTGGCAGTGAACCTGAGACTGTGTATGCTTTTTCTTGCTTTCCTGTTTTGACCCTCAAAATTATTTATTAGCACTCATATTGTTTAATATATTTGGCAGCCATGGGTTTGAAAAAAAATATTTAATTAGGAATTTGCAAACACAGATCAACAATGTTAAAAATAAGTTACACATTGACATATAAGCACATTACATTGAAACATAGAACATTACATGATTATGATTTACTTTGTTAGAAGAAATAATTATGACTTACTTATAGGAAATGGTAGTGTGAAAGGAAAATAAATCTTGGAACTCCTAACTCATTAAGCCAAAGGGAAAAGTTAAGCTGGGAGCTGAGTTACACAAACTTGCCTCCCTTTGGTTCCTAAATAAGATGGCTACTAGATGGAAAGCTACATGCCTCCCCCATATTTTGCCCACAGGGGAGTTCCTAGTGAGCTCCAAGACCTTTACCCTAAGGTGTTTCTGTTAAAATTTCACCACGGCATTATTATTGATAGCTTATCTTTACAGGTGCATTTACCCCCCTGCCCACCAGACACGAATGCATGTCTGATTGTTCCTCTGCCCCATTTGTCTATATCATCTTATGTTAAAAAAAAAAAATACAGATTCACTGAGCCAGACAACGGCATGAATGACTATTTTTCTCTACCCACCTCTTCATGAAAATTGTATACTACTCAATATACCACCCTTTTCCCTTTAAATCTGGAGTCCTCAAAATTATCTTTGGAGAAAGGCATAGGCCTGTCTCCCAGGCACACATCCTTAACTTTGGCAAATAAACCTCCTAAAATGATCAAGACTAGTCTTGTCATTTTTCTCTACTGACAGTGGTTTTAAAAATTTCTTTACTTTTTGCCAGGTAGAACAATGTTTTCAACTTTTCTGGACTTGCCTTTTATGGGTAGGTTCTCTATTCTTGCATGGTGTTTGCGAGAAGAGAAATATTTCCATGGAAGTTTCAGCAACTGAATATGGCTCATACTGCATACTTTTCCTGAAAGTTGATTACTTTTTACCATTCAAAAGTTATTTTGTTTTGAAGTAGCCATCACAATGCAACCTTCAGCACATTGTGCTAACACAAGTATTTCTGTTGGTTTTTTCAGCTCTTATGGGAGCTGCCATGTCCCACAGAATCAACACATGTGTGTTCTGAGAATGTTATATCACTGATTACAAAAATTGCCAGTACTACTAGGAAATTTACTGTCTTTGTTTTCAGAAATTTTCCTGATTTTTTGTTATGAGTTTTTTTTAAAAAATGAGGCTGGTTTGGGCTGAGTTTGGTTTAAGGCTTTGGATACCAACGATATAATGTGGGGAGGAGTTTCCTTTTTGTTGTTATATATTACACTACGAAAGTTATCCTGTTTATAGCAAATCTGTATTTTGTTTGGTGTATGTTGAGAGAACAGTGGGATAAAATGTTTCCAAAATGAATGGATTTTGGCAAGTACATGACCTGAATATCATTACTAGAGAAGGAAAAACTTACTCTGATATTACACTGCTTTTTATGAGAGTTCTGTTCTTCCTAGTCACCTTTTGTACGTGTCAAAGTAGCCTTGTCTGAGACATTGAATGGAAACTTTGGGTCATAAAAAGCAGAAATTCCTTTCTCCACTTGTTAGATATGTTTATGAAGTAAAATTATTTGGTGGGCTGCTAGTTTTCATTACATATAACATATAACTTACTCGAATTGATACATGAACTTAAATAGCACTTGGGTGATTGCCCAGGTGTGATGAATCCTTTGGGATTAAGGGTGGATGATGCTAAATTCACAGTAAGCTTTGTCAGTTGAAAGGAAGTGTTAATGCCTCAGGATGCATTCCTAAGTCTGGTTAGGAACTAATTTGTCTTGTTAATAAACAACTTCAACAGATTCAGAGGTTACACTTGAAAAACAACTCCCCAAATTTAGCACTCTTTATCTTAACACTGATCTAATGAAGCAATAATTTCTGCTTCTTCCTAAGTCCACAAAGTATTATTAAAGTTCTTTAAAAAGTGAACCTCTTGAGGCACAATTAAAGTTTTCTTGACAATTCTGTCCTTGCTCAAGAATCAGTGAGATTAGAATGACGATGAGGACAGAATTCATCTATGAAGCAGAGCCCCACTGAGTTTTTCAACATATGTGATTCTTTCTAATTCATATTGTTATGTGACCTCTGTATCTTGCTTTTGTGGGCAGAAATCATCTGTGTTCTTTTTTAAATGACTAGCTTATTTTCTTTTGGGCATTTTATTGACCAAAATTCAAATTAAAACATACTAAAAATTGTGTTTTATTAAATCCAACATTGCTTCTTTTTTGTAACATCTATAGGGATACCAGTCTGCCAGGACCATAGTTTCTTTTTGGTAAAACTGTACCAAATAAATGAATAAATAAATAGAACTAAAAGAAAAGTTGTGGTGGTCGGGTAGTTTATGTGTGGTTTAGATGTGGGGAAAGGTCAGAGGTCAATGTGAAGAATGTGAAGAGAGAAATGCCCCTCTATAGTGGCAGGGTCAGCAGCTTTTTGCTAGATGGGCCAGCAGTAAAGATTCAGGTAGCTGAGAAGGTAGCCGTGACATAGTAGAAGGAGTTGAGGCCAGTGTCCAAAAGGATAGAATGTACTGGGGTTTGAACAGACAGTGGTAGAAGTGCCGAGGGTGTTATAGCAATGGTGGTAGCTAAAAAAAGCTTAAGATAATGACGAAGAAACCAATGCTTCTGCCATAAGCCTATTATGCCACTGGTATTTCTTTAAAAAATAAAAATCTGTCAGTGAATTGGACCACTGTTGAAGTTTGCTGCAGAGAGCCAATCATAGAAATAGTCATGGAGAGCTCAGAGTAACAGTTCCCATTGGCTCATATGGAAATCCCTGGTTTACTCTGCAGAAGTAGATCATCCTCTCCAGGGAGACAGGAAGAATGTCTGGTTCATAGAAAACATTTCTTTTGCCTTCAACGGTCCAATTCTCTTTAAGACTAGATGAGACCATGTGACCTCAGGCAATCAAAGGATGTTCTGAGCTACTGTGAGAGAATTAGGCAGAAAAGTGCTTGTTACACCGTTTTTTCTCTCTGAGAAAAATCCCTGGCAATAAAGACCAATCCTGTTGCTTTTGAGCTACTGTCTGAGGACTCCTTTTTCTTCTATTTTCATTTGTCCCTCAGTTTGTTTTACCCCCAGCGTTTTCACAGCTGATAGTTTCTTAGCTTAGCTCACCACTTCTGGTTACTTGCTGCTGACACTTAGTTACTGAACCAATGCTCATTTGACGTCTGTAGACTGCAACATCCCTCACTTTATAGAAATGAGAAAAAAAGGTTTTTGATTCACTTACTGTATCAATGATAATTATTAAACATTTCAAATTGGTTCCAAAGAAAAACATTCAAGGCAAATAAATTTTGAATCTAGATATCTTTTGAACATTTTATTTTGATCACATTTTGACCATAATTATAGTCCTGCAGGCATCATCATGGTTTGAATATCAAAGCACTTTCAAGATATTATGAATCTGATAATTGAAAACTCTTAGAATCTCAGAAACAGAAGCTAGTCATGAGGTTTCATTGTAGCTTATTAAATTTTTAGAAAGTTCTATTTTTAGAAGTTCTTTATTTCCTTTGAGCCTAAATCTATCTTTAAAACTTATACATTAATTCTGTTTCAGCTTTTGGAATACACAGAATCTAATCACAGGATTAATTTTCAAATATTTGAAATTTTCATGTTCTCCAGGATATTTTCCCCTAAACTTAATAATCTATACTTCAGACATTTATTTTGTGACGTATTTTTTTTCAGGAACTTTACCTACATTTACTCTTAAAATCATTCCAGTCTATTATTTTTTTCTAAATATATTTCAACAGAACTGAATGCCATGTTTTAGTCAGTGTAACATCACATCCCTTGTTCTGGATATTCCTATTAATATTAGGAATGAAGCCTAACCTTGCATTTATTAGTTTGTTCTGGTTCTCAGGAGCAATATTATTATTTGGTTCATGTTGATCTTGTAGCAAATTTTGTATTTTTGGAAGAGCATTCAATCAGTTGGACTTTCTTCATCTTCAAGAGATGTTATTGTGCTTTTCAAAATATAAGCTCAGAACTGGTGTTTTAATCAATTATTCGCTCATTCATTTCTCTATTCAATAAATGTCTACTATGTCTCAAGCACAGAACGTAAAAAGTTAAGCCAGAAAGATAGTGCATTCTTTACCTCACGAAGCATTTATACATGTTTCATGTGGTTCGGTTCACTTCCTGACTCTAGCCCAGGAGTTCTCAACTCAGGGAGATTTTGCTCCCAGGAGACATCTGGCAATGTCTGGGAACATTTTTGATTATCAAAATAGAGGAGAGGGGAGGTGATGTATGTCAGTAGCTTGTCTCGGAAAATGTACCTCCTTATATTTTATTGGCAAATATAATGGACCTGTCTCCTATGTCTTTTCTCAAGTAGCTGATAAAAATGCTTACCAGAAAACCATAAGCACGAAACTGAGTGACAAACACTAGACAGTTCATTCCCCTGACTGAGTTTTCTCCACTAATCAATACTCATAGGGCAGTGCCTGCAATCAGACCCCAGTTTAGTATTGAAACAGAGGAGTTCCCTTATACCCTTTGCAGGTCCTGTGACAGGGGTGTGGCTGCTCCTTTGGTCATCCTGCTGCCCTCAAATCCCCAGGGGGTAGCATGCAGATGGGCAGGTGCAGAGCCCATAGGGATCGCTTTTGGGCTCTGGACCCACAGCAATGTCTAGGGGTGGGTGTCTGTGACTCCTGAAGCCCAAGAAGGTGTGTGTGACAGTGTGCTCTTTCAGCTTTTCCATCTACAGATGGCTTGTGTTGATCAGCTCACTAGACCTTCTGCCTTATCACAAGGACAGAGGGCCAGTGCAACAGCTTTCTATATCCCAAGCTCTTTCCTAGTGTACCAGAAGAATTGGATCACGCATGGGCTCAAAGGATGATTGCAAGGTTTTATTGAGTGGTGAAGGTTGCTCTCAGTGAGATGGATGGGGAGGTGTAAAGCGGGGGATGGAGTGGGAAAGTGGTCTTCCCCTGGAGTCAGGCCGCACAGCTGCCAGGCTCTTCTCCGACTGCCTCTGGCTGAACTCCCCTCATTCAGATGTCCTTCCTCTTCTCTCTTTCTCTGCTGTGTTGTTCTGTTGTTGCTGGTCAGCTGGTGTCTGCTGGTCTGCTCCTCTGCTCCTCTTGATGTTCAGCCACTTGTGTCTGTGCCCCCTAAGGTCTTGTGTTTATATGGACACAGGATGGGGGCATGGTGGGCCAGAGTGATCTTGGAAAATGCAACATTTGGACATGAAAACAGGAGTGCCTATTCTCACTTAGGTCCATGGGCCCAGGTTCGAGGGTTGAGCCTTTGCTAGGGACCCTGCTCTTCTCTACCTAGCACCTCCCTGCCCCCTTCCCATGTCAGTATCATCATCATCCTGGCCACATTTCTTCCTCTTGTCAGTTACATCTTAAAAATCTTTTTCAAACTCTTCCTAAAATCAAGATATGTGGAGTTTACCCCTCTTAAAGAGCAGTAATAATAAAATGTAGTTTGTATACACCATTCTCTTGTAGTGAGCTTGTAAGTTCCTGGTGACCACAGTGTTCTTTAGAAGTACCCTAAAGGTGTTTATTCCAGAATCTCCAATGGACTAATGCAGAATTTACTGATCTAGAAATATCTTTTATATCTTCTGAAAATATTTAATCACTTTCCATATTTTGGTAAGTTTTCATTTCTCAAAGATTTCCACTGATTACTTACAGTATTTTTCCAGTGTCGGTTCCTGAACTGACATATATGCCTGGCTCAGTGCTTGGTTTTAGAAAAAGATAATTAATACAGGGTCTTTATTTCTACACCATCTATGAAACAGTCAACAACATTTTAACAACTAACAAAAGGGAATAATGACAAGTGTTGTAACATACATATAAATTAACAGTGGAAGTCCAGAGATAGAAAATTTTCTGAGACTATCAAGCAGAGTCCCTAGAGGAGAAGATAGTTGAGTAGATCATTAAAAGAGGAGTGGATTTCTTTAGGTAAAGAAGTCTTTTTGCATTTCATGGATAACAAATGCCACAAACAAAATTAGAATGGCATGATGTTGTAAGATATGTTTGGGAAGTATCAGACAATCCAATGTGGCTAGAGGATGTGGGTTGCAGAGATGGTGGGAAATGCAAATGTAGTTGTGACACATTCATGAATGGTCTTGATGGCAAGCCAAGGAGTTTGAGCATTATTCTGTAATGTGCTGTTTCATTTTGTGATCAGTAAAGGATCAAGGCAGTTAAACTTAAATTTACATGTAACTCCAATCTTCAAACCAACACTTTAAAGTCATTAGCCTCAGTTGCATAGATATATAAGCCAGAATTCAGTAAGAGTGGTGGACTTTCATTTTTGTTGTTGTTGTTGTTGTTGTTTTGGGAGGCGGGAGGAGGAAAGAGATTCACTCTTGTTGCCCAGGCTGGAGTGCAATGGCACGATCTCAGCTCACCACAACCTCTGCCTCCCAGGTTCAAGCGATTCTCCTGCCTCAGCCTTCCGAGTAGCCGGGATTACAAGCATGCACCACCACAGCCGGCTAATTTTGTATTTTTAGTAGAGACAGGGTTTCTCCATGTTGGTCAGGCTGGTCTCGAACTCCCGAGCTCAGGTGATCTGCCCACCTCAGCCTCCCAAAGTGCTGCGATTACAGATGTGAGCCACTGTGCCCGGCCAGTGATGGACTTCCTAAATTTATGTAAGTTTTAATGATATATTGAAAAGTTAGGTTTATCTAACCAAAAGCCTGTCGATTTGACTAGATTTTCTTTCTGGGAAGATAATTTTGATAAGGATGTTTGGGTAAACTAGAAGATATTTTAGAGTCAAGTAGGAAAAGGTCACATCTTTATTTAAAAATATATGTATAAAACACTGAACAAATGTTTCAGTTTTGATGCTCATTTTGTAAATATTTAAATAGTTTTAGTTGGAGGAAATTGATCCAAAATCTACTCCTTAGAAAAAGTTTGATATTTTGGAGAAAATATCAGGTAAAGTTTATAATAAAAGCATCAAAATTTATTGCCTCCCCGTTTTCTTACTCCAGAGCAACACTTAGAAAAAATTTAAACATAATACTTTTAAAATAAAATGTATAAAGGCTCCAATACCTAGACAATATAGAGAGAAATATGGAAAAAAAAACATTTCTTTATTTTTGATATCAAATGCTATATTTAAATGTTAGTATTTCTGATAAAGTAACATTCTGTCCTAAATGGTACAATAATAGGAGCTTGTGAAACCTTTTGAATAAATACTGAAATTCAGAATCAGGGCCCCTGGAAAAAGATGGTCATGTATATTTTGGGAAATTTGCCTAGATGCCCGTAAAGGTGACACATTGGAGGACACATTCAGATAAATACAGTGCCTACAACAGTTTGATGTGTATTAACTTATAAATGCATTTGAATGGTAATTTGATGTATAATAGACTAGCACAAGCCTAAATTTATTCCCATTCTTGCTAGTTAAAATGCCTCTTTATTCTACATGTCCACTGGAGTGGTAGCCAGCCTTCAAATGACCCCCAAAAATTCTGAATGTTTTCTGATATTTACAACCTCGTGTCATTCCTTTCTACAGTAAATATGGTTGACCTATGTAATAAAAGGATATTGACAAAATTAGAGTTTGTGATTTTTGAAGCTGGCCGTAAAAGACACTGCAGCTTCTGCTTTGCTCCTTTGGATCAGTTGCTTTGGGGAAACCAGCTGCCAGGCCATGAGGACACTCAAAAAGCCCTGTGGAAAGGTTTACATGATGAGAAACTGATGCTTTCTACTAGCAACCAGCACTAACTTGCCAGGCATGTTGAGTGAGCCGCCTTGAAAATGACCCCTCAGCCCCAGTCAAACCTTCAGATGTCTGCAACCCTGGCAGACATCTTGTCTACAGCCTAAAGAGAATAAGAGACCCTGAGCCACAAACACCTATGTAAGCCGTCCCCACTTGCCTGACACGCAGAAACTGTGAGCTAATAAATGTCTCTTATTTGTAACCTGTTAAATTTGAGGGTAATTTGTTGTGCAGCAATAGATAACAAATACAACTCTTCTAACTTTTTGGGCTAGAACCTTGCACAGAGGTATTCACTTTATACTAAAAGGGTTTAATATTAAATTAAAGTTGTTCACTGCTTCCAAGTTTGTATTTTATGTAGAAAATGACTCAGATCAGCCAACAGTCTCCTAACTGCTTCAATCTGTTTCTCAATAATAATAATAATGCCATTTGCTAAGGTGTTATTATTACTTAAAATTTCATTATGTTTTATGTGATGATGGATTTAAAGCAAAAATATTACTCTTATATTTAGAAAATGTGGTCCCTGTTTTCATGTTATTCTAATCATTATATCATGGATATTTCCATACAAGTCTTATAAACAGATGCTGAATGCCTTCTTCACTCTTATGGGTCCTTCTTGACCTATAAATTATTTCACCTTTCTTTTTCTTGGGTTAGGCCCAGATCACAGTATGTATGTTAGAAAAAGAGAGATGATTTTCTTTGTACTATTTCCAGTGAATATACATACACACACACACACACACACACAAATATACATACATATATATATATAAAATGCTTCTGAAATGGCTTGTTACTTTAGAATTGTTCCAAAAACAAAGGAAAACATACACACACATCTGTGTGTGTGGGTGTGTGTGGGTGTGCGTGTGTACGTGTGTGTGTTTGTGTATGAGTGTGCACACAGGCAGGCGTGTACACATGCACATACACACTCCCATAGAACTGTGAATCACCAGAGCCTACCTATTTAGTTTTACAAATGATCAGCCCTCAAGTCCAGGAAGGTAAAAATTACTTTGGAAAATAACATGAAACTAATTAAAACCATTAATAAAAAAATTATGTGAGTAGCATTCTGATAATGGTAGAAGAAACTAGTTTTTTTTTTTTTTTTGAGACAGAGTCTCGCTGTGTCACCCAGGCTGGAGTGCTTGGAGTGCAGTGTTGTGATCTCTGCTTACTGCAACCTCTACCTCCTGGGTTCAAGCATTTCCCCTGCCTCAGCCTCCTGAGTAGCTGGGACTATAGGCGTGTACCACCTGCCTGGCTAATTTTTGTATTTTTAGTAGGGATGGGGTTTTGCCATGTTGGCCAGGCTGGTCTTGAACTCCTGACCTCAGGTGATCCAACTGGCTTGGCCTCCCAAAGTGCTGGGATTACAGGCATGAGCCACTACACATGGCCAGGAACTAGCTTTAATAACCTATAATTAAACATTAGTTTGAGTGAAAGGAAAGATTTAATGTGGTCTGAAACAAAAGTCTCTTTCTCTGTAGTCTTTGGTTTCCATTTTGGCTAAGGAGGGTATGGAAGAGAGACGGGTTGGGTTCAGCCAGGTATTTCATTCAGTACTTATAATTTCTGGTAACAAGGTACTCACAGTGTGCAGTATGGGAAGGAGCTGAAACGCTCAAATGTCTGCATCTCTCACTCCATGAAATGCCCCGAGGACTGACTCCTGGAGCATTCTACTCACAAGGTTACAGGAGCTTTGTCCCTGTCTGCATGCTGATTGGAAGCAGATCCATGGTTCAGCATCAATGTCCATTTTTTGGCTATTGCTACTAATGTAACACCAATAAAATAGAAAGATAAATGACAGGGCAGCTGTCTAATGCAGTGAAGATTAAGGAGTGTTAAACTGTGGTAGATATCTCTATTTGCTGGTGTCAAATTATGCTGCCTGCTCCAAGTGCTCTCCTCATTAAAGGCTCATGCACTGTGTTGTTCTTAGGCAATTTATGGAATCTAAGAATGGCCTGTATGCCTGTTCTTCTGTGAGGTGGGCTGTTTGCAGCCCTGTCAATAGCAGCCCCATAATAAACTACGATTAGCAGCAGTCCAAACAATTCGTCTTCCCCATTTGCCCCCTTGCAGAGACCCCATAATCTTTTTCTTTCATGACAAGCCATTTCTTGTCATATTGTTGGTTGACATATCCCTAAAACAACAAAGAGTCTGGTACAGATGTGTTGAAACAGATTTCTCCCACAGCATTCTTTCTTCTTCACCAGAGACCTGACTGGAGGGGAGAGAAGCATTACATATATTTTTCTCCTGTATCAAAGATGAGAAGAACAGTCATCATTCCTGTTAGCAAGTTGCCAAATAAGGAGGAGTTTATTTTTATTATTCAACATGTATTTATTGAGCTTCTATAATATGTCAGGTGTTCTGTATGTAGTGTTTAAATGATACATACGGTCCCTGTTTTTTTAAGTTTTGAGGTGGTAGAGGAGACATAGTACAGGTCTAATAAGTTGACAGAAAAATTTAGGATGCTATGTGAATAGATGTCAAAGGGCAAAACCTATGCTAGGAGATTCCAGCATAGGAATATTAAGTCCAGATATTAAGTCAAGTGCTACCTCTTTCATTTTTATTTGATTTCTTCCTTGTTTTTATACATGCAAGGGAATCACAATGGGGTGGTGATATGATGGTTATGAATATGCCAATTGATATGTTTTATAAAAGACTTTGAAATGATTAAGAATGCCATCCTATGTTTGGAAATGTTTATTCAAACCAAGGGGCAGTGCGGCATGCTTCCAGTAACAGTTTTAGTAATGATTCTCAATCTTGGCTGCACTTAAGAATTATCTGGGGAGCTCTAAAAAATCTGATGCCTAGGCCACCCCCAAAAGCAATTAAAAAAGAATCTCTAGGGGTGAGACCCAGACACCACTGCTCTTTAAAACTCCCCAGGTGATTCCAATGTGCAGCCAATTTAAGAACCACTGTGTTATAGGCTTCCTATGTTTTCCAAATTCCCTACAAGGACTACAGCTGCCAATTTTACCACTTACAGAGGAAAAAAAATTACCAGGTGCAGGAAGCTTCTCTTTCTCATCCTAATAAGTTTTTAACTTCATTTTTAAAAATGAAAATATAGTTACATAACAAAATGTACAAATCTTCAGTATAGAGTTCTGTGAGTTTTGACAAAGTATGTACCCCAGTAACCAGCATGTCAATTGATTTATAGAACATCATCATCACCTTAGAATGTCCCATAGTGTCCCTTTACATTGTTGCTCTCCACTGAATGCAGAAATTACTCTAATTTCTGTTCCATAAATTAGTCTGGGCCATAATTGGACTTCATAAAAATTAAGTCACACAGTATGCAGTCTTTTATTCTGACTTATTTCCCTAAGAATAATGTTTTTGAGATTCATCTATGAGATTGGATGTATCAGTAGTTTGTTTCTCTTTATTGCTGAGTAATATTCCATGGTATGGATATACCACAATTTGTTTATTCTCCTGTTGATGGACATTTGGTTTGTTTCCAATTTTTTTTAATATAAATTAACTACAGTGACCATTCTAGTACAAGCTTTTGTGGACATACATTTAAAAAAAAATTATAAATAGCCAAGAGTGAAATTACTGTGTCATAAGGTAGTCGCATATTTAACTTAAACTACCAGTTTTTCCACACACATTTTATACTCCTGCTAGCAGCAATGAATAAGAGATCCTAGCTGTTTTGCATCTTTACTAATGGTTGGTGTTGTAAATTTCTTTTAATTATTGTTTAAATTTTAGTCATTCTCTCGAGCATGTAGTAGTAACTAACTGGTTTGATTTGCAGTCCCCTGGTGGCTAATGATGTTGAGCATTTTCATGTGCATTTATTGGCCATTTATACATTTTTTGTGTGTGAAATGTCTGTATAACACTTTTTCTTATTTTTGTATTTGCTTGTCTTTTTATTATAATTTTTATAATTTCTTTAATCTTGATATGAGTTGCTTTTCTGAATATATTTTCTTCTTGTCTGGGGATTGCTTTTCATTTCTTTCAAGGTGTTTTAATTAATAGTAGTTTTTAATTTTAATGAAGTCTAATTTATATTTTTTTCTTTTATAATTATAGATATTTGTGTCTGTCTAGGAAATCTTTGCCTATCTCCAGGATAAAAAGATGTGTTCCTATGTTTTCTTTTAGAAGCATGTATATTTTTTGTTTTTACAATTAGGTCTGTAAGCCATCTAGCATTAATTTTGTGTATGACATTAGGTGTGAATCAAGTTTCTATTTATTCTTTATCTAGTTTTCAACATCTAGTGGTCTACCACCCCTCATTTAAAAGATTTTTCTTTCTCTATTGAATTATGTTAGAAGTTTTGGCAAGAAAAACATTTGTTTGTATATGTATGCTTCTTTTTCATTTCTATTATGTTCCATCGATCTATTTATTTATTATCTATCTTTATACCATGTTGTATGAATCACTATAACTTTATAGTAAGTATTGAAATTAATTGGTACAAGTTTTCCAAATTTGTTCTTCTTTTACAAAATTGTTCAGACAAATTGAGACCAATAGATCTTTATATAAATGTTGGTATGAGCTTGTCAATATCTAAAAAAAGCCTGCTTGGATTTTTATCTTAATTGCATTATGAGTAGTTTAGGAATAATTGACATCTTTACAATATTGAAACTTCCAACAACACTAAACTTTCTCAACAATGCTTTGTTCCTTTATATATTTTTCTAAATTTATCCCATATATTTTATTTACTTTTGATGCTTTTCTGAATGAAATTAATTTTTTAAATTACACGTTCTATTTGTTACTCATGTATGGAAATAAAAATAACTTTTGGACAGTGGGTGGCAATATGGCTGAACAGGAACAGGTCTGGTCTGCAGCTCCCAGTGAGATCAATGCAGAAGGAAGGTGATTTCTGCATTTCCAACTGAGGTACCTGGCTCCTCTCATTGAAACTGGTTAGACAGTGGGTGCAACCCACTGAGAGCCAGCCGAAGCAGGGTGGGGTGTTGCCTCACCCGGGAAGTGCCAAGGGGTCGGGGAACTTCCTCCCTTTACCAACAGAAGACGTGAGGGACTGTGCCCTGAGGAAGGGTGCATTCTGGCCCAGATATTATGCTTTTCCCATGGTCTTGGCAACCCACAGACCAGAAGATTCCCCAGTCTGCTTACACCACGAGGGTCAGCTCTGTAGAGAGCAGCAGATCTCCCAGCACAGCACGTTAGCTGTGCTAAGGCACAGACAGCCTCCTCAAGTGGGTCCCTGACCCCTATGCCTCCTGACTGGGAGACACCTCCCAATAGAAGTAGACAGATACCTTATATAGGAGAGCTCTGACTGGTAACTGGCAGGTGGCCCTCTGGGACAAAGCTTCCAGAGGAAGGAACAGGCAGCAATCTTTGCTTTTCTGCAGCCTCTGCTGGTGATACCCAGGCAAACAGGGTCTGAAGTGGACCTCTAGCACACTCCAGGGGACCTTTAGCAGAGGGGCCGGACTGTTAGAAGAAAAACTAACAAACAGAAAGGAATAGCATCAATATCAACAAAAAGGACAACCACACAAAAACCCCATCCAAAGGTCACCAACATCAAAGACTAAAGGCAGATAAATCCATGAAGATGAGGAAAAACTCGCACAAAAACTCCGAAAATTCCAAAAACCAGAACACCTCTTCTCCTCTAAAGGATCAGAACTCCTCACCAGCAAGGGAACAAAACTGGATGGAAAAATGAGTTTGATGAGTTGACAGAAGTAGGCTTCAGATGGTGGGTAATAGCAAACTCCTCTGAGCTACAGGAACACGTTCTAACCCAATGCAAAAAGCTAAGATCCTTGAAAAAAGCTTAGATGAATTGCTAACTAGAATAACCAGTTAGAGAAGAACATAAATGACCTGATGGAGCTGAAAAACACAGCACGAGAACTTCGTGAAGCATACACAGGTATCAATAGATGAATTGATCGACCAAGAAATATGGGACTATGTGAAAAGACCAAACCTACATTTGGTTGGTGTACCAGAAGGTGACAGGGAGAATGGAACCAAGTTAGAAAACACTTTTCAGGATATTATCCAGGAGAAGTTCCCCAGCCTAGCAAGACAGGCCAACATTCAAATTCAGGAAATACAGAGAATACCACAAAGATACTCCTTGAGAAGAGCAACCCCAAGACACATAATCATCAGATTCACCAAGGTTGAAATGAAGGAAAAAATGTTAAGGGAAACCAGAGAGAAAGGTCGGGTTATCCACAAAGAAAAGCCCATCAGATTAACACCAGATCTCTCTGCAGAAATCCTACAACCAGAAGAGAGTAGAGCCAATATTTAACATTCTTAAAGAAAGGAATTTTCAACCCAAAATTTCATATCCAGCCACACCAAGTTTCATAAGCAAAGGAGAAATAAAATCCTTTACAGACAAGCAAATGCTGAGAGATTTTTATCACCACCAGGCCTGCCTTACAAGAGCTCCTGAAGGAAGCACTAAACAGGAAAAGGAAAAACCGGTACCAGCCACTGCAAAAACATGCCAAATAGTAAAGACCATCGACACTATGAAGGAACTGCATCAACTAATGGGCAAAATAACCAGCTAGCATCATAATGACAGGATAAAATTCACACATAACAATGTTAATCTTAAATGTAAATGGGCTAAATGCCCCAATTAAAAGACAAGGAATGCCAACTTGGATAAAGAGTCAAGACCCATCAGTGTGCTGTATTCAGATGACTCATCTCATGTGCAAAGAAAACATCGACTGAAAATAAAGGGATGGAGGAATATTCACCAAGCAAATGGAAAGCAAAAAGAAGTACAGGCTGGGCGCGGTGGCTCAAGCCTGTAATCTCAGCACTTTGGGAGGCCGAGACGGGCGGATCATGAGGTCAGGAGATCAAGACCATCCTTGCTAACATGGTGAAACCCCGTCTCTACTAAAAAATACAAAAAACTAGCCGGACGAGGTGGCGGGCGCCTGTAGTCCCAGCTACTCGGGAGGCTGAGGCAGGAGAATGGCGTAAACCCGGGAGGCAGAGCTTGCAGTGAGCTGAGATCCGGCCACTACACTCCAGCCTGGGCGACAGAGTGAGACTCTGTCTCAAAAAAAAAAAAAAAAAAAAAAAAAAAAAAAAAAAAAAGAAGTACAGATGGCAATCCTAGTCTTGGATAAAGCAGACTTTAAACTAACAAACATCAAAAGAGACAAAGAAGGTTATTGCATAATGGTAAGGGGATCAATGCAACAAGAATAGCTAACTCTCCTAAATATATATGCATCCAACACAGGAGCACCCAGATTCATAAAGTAAGTTCTTAGAGACCTACAAATAGACTTAGACTCCCACATAATAATAGTGGGAGACTTTAATACCTCACTGTCAATATTAGATAGATTATGGAGACAGAAAATTAACAAGGATATTCAGGACATGAACTCAGCTCTGGACCAAGCAGATCTAATAGACATCTACAGAACTCTCCATCCCAAATCAACAGAATATATGTTTTTCTTAGCACCACATTGCACTTATTCTAGAATTGACCACATAATTGGAAGTAAAACACTCCCCAGCAAATGGAAAGGAATGGAAATCATAACACACAGTTTCTCAGACCACAGTGCAAATTAATTAGAAATCAGGATTCAGAAACTTACTGAAAACCACACAACTATATGGAAACTGAGCAACCTACTCCTGAATGACTGCTGTGTAAATAATGAAAACAAGGCAGAAATAAATAAGTTCTTTGAAACCAATGAGAACAAAGAAACAATGTACCAGAATCTCTGGGACACAGCTGAAGCAGTGATTAGAGGGAAATTTGTAGCACGAAATGCCCACAGGAGACAGCAGGAAAGATCTAAAATCAACACCCTAACATCACAATTAAAAGAACTAGAGAAGCAAGAGCAAACACATTCAAAAGCTGGCAGAAGACAAGAAATAACTAAGACCAGAGCAGAGCTGAAGGCGATAGAGACACAAAAACACCTTCAAAAAATCAATGAAACCAGGAGCTGTTTTTTTGAAAAGATTAACAAAATAGACTGCTAGCCAGACTAATAAAGAAGAAAAGAGAGAAGAATCAAATATACACAATAAAAATGATAAAGGGTATATCACCACTGATCCCACAGAAGTACAAACTACTATCAGAGAAAACTATAAACACATCTACTCAAATAAACTGGAAAATCTAGAAGCAATGGATACATTACTGGACACCTACACCCTCTCATGACTAAACCAGGAAAAAGTGGAATCCCTGAATAGACCAATAACAATTTCTGAAATTGAGGAAGTAATTAATAGCCTACCAACCAAAAAAAGCCCCAGGACTCATACAGATTCACAGCCAAATTCTACAAGAGGTAAAAACAGGAGCTGGTACCATTCCTTCTGAAACTATTCCAAACAATAGAAAAAGAGAGACTCCTCCTTAACTCATTTTTTGAGGCCAGCATCATCCTGAAACCAAAATCTGACAGAGACATAACAACAACAACAACAAAAATTTCAGGAGAATATCCCTTACCAACATCGATGTGAAAATCCTCAGTAAAATACTGGCAAACCAAATCCAGCAGCACATCAAAAAGCTTATCCACCACGATCAAGCCAGCTTCATCCCTGGGATGCAAGGCCGGTTCTACATATGCAAATCAATAAACGTCATCCATCACATAACAGAACCAATGACAAAAACCACATGATTATCTCAATAGATGCAGAAAGGGCCATTGATAAAATTCAACACCCCTTCATGCTAAAAACTTGCAATAAACTAGGTATTGATGGAACGTATCTAAAAATAATTAGAGCTCTTTATGACAAACCCACAACCAATATCATACTGAATGGGCAAAAGCTGGAAACATTCCCTTTGAAAACCGGGACAAGACAAGGATGCCCTGTCTCACCACTCCTATCCAACATGGTATTGGACATTCCATCCAGGGCAATCAGGCAAGAGAAATAAATAAAGGGGTATTCATATACGAAGACAGGAAGTCAAATTGTCTCTTTTTGCAGATGACATGATTGTATATTTAGAAAATCCCATTGTTTCAGCCCAAAATGTCTTTAAACTGATAAGCAACTTCAGCAGTCTCAGGATAAAAAATCAATGTGCAAAAATCACAAGCATTCCTATACACCAAAAATAGAGAGCCAAATCATGAGTGAATTCCCTTTCACAATTGCTACAAAGAGAATAAAACACCTAGGAATAAAACTTACAAGGGATGAAGGATCTCTTCAAGGAGAGCTACAAACCACTGCTCAAGGAAATAAGAGAGGACACAAACAAATGGAAAAACATCCCATGTACATGGACAGAAAGAATCAATATCATGAAAATGACTATATTGCCCAAAGTAATTTATAGATTCAGTGCTATCCCCATCAAGCTACCATTGACCTTCTTCACAGAATTAGAAAAAACTTCTTTAATTTTCATATGAAACCACAAAAGAGCCCATACAGCCATGCCAGTCCTAAGCAAAAAGAAATAAACTGGATGCATCATACTACCTGACTTCAAACTATGCTACAAGGCTCCAGTAACCAAAACAGCATGATACTGGTACCAAAACAGATATATAGACCAATGGAACAGAATAGAGGCCTCAGAAATAACACCACACATCCACAACCATCTGATCTTTGGCAAACCTGACAAAAACAAGCAATGGGGAAATGATTCCCCATTTAATAAATGGTGTCTGGAAAACTGGCTAACCATATGCAGAAAGCTGAAACTGGATCCCTTCCTTACACCTTATACAAAAATTAACTAAAGATGGATTAAAGACTTAAATGTAAGAGCTAAAACCATAAAAACCCAAGAAGAAAACCTAGGCAATACCATTCAGGACATAGGCATGGGCAAAGACATCATGACTAAAACACCAAATGCAACAGCAACAAAAGCCAAAATTTACAAATGGGATCTAATTAAATTAAAGAGCTTCTGCACAGCTAAAGAAACTATCATCAGAGTGAATAGGCAACCTACAGAATGGTAGAAAATTGTTGCAATCTATCCATCTGACAAAGGGCTAATATCCATAACCTACAAAGAACGTAAACAAATTTACAAGAAAAAACAACCTCATCAAAAAGTAGGTGAAGGGTATGAACAGATACTTCTCAAAAGAAGACATTTAAGCAGCCAGCAAACATGAAAAAAAAAAAAACTCATCATCATTGGTCATTAGAGAAATGCAAATCAAAACCACAGTGAGATACCATCTCATGCCAGTTAGAATGCCAATCATTAAAAAGTCAGGAAACAACAGATGCTATAGAGGATGTGGAGAAATAGGAATGCTTTTACGCTGTTGGTGGGAGTGTAAATTAGTTCAACCATTCTGGAAGACAGTGTAGTGATTCCTCAAGGAACTAGAACTAGAAATACCATTTGACCCAGCAATTCCATTACTGGGTATATACCCAAAGGATTATAAATCATGCTACTATAAAGACACATGCACACATATGTTTATTGTGGCACTATTCACAATAGCAAAGACTTGGAACCAACCCAAATGCCCATCAATGATAGACTGGATAAAGAAAATGTGGCACATATGCATCATGGAATACTATGCATCCATAAAAAAGGATGAGTTCATGTCCTTTTCAGGGACATGGATGAAACTGGCAACCATCATTCTGAGTAAACTATCGCAAGGACAGAAAACCAAACACCGGATGTTCTCATTCATAAGTGGGAGTTGAACAATGAGAACACATGGACACAGGGAGGGGAACATCACACATCAAGGCCTGTCAGGGGTTGGGGTGTTAGGGGAGGGATAGCATTAGGAGAAATGCCTAATGTAGATGACGGGTTGAGGAGTACAGCAAACCACCATGGCACATGTATACCTATGTAACAAACCTGCACATTCTGCACATGTATTTTCAGAACTTAAAGTATAATAATAATTTTTCTACAGCATGTGCCACATAACCATATTTTGGTCAAGGACGGACCACACCTAAGAGACTGATCACGTAAGATTCTAATATAGTATTTTAATTGCATCTTTTCTATGTTTACAAGTGTTTACATACACAAATACCATTGTGTTACAATTGCTTGCAGTATCTAGCATAATATTATGCTTGCTCTACAGGTTGTAGCCTAGGAGCACTAGGCTATACCACATAGCTTAGGTATGTAGCATGCTATATTATCTAGGTTTACGTTAAGTACACTCTTTGATGTTTGCATAATGATGAAATAATCTAACAATGCATTTCTCAGAACATTCACTTGTTGTTAAGCGACTTGTAACTATATTTGATCATGTATCCTGAGACCTTCATGAATTCACTCACTGGATCTAGTGAGAAGTATGTTTGTTTGTTGGACAGATTCCCTTGTATTGTACCTATGCTGTCACATAATCTATGAATAAAAGTAGTTTAGCTTCGTTTTTGTGATATTTATGTCTTTTATTTCTTTTTCTTGCCTCATTTCATTAAGTGGACCCACACAGACAGTGTCAAATGTAATAGAAACAAAGTACACGCATACCTTGTCTGATTTCCAATTTTTGAAATTAAAAATTTTAGACATTTTAACAGTTCACCATTAAATATGATGTTCACTGTACATTTTTTCAGATTAAGTTCCATTCTTGGTTTGCTGAGAGGTTTTGAAAACCATGAATAAATGTGGGATATAATAAAATACTGATTTGTATCTATTCAAAGTTATATAATTTTTCTTCTGTAATCTTATAAAGGTATGTTTTATTTTTTAATAACCACAAGCTTCCTACTTTAAAATTCTAGATTATGTTTGTTTTCTTACCAGAAGGAATTAAGTAGTCAAAACAAAATATAACAAAAACAACTAAAAAAACACAACAAAAATCCCTGCGGAACTGAACTTCAATTTTCCACATAGTAAGTCTCCCAGCAGGATCAGTCTAAGGCCTGTTTCTGTGGTAGGAAAAAGTGAGACTTGTGCATGGACCATGTGTTTTATAGAGAAATTTTTATCTAGAGAAACCATAAAGTGTACCATATCTAAGTAAAAAGTTGTATTTAAGGAAAATATATTCATAAGTTAAATATCAGAGATATTTAAGTGAATCACTTATTTCCTTTCCGTTCTCTGCTGTTCTCAAACCACTGTCTGTGCATTGTAGGTTTGGGATGTGTAGAAACTCTTACTGAATTATGTTCAATTTTCAATTTGGGGAGCATTTGCATTTAGGACCTACAGATTTTATCAGATTAGCAAAGGAATATATAACTCCAAACAGCATATAGCCCTTTTCTAAAAGATTCAAATCCAGCCAAGAGGAAGTTGATATTGCTTTGCATAGCTCAGGATTTGTTTGATCTGAAGCATCTATAAATGTCCTGGATTATCACTCATTGGAATTATTTTAGATATCAGTAACCTAATAGGGGGGAAAGTAGGCTTAAATTAGACTTAAAATTGTCTCAGTTCTCTGCTATGCATTCTAATTGTAGACAGAGAGAAACATCTATCATTGGTTATAAAATTTTCGAGAGTCTCAGCCTGGCCAAAGAGTAGCAGAAGTAGAAGCCTTCACAATGATTATTGTGGAGAAGATCAGAGTTGAAGTTCAGAGCTTATTAGCTGCTTCCTTGATCTGATACATTGCATTTTATCAGCCGTATCAAAACTGTATCATTTTTGGTTCCTATTTGCTATTGAACAGTTTCTGGTATAAACCCTTGAAAGTTGATTCCTGGGAGCATTTAAAAATCTCTAAATGAATAATTATTATGTAGTGGTTATTTTCTCACTTCAATTATGACAATAATTTTATTAAATTTTAGATATAATTTTTATTATAATCCTAGAAATACTGTAATAAAATCACCTAAACAAGTTTTCTAGGTTATTAAGAAGATTGGGTAACCAGTGTGAGGCTAAGATGTTATTAGATTTGCCTTTATTTCCTGTTTTGACCTAGTTACAGAATCTAAGTTACATTCCATCTCCAAAAGGTCTTTTATCATATATTGTGTTTTATATCAAAATAGATTTGAAAACATTAGATAAATTTTCTATTTTTGTTTTCTTTTGTTTTAGAGTTGAGGTCTCACTCTGCTGCCCATGCTAGAGTGTAGTGGTGCAATCATAGCTCACTGCAGCATGAAACTCCTGGGCTCAAGCAATGCTCCTGTGTCAGTCTCCCAAGTAGGGATTACAAGTGCAACCACTGCACTCAGCTTATTCTTCTAGGTTTTAAATTTGATCCTAACACTAAAGGATAGAGAATAAAATTTGAAGCAGAAGTGAAAAAATAAGGACTACAGAGGAGAAATTTACTCTGGGGAACAAATTTTGGAAAAGAGCTAATGAATGATTTTTTTAGGAAAATAAAACAGATGAAATGTTAATAGACAATATTTTCAGATAGGAAAAATCAGTTGAGATGACAAGTCAAAACAAGGCTTAATGGACTATTTTACTTTGCCAGATTTGCTATGTAATAATATTAAAAATTAGCAAATGGCATAAAAGGGTTTTTTTCTTTATGTTAAGCTAAAGATTCCCATTAAAACAACAACAGCAGATACAAAAATCAGTAGCATTTCTATATGATAACAACAAACAATCTTAAAAATATAGAAAACAATTTCATTTACTATAGCAGCCAAAAAATACTTTGAAATGAATTTAACCAAAGGAGTGAAAGACCTGTGCATTGAAAACTATAAAATATTGATGGAAGAAATAGAAGATACAAATAAATGGAAGATATCCTATGTTTGTGGATTGGAAGAAGTAACATTGTTAAAATGATCATACTACCCAAAGCTATGTACAGATTCAATGCAATCCCTATCAAAGTACCAATGATATCTTTTACAGAAATAGAAAAAAAAATTCTAAAATTCACATGGAAACCCAAAAGACTCCAAATACCCAAAGCAATCTTGACCCAAAATAAAAAAACTAGAGATATCACACTATCTGACTTCAAAATATGCTAGAGAGTAATCAATACAGCATTGCACTGGTTTAAAAATATGCCATAGTAATCAATGCAGCATTGCACTGGTTTAAAAACAGACCTATGGATTAATGAAACAGAAGAGAGAGCCCAGAAATAAATGCATGCAGTTACAGTCAATTGATTTTCAACAAAGGTGACAAGAACAAACAATGGGGATGGACAGTCTCTTCAACAAATGGCATTGAAACTAATGGATATTCACATGCAAAAGAATTAAATTAGTCCCTTTTCTCACACCACACATAAGACTCAACTAAAAATGAATTAGAGACATAAACATAAAAAGATCTGAAACCACAAAAATTACTAAAAGAAAACAGGGGAAAGCTGCATGACATTGGTTTGGGTAATAATCTGTCTGAATGTGACCCAAAAAGTATTGTTGACAGGAACAAAAATAGACAAATAGCATTGTATCAAACTAAAATGCTTCTTCACTTCCAAGGAAATAACAGAGTGATGAGACAACTTATGGTATGGGAGAAAACATCTGCAAACCATACATTTCATAAAGGGTTAATACCCAAAATATACAAGGAGTTAATATCTAAAATATATAACTCAAACAATTCAATAGCATTAAAACAAATAACCCCATTTTTTAAATGGGCAAAGGGCTTGAACAGCTATTTCTCAAAAGAGGACATACAAATGGACAACAGGCATATAAAAATATACTCAATATCACTAGTCATCAGGGAAATGCAAATTAAAACTATAATGAGATATCACTTTACACTTGTCAGGATGGCTAAGATAATAAGTTTTGGAGAGGATGTGGAGAAAAGGGAATACTTGCATATTGTTGCTGGGAATGCTAACTAGTGCAGCCATGGTGGAAAAGAGTATGGAGGTTCCTCAAAAAGTTAAAAATAGAGCTACCATATGAGCCAGGAATCCTGCTACTGGATTTATATCTAAAGGAAATCAAAACAGTATGTGAAAGATATATCTGCATTCCCATGTTCATTGCAACATTATTCACAATAGCCAAAATATGGAATTACTCAAAGTGTCCATTAATGGAAGAATGGATAAAGAAAATGTGTATATATACACAAAGGAATACTATTCAGCCCTTAAAAAGAAGGAAATATGTCATTTGCTAAACCATGGTGAACATGAAGGATATATGTTAAACGAAATAAGCCAGACACAGAAAGATAAATATTGCATGATCTCACCATGTGTTATCTTAAAAAGTTAAACTCATATAAGTAGAGAGTAGAATGGAAGTTACTAGGGGTAAGGGGTTTGGAGAGGATTGGGGAGATTTTGATTAAAAGACACAAAATTTCAGTTAGAAGGAATAAGTTCAAGAGATGTGTTGTAAAATATGATGACCATAGTTAATAACAATGCATTGTATTCTTGAAACGTGAAGCTAAGAGTATAGATTCTAAATGTTTTCATCACAAAAAATAAGTAAGGTAACACATACGTTAATTACCTTAATTTAGCCATTCCACAATGTCTACATATTTCAAAACAACATGCTGCATATGATACATATATATTTTATTTTTCACTAAATCAATAAATGAAAGTAAAGCAAAAACTTAAAACAACAACCAGAGATGATTGGGTAAAAATGATGAGACTACTGATTGCCTGAGATGTTAGACAATTTTTCTTTAATCGTTTTCTGCTATTAACTAGTTATTTTATTTACTATTGGTCTATGACAGTGACTCCCCTTTGTAAAAACAAAAGCAGATAGATATCAATGTTCTTAATGTGAGAACAGTAATAACTGCCCTTTTAACCTTTGCATCTTTTCTTTAAGGATGTAAATAAAACTAAGGAAAGAAACAGGATCTTTGGTATTTTGGTAACATAGGACAGGTTTAGACAATAGGATAATCCTTTTTAAAACTTCTTTGCCTGATGTTTCACTAATGGGTGGGTGAAATACCTTTAGTGTGAGAGGAAACAATATAAACCCTTTTAAGCTTTTGTAAATCTATACTGAATGCCTATGTTAAATAACATAATAGATTAAGAAAAGCTGACTTGGGAAATATAAACACTACATAAGTGTAAAGTATTCTTATTATGTCAAGGCTTAAATTATGGATTATAATTGTTGTGATAGCCTAAAGTAAAATACCTATACTTTCAAAGTAAGTAACTTAGTATATATGTGTCCTATTTTGTCACATCCAAAAGAAGACATTGTTAATCTGGCCAAAAAAAATGAAAAAAAATATGCCCCCCACAGAAAATTTAACAGAACCAAGAGTAAGTAAATCATATCAATACAAGTATTTATAACCTGATATCAGTAGAAGTATTCATAATCAGTTGGCATTAATTTGTACTCAGAAGTCATCAAAGGTAGACCAAAAACTTAAGTGTTGCAAAAAAGATTCAGGACAATCTTTCTTCACGTGCATAACATGCTCAAATTATAAAAGAAATTCAATTCTAAAAACTAGAATCAAATCATATTTATAGTTAATGTAACACCCATCTACATTAACTACTTTTGTTATCTGGTTCTGCCAAATGTAAGTACTACATCATTTTTTGATATGTAAGAGGATTTATGTTCTGATGAAAACACCAAGAAAGAGTCTTGCTAGTGTCAGAGGTAAAGGATTTATGTTAGAAAGCCTTTATCTGGCATCAATAAAAAATTAACTAGGTATCAATAAAGCCCTATGGAGCCTTATAAGAACTATGGATTCTCAAGTGTTCCTGAGACGTATATAGAATAAACATTTCTTTTTCACATAGACATTGAAATATTGCAATCAGTAATTGTCTTCCCTAGCATCTTTTTCATGCCATCTTCTCCAAGAAAAAAATGGTAACATCTATTTCTTAATTTAAATATAACCCAGAAGGTATCAAAACACAGGGATTTTTTAAGAAGAAAAAAAATATAAGCAAGCAGGTTAGAAATGTATAGACATCATCAAGTTGTAGTGGGCTAGGGAATGGCTATCCAAGGACACTGTTCTCATTAAAAATAAGTAACTCAGCTAGAGTGGTGTGTATAAATTATGTAAGTTTTTATGGTAGGTGGGGATATTTTTATGTAAGTAAAATCAATGAAAATTAATTGGTACCTACGATATTGATAGTTTAAGTCAGAAAAAAATCCTTACATGAAATAAACTATGGTTATCCAATGGAACGTGCAGAAACCAACATCATCCGCATCATCTGGGTGCTCATTGGAAATTCCAAAGGAAAAAAAGTAAGGCACTATCCCATGCCTATTGAATCAGAACCTGCATTTAAACAAGATCCTTAGGTGATTTGTACACTCTAATGTCTGAGAAGCAAGGCTTTCACTTTCTTATTTGCATTGGACAAGACTTTCAAGCCTTCTACTCAACTCTCAAACCTTCCTCATAAACTCAATTTGTATGGCCAAATTTGGAAAGTTCGTGCAATGTATTTACTTTAGAAAAAAATTTAGCTTGCCTTGTTTCAAAGGGAAATTAGACCTCTGGGAGTAATGAGCTTTTATTCTGTAGAATAACAAGGGTTCACCATCAGAGCAGAAGAAGGCAAGGACCCAAAGGTCAGAGAAAATTTGTGCTTACTTTCCAGTCCATGTCTCAGCCCCATAATTCATCATTTGGATCAAGAACATGGTTCTGCACACTCTAGTAACTCAGGTAATCCCCACTTTAAGAAATGACTGTGGTCCATTTAAAAGTTGGTGATTTGAAACTCTGAATGTGTTTACACATAGAAATAGTGTTATACATAGTAGGTAGGTTTCTAGGCAGTTTTCAGAAATCTGTTTAATTTATAATCTACTAAGAAGTAAAGTGTTGGGAGGCATTGGGTTAAAGCAAGCATATCAGAATGACACATACCCAGGTTCAAATATTGGCTCTATCACTATCCAATGCTTCACCTCGAACATTTATTTAACCTATTTATCACAGGTAAATATAATAATAATTGCCTCACAAAGTTTTTGTAAGAAATGAAATGTGTATTAAGTCATCTGATGTTGAACTAAGTCATTTTGCATGGCTGGCCATGTAATAAGAATTTAAAAGAAATTTTGTCAAAAAGCGCTGTTGAATATGGATTAGGATACTTGATCCATGAGGAACGGGAGTATGAATCTCAGGGAGGACATGCTTAGAGAAAATGATGCCTGGAAGAGTGAGAGCATCCGTATGTGGCATTAGCTAGAAGTTTCAAAGAGGATATTCTAGGCAGGAATCATGACTTAGAATTAAAGATGTATATGGGGTACAGAGTAGCAAGGAGGGTGTTCAATGGATTTGGGTTAGAGACTTTAAGAAAAGAAGTACTGCTGGCATTTGCCTTTCTTTTTTTTTTTTTTTTTTTTTTTTTCCTTTTCTTCCTTGCCTCCATCTCTTTTGATATTGCTAATCTACAGAAAGCACATAGTAAGATCAATAAGAAGTGAGACCAGTATGAAGTGCCCAGCAGCAAGGAAAAAAGTAGGGATAAAGAAAACAACTGTCAAGAGTAGAACCAGGAGGGAATGCCAATGCCCATTGCTTCTCTACTATCAGCAGTGAATATTCTTGTGTTGAATACAGTATCTTAGACGATAAAGCCTTAAGATTGACAGTGGTAATATTTGTGCTACATTCTTAATATTAGATATCACTTTGTGGTGAAGAGTCAATCTAACATTATACTTTCATTTGAACCAAAGGTGACTGTGGCTCACAGACTATGTTGATTTTACCTTGAATTTTCAGAGCTAACTTTAATTTCCTTCTCTTGTTTTGTGACTATCTTTTGTTGATGATCCCTTTTTTGTAAACCCAAATTGTGTTTTCATTCACAAAACCAAGTGGATACTTAAGACAATTATCTTTTTTGTTTGTTTGTTTGTTTTGAGACGGAGTCTGCCTCTGTGGCCCAGACTGGAGTGCAGTGGCACGATCTCGGCTCACTGCAAGCTCCGCCTCCTGGGTTCACGCCATTCTCCTGACTCAGCCTCCCGAGTAGCTGGGACTACAGGCGCCCGCCATCACGCCTGGCTAATTTTTCTATGTTTTGTAGAGACGGGATTTCACCGTGTTAGCCAGGATGATCTCAATCTGCTGACCTTGTGATCCGCCCGCCTCAACCTCCCAAAGTGCTGGGATTACAGGCGTGAGCCACCGCGCCAGGCCAAGACAATTATCTTTATATCAACAGTCTTAGAGTGAGGAACTTGACCCAAAATGAGAGTGTAAAACATTGATTGGTAATTGTTTTTTGTGTGTTCTCTAATGCATTAAAATTTGGTATTTTAGACAACACCAATATGAAAACATATGTTTAAATTGTATTAAGCCATACAATGTGCTGGAAAGTAAAATATATAATTTCACACATCAAATCACAGTGACAGATCTATATACTCAGGGACATTCATTATATATATATATGTATTATATATATATATTTATATATATATTATATATATATTTATATATATATTATATATATATATATATTTTTTGAGACAGAGTCCCACTGTATCTCTCAGGCTGGAGTACAGTGAAATGATCTCGGCTCACTGCAAACTCTGCCTCCCGATTCAAGCGATTCTCCTGCTTCAGCCTCCTGAGTAGCTAGGATTACAAGTGTATGCCACCACACCTGGCTAATTTTTTTGTTTTTAGTAGAGGGGGGTTTCACCATGTTGGCCAGGCTGGTCTCAAACTCCTGAGCTCAGGTGATCCACCCACCTTGGCCTTCTGAAGCGCTAGGATTGCAGGTGTGAACCACCATGCCCAACCTCAATAAAGATTTGATAACTGACAAAGGAAAACATCAAAAACAAATAGAGAGTTTTCTATGAAGTTTCTTTAAGCATATTTGAACAAAAATACTGGATTCTTTTGGTTAAGATTTAAGAAAATCAAATACCATTGATGGTTATGGTCTTACCTGAGAGAATGACTGAGGGTGCCATAAGATTGTTTATATCTACCTGAAAGTAAAATGGCAATATTTGTGTGTGTGTGATTTTTTTTCCCCAAAACTCTCATGTAATTTTCTCCTGTGGAATGCATGAGGTAAGATCATTTTATTTTGTGACACCAGTATTTATTCATATTAATAATTAGAGTTTGTATTTAGATAATGTAACAGCTTTGATGAAGCACTTTGACATACATATTTATTATTGGCATGTATTATTACTGAGTGAGTTATACTTAACAGATATTGTTTTCCTCTTTTTATCTATACATAAACCTCAAAAAAGTTTAATGACTCACCTAAGGTAACATAGGGGCTCAGTGGTGGATTGAAAACTCAGACTTTCTATTTCCCAGTTCAGTATACTTTCCATGGTACCACATTGCCTTTCAGTGTTTCTATAAGAAGACAAGAAAAAATATACTATCATTTATTGATAAACAATGTTAAGTAAAAAGCTACATTAGGTAATGGACACTGTTAAGCACACCAAGTTCCTACTTTAGGATAATAGTAAATTTTATTTCTGGTAAAATGGAAGACTAAGTAGCCTAGTTGCATACAAATACTGAAAAAATTAATTGAACTTTGGTTTTTAAATGTATAGCAAAAGAGTAAGCAGATTTTCAGACTTAATAAGAAAGCACAAATTCAGAGTGGTGACATGAAAGATGTGAGTTTCTCTCAGCCCATTCTTAATAGGCAAGATTTTTAGTTTTAATCAACCATGCTTAAGTAACAGGAGAAAAACTAGATTCTGAGTGAGGTGAAAAGTCATATCAGAGAAACCTGTGTAAATCTAGCCCTTCTGAAAGGGTAAATGACTTAGCAATCAAATAAACAAATATACAACATAAAACTCCACCTCCCGAAGAAAGAAACTTGTGTTTATCATGGCTGAGATGTAGGAGCAGGGTAGAGTTTCCCAGAGAATCTGGAGTATAAAACAGGCTTTCAGTCAGGCTTCCTGCATGATTCAAAAGTCTAAGCAATAAATTCAGCATGATAGTTCTGTCCTTGGGCATCTAGAAGGCACTAACACAAATCCCCTTTAGAGGGATATAACATAAAGCCAGTACTAAAGATTGCTGTATGTAATATTCAAATAAACTTGAACTCACGGTCAAAAATCACAACACAAAAAAGGAAACAAAAAACTATAAATGAGAGTCAGAAGAAACAAATGCCAGAATCAGAACACAACAAAGGATATATTAATAATTATAGAGACTTCCAGATGGAAAATACAATATAAATATACTTAGTAGGCTTAAAGAAATGATATATCAGAAATAGGACTAAGAACAGGAAACCATCAAATATAAGCACACATATTTTTAAAAATCCAGCAAATGGAATTTTTGTAAAACCTGTATAATTGGGTTTAAAAACTAGGTGGAGAAGTAAAGTGTCAGATTAAAACAGCTAAAGAGATATTAAGAGACTTAGAAGATACAATGAAGATATTTTTATAATCAGAAAACCAGAGATATGTAATAGAAAAAGTGAGGAGAGATAATACTTTAAGAAAAAAAAAAAAAGCTGAGAATTTTCCAGAAGTGATGGAGGACGTGAATCATCAGAAACAGAATGCTAAGAAAAACCAAGCCGAAGGAAATCGGTACTTAGCCAACTTGTGAAACTGTAAAGCAACAAATTTAAAAACAAATTATCTTTGTAGTGGACATTGTTATGTGCCACAGGGTCCCTCTTTAGGATTAAAAAATTTATTTCCTGTTGGTGTGCTGTTGGCTGTAACCATCTTTGGAAATTTTTATTCGCTGAAGAGAAAGTTTTTTACCCACAGTCCAATTTCTGCTCAATCCTACAGCATTCCTTCTCTTCCAAAAGCATTGGTCCCAAGAGTATTCCTTAATAAACTTTCTGCACACTGACTATATATCAGAGTTTGCATGCTGGGACACCCAACATACAATGGTTGGTTTGTAAGTCCAGCTGTATAGAACATTTATGAAATTATCTGGAAATTTTTTAATATAAACTGAATATTAGATGATTTGAAGGACTTTTTATTAATTTTACAGGTGTTATAATGTTATTTTGGACATATAAGAAACAATTTTTATTTCTGATAGATGCATACTGAGTTAAAGGGAAAATAATGTTGTCTGTCTGCATTTTATTTTAAAATATTTCATCAGAAAAAAAAAAGTTAATTTTAAAAAATTGAGTGCTACCAAAATTAAATCATGTGTTTAAGTATCAGTGTATTTAAGTCAATGTGTTTAAGTCGTGCATGTGTGTGTGTGTGTGTGCATGTCTGGGTATATATAGCTTATTGGTTCTGTCTCTCTGAAAAACTCTTGACTAACACAAAAGCAATACAAAAGTTTCCAGGGGGCAATTACGTAGTTTTATAGGTTAAGTCAATTTAACTAGATTAAGTAGCTATTAATATCTCTTTTGTTTGTACAAATTTGTCTATCCTCGACATTTTATATAAATAAAATAATACAATTTATAAACTTTTGTGATAATTTTATTATAATTTGAGATATATTTTATATAAGAATATTTAATCCTAATATTTAAGAAAAAAATCACACATTTCTGAAAGTGAGGGGTTTTGACATTATCATTTTCCTATATGTACTCATTTTTTTTCTGTATCAGTCCTGTGTGACAATAACTAGAGAGTTCATACATATTGTCCTAAATTTTGAGTTCAGAAGAACTAATCAATGAGATTGAGTATTGTTATAGTATGCTTGGAACACTGAGAGATACAGAAGCCTTAGGATTTCTGTGTTTCAAGTCACTCCTTTCTTCTGCCTCTGTTTTATGTGGACTACTGTGGTGTGATCAGCTGATACCTCACCACCTGCAGTCTCAGTCTTACTCCAATTTCCTGACCCATTTGATCAAGATAGGATGGAGATACATTACCTTGGTTCCAAATGCTAAGAATAGTCACTCATACTTGTATATGGTTTTCAATGTCTCTTTGCTGTCTCTCAGTTCCTGTGTCCCAAGTGTGGCTACTTGGGTACTTTATTACCCCATTCCCATGGGATGGCTCACCCTTCAGGAACAGGATACCACCTCAATACCTACTTCTAGCTGTTGGCTACATACCCAGAATTCTTAGTTCCTCCTGAGATTGGAGCTGTTTGAGGGCCCCAGACTGTAGAATATAGCCAGTCCTTTTTCCTACAGGAACTGGAAATAAACAACATAGATATTTACAAAATATAAATGAATTTACTTTTTAACTAAGTCAGATATACTAAAGAAACAGGGCACCTAGTGTGCTTGATGGTCCATCTTTTCAGGGATAGTATTTGCATAAAAAGTACAGAAATAACAGAAGGTCATACTTGAGTAATTAGACCATGTTTCAGCTACTATTCATAATAGCTTACAACTTCTTATTCACATTTTATTCTATAATGCCCAAAGTGATCTCACTTTTTATTTATCTAGTCTCCTGATTAACTTTCAGAAATACATGGCATCCTTTAATAATTGCCAACTGACCTTGTAAACTAAACAATAAAGTTAAAGTAAAAGATCTACATGATGTATTGCATGGTATATCCTCTCTTCCAATTTACGTAATTAGTAGGAGGTAAA
The DNA here is from genome assembly GCF_043159975.1 of Macaca nemestrina. Lineage (NCBI taxonomy): Eukaryota > Metazoa > Chordata > Mammalia > Primates > Cercopithecidae > Macaca > Macaca nemestrina. The sequence goes on from NC_092129.1 coordinate 31,224,951, forward strand.
GTCTTAATTGTAATTTTAAAAATTGGTTTTAAATTAGACTTTTAAAATGATATAATGATCATTATTTTAAAATTCACTGCACAATTTTTGGTCCACTGAATTTGCTGAGTGACTCAACATTCTTCCAAATCCTGCCTCTATTACTTGGGAGTAGGGAGGCTGCCCTGTCACATCCAGGGTCAACTGGAACCAGCTCTGTTTGCTCACTATTCTTAATAAAAGTGATTAATACAAAATTTTGCTTCAGAGATCTATCAGTTTATGGATGTAACTATTCATTCATTAAGTAATTATATAAATACACTTTTGCACAACTCCATTTTTGTTAGACATTAGGCTAAGCTCTTTGGGAGTGAAAAAATTAATTAGAGGGAAAAAGTTCCTTTCTTCAAGGACCTTAAAATATGACGGGAGTGATTAGACAATACTCTTAAATAATTATAGTTATAAAGCTAACTATAATTAGTTTTATATTTTCTTGATGCTTGATGAATTGAAGCTAGGCTTCAACCTCAACATGAGGATGCAGCATGCTATTTAGTTCTGCTATACAGTTTTAGTGTCATTTTTACCATCTTGTATATCATTAGTATAGATTGATCCAGTGGTTTATAGCTATATCTAATTAGCATAACACTACAGTAATACAAATAAAGCATATCATTCAAATCAATTGTTAAGTGTTAAAGAATCATTTTAAAATACAGGTAAGGATTCCATATACAACTTTGAGTATAAATTTCTGTATGTGCTTTATATGTTTAAATGCTGTCATTCAGCAAAAATATAAATACTATTTTATTAGTGCAATGAAAAACTGGTGCAGATAGTTACTGATGATTAAAACTATTAAACATATATATAAGCAATTATTAAAAATTGACAAAAAATAAAATGTGTGAAAATAACTTCACAGGACATATCATAAGAAAAGCAACATTAGATAGTTTTGTAAACATATTTGAACCAAAAACGTTATACAAAATTACATTTTAATATAAGTCAGAATAAGAGAGATTGTGGTATTAAAATATTATAAAAATTGTGTATTCATATTTATATGAATGATTTTAATTTTTAATTGTTTAGTTTCTTTTTTGGATACGAGTAACTCAAGTTTTATCTGAGATTGTGTCATATCATGTAAGGATGAATTAAAAGCTGAACATCAACATTGCCACCTCAAAGTTTAATTTTTTAAAAAATCTCAAAATTGGGGGCAGAGCAAGATGGCCCAATAGGAACAGCTCCAGTCTCCAGCTCCCAGTGCGAGCGACACAGAAGACAGGTGATTTCTGCATTATCAACTGAGGTACTGGGTTCATCTCACTGGGGAGTGCCAGATAATTGGTGCTGGTCAGCTGCTGCAGGACAACCAGCGAGAGCTGAAGCAGGGCGAGGCATCGCCTCACCTGGGAAGCGCAAGGGGGAAGGGAATCCCTTTTCCTAGCCAGGGAAACTGAGACACACAACACCTGGAAAATCGGGTAACTCCCACCCCAATACTGCGCTTTAAGCAAACGGGCACACCAGGAGATTATATCCCACACCTGGCTGGGAGGGTCCCATGCCCACAGAGCCTTCCTCATTGCTAGCACAGCAGTCTGTGATCTAACCGCAAGGCAGCAGCGAGGCTGGGGGAGGGGCGCCCACCATTGCTGAGGCTTAAGTAGGTAAACAAAGCCCTGGGAAAATCGAACTGGGTGGAGCTCACAGCAGCTCAAAGAGGCCTGCCAGTCTCTGTGGACTCCACCTCTGGGGACAGGGCACAGCTAAACAACAACAACAACAACAACAAAAAGCAGCAGAAACCTCTGCAGACACAAGCAACTCTGTCTGACAGCTTTGAAGAAAGCGGTGGATCTCCCAACATGGAGGTTGAGATCTGAGAACTGACAGAGTGCCTGCTCAAGTGGGTCCCTGACCCCTGAGTAGCCTAACTGGGAGACATCCTCCACTAGGGGCAGACTGACCCCCCACACCTCACACGGTAGAGTACACTCCTGAGAGGAAGCTTCCAAAGCAAGAATCAGACAGGAACACTCTCTGTTCAACAGTATTCTATCTTCTGTAGCCTCTGCTGCTGACACTCAGGCAAACAGGGTCTGGAGTGGACCTCAAGCAATCTCCAACAGACCTACAGCTGAGGTTCCTAACTGTTAGAAGGAAAACTAACAAACAGGAAGGACACCCACAACAAAACCCCATCAGTACGTCACCATCATCAAAGACCAGAGGCAGATAAAACCACAAACATGGGGAAAAAGCAGGGCAGAAAAGCTGAAAATTCAAAAAATGAGAGTGCATCTTCCCCTTTAAAGGAATGCAGCTTATCGCCAGCAACGGATCAAAGCTGGACAGGGAATGACTTTGATGAGATGAGAGAAGAAGGCTTCAGTCCATCAAACTTCTCAGAGCTAAAGGAGGCATTATGTACCCAGCGCAAAGAAACTAAAAGTCTTGAAAAAAGAGTAGAAGAATTGATAGTGAGAGTAATTAATGCACAGAAGGCCATAAACGAATGGACAGAGATGAAAACCATGACACGAGAAATACGTGACAAATGAACAAGCTTCAGTAACTGACTCCATCAACTGGAAGAAAAAGTATCAGCGATTGAGGATCAAATGAATGAAATGAAGCAAGAAGAGAAACCAAAAGAAAAAAGAAGAAAAAGAAATGAACAAAGCCTGCAAGAAGTATGGGATTATGTAAAAAGACCAAATCTACATCTGATTGGGGTGCCTGAAAGTGAGGGGAAAATGGAACCAAGTTGGAAAACACTCTTCAGGATATCATCCAGGAGAAATTCCCCAACCTAGTAGGGCAGGACAACATTCAAATCCAGGAAAAACAGAGAACGCTACAAAGATACTCCTCGAGAAGAGCAACTCCAAGACACATAATTGCCAAATTCACCAAAGTTGAAATGAAGGAAAAAATCTTAAGGGCAGCCAGAGAGAAAGGTCGGGTTACCCACAAAGGGAAGCCCATCAGACTAACAGCAGATCTCTCTGCAGAAACTCTCCAAGTCAGAAGAGAGTGGGTGCCGATATTCAACATTCTTAAAGAAAAGAATTTTAAACCCAGAATTTCATATCCAGCCAAACTAAGTTTCATAAGTGAAGGAGAAATAAAATCCTTTACAGATAAGCAAATGCTTAGAGATTTTGTCACCACCAGGCCTGCCTTACAAGAGACCCTGAAGGAAGCACTAAACATGGAAAGGAACAATCGGTACCAGCCATTGCAAAAATATGCCAAAATGTAAAGACCATCAAGGCTAGGAAGAAACTGCATCAAGTAACGAGCAAAATAACCAGTTAATATCGTAATGGCAGGATCAAATTCACACATAACAATATTAACCTTAAATGTAAATGGACTAAATGCTCCAATTAAAAGACACACTCTGGCAAACTGGATAAAGAGTTAAGACCCATCAGTCTGCTGTATTCAGGAGACCCATCTCACAGGCAGAGACATACATAGGCTCAAAATAAAGGGATGGAGGAAGATTTACCAAGCAAATGGAAAATAAAAAAAAGCAGGGGTTGCAATACTAGTCTCTGATAAAACAGACATTAAACCATCAAAGATCAAAAGAGGCAAAGAAGGCCATTACATAATGGTAAAGGGATCAATTCAACAGGAAGAGCTAACTATCCTAAATATATATGCACCCAATACAGGAGCACCCAGATTCATAAAGCAAGTCCTTAGAGACTTACAAAGAAACTTAGACTCCCATACAATAATAATGGGAGACTTCAACACTACACTGTCAACATTAGACAGATCAACGAGACAGAAAGTTAACAAGGATATCCAGGAATTGAACTCATCTCTGCAGCAAGCAGACCTAATAGACATCTACAGAACTCTCCACCCCAAATCAAGAGAATATACGTTCTTCTCAGCACCACATCGCACTTATTCCAAAATTGACCACATAATTGGAAGTAAAGCACTCTTGAGCAAATGTACAAGAACAGAAATTATAACAAACTGTCTCTCAGACCACAGTGCAATCAAACTAGAACTCAGGACTAAGAAATTCCATCAAAACCGCTCAACTACATGGAAACTGAACAACCTGCTCCTGAATGACTACTGGGTACATAACGAAATGAAGGCAGAAATAAAGATGTTCTTTGAAACCAATGAGAACAAAGATACAACATACCAGAATCTCTGGGACACATTTAAAGCAGTGTGTAGAGGGAAATTTAGAGCACTAAATGCCACAAGAGAAAGCTGGAAAGATCTAAAATTGACACTCTAACATCACAATTAAATGAACTTGAGAAGCAAGAACAAACACATTCAAAAGCTAGCAGAAGGCAAGAAATAACTAAGATCAGAGCAGAACTGAAGGAGATAGAGACACAAAAAACCCTCCAAAAAATCAATGAATCCAGGAGTTGCTTTTTTCAAAAGATCAACAAAATTGACAGACCGCTAGCAAGACTCATAAAGAAGAAAAGAGAGAAGAATCAAATCGACGCAATAAAAAAAGATAAAGGGGATATCACCACCGATTCCACAGAAATACAAACTACCATCAGAGAATACTGTAAACACCTCTGCGCAAACAAACTAGAAAACCTAGAAGAAATGGATAATTTCCTGGACATTTACACTCTCCCAAGACTAAACCAGGAAGAAGCTGAATCCCTGAATAGACCAATAACAGGCTCTGAAATTGAGGCAATAATTAATAGCCTACCAACCAAAAAAAGTCCAGGACCAGATGGATTCACAGCTGAATTCTACCAGAGGTACAAGGAGGAGCTGGTACTATTCCTTCTGAAACTATTCCAATCAATAGAAAAAGAAGGAATCCTCCCTAACTCATTTTATGAGGCCAATATCATCCTGATACCAAAGCCTGGCAGAGACACAACAAAAAAAGAGAATTTTAGACCAATATCCCTGATGAACATCGATGCAAAAATCCTCAATAAAATACTGGCAAACTGAATCCAGCAGCACATCAAAAAGCTTATCCACCATGATCAAGTGGGCTTCATCCCTGGGATGCAAGGCTGGTTCAACATATGCAAATCAATAAAGGTAATCCATCATATAAACAGAACCAAAGACAAAAGCCAGATGATTATCTCAATAGATGCAGAAAACGCCTTTGACAAAATTCAACAGCCCTTCATGCTAAAAACTCTCAATAAATTCGGTATTGATGGAACGTATCTCAAAATCATAAGAGCTATTTATGACAAACCCTCAGCCAATATCATACTGAATGGGCAAAAACTGGAAAAATTCCCTTTGAAAACTGGCACAAGACAGGGATGCCCTCTCCCACCACTCCTATTCAACATAGTGTTGGAAGTTCTGGCTAGGGCAATCAGGCAAGAGAAAGAAATCAAGGGTATTCAGTTAGGAAAAGAAGAAGTCAAATTGTCCCTGTTTGCAGATGACATGATTGTATATTTAGAAAACCCCATTGTCTCAGCCCAAAATCTCCTTAAGCTGATAAGAAACTTCAGCAAAGTCTCAGCATACAAAATCCATGTGCAAAAATCACAAGCATTCTTATACACCAGTAACAGACTAACGGAGAGCCAAATCATGAATGAAGTTCCATTCACAATAGCTTCAAAGAGAATAAAAGACCTAGGAATCCTACTTACAAGGGATGTAAAGGACCTCTTCAAGGAGAACTACAAACTACTGCTCAGTGAAATAAAAGAGGACACAAACAAATGGAAGAACATACCATGCTCATGCATAGGAAGAATCAATATCGTGAAAATGGCCATACTGCCCAAGGTAATTTATAGATTCAATGCCATCCCCATCAAGCTACCAATGAGTTTCTTCACAGAATTGGAAAAAACTGCTTTAAAGTTCATATGGAACCAAAAAGAGCCCGCATTGCCAAGACAATCCTAAGTCAAAAGAACAAAGCTGGAGGCATCACGCTACCTGACTTCAAACTATACTCCAAGGCTACAGTAACCAAAACAGCATGGTACTGGTACCAAAACAGAGATATAAACCAATGGAACAGAACAGAGTCCTCAGAAATAATACCTCACATCTACAGCCATCTTATCTTTGATAAACCTGAGAGAAACAAGAAATGGGGAAAGGATTCCCTATTTAATAAATGGTGCTGGGAAAATTGGCTAGCCATAAGTAGAAAGCTGAAACTGGATCCTTTCCTTACTCCTTATATGAAAATTAATTCAAGATGGATTAGAGAGTTAAATGTTAGACCTAATACCATAAAAACCCTAGAAGAAAACCTAGGTAATACCATTCAGGACATAGGCATGGGCAAAGACTTCATGTCTAAAACAGCAAAAGCAACGGCAACAAAAGCCAAAATTGACACATGGGATATCATTAAACTAAAGAGCTTCTGCACAGCAAAAGAAACTACCATCAGAGTGAACAGGCAACCTACAGAATAGGAGAAAATTTTTGCAATCCACTCATCAGACAAAGGGCTAATATCCAGAACCTACAAAGAACTCAAACAAATTTACAAGAAAAAAACAAACAACCCCATCAAAAAGTGGGCAAAGGATATGAATAGACATTTCTCAAAAGAAGACATTCATACAGCCAACAGACACATGAAAAAATGCTCATCATCACTGGCCATCACAGAAATGCAAATCAAAACCACAATGAGATACCATCTCACTCCAGTTAGAATGGCGATCATTAAAAAGTCAGGAGACAATAGGTGCTGGAGAGGATGTGGAGAAATGGGAACACTTTTACACTGTTGGTGGGACTGTAAACTAGTTCAACCATTATAGAAAACAGTATGGCGATTCCTCAAGGATCTAGAACTAGAAGTACCATATGACCCAGCCATCCCATTACTGGGTATATACCCAAAGGTTTATAAATCATGCTGCTATAAAGACACATGCACACGTATGTTTGTTGCGGCACCATTCACAATAGCAAAGACTTGGAATCAACCCAAATGTCCATCAGAGACAGACTGGATTAAGAAAATGTGGCACATATACACCATGGAATACTATGCAGCCATAAAAAAGGATGAATTTGTGTCATTTGTAGGGACATGGATGCAGCTGGAAACCATCATTCTCAGCAAACTATCACAAGAACAGAAAACCAAACACCGCATGTTCTCACTCATAGGTGGGAACTGAACAATGAGATCACTTGGACTCGGGAAGGGGAACATCACACACCCGGGCCTATCACGGGGAGGGGGGAGGGGAGAGGGATTGCATTGGGAGTTATACCTGATGTAAATGATGAGTTGATGGATGCTGACGAGTTGATGGGTGCAGCACACCAACATGGCACAGGTATACATATGTAACAAACCTGCACGTTTTGCACATGTACCCTAGAATTTAAAGTATAATAAAAAAACCTCAAAATTATGTACAATAATATCCATAATAAATTATCATTATTTCAAACATAAGGAGTTTGAAGAAAAAAATAGAAAAATGTATTAAAAATACCTTTTGTTCCTACTAATTGAAACTAAAAACAGATAGAAGAGGGATTATTTGAGATGTATTTTATTAGTTTTGAGTCTATAGAGGCTAAATTTCTAAACAGAAAGCTATTTAAATGTTTTCTATAGAATGGCAACCAGGAACCATATGAAGCAGGCACTATAAAGATGGAATGAGATTCTTTACCTTGGGGATATACAGTATAGTAACAAACCTGCACATTGTGCACATGTACCCAAGAACTTAAAGTATAATAATAAAATATATATATAGATATAGATAAGGTAAAGAAGCATAGAAAAGTGCTAAATACCATAAGGAGAGACAGAGCATTAGAAACTTCATGGAATATATGCTCATTTATATGAACCTACAATGTGTTCTTATATGTTATGTAATTAATATTATTCACAACAAAAATATAGCAAAAAATTATTTTAAATGGAAGTATTAATTACTCTTGCTTCCACTGCTATTGCACTGATTCTTAAAGACTGAAAAACAGCTAGGAAAGAGAGTTTCAAGCAGAGGACACTGTGTGAAGGTAGGAAAGATCATGATAACATTAGGAAGCCGTAAATGTATTGTGAAGGTCGGATATGCAAAGGGTACCTGTTGTCTAAATTGGTAGACCAGCTTATAAAGGTAGACAAGAGCCAGATTTTGAAGGAAATTATAAGTCATGCCATGAAATTTGGACCTAAACTTTATAGTTTATTGGTCATAATTAAATTATTTTAGTTGAAGGAGCAGTAAGATATACTGGTTTAGAATTGTTTTTCTTTCTAAAATGAGGTCTAAGGTCTAGATTTCATAAATTTTAGTTCAATGCTTTGCTAAAATATGTAGATCATGGGAGAGATTTGGATTGAGAATATAAATTTGAGAGTTTAAATACTATATATATTTGAGGCAATGAGACTGAAAGACGTGACCAAAGGAGAGAAAAACAATGAGGTCTGCAAAATACGTCTTGGTTACTCCAACATCATAAGGTAAGGGGAAAAAAAAGATACTACAAAGAAGGAGATTAAGAGTCTTGAAAATTATGGATATTTTCCTTCAATATGGGCATAATGAAATATTAAATATGATTGTAGATTTTTTATTGAGGTAAAACGATTTAACATGAGATCTACCCTTTTTAAAAATGAATTGTTGCAGATTTAATTCTTCCCAGTCTTCATTTACCTTGAATATGCTTCTACCATTATTCAACAAGTGAATGTCTTCAGTCTGACTTTTTAAAAAAAAACATCTTTTGGGCTATTGAAAAGGAACATCATTTTCTGTATTCCTTAGATATATCTTTATATATTTGTTTTCTTCAACTTTTATTTTAAGTTCTGGGTTATATATTCAGGATGTGCCCTTTTGTTACATAGGTAAAGGTGTGATATGGTGGTGTGCTGCACGGATCAATCCATCACCTAAGTATTATGCCCAGCATCTCCTGATCCTCTCCCTTCCCTCACACCCCCTGACAGGTCCCAGTGTGTGTTGCTCCCCCCCACCCCCCCGCATGTGTCCATGTGTTCTCATCATTCATCTCCCACTTATAAGCACTTATAAGTGAGAATATGTGGTATTTGGTTTTCTGTTCCTGTGTTAGTTTGCTGAGGATAATGGCTTCCAGCTCCATCTGTGTCCCTGCAAAAGACATGATGTTGTTTCTTTTTACAGCTGCATAGTATTCCATGATGTATATGTACCACATTTTCTTCATTGATGAGCATTTGGATTGATTCCATGTCTTTGCTATTGTGAATTGTGCTGCAATGAACATACACATGCATGTATCTTTATAATGGAATTACTTATATTCCTTTGGGTAAATACCTAGTAATGGGATTCCTGGGTCAAATGGTATTTCTGCTTCTAGATCTTTCAGGAATCACCACACTGTCTTCCACAATGGTTGAACTAATTTACACTCCCAACAGTGTAAAAGCATTTTTTTTCACAACCTCCCCAGCATCTGTTGTTTCTTGACTTTTTAATCTCCATTCTGACTGGCATGAGATCTACCTTTTTAACATATTTTCCAGTGCACAATACAGTGTTGTTAACTATAAGCATAATGTTGTATAGCAGCTCTCTATAACTGAAATTTTGCCATTCAGTAGATGTAATGACTTTATTCAACTATTGCTCAGGGTTCTTCAGCAAAATTTGGGTTCACGTGCATCTCCTCAATAATAATACAGTTCACATTAGTATCTACATACACAGTATAATTTAAAGACAGAGGGCTACTATTTTCTTGTAACTCAAACTGTGGCTGGAATAGTGATGTTATCCTTGTTGTCATCAAGTACATAGTTGGTAGCCTCAAGACCAACCACAGGTTTGTCATAATCCTTGATGGTCTCAAATTGTTCTGTATTTCTCTAATTATCTTGTTTACTTTTTCTAATTTTAAGTTTATGCTTCAGGCTTTCTGATTTTAACCACTTTGAACCAAAAATCCATGTTTTCTTTGGTTCCAAGTGTTTTATATATGTGATATATATATATACATATATCACATTTACATATATATCACATATATATACATACACACACATATTCTTTAGGCAACTAAAGAATATTTCTAAGATCATGAAGAAAACCAGAATTTTTATTATTTGGGGTGATTTTGTTACTTGTGGTGAGAAATAGAATTAAGTGCATTGTCATAGTTATAAATAGAGCAATTTATGGAGAGCAGAAAGTTGTAGTAGTTTGTGAGAGCTGTTTTTTTCTTATAAAAAATTAAGCTAAGTGTGATGGCATACATCCGTAGTCCCAGCTACTCAGGAAACTGAGGCAAGAGGATTGCTTGAGGCCGGGAGTTTAAGGCTACAGTGGGTTCTGATAATTATACCGTGTATTGCCCTTGCACACCAGCCTGAGCAACATGGCAAGACTCCAGCTCTTAAAAAAATAATTAATTTAAAAAATTACACAAAACTAACAAATCGCATCCACTGATTCCTAAAGTGGTGCTTTGTTTCCCTCCCTCCTTTTCTCCTTCCCACTCTGTCTCTTTCTCTCTCACCTTCTTTCCTTTCCTTCCTCTTTCCTTCCTTTTGTTTTTCAACTCACTTTCTTTCTCTGTCTCTCCTTCCTTCCTTCCTTCCTTTCTTCCTTTTCTTTCTTTCTTTCTTTCTTTCTTTCTTTCTTTCTTTCTTTCTTTCTTTCTTTCTTTCTTTCTTTCTTTTTCTTTCTTTCTTTCTTTCTTTCATTGTTTCTCTTTCTTTCTTTCCTTCCTTCCTTACTTTCTTTCTTTCTCTTTCTTTCTTTCTTTCTTTCTTTCTTTCTTTCTTTCTTTCTTTCTTTCTTTCTTTCTTTCTTTCTTTCTTTCTTTTTCTTTCTTTTTTTCTTCCTTCTTTCTCTCATTTCCTCTCTCCCTCCCTCTATCTTTCTCTCATATATATATGAGTGATGAAGTATATATAGCACTGAAGTGTATATATATATACACACACACATATATATACTGTACATCATGAAGTATATATGAGTGATGAAGTATATATACTAGGTTATATACTTAGAAGATATAATGAATTTCATCAAGTTGTGGTATTAACTAAAATTTTGTTGCTTAGTACATTATTTATTAGGTATTACATATGTCTAATAAATCGTGTTTCAGATTTCTTGAGTCTAGACTGTCTTCTTGATTTGAATTCCTCCTCCTCTTCCTCCTCCTCATCCTTCTTCTTCCTCTTGTTCTTTTTTGTGCACTGGCTCTTTCAGTCCAAGTCTACAGTTCTATTATTTTATTCCCTTATGATTCTTAGTTTTTAGTCATGGATGCTCTAAAAACTTATTTTTCTTTTTTGTCAGCTTGCATTGGGCTCTCCACACTCCCCAACTTTTGTAATAAAGCCTAAGTGCCTTAACTCACTGGTAAGTGCAGCCTTTTGGAAACAATGATAGATAAAAATCACAAAACAGACATGCTATGCTTGAATTTAAGTAAAAAAGTTAGCTGGGAAAGTACTTTTTATTTACCTTAAAGCAGTATCCAAAAGAGAAGAACTACATTTTTCTTCATAATTCTTCTGTTTTAAACTCATTAGTTTGAAGCATAGTGTTTTGTAATGTAAATCAATTCATTATGTGTTAATACTTTCCCAATGTGTGGTTAAGGACAACTGACTATTCAATTTATCTTTCCTCATTGCTGGCTCTTTCTCACTGGCTTTTGCTGATAACTCTTCGCTCTGACCTCTACATTTTACAGTGTTCTAGTCTCAGTCCTTTTGACCTCTTCTCTCCTGTCATTTGCTATTTTGTCAACTCATCTAGTCTCATGGTTTTAAACATCTTATATAAATCCTTATATATGCTGACAAATCCCAATATCTTCAGCATAGTGTCTGTCCTAAACTGGATTTCATATCAACTGCCCATTTATAATCTTCCCTGAATTTCAACAGACATTTCAAACCCAATAATGAGCTTCAGATTTTTTCCTCACAAAACCAGTTCCAGTTTTTCCTTTCTTAGTATGCATTGACTCAATCTTCCCAAGTTACAGTCCAAAAAATACCTTGGGATTCACTCTTGATTCCTCTTTTTCATACTTCGCAGTCTATCCACCAGCAAATCTCTTCAGCTTTATATTAAATATTGTGTATATTATACTATAGTGTCTTCTCATCTCTTCCACTATTTCCACTTTCATCTCCTACCTGGATTACCACTATAACCTCTAAGCAGGTCTCCTGGCTTATACTCTTGCCCTTCTACTACCTATAATCAACAAAAGTACTAGAGTGAAGCTTTCAAAAATGATATCATATAATGCCATTTCTCTAATCAAAATTGTCACATGGCTCTCTATTTCACTGAAGTCCTACAATGGCCTATAAGATCCTTAGCTGCATCTTCATGTCTTAGTATTTACATTATAACCTAAAAGTGATGAAGTTTTTAAAAAAGGTGTGTAGCTGGGGACATATATGCACAAATACCCTCCAGCATTATATGTAGGTAGGCAAGATGAATATATAAATACATAATTATATATAATATGAAAATTATATATTTTAAAATTTTATATAAAGTTTACATATTAAAAATTTTAATTATATATAATTTAAAATATAAAAATCTGATTGGCTAATTTTTATGTGAACTAATACATATCATTTTTATTACTTAGCTTTTCTTTATTTGAAATTTTATGCTACTTTGTGTCAGCTCTTTAAAGTAGGATTTTTTCCACCCTCAGACTCTACAAATAGTTGCATAATTTAACACAGATAAGCAGCCCCTTTTTCCTCTTTCTTTTGTCTAAATTGTTCATATAATTAGAATAGTGATTAATATACCTCCTGAATTTCTCAGATTGGGTAGAAATTTGAAATCTATCAAAATATTTTCAACTTCATTTTTTACTGGCATAATTTTCTCTTGGTAATATAACTTAGATAAAACAATACAGATCCTCAGCAACCTCCTAAAAGCCATCAGCATCTTTATATAAAAATCTAATCTGTAATTCCAGGGTCATTTTCTGTTTAATGTTATCTAAGTAAGTGACTAAGTGAATCATTTCCCTTCTCAGAAATAGTAATGGTTTGTAATTCTCTATTGTCTCAAATACAATGCCTTTAAATTAATGCACTAAAGACCACCATCAGTTGATTTTTCTCTTTCAGCTACCCTATTTACCTTTCAACTTTCGACTCAGATTTTCTAATATGTGTAGAGAAAGCCATCCTACTTTCTGTTCCTTGTACACAAAACAATTCTCCTCAGCATTTAAATTCATCTAAGTGCTCAGCACTGCACCTAGAGTGAAATCCAAGCTCATGTTTTGGTTATAGAGGTCCTCAGGATCCATGCCTGCCTACTCTCCTTCCTAAGTTTTGACTAGTTTACCCATTACTGGCTTTCTCTTCTTCAAAATATGCCACAATCATTTCCCCCTTTAGTTTTGCCTTAGCATTCTCTTTGTCTGGAATATCATTTCCTAATATAGTAGCACTAGTAGATAAGATAATACTTATTTAGCAGACACTATTTGCCAGACATGCTTCTAAATTATATACATACACACACACACACACACACACACACACACACACAAAAAACTTCTAGCAGCCTGGATAGATATTATTGTTTTGATTTCACAAATAAATAAATAATAAACTGAGGCATAGATACCTAAGTATCTTTCCAAAGATATATATTTGGTACATAATGGGAGTGGAATTCAAGTAGATGCTTCAAACCTGGGAATTTAACTAATATACCATACTGTGTGATATTCACATACCTGGCAACACCATTGATATCCACATTATCCTAGCTATAGTTTCTGCCACTAGGAACCTTATAAAAAACTTTATGAAGTCTATTTTTACCTGTATTGAATTTTAGGGATCTAAATGTTGCCAAAGACTTTATTATACCTTACATTTTGGTTAATAATAATGTTAACTTTTTCATTTTTAGCTATTGCCAACGTTATTTTGTATTGAATTATTTCTAGTGGTTAAAGCGTGCTTTGGATTCATTTGTTTTTATAGATTTAGTGAGTACAAGTGTTGTTTTGTTACGTGGATATGTTGCATAGTGGTCAACTCTGAGCTTTTAGTATAGTCATCACCTAAGTAATGAACATTGTACCCATTAAGTGACGTCTTATCCCTCACCCCTGTTCCTAACCTCCCACCCTTCTGAGTTTCCATTGTCTATCATTCCACTTTCTATGTCCATATGTACAAATTAGCTCCCATATATGAGATCATGAAAGATTTTCTGAGTTATTTCACTTAAGATAATGTCCTTCAGTTTCATTTATGTTGCTGTAAAATACATGATGGCTGAATAGTACTGGTGTGTGTGTGTATGTGTGTGTGTGCGCGCGCGCGTGCACGTGTATTTAATAACTTTATCCAATCATTCATTGATGGACACTTACATAGATTCTGTATTCTTGCTGTTATAAGTAGTGCTGTGATAAACAAACAGGTACAGTATCTTTTTGATATAATGATTTATTTTTCTTTGGACATATATCCAGTAGTGGGATTGCTGGACTGAATGATAGATCTATTTTTAGTTCTTTGAGAAATGTCCATACTGTTTTCCATAGAGATTGCACTAATTTACATTCCCACCAATCATGTATAAGTGTTCTCTTTTCTCCACATCCTCACCAACATCCTTTTTTTTTTTCTGCCATTTAGTAAGTGACTGATGTAAGATGGTCTCTCATGGTGGTTTGCATTTGCATTTCTCTGATGATTAGTGATGTTGAACATTTTTTCATCTGCTTCTTGATCATTTCTGTGTCTTCTTTTTCAAAATGTCTGTGTGTGTTTGTCCACTTTTTAAGGAGTTTGATTTGTTATTGTTGAGTGGTTTGAGTTCCATGTAGATTATGGATATTAGTTTTTTGTAAGATGTATAGTTTGCACGTATTTAATCCCATTCTTCAGGTTATTAGTTCACTTTGTTGATTATTTCTTTTACTATGTAGAGCTTTTTAATTTAATTAAATCCCATTTGTCTATTTTTGTTTCTGTTGAATTTGCTTTTGAGTATTAATCAAGAATTCTTTCCCTAGACCAATGTCCAGAAGAGTTTTTCCTAGGTTTTCTGTTAGTATTTTTATAGTTTCAGGGCTTACATTTAAGTATTTCATTCGTCTTGAGTTAATTTTTTTATATACTGAGACATAGGGGTCCAGTTTCATTCTCCTGTATATGACAATTCAAATTTCCCAGCATCATTAATTGAATAGGGTGTCTTTCCCCAAGTGCATGTTTTTGATAACTTTGTCAAAGATCAGTTGGCTGTAGGTATGTATGCTTTATTTCTTGATTCTCTATTCTGTTCCCTTGATCTGTGTGTCTACTTTCATACTAGTACCATTCTGTTTTGGTTACTATACTACTTATTATATGAAAATAGCCTTGTAGTATAATTTGAAGTCAGGTAATGTGATGCCTTCAGTTTGTTCTTTTTGCTTAGGATTGCATTGGGAATTTGAGCTCTTTTCGGGATTCATATAAATTTCAGGATTTTTTTTTTCTAATTCTGTGAAAGACAACATTGGTATTTTGATAGTTATTGCATTGAACCTATAGATCATTTGGGGCAATATGATCATTTTTAACAATATTGACTCTTCCAATCCGTTAGCATAGAATGTTTTTTCATTTCCTGTCTCATCTGCAAGTTATTTTATTTGTGTGTTTTAGTTTTCCTTGTAGAGTTATTTCACTTCCTTGGTTAAATATATTCCTAAATGTTTTATACTTTTTTTTTTTGTAACTAGTGTAAATGTAATTGACTTATTGATTTGCTTCTCAGCTTGATCATTATTAGTGTACAGAAATGCTACCAATTTCTGTATATCGATTTTGTATATTGTGACTTTTTTGAAGTCATTTGTAAACTCTAGGGGTCTTTTAGAGGAGTCTGTAAGTTTTTCTAGGTATAAGATAATATCACAGCAGAGATAATTTGACTTCTTCTTTTCCAATTTGGATGATTTATATTTCTTCCTCTGGCCTGATTTCTCTGGCTAAGACTTCCAGTACTGTGTTGAATAGGAGTGATGTAAGTGGGCATCCTGTCTTGTTCCAGATCTTAGAGGGGGATGCTTTCAACTTTTTCCTGTTCAGTATGATGTTGGCTTATCATATATGGTTATTATTTATCATATATGGCTTTTATTATTTTGAGTTTATCATATATGTTTTTTTATTATTTTGAAGTATTTTCTTTCTTTTTTTTTTTTTTTTTTTTTGAGACAGAGTCTCGCTCTGCCGCCCAGGCTGGAGTGCAGTGGCCGGATCTCAGCTCACTGCAAGCTCCGCCTCCCGGGTTCACGCCATTCTCCTGCCTCAGCCTCCCGAGTAGTTGGGACTACAGGCGCCCGCCACCGCGCCCGGCTAGTTTTTTGTATTTTTTAGTAGAGACGGGGTTTCACCGTGTTAGCCAGGATGGTCTCGATCTCCTGACCTCGTGATCCGCCCGTCTCGGCCTCCCAAAGTGCTGGGATTACAGGCTTGAGCCACCGCGCCCGGCCTTGAAGTATTTTCTTTCTATGCCTACTGTGTTGAGTGTTTTAATCATGAAGAAATGCTGAATTATATCAGATGTTTTTCTGCATCTATTGAGATGATCATATGAATTTTGTTTTTAATTCAGTGTATGTGGCAAATCAAATTTGTTGTTTTGTATATATTGAATAATCCTTGCATTCCTGGAATAAATCCCACTTGATCATGGTATATTGTTTTTTTGATGTTCTGTTGGATTTTGTTTGATAGTATTCTGTTGAGGATTTTTGCATCTATATTCATCAAGAATACTGGTTTGTCATTTTGTTGTTTTTGTTGTTGTTCCTGTGTTCTTGTTTAACTCTGGTATCAGAGTGATACTGGCTTCATTGGATGAACTGGGGAGAATTCCTTCCTCCTCAATTTTTTTGGGAGACTTTCAGTAGGATAAGTATCAGTTCTTCTTTGTTATGTTTGTTAGAATTCATCTGTAAATCCATTTGATCCTGGTCTTGTTGTGTTGGGAGGTTTGTTTTTTACTGCTTCAATTGTACTACTCATTATTGATCTGTTCAGGATATATATTTCTTCCAGGTTCAATCTTGAAAGGTTGCATATTTCCAGGAATTTATACATTTCTTCTAGATTTTTTAGTCTGTGATTGTACAGGCATACAGGTCTTCATAGTAGTCCTTGATATTTTATACTTCTGTGGTATCAGTTGTAATGTCTCCTTTTTCATTTCTGATTATGTTTATTTGAATTTTTTCTTTTCATACTTATTCTATTCAGCAGTCTAACAATTTTGTCTATATTTTCAAAAAACAATTTTTCATTTCATTGACCATTTTTATTGTTTTGGGGTCTCAATTTCATTCATTTTTTTTTTTTATTCTTGCTTTTATCTTCTAATAGCTTTGGGTTTGGTTTGTTTGTGAGGTAAGATAATAAGATGTTAATTTGTGATCTTTCTAATTTTTTATGTAGGTATTTAACACTGTAAACTTTCATCTTAGCACACTTTTGCTGTATCCCAGATGTTTTGGTATGATGTGTCCCTGTTTTAATTTATTTTGAAAGGTTTTTAAATTCCTCTCTTAATTTCATCATTGGCCCAAACATCATTCATTTAATTGTTTAATTTTAATGTATTTATGTATTTTAACAGTTCCTCTTTGAATTGATTTCTAGTTTTATTCCACTATGGTCTGAGAAGATAGTTGATATAATATCAATTTTCAAAATTTTATTGAGACCTGTTTTATGGACTATATTATGGTCTATTTGGGACAACGTTTCATGCACTGATAAGAAAAATGTGTATTCTGCAGTTGTTGAGGAGCATGTTCTGTAAATTTCTTTTAGATTAATTTGGTCTAAAGTCCAATTTAAATCCACAGTTTCTTGGTAGATTTCCTGTCTTGATGTGTCTAGTGATATCAGTGGGCTGTTGAAGTCCCCTACTATTATTGTATTGCTGTATATCTCTTTCTTTAGGTCTGGTAATGTTTGTTTTATGAATCTGGGTTATCTGGTATTGAGTACATATATAGTTAAGATTGTTATATCTTCCTGTTGAATCGAAGTCTATCCTTCATTATCTAATGGCCTTGTTTGACATTTTTTTACTGTTGTCATTGTAAAATCTGTCTTATCTGATATAAGTATAGCTATTCCTGCCTGCTTTTGGTTTCTGTGTGTGTGGAATATCTCTTTCCATCTCTTTATCAACACCCTATGTGTCTTTACAAGTAAGGTAAGGTTCTTGTAAGCAGCATGTAGTTGAATTATGATTTGTTTTTAATCCATTCCACCAATTTGTATCTTTTAAGTGGAGCATTTAATCAATTTACATTCAAGTTGATATATATATATATGAATTTATTTCCTGCCACAATGTTCATTCTTATCTAGTTGCTTTGTAGATTCTTCGTTTATTTTGATTTTTTTTTGTCTTTATGGATTTGTGGGGTTTTTTAATGTTTCTATATACTTTCTTCATTTTCTTGCTTTGTGTAATTTTTATAAGACTTCTGAGTTTTATATTTTCATATGTTTTTATGATGATGAGTGTAAACCTTTTATTTCCATGTTAAGGACTCCTTTGAGCATGTCTTGTAAGGTTGGTCTAGTGATGATGAATTCTTTCCGTGTTTGCTTGTCTGGGAAAGACTTCATTTCTCTTTCATTTATAAAGCTTATTCTGGCAGGATGCAAAATTCTGGGTTGAAAGTTTTTTTTTTCTTTCAGCACTTTGAAAATAGAATCCCAATCTTTTCTGGAAGAATATGGAATGCTTCATGAATTTGTGTGTCATCTTTCTGTAGGGGCCATGGTAATCTCTGTATCATCACAATTTTAGTGCATTTGCTGCTGAAGTGAGTACTACTTTGGATTTAATAAAGACAAATCCTGGGCAAAGACCCTTGGCCAGGTAACTCTAAAGAAGCTTCAAGGATGATAAGGTCAACATACGAAGTCAACGCTATAAGACTGAAAATGTTGTTTCATCTAACTTCTACAAATTTTTCAAAATAAGAATGGAACATTGTGAGGCCTTTAAGAATTACTTAGTTCATATTATTTTATATTGAATAATGCATTGAACATTAAACATTTTATCCTTTCTAAGTTAGTATCATATCCTTCATAAAACTTCAAAAATACACTTAAGTTAGAGAGATTTTTGTCTTCAAATTACATAGGGATATTATATCTCTTCTAATTTTACACAAGTAGATTTTGATAAAGTGACATTGTATTGTTAGAGCAATAATAAAAATACAAAACAATAACATGAAGTTTTAGAAAAGCACCAGTGCAAATATATGTGAACTATTATTGAAAAAGCATTAGGAAGAGGTCAATAACTGAGGAATCAATTTCATGTGGAATAATGTGAAATACAAAAGGAATCAAGACTTGGATTTGATTTCACTGATTTTTATTATAAGAGCTTCTCTTATTAGATGTTTTAAGAGAAAGAGACAAACTTATCCAATAATCTGTTATGTAAACTTGAATTTAAAAGAACATACTTTTGGGGATATAATTAAATATTACCACTTAACTAACATAAGCACTTTATTGAATTTCAAAACTTGAGGATGCAAGCATGAAGCATTATTCTTTCCCCTGTAATCTTTACCTTCGACCATGACATGGAGACTCTTCATTTTCCATCTTTCAATTACACCTTGAGAGGATCCTATAGCTTTCTCCTCATTTTAAGGCATGAAACAATCTAATCCAATTCTGTTTTATCCAGATTAAAGTTTCAAACTCATATCCTTTTTTTTTTTTTTCTAAATTCAAACCTGACTTTGGGCCAAAAGCCACTTGTAGGTAGCAGTGAGGGCTGTTCTTTCTTTCATCCTTCCCTTCCCTCTGGGTCCATTTTTTTCCAGGCATAGAAAAAAGTAGTTCAGAGAGAAAGCACACTCCCTTCTCTATTGATTTTTCTTCCCCTCCTTCTTAAGCCCTCTTTGTGGCATGTGTTTAACTAGTGGCATTTTACATGTGTCATGAGTTGGTTCTTTAGAGGCACCTTTGATAAATTCATCATCATTTGCAAATAATGAAGATTATTTTCTGGGTTAACCTCTTTTGAAGAAATTTCTTAGATGGAGTCTTCTCTGGCTTCTCATCCTTACATGCTTGCCAGGATCTCTTGAGAGAATACCAAGCAGACATCTAAAGCACTGTTACTTCTTTATTGTCCACTGGGTCATGATGAGGCACACATCTACTGCCACCCAAAGAAATGAGAGTACAGTTGCCTCACTGCAGCTCTTTCCATACAGAGCTCTCTCTCTCCACTCTGCCATATACCTCAAATTTTCTACCCTCCCTAAACCCCTCCCCTGCTTCAAATATACAAGTGCAGATTAGCAACTCTGTTGCATAAACAGATATCTAATCAGGAAATTAGATGACTGTTTTCATTGTAACCAAATTATGCATGTATGTAGCTCCAATATATCTCCTGAGATATTGCTAATCTTTTAAGTGTGGTGGTGGGGACTACAGCTAGGGTAGAAAAGAGTTCTGCTGCTGTGTAGTATGTCTTGTACAAATGCATCTGGTGTTTTTTTTTTTTTTTTTTAAATCTGACTCAAATGTTCTTTTTGTTTGGTAAAACATTGTGGAATTAATTTATTATTTCTAATATAGCATCCCCTAGCATCCAAACTTTCTGTTACTAGAAGGGTGTGGAAGAACTGTCCTCATATTTTTCCCTTGCCTAAAACAGAGAAGTTCATTTGGCATTAAATTTTATCAACTCAACAATGAGATAAGAATTTCATTCAATTCAATTAAGTTTTACTTAAAAAAATAAGCTCAGGATGGATATTGAAGTTGTTACTGTTATTGATAAAATCTTTTAATTTTTTTTTGTCTTTTCTCCCTCCTGCCCCCCATTGTATAGCTGATTCCTCTCTTTCCAGATTGGCTATTTTTCCTATTTAACACCTCTTACTCTGTCTAAACAACTTATTTCCATGGTGCTTTCAAAACATACTTGGAACATTCCTTGTTTTATCCCCTCAGATGACAGTCTGCGATGGATGGCAGATGTTACTTATAAGACTTCAGAAAATAAAGAGAGATTGAAATGAGGTTTAGCAAATGAACATGAAAGAATACATATCTATTGCTTTAAAATTATTAAAGATCTTTTGAAAAAGTTACATTGCACTCAGAATTTTGTAAGAAACCTAAAAAAAAATTGTGAGCATTTTATTGTCTTTTCCTTATCTCTATTTGCTCACTCTTAATTATTATAAATATGTTATTTTTATTAGTGATTATTTTAAGCATATACCTATTGCTTAAATATAAGTGATATCATTTGTTTCACATTTGCTATAAACTTTCAGTTAAGCATTTGATTAAGAAAGTACACATGATTCTCCAATCACCCATATATTTTGTATGAATTAATAAAAGTCTTATATTTTGTACAAAAGTGAAAAACCAGGAAACTTTCAGGATTTAAAACTGCAATTTCCATTTGGATTCAAATTTTGAGGAACAAATAATGAGCAAAATTTGTTGAGCTTAAAATAGTAGTGATTTCTATTACAACTTTGAATGATAAGTACAACAGCTTACCTGAAAGTTATAAAAAGATCTGGCAGATTTGAATAGAGACCTTTTTGCTACCCCAAAAAGTATATTTTGGGAAGTAAAATGGAGTTGAACTTCAGTGTCTATAAGTAAACATGTTATGTATTCTTGATATAAAATATTTAGGGATTTCTTATTAACGAATTCAATGTGATTATTTCTGAGTAGAGAAACAACTTGCATTTTAGTGGACTGTTTACAAAATGGATTTTGAAATTGCTGTGATCTACTGATACAAAGTAAAAACAATAAGGAAAATCAAGCAAGTATTACATACTTTCCATACACTATCTCATTTAACCCATTACTCATCTGTCTGAATTGGCACAGAAAATTTAAACAACTCATCCCAAATCATAGTTAGTAAACTGAAAGACCAGGGTCTGTTTTCCAAGTCAGTCCTTTTCCCGATATGCCACATGACTTTCTAGAAAGTAGGATATTGCTTACAGAGTTAGGCAGAAGGGAATTCTGAAAGAAGTTATTCTCTGGGCTCCATGTGGACAGTGCCTTAGAACCTCACAGCATGGGTTTTTGGGTGGCAGAGGGCAGGGAAAGATCATTGAAAAATATATATTTCAGTGTTAAATGTGTTTGAATCTTTTTTCAAGTTATTTCCTTATAATTCTTCAATGGAGCTTTAAAAATTATTGTTTAAGTGACCCATTTTAAGAGAATCTAGGGAAAAAAATCAGGAAGATAATCTAGAAGTAGCAGCAAAGAGTCAGCATTGTATTGGTCCCATTTGTACTATAGAGTCAATTGAATGACCTTTTTTTCTATACTTTCTGTAAATCTTCACCTAATATGCATGAACAGTTTATTGTTTCATATACTACAATTTATATATTTTTAAACAAAACTAAAAATTATATGTGTGTATATACATACTTAATCCTTAAATATTGAATTGCTAAAAGAATATTTATTTTCAAATACTGTACGCTGTTGCATGTCTTTCTCCTCCTCCTTACTATCCACATGACCTAGCAGGATAGTGCATCTCCTCTAGTAATTCACTACTTCCCAGGTAGAATAAATTTAAAAGTGCATAATGTGACTTATATCACTTTCTAAATTTAAATTGTTTGCAGGTAGATGATCTTGCCATTAGGAGATTTGGAAGTTGTTATTTTGTTAGTATACTTGTATAGTGAAGTATTAAGAAGAGTAGCTCAAAGTCAGTATTTAAAAAGTAGGAAGGGTAGGAAGATGAATATTGTTGTAATATTAAATAAAATTATAATTCAAGGAAGATAATTTGCACTTTAGTAATATGTGCTAGTAATAAATGTTGCAGAATCAATATAAGAGACTAAAAGCAGACCCTTTAGAAACTCTTCTTAGTCTTCAAATATTTCCATTGTGTGACAAACAAGTCTCCCATAATTATGGAAAATACACTCCTGTAGCTTATATTCCAAATTTGAATTTATGTAACTAAGTTCATCCCCCTCCCAAAATCTGCCCTCGTTTCAATTTATAATCTGTTAATCTTATCACCTATCACTTTGAGATCCCAAGGACATTTTTCCCAAATGCATCCTTTCCTTTTCTTCCTTTCTGACTCTTTCATTATGCATATGTCAACATGCCTCCAAAAAAACCAGTTAATTCAGTCAATTCAGTGAAAAAAAAAAAAATCAGTAAAGTCAGTTGCTAGGCTCTCTGTAGACAAAACATGCAGCTGATTGACTAGATGTTTCACTTACCAACTGTTTGCTTTGGCATTATTTAGACATAACCTTTGTCTCCTTGTTTTCTCCCTTTATTGAGTGTGCTATAATTGCTTTTACATTATCTTTTTTGGCATTCCTCTAGATTCTTCCTTCCACTTTGGATTGTTTATGCAGTTCTATTTATAAATGCACTCTTCAATTGATCTATATGATATGTGTTCTAAATGGTTTAACACAAAGTATATAGGCTATTTATCTTGATATTCAAAATCTGTGCTCAAATAACTTGAGTCAAAGTTTGAATTGGAATAAGATTCAAGGCCACATGTATGCATTGTTTATTTTTTTATATCTGAGCCAGCTTTGCAGTATTTTTGGAAAATACATGTGTGACAGCAGAGAAAATAAGGTCAATCATCAAATATTAATGTACTGAGAACTTGCTTCTCTTTTTAAATTTTATTTTAGGCTCAAGTATACATGCTCAGGTTTGCCATATAGGTAAATTGCATGTCATGAGGGTTTGTTGTACAGATTATTTTGTCACCCACGTAATAACTTTTATCATTACTTCTCTTAGATTCCATGGTCTAGCCATCATATCCTTCTGGCAAAACAGTACCAATTAAACGTATTTTCCTGCTTATTTCCTAAGTTCACATGAAAAACAAAACTTGACTAATAAAAGGTCCACATGCCTGGTGGACGGCATTTTGGGAGGCTGAGCTGGGCGGATCACGAGGTCAGGGGATCAAGACCATCCTGGCTAACACAGTGAAATCCGGTCTCTGCTAAAAATATAAAAAATTAACTGGACATGGTGGCACGCACCTGTAATCCCAGCTACTCGGAGACTGAGGCAGGAAAATCGCTTGAACCCGGGAGGCGTATGTTGTAGTGAGCCGAGATCATGCCACTGCTCTTCAACCTGAGCGACAGAACAAGACTTCATCTCGAAAAAAAAGAAAGGTACACACATAGTCAAACTGGCTTCAATTTAAATCTAGAAGGGACACTAAACACTTCCAGAATACCACTACATTTTCCTGTTAAATTCACCATTCTATCCTTTTGTCTCCTCAAATCGTCAACAAAACCTTCTCTTTTAACATTCATATGATGACCTCTCAAAAACATTTACAGAGAAAACCAGTGTAGTGTGTTGAAATCAAAATCTCATGTTTCTACCACAAGTTCTAAAAACCTGCCTGCATCTCCAACTACGTCTCAGCTCTCTATCCTGTTATGAAAGAGAAAGTATCTGCTTCTTAGGCCAGCTCCCACTGACCTGGAACCTCATCCCCTTACTTCTCAAAGGCTTTGTTCCTACAATTATATACCTACCTTCTTTCACCTTTATCAGATTTTTTCATCTCCACAGAATTAGCCCATACGTGTCTCAATATCACCTATCTTTAAAAACCAAAATCAAAACACATCTCTTTATCCCACATTTTCCTCCAACTACTGATCTTGTTTACTTCTCTCCTTAACAACAAAACTCCTCAAAAAGTGAAAGTATTCTTGCTCTCCCCAGTTTCTTACCTTCTATTCTCTCTTCAGTTCATTCCAAGAAGTATTTTAAAAATTGTTGTTGTTTCCTGGTTAGTTTTTCCAAAGGTTTATTGAAGTAGAAACAAGTTAGTCTAATACTTGCTAGAAAAAAAAAAAGCAATTATAATGATTTTCAAAATATTTTTACAAAACTGGTGTAGCACAAAACTTCTTCATAAACCAGAGTATGTTTTAAACTTTTGTTCTAAATCTTTTAGGGGTGCTAGTTCTTAAGAACTGTAACTTATTTCTATTCCAAATTTATCTTATGCTACTGAAAAGCCATAGAAAGGCATTTGAAGGCTGTTTCTTTAAGATATAGTCTTCCTTTTTATTCTTGCTAGTAATATATTGCTGCAGTGAGTTTGTGTAATTTTCATCAAGCTAATCATGAAGCTGAGAAGTTTCATTGATAACCTGTCCATCTCCCAGTTTTAAATGTCAGAAGGGTCCTGTATGAGTAGCTGTCAACCAGAGGGAGTGAACTCAGAATGGTTTCCCTCTGGTTCTGAGAAGAAAAGTTTGGAAGAGACAGAGAATTCCTGCTCTCCTCACCTTCCAGCAGCATTTTGTAGGTGGCAATTTCAATGTCAAGGGTTCTATGAACATCCCACAGGTCCTGACATTGATTAAGGTGGCAGGTCTTAATTATTTCTTCCTTCCCATTCTGAATCTCATCCTACGTGAGGCCAATAGTTTCTTGGTAGTTCACAACAAAGTTCTCATCTATTTTGCACACCTGACACTGCAGAGACTTCTCAGTTCCTTTGAGTGCTTGGCCAGTGAGGGACTGGACCTATCTTTGGTACTCTTTTGACTCCTGCTTTGCCTAATGCAGGACATCACTGTCCAGGTTCGTTTAATAGCCTCAGAGAGATCAACAAACCTGGCCTTGTTCCTGAAGGTTCTTAGTAACTACACTTTCATACTACTAACACACATCACGCAGTGCAGCCGTGAAGTCGGGCTTGGAAACATCATCAATTTGTGTGGCTCTTCCTGAATCTGGACCTGCAGCTCCCGAGTTTCATTCCTGTGCAGTTCCTTCAAAAAGGCAATCTCTTCTTGCATTTTACCTTCAAGTCATGGAGTGCCAAAGAAGCATTATCAACATCCAATCTTCAAGTTTGCGTGATTTCTAAGGGTGCTCTCAGCTTCCTCTCTCTGAAGCATCTCTTTCTGCAAATTGTCTTCATGTCCTTGGCTAGGATGTCATGCTGAATCTTGATACTGGCCTTGGTGAACCGGTCCACTTGCTGATGCAGCTCTTGCATCTCCTCCTTGTCGAAGTTCCCCAGGCTGACTTTCCCTGGTTCTTGAGCTGCTTCAGTTTATCAGCAGGATCTTGTTCTTTTGCACCAAGAAGTGCACCTTGTTGATGTGTATGAAATAATCACTCAGCTCCTGCAGCTCCATTTTCTCATTGGTGCAGGCATTTTTTTCCAAGTTGCTGTTGATGGTACATGGTGGAGTAGCTCCTGGCATACACAAAACACAGGAGACAAGGTATAGAGGCAGCAACTGCTACCAAGGCACAGCGCACTACCCAGGCTTGCAAGTGTGGTGGACGTCGTCATGTAGCTCTGGCTGGAGTTCTGCCATCTTGCAGTGCTAGGGCCACTGCGCACTCTGAGGAAGGAGGATGAGGATTCCGATCTGGTAGACTTGGCTGGGGGCGGGGGGTGGCAGTGGACTGGGCCACTGTGGCAGGGCCTTCTTGCTAGGCAAGGAGAGGCCAGCAAGGGTGCAATGGTGTGGGCTACTGCATCACTGCTACAACCTCATAGCGAATGGCAGAGCTCCAATGAGGCTTTTATACTCTCTACTCCCCTAAAATAGTTCTTATTAGGGTGACAGGTGACTTATGTATTGCCAAAGCTATCAGTCAGTTTTCTGTCATTTTCTTTCACTTCCAGGAAGCACTTGAAAAGGCTGACCACTGCCTACTGCCTCCTTTATAAAACACATACCTCTCTAGGATTCTAATATTCCTGGTTTCCCTTCCTCACAGCCTCTCCTCAGAAAACTTTCCTGTCTCCTCCTCCTCTGTCTACTGGGCTCTGGATGTTGAAGTGCCCATGGGCTCCTGCATCTACCTTTTCTACCTGTGCCATCTCATTCTTTCCTGTGCCTTCAAATACTATCCATATATTGATTCAAATGTCTTATCTAGCACTTAGGTCTCTTCTTTGAACCCTAGCATCATTTATGCAATGGTCTCTCTTCAATCTCTGTCAGGGTGGGCAATGAACATCTCAAACTGGACATGACTATAATAGAACTATTAATTTTCCTTCATATCTATTCTCCCTCAAGCCCTCCCTTCAGTAAATTGGGAAGTTATTTAGTCTGCAAAGCTAGGTGCCATTATTGTTTATTCTCTTTCTTGTGTACTTTTTAAAAACCTGCCTCTAAATTCAGCCATCACTACCTTGAAAATATATCCTGAAATCTGACGACTTACCACCCCCACTGAGGGGATGCTGATTTAATCTATGACTATCTTTTATTTAAATTACTTTTAAACCCTGTAATTTTCTGTCTCTTTACTCCATTCCTACCTCCTTATAATTCATCATATATTAGCTGGAAATTTTTTTCTGAAACACAGAATAGATCATGTTTAAATTCCAACTTAAAACACTCCATTGCTTTCTATTATTTTTTTTTTCATTTCATTCTTTATAATTTTGTGTGAACTTATGTTCTACTATAACTACAGTTATGCCACTATTTCAATAAAGTGTAATTGCTATATAAGAAGCTTGATGTAAGAGACTTTATTTGACTTGTATTTGTACCCTCCCCTACTTTACCACAATTTCAAGAATATTATCTTACATATTATCTAGTCAAAAAATATATGTGATATTAAACTAAATAACAGTCTCATAACAGTGGTTAGAAGATAAAATGTTTAAAATTTTTGAAATATTTGATATTGCTATTTACTTTTCTCTGTGGTAAACTATTAGATTTGGACACAGTGTTGAATTCTACTCTTTAGTTTCATTAAGCAGGATAATTAATAGCTAATCATTTTTAATCTGTTAAAATGAAAACAAAATTTTAATCATTTGATTAAATTACAATTAGAATCCACAATTTCACGAAAAAGCAACAACTATTATATGCCTTGATCTTAACTTCTCTGTAGAATGCACATATCTTTACTTCTCCCTGAAATGTTCTGTTGCCGTTATTTAACCTCAAAATTATTTATTAATTTTGCATATCATAAATGTGATAAAGCATGAACATATACCCTGTAATGAATAATTTTATGTGTCAACTTGACTGGGCTACAGGGTGCCCAGATATTTGATCAAACATTCTTCTCAGTGTTTTCATGAAGGTGTATTTGGATGAGATTCACATTTGAATGGTAGACTGAGTAAAGCAGATTGCCTTCCTCAATGTGGGTGGCCCCCTTCCAATCTGTTGAAATCCTCACTAGAACAAAATTGCTGACCCTGTCGTAAATAAGAGAGACTCTTTTTTTTTTTTTTTTTTTTTCTGCCCAACTTCCTTGAAGCTGGGACATTGGCTTTTTTCCTGCTTTTGAACTCAAACTGAAACACTGGCCATTCCTCCATCTCCAGCCTGCCAGCCTTCAGACACGAAGCACACCACCAGCTCTCCTGGTTCTCAGGCCTTCAGACTTGGATTGGAACTAAACATCAGCAATTTTGGGTCTCCAGCTTGCCATGTAGATCTTGGGGCTTACCTGCCTTCATAATAGCATAAGCCAATTCCTTATAATAAACAAACAAACAAACAAACAAACATATCTCCTATTCATCTATTTCTCTGGATGGCTCTGACTAGCACACACCCTATGAATATTCTGTGGATTCATATAAAAATTGTATACTCCATGGGGTGTGGCAGTCTTTAAAATTAATTACCATCAGAAAAAAACATTTTTTACTGTTCTTGACTAACAGACGATTCCTTCTTCAAGGGGCTTGTCAACTTCAGAAATTTGGGCTGAATTGAAGAGAATTAATGCTCATTTCACATTCAACATTGAATTATTTTGGTTTGCTTCTCAGTCGATGTCACAATATATTAAAATAGTCTTTCATATAAGTATATAGATTCAGATGGCAACTGTTTTTCTCCACTCTCTATACCATATAGTAGCAATCAGTGAAGTTACTGCACTAAGAATACTGCCGCAAATGTGGTATAGAATGTTTTTCACCCATTTTGATAAAAATGTTGATAAGGATGTCTTCCTGAGAGGGTTGGTGGTTGCATGATACTGTAGATTGAAAGGAACTCAGGGAAAAGAATTTGAGGATACTGGTGATTAATGATATTTGTTATTTCACCCATACATCTCATGTGAATAAAATAAATTTCGAACAACTCATTCTTATAATAAACTCTCTCATCCAATGCTCAAATTCCATTTTAGTCTGCACATCTTGTAGTGCAAAAAGAAAACCAAAACATTCACAATTTTGTCCTGTAATTTTGGTTTCTCTTTGGTCTCAATATCATACCTGCTAAATAAGACAACTAGGTGTCATTTTTCTATTATTGAGATAATAGAGGAGTTTAACCCTTTTAACCAAATATCAATTAAATGTACAAATTATCAGTTTCCCATTATTTCCTCTAAGGTAAAGAACCAAGTATAGGCAACCTCTAAACAGTCATTTAAAAATAGTATGTAAGTATATTAAAATGATTGATAATATTATCCAATAAGCACACGTTTTTGAGCATAAAGTGTTTTTTTTTTTTTTTTTTTTTCCCAACCTAAAGCCGATTCAATTCTCTGGGTCATCGATGTTTGTCCTATTGTACAAATTTTTACTACCAAGGAAATTCTGAAGCTGGTTTTCATGGAAGAATCAGCAACTGGAAAACTAGTACTGCTTTGAGTATCCTTTTCTTGAATTATCTTTAACAGAGACTTTTCTCTTCAGTTGTGACACTTTCTTTAAAATTCCCATCACTGAATTTTAAATGTGATTGTTAGAGTGATGTTTCTTAAAGCCATTATTCAGCTGTCTTCCGTTAATTTGCGTACTACAAACAACTATCTATAAATACTGTTTCTTACATTGCTGCTGCTTCCAAAAGACCTCTGATTGTGTTAAGAGATTACTACCATCTTCACTTATAGGTTCATTGCAGGGAGTCTTAATAGTAACTCTTTTCTATTTCAAACATCAAGGATTTTAGATTTTTCTGATTTTTCTGTTTTGCATACTTTGAACTTATTTCAAGCTTATCCACCAACTTTCTGTTTTTAATCCATCATATATGTTTTAGTCTAAATATAGTTTTAAAATTATTATCCCAGTAAGGTATTACAACAATGAAAACAACAAAAATATGTTCAGTGGTATCAAATTTATAATTAAATCAGGGAATTGTTGATTTAGAGGAGCCACTTGTTTTTTAGATATTTAAAATGAAAGATACAGTCACTGGTTTACAAGATGACACATTTGTTTAAAAATATAGCTGTCAATCTGCTCTGACTCATGAATAAAACAGATGTCTTAGTAATGGCCTTCTGGGCAAAGAACTTTGGCATAATCTGACATTATTACACTCTTTTTATTTACGTAACTGTAGCTGTAGTAAAAACATGCTTCATCATAGCACAGAACTAAGAAGTAAGATTTTTAGTATGTTGTACATTTTTCATTTTTAAAAAATAATCACTAAAGCAAAACAAACCTGAACATTATACATCTTACGCTGGTGGTTTATGATATTCTTTATTTCACCCATAAATTTGTATGGGTGAAATAAATAAATATTTTACATATGCAGATTTTATATATGTATATGCCTATATGTATATATACGTATATATACCTATGTATATGTATATATGTATATTTTATATATGTATATGTATATATGTATATTTTTATATGTATATATACATATGTATATGTATATATGTATATTTTTATATGTGTATGTAAAATATGTATATGTACATATAAAATATTATATATGTATATGTATTTCCAAGAATGGAAATATATATAATATTCAAAAGTTCTCCCAGAATTGTTTTGTTGAATATCACTTTCTTATTTAACTTTACAAATACCATTTAAGTACACATCTTAATTAGTAATACTTTGTGAAATCATATCAGCTTAGAGCAACACAGCCACCAGAACGAAATATTTTAGTTGTGTCATTTGAAATCCAGCTTTCATTTTGCTGCCAGTGCTTATCTAAATTGCATCACATAGAAATGCTGTGCTTATGTAAGTAATCTATTTTCAAGAAATGAAAAATCACCAGTGTCATACAGTCATCTAGGTAAAATCACTAGTTATCTTGCATTTATTATTTGACCCTATGTGATATATTTATGAGTGATATGAAGGTAACATGAAATATAAAAATAGAATTTTTAACAGAACATTTCTTGTTTTGCAATTACAACTTTCATTTTATATACAAAGAGTACATATGCAATTTTATTTCATGGGTATGTTGCTTGATGCTGAGGTTTGAGGTACAGGTCCCATCACCCAGGTAGTGAGCATAGTACCCAATAGGTAGTTTTTCAACCCATCCTGCCTCAGCTTCTGACTCCTCTAACAGTCTACAGTGAGTGTTGTTCCCATCTTTATGTCTATATGTACTCAATGTTTTCTCCCACATATATGTGAGAACATGTAGTATTTGCTTCTATGTTCCTGCATTAATTCACCTAGAATTATAACCCCCAGCTGCATTCATGTTGCTGCAAAGAACATGATTTTTTTTTTTATGGCTGCATAGTGTTCCACGGTGTATAGGTAACAAATTTTCATTATTCAGTCATCCGCTGATGGATACCTGGGTTGATTTCCTATCTTCACTATTGCGAATACCACTGTGATGAACATACAAGTCTCTTTTTGGTAAAATGATTTCTTTTGAGTATATGCTCAGTAATAGGAGTGTGGGATCAAATGTCAGTTCTGTTTTCAGTTCTTTGAGAAATCTCCATAATATATTTCATAGTGGTTGAACTAATTTACATTTCCACCAACAGGGCATAAGTATTCCCTTTTCTCCACAGCCTTGCCAACATGTTATTTTTGACTTTTTAATTTCAATAATTCTGACTGATGTGAGATTGTATCTCATTGTGATTTGATTTGCATTTCTTTGTGTGTGTGTATATATATATATATATATATATATATATATATATATATACTTTAATCCTGGGATACATGTGTAGAATGTGCAGGTTTGTAACATAGGTATACAGGTGCCATGGTGTTTTGCTGCACCCATCAACCCGTCATCTATATTAGGTATTTCTCCTAATGGAGCAGCACCCCTAGCACCCTCCCCTAGCACCCCACCCACCAACAGGCCCCATTGTGTGATGTTTCCCTCCCTATGTCCATGTGTTCTCATTGCTCAACTCCCACTTATGAGTGAGAACATGGGTGTCCGGTTTTCTGTCCCTGTGTTACTTTGCTGAGAATGATGGTATCTAGCTTTATCCATGTCCCTGCAAAAGACATGAACTCATCCTTTTTTATGGCTGTATAGTATTCCATGGTGTATATGTGCCACATTTTCTTTATCCAGTCTATCATTGATGGGCATTTCGGTTGATTACAAGTCTTTGCTATTGTGAACAGTGCTGCAATAAACATACATGTGCATGTGTCTTTATAGTAGAAAGATTTATAATCCTTTGGGTATATACCCAATTATGGGATTGCTGGGTCAAATTGTATTTCTGGTTCTAGATCCTTGAGGAATTACCACACTGTCTTCCACAGTGGTTGAACTAATTTACACTACCACCAACAGTGTAAAAGTGTTCCCATTTCTCCACATCCTCTCCAGCATCTGTTGTTTCCTTTTAACGATCGCCATTCTAACTGGCGTGAGATGGTATCTCATTGTAGTTTTGATTTGCATTTCTTTAATGATCAGTGATGATGAGCTTTTTTTATATGTTTGTTGGCCACATAGATGTCTTCTTTTGAGAAGTGTCTGTTCATATCCTTCACCCATTTTTTGATGGAGTTGTTTGTTTTTTTTCTTGTAAATTTGTTTAAGTTCCTTGCAGATTATGGATATTAGCCCTTTGTCAGATGGGTAGATTGCAACAATTTTCTCCCATTCTGTAGGTTGCCAGTTCACTCTGATGAGAGTTTCTTTTGCTGTGCAGAAGCTCTTTAGTTTAATTAGATCCCATTTGTCAGTTTTGGCTTTTGTTGCCATTGCTTTTGGTGTTTTAATCATGAAGTTTTTGATCATGCCTTTGTCCTGAATGGTATTGCTTAGGTTATCTTCTAGGATTTTTATGGTGTTAGGTCTTATGTTTAAGTCTTTAATCCATCTTTAGTTAATTTTATATAAGGTGTAAGGAAGGGATCCAGTTTCAGTTTTCTGCATATGGTTAGCCAGTTTTCCCAACTCCATTTATTAAATGGGGAATCCTTTCCCCAATTGCTTGTTTTTGTAGGTTTGTCAAATATCAGATGGCTCTAGATGTGCAGTATTATTTCTGAGGCCTCTATTCTGTTTCACTGGTCTATATACCTGTTTTGGTAGTAGTATCATACTATTTTGGTTACTGGAGCCTTATAGCATAGTTTGAAGTCAGGTAGCTTGATGCCTCCAGCTTTGTTCTTTTTGCTTAGGATTGGCTTGGCTATATGGACTCTTTTTTGGTTCCATATGAGATTTAAAGTAGTTTTTTCTAATTCTGTGAGAAAGTCAGTGGTAGCTTGATGGGGATAGCACTGAATCTATAAATTACTTTGGGTAGTATGGCCATTTTCATGATATTGATTCCTCCCATCCATGGGCATGGAATGTTTTTCCATTTGTTTGTGTCCTCTCTTATTTCCTTGAGGAATGGTTTGTAGTTCTCCTT
Source organism: Macaca nemestrina (assembly GCF_043159975.1). Classification (NCBI taxonomy): domain Eukaryota; kingdom Metazoa; phylum Chordata; class Mammalia; order Primates; family Cercopithecidae; genus Macaca; species Macaca nemestrina. The sequence continues at coordinate 31,258,696 of NC_092129.1, forward strand.
GAAGAGGTCCTTCACATTTCTTGTAAGTTGTATTCCTAGGTATTTTATTCTCTCTGTAGCAATTGTGAAAGGGAGTTCAATCATGATTTGGTTCTCTGTTTGTCTGTTATTGGTGTGTAGGGATGTTTGTGATTTTTTGCACATTGATTTTGTATCCTGTGACTTTGCCAAAGCTGCTTATCAGTGTAATGAGATTTTGGGCTGAAACGATGGGGTTTTCTAAATATACAATATGTCATCTGCAAACAGAGACAATTTGACTTCCTCTCTTCCTATCTGAATAACTTTTATTTCTTTCTCTTGCCTGTTTGCCCTGGCCAGAACTTCCAATACTATGTTGAATAGGAGTGGTGAGACAGGGCATCCATGTCTTGTCCTGGTTTTCAAAGGGAATGTTTCCAGCTTTTGCCCATTCAGTATGACATTGGCTGTGGGTTTATCATAAATAGCTTGTATTATTTTGAGATACATTTCATCAATACTTATTTATTGAGAGTTTTTAACAAGGGGTGTTGAATTTTATCGAAGGCCTTTCCTGCATCTATTGAGATAATCATGTGGTTTTTCTCATTGGTTCTCTTTATGTGATGGATTACTTTTATTGATTTGCATATGTTGAACCAGCCTTGCAGCCCAGGTATGAAGCCAACTTGATCGTGGTGGATAAGCTTTGTGATGTGCTAGTAGATTCGGTTTGCCAGTATTTTATTGAAGACTTTTACATTGATGTTCATCAAGGATATCAGCTCAAATTTTCTTTTTTTTATTGTGTCTCTGCCAGGTTTTTGTATCAGGATGATACTGGCCTCATAAAATGAGTTAGCGAAGAGTCCCTCTTTTTCTATTATTTGTAATAGTTTCAGAAGGAATGATACCAGCTCCTGTTTGTACCCTTGTAGAATTTGGCTGTGAATCCATCTGGGTCCTGGGCTTTTTGGGTTTGTAGGCTATTAATTACTGCCTCAATTTCAGAACTTGTTATAGGTCTATTCAGGGATTTGACTTCTTCCTGGTTTAGTCTTGAGAGGGTTTATGTGTCCAGGAATTTATCCATTTCTTCTAGATTTTCTAGTTTATTTGCTTAGAGGTGTTTATAGTATTCTCTGATGGTAGTTTGTATTTCTGTGTAATCAGTTGAGATATCCTCTTTAGCATTTTTTGTTGTGTCTATTTGATTCTCCTCTCCTCTCTTCTTTTTTGGTGTGGCTAGTGACCTATCTACTTTGTTAATCTTTAAAAAAAAAAAAAAAAGAAAGAAAAAGAAAAACCCAGCTCCTGGATTCATTGATTTTTTGAAGGGTTTTTTTGTGTCTGTGTCTCTTTCAGTGTTGCTCTGATCTTAGTTATTTCTTGTCTTCTGTTAACTTTTGAATTTGTTTGCTCTTGCTTATCTAGTTCTTTTAATTGTGATGTTAGGGTGTCGATTTAGATCATTCCTGCTTTCTCCTCTGGGTATCTGGTGCTATAAATGTCCCTCTAAACACTGCTTTAGCTGCATCCCAGAGATTCTGGTACATTGTGTCTTTGTTCTCATTAGTTTCAGATAACTTATTTATTTCTTCCTTAATTGTATTATTTACCCAGTAGTCAATCAGAAGCAGGTTGTTCAGTTTCCATATAGCTGTGCAGTTTTGAGTGAGTTTCTTAATCCTGAGTCAAATTTGATTGCATTGTAGTCTGGGAGACTGTTTGTTATGATTTCCATTCTTTTGCATTTGCTGAGGAGTATTATACTTCCAATTATGTGGTCAATTTTAGAATAAGTGTGATGTGGTGCTGAGAAGAATGTGTATTCTGTTGATTTGGCATTGAGAGTTCTATAGATGTCTGTTAGGTCAGCTTGGTCCAAAGCTGAATTCAACTCCTGAACATCCTTGTTAATTATCTGTCTCCTTGGTGTGTCTAACATTGACAGTGAGGTGTTAAAGTCTCCCACTATTATTATGTGGGAATCTAAGTCTCTTTGTAGGTCTCTAAGAGCTTGCTTTATGAATCTGGGTGCTCCTGAATCGGGTGCATACATATTTAGGATAGTTAGCTCTTCTTGTTGCATTGATCCCCTTACCATTATGTAATGCCCAATACCCTTCTTTGTCTTTTTTGATCTTTATTGTTTTAAAGTCTCTTTTATCAGAGAATAGGATTGCAACCCCTGCTTTTTTTTTTCTTTCCATTTGCTTGGTAAATGTTCCTTCATCCTTTTATTTTGAGCCTATGTGTGTCTTTGCACATGAGATGGGTCTCCTGAATACAACACACCAATGGGTCTTGTCTCTTTATCCAAGTTGGCATGCCTTGTCTTTTAATTGGGGCATTTAGTTCATTTACATTTAAGGTTAATATTGTTATGTATGAATTCCATCCTGTCATTATGATGCTAGCTGGTTATTTTGCCCATTAGTTGATGCAGTTCCTTCATGATGTCGATGGTCTTTACAATTTGGTATGTTTTTGCAGTGGCTGGTACTGGTTTTTCCTTTCCGTATTTAGTGCTTCCTTCAGGAGCTCTTACAAGGGAGGTCTGGTGGTGACAAAATCTCTCAGTATTTACTTGTCTGTAAAGGATTTTATTTCTCCTTCACTCATGAAGCTTACTTTGGCTGAATATAAAATGCTGGGTTGAAAATTGTTTAAGAATGTTGAATAGTGGCCCCCATTCTCTTCTGGCTTGTAGGGTTTCTGCAGAGAGATCCACTATAGTCTGATGGGCTTTTTTTTTTTTTCTTCTGTATGTAACCTGACCTTTCTCTCCAGCTGCCCTTAACATTTTTTCCTTCATTTCAACCTTGGTGCATTTGATTATTACGTGTCTTGGGATTGCTCTTCTTGAGGAGTATCTTTGTGGTGTTCTCTGTATTTCCTGAATTTGAATGTTGGCCTGTCTTGCTAGGCTGGGGAAGTTCTCCTGGATAATATCTTGAAAAGTGTTTTCCAACTTGGTTCCATTCTCCTCGTCACTTTCAGGTATACCAATCAAATGTAGGTTTGATCTTTTCACATAGTCCCATATTTCTTGGAGACTTTGTTCATTCCTTTTCATTCTTTTTTTCTCTAATCTTGTCTTCAGGCTTTATTTCATTAAGTTGATCTTGAATCTCTGATATCCTTTATTCTTCTTGATCAATTTGGCTATGATATTTCTGTATGCTTCACACAGTTCTTGTTCTGTATTTTTCAGCTCTGTCAGGTTATTTATGTTCTCTAAACTGGTTATTCTAGTTAGGAATTCCTCTAACCTTTTGTCACAGTTCTTAATTTCCTTGCATTGGGTTAGAACATGCTCCTTTAGCTCAAAGGAGTTTATTATTACCCACCGTCCGAAGCCTATTTCTGTCCATTCGTCAAACTCATTTTCTATCCAGTTTTGTTCCCTTGCTGGTGAGGATTTGTGATCCTTTGGAGAAGCAGCGGCATTCTGGTTTTTGGAATTTTTCAGCCTTTTCGTGCTGGTTTTTCCTCATCTTGTGGATTTATCTACCTTTGGTCTGTGATGTTGGTGACCTTCAGATGGGGTTTTTGCATGGGCTTTTTTTTTTATTGATGTTGATGCTATTCCTTTTGTTTGTTAGTTTTCCTTCTAACAGTCTGGCCCCTCTGCTGCAGGTCTGCTGGAGTTTGCTGGAGGTCTACTCCAGACCCTGTTTGTCTGGGTATCACCAGTGGAGGCTGCAGAATAGCAAAGATTGCTACCTGTTCTTTCCTCTGGAAGCTTCATCCCAGAGGGACACCCACCAGATGCCACCTTTATGAGGTGTCTGTTGACCCCTGTTGGGGGTTGTCTGCCTGTCAGGAGGCACAGGGGTCAGGGACCCACCTGTGGAGGCAGTCTGTCCCTTGGCAGGGCTTCAGCACTGCTCTTGGAAATCTGCTGCTCTCTTCAGAGCCAGCAAGCAGGAACATTTAAGTCTGCTGAAGCTGTGCCCACAGCTGCCCCTTTCCCCAGGTGCTCTGTCCCAGAAAGATGAGAGTTTTATCTATAAGCCCCTGACTGTGGCTGCTGCCTTTCTTTCAGAGATGCGCTGCCCAGAGAAGAGGAATCTAGAGAGGTAGTCTGGTTACAGCAGCTTTGTGGAGCTGAGGTTAGCTCTGCCCAGGTTGAACTTCCTAGAGGCTTTGTTTACACTGTGAGGTGAAAACCACCTACTCAAGGTTCAGTAATGGTGTACGCCCCTTATCCCACCAAGCTGTAGCATCCCAGGTCGACTTCATCCTGCTGTGCTGGGATCGAGAATTCCAAGCCAGTGGATCTGAGCTTGCTGGGCTCCATGCAGTTGGGATTCACTGAGCTAGACCACTTGTCTCCCTGGCTTCAGCCCACTTACCAGGGGAGTGTACGGTTCTGTCTCACTTGCATTCGAGGCACCACTGTGGTATGAAAAAAAAAAAAAAAAAAACTTCAGCTAGCTCGGTATCTGCCCAAACAAACCCCTAGTTTTGTGCTTGTAACCCAGGGCCCTGGTCATGTAGGCATCCAAAGGAATCTCTTGGTCTGCAGGTTACAAAGGTCATGGGAAAAGCATAGTATCTGAGCCAGAATGCACTGTTCCTCATGGCACAGTTCCTTACAGCACAGTACCTCATGGCTTCCCTTGTCTACAGGAGCGAGTTCCCTGACCTTTTGCACTTTCTTGGTGAGGCAAGGCCCCATCCTGCTTTAGCGTGCCCTCCATGGGCTGCACCCACTGTCTAACCAGTCCCAGTGAGATGAGCCAAGTACCTCAGTTTGAAATGCAGAAATCACCCACCTGCCACCTTGATCTCTCTGGGAGTTGCAGACCGGAGTTGTTCCTATTTGGCCATCTTGCCAGCCACCCTGATTTGCAATTCTCCGATGACTAATAATCATGAGCATTTTTTCATGATTTTTTTTTTTTTTTTTTTTTTTTTGCTGTTGTATGTCTGGATGTCTTCTTTCGAGAGGTGCGTGTTCATGTTTTTTGCCCATTTCTTAAGACACATAACCAATGGAACAGAATAGGAAACCCATAAATAAAGCTGCACACCTACAACCATCTAATGTTCAACAAAGCTGACAAAAATAAGCAATGGGGAAACTGCTTCCTGTTCAATAAATAGTGCTAGGTCAACTGGCTAGTCATATGCAGAAGATTGAAACTAGACCCCTACCTTTCATCATATACTAAAATTAAAATGGATTAAATATTTAAATATATGACTTCAAACTATAAAAATCTCACAAGAAAACCTTGTCAAAATCAGCATAAAATTCATCAGCAAAAATTTTTGGTTAAGTCCTCAAAAGCAATTGCAACAAAAACAAAAATTGACAAGTGGATTCTAATTAAATTAAAGTGTTTCTGTGTAACAAAAGCAACTATCAGCAGAGTAAACAGACAACCTACAGAATGGGAGAAGATGTTCACAAACTATATACTCAGCAAAAGTCTAATATCTAGAGGCTATAAGGAACTTAAATCAAAGAGCAAAAAATGAATTTTCATTTCCATATCCTGGCAGGGAATAGAGAAGCAGGGATGACATCTCTGGCCATAGTGAGCAGCACTGATATTTTTTAGCATCTAAAGGAGGATGTTAGACTGCATGTAAATCAAGTGATAAAGCTGCACTAAAGATGAACTTTGAACAGGTTCACAAACAGGAATCAAAGTTGAAGTCTCACTATAAAAAAGTGACTGTATTGCTGCAACCTCATGTGGTACATAGAAGAACTTTAGCCAAGGCTTGGAAAAGAGAAATCCAGCTGGAACCAGAAGAAAGATTATTCTCTTAGCATGTGTGTAAAATTTGTTCACAAGGTTTGTGTTGAAAAGAAACTCTAAACTTATGTTAGAACACTACTGTATTGTTTTTAGGGATTGTTTATTTGTTGTTTATTTGTATTTTTCTTAAGTAAATAACAGGAAAAAATATATATATTCCTGATTTTGGAATTTGGATTTGATCATTTTCAATGATTCATGAGGTTCCAAGTTCAGTTGCCATTATTTCTAGAATTTGAACAACAAAGTGTGTTCTACCTGACCATTTCAGTCAAGTGTTTGGTATATAAAGTGAACAGACCCACATGAAAATTGGTCTATGAGCAATATTTATTTCTGATCTCATGTGTTTTTAAAACACATGTAAACGCGCGCGCGCACACACACACACACACACACACATCCTACTTAGAGTAGGCTGCCATTAAATTTAGTCTGGGAAACTAACATAATCACTTTTACGATAGTTTTAGATCTTGGAACTGTATCTAATACTAAGCATTTAAACTTTGAGCAGAAGACAGAAAGAAAGAAATCATATTCTGAATTTATTTGCATCTTCTTGGCTAGACTAAGACACTGTACTTTTCTGCCAAACAGAGTGATAGTAAGTGGATGCATTTCTAGGGTCCTCCACACTTTCTTATTTTCGAATGTACCAACTATTAATCATATGAAATTTCAGCTTAGATTATCCAAAATCCCTAGTGTACTGAAAATCTTTAATATGGTCTTTCGATAATATAGATACTAAGTGAAGTAAGGCTGCCTCTGAGATGAAAGTGGTGCATGCACATTGACTTCTGGAAACTGCCTTCAAAGCAGCACTACTTTGTACATTGTATTCTTCCAAACTGTCTCAAGTTAGCAGCTGCCTCATTGAAAGTGGTGTATCTGTGACAGAATTCTTTCTAATGGAGGAAAGGTCAGATACAGTGCAGTACACACCATTAACAATAAATAATCACGATTCCACTTTGGGATAAATTCTGCTACCATGTATTAAATATTATGAATATATCTTTATCATAAACTTTGTGTCATGGTTGTTTTAAAGACACCAGCTTTTCTGCTCTATACTGTTCAGCTTTCAAGAAGGTGAAACCTTTACCTCCCCTCTCAGACAAATAAACGATGGAGTGTTATGTGAGAGTTTGTGCCTAACGATTTCCGTTTATGGTAAAATTTGCTTTAATAAAATGTGTCCTTCAATTTTAAAATGTTCTTACATGTTGCTTGATGAGAATCCTTGTGATCCACATCTGAGAAATGAGGGACTAAATAATTTCAGATTCCATCTTGCCCTCCGTGGCAGCTTTGCAGGAGGGGAAATGTAACCTCTGGGGTGTATGGTAATAAGATTTTCATTTTGTACTATCAATCTCCCTAAAAGAAAGGGATCAAAGATTGTTTAAGCAAAAGATTGTCCTAATTTTCATCTTAAATATGAAATTTCGAAATGTAGAATATTTGTCATTTAATTTGCAAAAGTATATGATAAGAAACATCAAAATGGCTGCTAACTAAAAAGATTTGAAGAGCAGGGAAACCAAAACATTTTCAGTTTTACTCAATGTAACTGTAATGCAGTTTCAGATTTTGAAATATCAATATATCTATACATGAATTCGACCCACATACTATTATAAACATATGTTGAGATTATTCTAATATTTAATTAAATCTTGTTTCGGTTGGTAAATTAAAAAGTCAATGAGGGATACTTCAAGTTCTAAGTTAGACTTACCAATGGTTATAGTTTTGGAACTAGCTGAAATTAATGATGAGTTGGAAACAAGGAATATTGGTATTGATTTTACTGTCTTATCTTGGAGAAGTTTAGGCTAGTAAAGCCGTTGTAATTCTAAATGTCTAAATTCTAAAATGTCCTAGAGTATAACTGAATAAAATTTATGTACCACATTTGACAGTCATAATCTTCCCTTGAAGTTCCACAGGTTGCTTGTTTAGCAATACCCCTTTTAGCCTAATCCACTCCTCATTCACCACTTCTTCTATCCCCACTCTTGCCCACTTTCCACAACCATCACCTAAACCAAAGGTCTCCCGGAAATAACTGCTACAAAATATAACTTGTTAACATTGTAGCTAGCATTGCTATAAGTCTTGATAATAAGGTTTAATTTTTAGAGAAATTATATGATGTAATAAGTGTAATGAACATTATATATAAGAATGATACAATTTATTCCAAAATATCAATTTCTTACTGATTGCACACTAGGCATGTACATAAAATTTATTGCATTAGCCAGAAAACCAAAACCAGTGGGAGTGTGAAAGGAGAGGAGGATGGTATTTACTGTTTTACAAGGTAGAGACTTAGTATTCTTGATTACAAGACTATTCTCTGCTTCAGGATCAATGTCCATTCCTAGGGCATAATACACTAAAACCCTGTTTTAAACTTCTGACAATTATTGACATACTTTCTGATTACAGTGGTTCTTCTGCTAAAAACATGACTATAATTCCCAGAGTCTACTATTTTTTCCTTCCTCCTTTGGGAGAGTTTCCCAGTGTGCCTTCATTTTTGGAAAGAGGATGGTGACTGGTCAGGAAAAATGTTTCTTGGGCTCTTTGAGGACTTTCAGCACAAATCTGTACTCCTCCCTATGTCAGTTTTCTCCTACTGCCCCACCCTCATTCTCTACTTGGCTCCATTCCCAGTCCTATCCCATTCCCACTTCATTTGAGTTTGTAACTTGTACATAAAATTTCATATGACTTTAATTTTCTTACTTGATACTTTTACAGGTATGGCATTATGCAAATTTAGTTAGTTTTTTAAAATGTTTGCCATAATTCATGTATTTCGCAGCAGTGAACATGAGTTGACACTGGATATTCCAAATGGGGCATTCAATTAACCATTATTTTTTTAGCTCTTCCTATCCTAATGCAAGTAACATAAGAAAAAAAATCATAGTATAATCTGGGGCATATGTAAACAAATATTAAGGAAAATATTTTTGTAATGGATCAAAAATTACATATCACATAATATAACAACACTGCTATAATACAGTTACTTGAATTAGTTTGTTTTCTTTTAATGTCATATTTAAAAATTCCTTTGTTGAGTAATTACTGTATCATCCCATTTATATGAGATGCAAGAATCAGCATATTTAATCTATAGTAATGGAAATCAGAAGAGTTGTTTATGGAGATTGGAGATTAAATGCAAGAATTCAGCAGGAAACTTTCTGCGGTGATGGGAATGTTCATTATTTTTATTGGTTACACAGATAAACATGTATGTTAAAACTTATTGAATCATACACATAAAATCAGTATATTTCACTCTGTAAATTGTACCCTATTAAAATATAAAAATTTCATTGGTTAACTGTAATATTAATTTGTAAAAGTATCAGTTGAGTATCTTCTTCCACCATGTTATGTGTTTTTAATTGTTTTAGCCATTTTCAAACAGTAGAAAATGTTCTCTTTATTTAGATTTGAAACAATAATTTTATTGTATGTAGTATTTCTATTTATCTTATTTAAAATAACCAATTAATATAATTTTATATAATTAATATATTTTAATATAATTAATATATTTATTATTATATAACATTAATATAATATATTAATATATTTTAATATAATTAATATATTTATATAATTAATATTTTTTATATAATTAATATAATTTCTTAAGAGATATTCCAGGTAGAACATTTTGCTTTTTCAATAGTACTTTTTTCCACCTCTCACTATTTTGCTATCTTGGCAGTGCCCGATAGCAGTCCTTTGATTTCCTCTTATGCACAGAAAATGTTCCCAGCACATTAGATAATGAAATATTCCATACTGAATAGTCACATTTCAGTCTCAAGCACATAGTAGGCATTCTGGGTAGCTTGCTATTATACATTTAATCAAGAAATTTCTGGAATCCTTTTGTAATATATATCTGGGAAAGATGCAAAAGATTGCACAGAAAATGTTCCCAGCACATTAGATAATGAAATATTCCATACTGAATAGTCACATTTCAGTCTCAAGCACATAGTAGGCATTCTGGGTAGCTTGCTATTATACATTTAATCAAGAAATTTCTGGAATCCTTTTGTAATATATATCTGGGAAAGATGCAAAAGATTGCAGAAAAATTTCCCAGAGCAGCATCTTGGAAAATTATATTCTGAATAAGTATTAGTAAACAAATATGACTATATTTGAGACACATATGAGATGCTAGGTATAGACAACATTGTTTTTAAAACCATTTCATCGTAAAGACAAAGACATAGTTACCTTAAACTTCTGTGATGATCACAAAATGGTGGCGGTTATAGTGCTAACTCTAGGCCATTCACTTACTGAGCTCTTTTAAACATGTTATTGCATTAATCTTCTGGATGGCTAAGGGAGATAGATATTGTTGTATTTATTATAAAAAATGGAAACTGAATCATAGAGAAGCTAATCAATGTGGCTTGGTTTTTTATAGTCCTTTTAGTAGAGCTGCAATTAGGATACAAGTCCTCTAAAGAATCTTCATGAAAAATGGATCCATGTTTGTAGAAAGTAAAGTGCAGACATCTGAAAAGTCCTGCTCACCTCATCCTGCTAACTGCCTCTTGAAGTCTTTCTATCTGGTCACATAAAAGCAAACAGCAAAGCATCTGCAAAGAGATAGCTTAAGGCCAATTATTGCAGAGAAAGGAGAAGCATAAGGACCCTAGAAAGAGATAAGAAAAAGTTTATTTGAAAAAGCAGAAGTGGTTTTGGGAGGCTGTGTACCATTTATCCTAATTATTAATGTAGAATTTTCTTAGTGGAACCTGGGTGTTTAGCAAGGTGTTTATATACAGTGGGAGAAACAATGAAGTACTTAATGACAGTCTTATTTATGGGACCTTATAATAAGTTGAAGAGAGATATCTGGATAATATTAAAAAGTAACATACTCATAGTAAAAAGCAACTATGGATTAGTATCACATAGATCATAGTTTTCCAGGAATTCTGAGGAAGGAAATATTTTTGGGGATCCAAGTCCACAGAAGGCTGAACTTCGAGGAAGGAGGTAGGCTACATGTATAGAGACAAGATTAGGATTATAAAGTAGATTGGGAATGAAAGAAGAGAACATATAGGGGACTGGAAAGGAGGATTTGAAATTACAGTACCTGTTTTTCTTGAAAACTTTGAGTCACCACTGGGTAGCAATAACAGAAAGCTTTCCTTTCCGTAAGACCTGGGAATGTGATTGTTGCTTTAATTCTGCTCAGGGGAATTAGCATGTGTTTGTAAAGCTTATTAGAGGTGCACGTGTGTGCGGAAAACAAAATGAAACACTGTGTCTGTGTTGACAAGAACTGTCTGTAAATGTCTAGTTTTGGACTGCATCCATTCCTTTTGACTTCATAATTCTGGCATATGCACCACAGGTTAGAAAACATTACTAAAAGTTGCAAAGCAATAGTTTTTAATAGAAAAGGTACAAATATATTTTATTAAGTAAAATGGTAAAAATTCTACATGGAAAAATGTGGGATAGCCTCCTTTTAAATTATTTGCATAAGATATTTAGAAGACTATTAATATTTTTATACTAAAAAATATTTAGGTTCTTATTTAAAAGGTAGTGTGGAAAAGTAGGTAAAAAAGAAAAATAATAATTACTCACAACATTTCTCTTCAAACACAACCTCTGTTAAAATTGTTTTGAATGTCTCTCCAGTCTTCTTTTCCTGTAAAGAAAAATTTAGAGTACTAAGATAGGAATGGATTTATTTTTGGAAACTATATATTTGTCTGACTAAAGTAATCCATGTATAAGGAAAGAACAAAAACAATTTCAACTTTTTTATAATTCTCCTATATGGAGCTCTAAAGATATCTGTGACTTTGTACATAGAAAAATCTTTGGAAAAGTTTATACCAAACTATTAACAGTGATTCTCTACCGAGAGAAGGAGTTTGGTATAGGGAGATAGGAAATATGTGTGTACACACACACACACATACACACACAGGCACACACAGACCCCTTTCTTATTGGAAGCATCACATACTACTTGTGAAGCTAAAAAAAAAAAAAAAAAAAAAAAAAAAGATCAAAAGCTAGCACCTGAGCCCTTGATTGTGAATTATTTTTCTGACTTAACAGTTTTATATGAAAATAAAATTAATAGCTAAATATTTTATAGTATATAAATATATAAAAATCATTTTATCCAAGTGTCTTAACTAAGAGCTAGTAAGGGTAAATGGAAAATATTCTTTAGTAGAGTAATACTCATCTCCGCATCATTGCCTGTCTGCATTGAATGTTAGCTTCTACTAACATAGCAAGGTCACTAATTTGAAAACACTGAGTGTAAAGTGAGTTTGGATTCATAGGAGTTTACATATTGGCTAAATATATTAAAGCTTTTTGAAATGGTCAAATACATGTATAACCTTACTAAATTCTTTAAACGAATATGAAATAGATTGTAACATTTTTACCAGGTAGAGAAATGATGAGGAAGATGGTTGTTAGCCATAGATGATTTTGCCCGCCAGAGTACATTGGCGATGTCTGGCAATATTTTTGGTTGCCACAACTGTGGGAGGGTGCTACTGGCATCTAGTGTGCAGATGTCAGGGCAACTGCTAATCATCTTATAATGCACAAGACAGTCCCCACAGCAAAGAATTATCTGTTCATAAGGAATTATCTCCTCATAGCCAATTTAACTATACTTTATTATCTTGATTTTTAACTGTTTTCTTGTACTTTCTTTTTTGTTTTAATATAGTTTTAGTTAGAGTTATTCTTAAAATTTCAGGCTTTTAAATGCATATATACAAATAAAAATATGTGTAATATAGACATGAGAGTGACAAGTTAGAACTCACCAACACCATAATTCCAACTGTAAATTAACACAACTATGGGAATATATATATATAACTTTAAAATATACATGCCTTTTATGTATATTAAATACATATATATATAGCTTTAAAATATACATGCCTATGCCTCTTAGATTCATCAATATTTTAATTTTAAACTTTTATTATACAATCTGTTGAGTATCTTGCTTCAATCTAGGTTGGTTACTGCCAAGAACTGATGCACAGTTGTCTTCCTGAGACATCTTTCAGTGGCTTTTCTAGGTGGAATCCAATGTTGCCTAAATCTTGTATCTTTCTCTTTTAGGTTAACCCTCTTGTTTTGGTGATACGAGGATTCTAGCATCTTCTTAATACATTTTGTTAAATTTTCTGATTTCTTTTTTATCCCCAAATGTCTTTACAATAACATAATAATTGATTGATTTTTTTTTTTTGGTCCTTCATAACCATTCCTGCAAACTTTTAGAATCTTTTCATTTGATAGACTTTCTATTCTGTAGTTTGTGTCCTTTGGGCCTTGGAAAATTTCCCATGACTTTTTTGAAATAATGCAACCTCTATTTTCTCTTGTATCTCTTTTTGAAACTGTATTGTTTGGATATAGGACTTCCTATGTTAGGTCTCTTATATTAATCTTTTATGGCCCTAAGTTTGACCTCTTTGCATTTTTTATTCTATCTTCTGAAAAATTTCCTTAATGTTATTTTACAACACATCTATGGAAATTTTTATTTTTGTAAATGCTCTGAATTTTTAAAAGTTCATTCTTAATATCTTTTTAATATCCTCTTTTCTACATCTTTCCTTTCTGTGGATGCAATATTAGCCTAATTAGAAAATTTTTATCTTCCCAGGTTATCTGTTACTCTTGTTTAGTACAAATTTTCCTATAAGTTCGTGGTTTTTCTAAACGTATGATCATATATTTGTTTCTTCATTTATCAAGAATGATGTTTAAGAAGGTTATTGTGGGCTTCATATGTGTTAATGAGGCATTTGAGTTAACGGGCTTTGCCTTCACATGGGTTGCTGACTATGCATGTAGGGGGATCTCTAAGTGACAGAATAGTGAATTCTGTCCTCTCAGCCATTTACGAGAAGTAAAACTGTAGCTGCTGTGGTCTTCGTGTAAAAGAGTGGAGAAGGAATGTCATCCTTATTTTTCTCTCCTCTTAGGGAGTGCCTGGCCTAGAAAGTCATGCTACAATTAGTTCAAAGAAACTTGTGTTACAGAAAGCAGTGGCTTCAGCTGTCTTTTGGGACCAATTAACTGGCATAATTAAGTGAGAGGCCTAGGTTTCTACAGGTCCATAAGTCTCCTGAGCCACTTAATATTAGCAACACTCACATACATGCTCTAACCTGTGGATTTACTGCAATTGGTACTTTCCTTCCTCCATCCAGCTTTCAGAAGAAGGCTAATGTTTGAGAAGGAGAATTTGAGGATGTTAATATAATGCAATAAATATCATCTAAAAGTTCCAGAGAAGGAAAATTGAAGGTAATATGAAAATAAGTTGAAGCCAACTTGCATGGACATGAAAATTTTCATGATAAGTAGATATAAACAATGCATAGGTGTTAGTTTTCATTGAAAATGACAGCTGCTACTAAAGCATTTGTTTTAGGTACTCAACTAGGGAATCAGGCTGCTTATCTGTGGCCTAAATGATAGATTATAGGGATGAGTGGTAGGCAAGTAAACAAAAAGGCTAGGCAAAAACTCCTCAAACATTGAGAAAATCAGTTGATTGGTTTTATAACTTAGTTGTGTACAAAATAGTTATAGTTTTGGAGTGGTATTTGGAATTTGGGAAGATAGGGCAGAATTATAACAGTGGTTACATTCATAGAGATTCAGGGCTCTGGTTCCTTGGGTCAGACAAACCTTCTATCCAGTACCCTGGATAGCTCCCAGGGATGGCAGTTGTAAAGTCTTCAGGTTTCCATTGGATCCTCTCAGATAATGGAATTCTCTCCACATGCTCTACTTAGTCACTAGGAATCAGGTTATCACCCTCATTTCACTTATGAGGTTTTGCTTTTCTCATCAAAGTTGAAAGACTATCTTTAGGACGGACCTTAAACTCTACAGAGTATCCAAAAACTTTAGCAAGCTTGCTGGGGAAGAGGAAGTGTATATTCTTCAAATCATGTAATTATTTATCTTCTAAAGTTTCTATTATTTGGGAGTTAGAGACTTAAATAATCAGCTCATGGAAAATGTACTGAATCTTACTTCAAATTAAACAAATGTGAACTAAAGCTGCATTCATTTTTTGTTCATCTCTTCGGGAGACATGCAGATAATACTATCTGCTAACTGGGAAGGTTTGGGGAAACAAGTCCTTATATGCAGTCAAGGTTGTGAATTTCAATTGCTAAAAGATAATTTGGATATTCATATGTATAAATATAGATTGAATCAGTAATTATAGTATTCTAAATTATGGAAATGATTAGAAAATATATAAAAGGAAATATAAACAGTAATTACAGGCTTTTAAATTATCTTCAAAAGCTTAAATTACCCCTAAACAGATTATTGTTTTAAAAAATTATGGCATATTCAAAAAATATTAAATATCTAAGCATTTAGATATATAACTATAAAAATAGACATACAAAGATACTAATGTAAAATCATTCATAATTTGTTTGAAAACATAATATTTTGTGTGAAAATTACAAAACACACACATACACCTAGTGCATATATTTGTAACTAGGAAGAAGACTTAAATGATGTGCAACAAAATTGAAACAGTGCATTTGTATGGTAAGCTCTGTATGATATTTACTTTATTGAGTATATGTGCAATTTTCAAATTTCCTGCAATAATCAAGTATTAATTTTGAAGTAAATACATTATAAACGAGTATTTTATTTATATCAGTAAGTTCTTGTCTTCTTTAAAGCATGCTGATTATCTACTGTGTTCTAGACACTGGATTGGGAATCAGCAGCAGTGATATGGTTCCTGAAGTTATAGAATTCACCATCTAAGAGAAGGCAGCAAAGAAGAGAAAACAAAAATAGCACAATAAAATATATAACAAAAAATTATAAGCTGTATTATGGACATGTAATAAGAGCAATGACCAGTGATGTGCTGCTAGAAGTTTAATTGGCTTTCCAAAATGGATGAATGAATGAATAATAAGAGCCCAGATTTGTAACATTTTCTAACTTATGTGATTTAAATACTTTCACATTGGCCAATTTCAAGCTACCAATTTGTGACTACGGGATATGGCATTGAAAAGAAATGCCCACAGTTGGCTTTGGTAAGCCAGGATCAGCTGTTCCAGCACACTACTAAAAGTAGGGGAAAAGTGCTAGAGAGTCAAAGGGTGGGAGGAGAGGTCAGAGAACTTTGAAAGGAAGTGACATTTTAGTCAAACCATGAAGGACGAGCAGTAGATACAGGCAAGGGAATGACAGTCAAAGCATCTGAGAGGAGAGAGAAACTCAGTTGAAGGGTGGCAAGAGAGAACAGTCTATGTGAGCATTAATGATGACTGTACTGGAATGGTGACGATAGGTTTTGAGAGCATTTAGAGCATTATTGCAGTTAAATTATAAGAACAAATATGTTTCAATATATATGTGACTTCTAAGTTTCCTTCCAAATTCAAAATGGTATGGATATCAAAAGTATTAATCAAGCTCAAGTAACCTGGATGCAAGCATTCAGTTTATATTCTACCTTAATTACATTTAAAATGTTGCAAATCTGAGCATTTAAAGTGTTATATGGACACAAATGGGCAAAGTGAATGGCAGCCACTATCCAAATGTGCTCTTTTCCCAAGGATCAGTGATTATAATATCAAAATAAAAATGTTATTTTATTTTTTTATTTACAGCAACTGTGTCAGAGGTAAGCAATATATTATCAGCAGCAGCAACAACTGTCAAAAAGAGAGTAAAATATTGAATAAAAGTAACTTTGCCTCCCCCCACCATCAGGCAGATGTCAACAGTAAAATTTTAAAAAGAATTCAGGTTGTGATATCTTAATTCCTGAGATTCCTCACAGATTTATAATGCAGTCCCCTTGAAGATGCTAAATAAAGCTTTCTTTACTTAGCACAGGTGGCAGAAGACACTGTTTTTACAGAATCAACATAAATTTCCCCCTTCTATGTTAATATTGTCTCCTCCCAGTTTTCTAATATCCATATTTGCCCCAGGATTAGATTTAGGATAGTTTAGGAAGATGATGTTCCATGAGTTAAGATATTTTGTTTGATATTCTTACCCATATCTATTTCAGCAACACCATTCAGAAAGTTACAGAAGATTCTAGAGACATGGTAACTGTTCATGCTTGGTCCCCTAAACTCTCATCCCCAGAAGAATGATTTCCACTGTTAAGAAAGGAGTTAGAGTTTGGTAATTATTCTTGTCAGTTCCTAAGCTCCTCCGGGATAGAATACGAAATTTTAGTGCCACCATCTTGTACTATTGTTGGTGGCTTGATCCCCCAAAAAACTAATTTTTTACATCTGGAGAATTTGCTCTGCTTAGATGAATATTACAAAATGTCTACAGAGGTAATTTTTGGTGCTTCAATTACAGCTTTCTTCCCTTTATTTTCCATGTAGGAAAATACAGCCTTCATTACAGCCTTTATTTTCTGATGACAGACATCATCTTCTGTTTGTTGCAGCTACATCTATTTTGTATGTTGGAAGCAATTGGGGATGGTTGTTCCATGAGAATACTGATTCTCTGGTTAATTGCTAAGGATAAATTCATGGTGTTTTGCTCTTTGGTAGACTGACAGGGACTGTAACATTCATCTGAAAAGGCATGGCCCATCTGAAGTCCTGTGGCATTGTTTTCCAAGAGAGAAGACTACAATGGCATCTGGGCAACAGGGCCTCTGCAAGCTCTCCATTTGTGGAGCTTGTTCTCTGTCCAGGGGCACAAGATTGAGGATGAAAACGGAGACTGAATACAGCCAACTCTCTGAAGATGGTCTTCTGCCTGGAAGTAGGCCTCTAAAGCCAGTGGGTGGTACCACAGGTCAGAAGATATCTTGGCCATCTTCCAGCTTGTTGGCAGAGGTACTCAATTAGGAATATTAAATAAAGATTGGTGAAGATATTGAGCAGTTGGAACAGCTGCCCTGTTGGAAACTACCCCAGTAGAGAGGAGCATGAGTATCCCATGAGAAACAATTCCAAGCTTTGGAGAAGTGGAGAGGAATGAGCTAAGACATGCTACGGAGCCTGAAACAGCTTACAAGAAATAGAGTGAGGCCTTCCTGGCTTAGACAAGGGATTTGGCAGCTTATGCAGTTTCACACAGAACCCATTTGGAGATTCACCATTGTCTTAAATTTTCCTGTCCACTGGTCTCAAAAGTTCTCCAGCTTGTACATAATGGTGTCAGAAGTGAAGTGGAGTGAGAACCCTTGTCTGTGTCAGCTGCTGCTGCTGATCCAGACACATGATGCTTTCTTTTTTTCTTTCTCTAGACCATATCCCTCACCTAACTGAGAGGAGCATATTGCCCAGGCTTCCTCAGGCCCGCGGGGGGAGATGGATGGCACCATCCATTACTTTTTAATAATACTGTAATGAACAACATGAATCTTTGTTATAATAGCCAAACTATACAATTGTCTGGTCTTGGGTTTGATAGAGGCCTTGGTTGATTAACCTCAGCTGAAAAACAACACGAAAAGATTATTTACAATACGATGATACTGATTATTTACAATATTTCAATACATCAAAGTATTGAAAGAGATTTTTTTTCCTGTAGAGTGGTGACTTTGTGAAAATTCAGCTAAATTTTTATTTAATAATTTTAATTCCAGTAGTATAATTCAATTACTCCTTTATTTTCTTCCATTATTCTGTGGCTGTTGAGCTATGATAGCAACAGAATATAGAATTCACATGAAACATGGCAACATAAAATGAGGGAATCATAGGAAGATCCAAAATCAGAGTACCCTGAGACACTAGATTGGAATTGAAAACAGGCCTTGGTTATATCCTTCATTTTGTGCCAAACTTAAATAGGGTAAACTATGTTGTAAACATAAATTATACATGAATGATTACTACCCATATGGTTAAAACCAGGGTTTGTATGATTCAAAATTATACTATATATAAGAGGAATCTTCATGTTATATGCAAGAACACTTGATTGCTGGACCTTCATTTGTTAGAGGCAGTAAAAATCACAAGACATATATCTTACCTGTAGTTTTCTAGCTGTCATATGATATATTTGTGTGTTGGGGATAGGAGAGAGTGTTTTTTAAAAAGGCATGAAAAGTTCAATGTAAGTACTTTTAACTTGTGCTTTCTGAAATGTCCTGAAAAAATTCAACATGAATAAAAAATGTAAACCTGAAATTTAAGTTTGTTCATTGTTATTGCTTGAGGGTGCCCTTATTATATCTGGCTAAGCTTAAAAGAACTATGAGAGGAAAGGAAGTAGGAGAAAGGAAAAGAAAAATGAAAACCTATGTTCCTAAACTGCCCATAATAGGCAAAATATCATTAACCTTTTCTGGAAGATAATCTTACTAAACTTATTTATCTGATTTTTTTTTTTTTTTTGGTGATTGACTTTTAGCTATTTCTTCTTTTATCTCATATGATACCTCTGTTTCAACTATAAATTTCCTGAGAGCAGATTCCTTAGAGACATGTGTAACCATCATCAGTGTGGCTATGTTACATAACAATAGTTGATTTAATTATGCCATAACATAGCATTTCCATCTTATCTTTTGATAAAAATATATTCTTATGGACATTCATGATATGTGGTAATCACTATCCATTATAGTATGAAAATTTATATTTTGCGATATGTGGATTTTTAAAGGAACTTGTCAGTTCTGATGTGTGGAAAATTCTCCAGCCATATGAAAGGGATGAGATTTAATGTTGATTTTAGGGATTTTTTTTTTCATCCAGCAGAGCACAAGTGATTTATCACCCAGGGCTTGATTAAGTAATACTTTCATTCATTAACTGTTAAATGTGTTATGAAAGATGTAGAAATAAATAAGACAATTTCTCCAGTCAAGAAGTTCATAATCTCATGAAGGTGATTAACGCTATAGTAAACATGATGACAATGATGATGACCATAGAGAAGGTGGAGAAGGAAAGGTAGAAAGAAGAAAAGAGGTGAAAGGGAAGCAAAGAAGGAGAAAAGGAGAAGGAAATGATATAACATGCATTAACTATATACATGCCAATTCTTGAGCTAAATACATCACATGGATATTTTTTTCCTTTTTTTTTTTTTTTTCTCAGTGTCCTTGGAGGGAAACTTATTATTCCCCTTTTACAGATGAAACTAGTTTCCAAAAATTGAATAAGTTACTTAGAGTTACAAAGTTGGCAATCTGACTTCACAGCTTAGATTTAAATTTATGCTATCTCTATCTTTCTTAGTATGACATAGTGATTAAGAGAGCAGAGACTGTGGGGTTAGAATTCTAGGCAATTATGCCTAATTGCCAACAGATTGGGGAGTTTAGTTTCTATTTTTATGTTCTATCACCATTTTACCTTATATGTGCTTGTTGATTCATTACAAAATCTTTCTTTACCCTTTAAGTACTAATGATTTTTGTGTCACATTTATTGTTCATAAAGCACTGAGGAAATTAAGTTAAAACAAGAAAAGAAAAAATATGTATTTTTGGCAGTTGTACTATTCTTCCTTTGGTTTAACAAGGTAGAACTTGTTACTTGGGCATTGGCCCTTAACTGTAAGCCTTTATTCAGTCACTATGCTTTCTAAATATTCAAAGGGCTGCAGTTTGGGGTCCCCCCGAATGTGCTAAAATTTATTAAGCACATAATACGACTTTTGGTGTTGAAAGTTATATTGGGACAGCCAAAGAGGTCCTTGTATGTCCTTGTCATGCCAATAAATCCAGCCAGAAAAACTATTTTTAATAGTTGCATGAGTAACTGGTATTTTTAAGAAGACACCCACACAGAGGGAAGAGGTATAGACAAACATCAGATTTTCAAGGACTCAACAGAGAAGTTTGCTTTTTCTGGTAAACTTCACCTGCAGTCTAAGCAAGGAGGCCAGTGCTGAGTCTGCAATAGCACCGCATGCTTCCTTTATGTATTGTGTGGGATCTGATAAATTTTTCAGGATTCAGTCCAGCTGTGCTCTCATCACATTGATTTAATGGCCCTTAAGAGAAACCATAAAAGTGCTTTCTGGTTAGTGAGACCCAGCTGTTTCTCGTGGTATTGCATAAGACAGCAAGCTGAGTTAGCTATAGATTAATGATATTAAAAATTCAGCTTTTCCCTTAACATTTTCTTTTCATACCAGAAAAGACTTGGAGCAAATATGTGATTTGTTCAGTTAGGTTGTTAGGCCCCAAAGGAAAGCACCTAAAGAAATTATCTGATTTGATCTAAAAAAAAAAAAAAGCTGTTAATAATTAGAGCCCCCCAATGAACACTGAGTCATATTAACATATCTGGGGTGTGTGTGTGTGTGTGTGTGTGTGTGTGTGCGCGCGCGTGTGTGTGTGTTTCCAAAGGGCGATGTGAAGGCCAATGGCTGGAAGGGAGGGCTCTGTTTTCATTACCAGGCAACAGTGCAAGAAGCCAACAAAATTATTTGA
Organism: Macaca nemestrina; assembly: GCF_043159975.1. Classification (NCBI taxonomy): domain Eukaryota; kingdom Metazoa; phylum Chordata; class Mammalia; order Primates; family Cercopithecidae; genus Macaca; species Macaca nemestrina. The sequence continues at coordinate 31,279,966 of NC_092129.1, forward strand.
GGATTATCAGGCTCTCTGATGAGGTTAAAAACATTGAAAGTCGGTACAACATGAATAGCTGTGTAGATTTACAGTGTCATTCATGTCATCTGAGCCCTTTGGTTTTCTGCAAGCAGAAGGACGGTTGTACTACCAGGCAATCTGTTACGTATTAAGCTGGGGTATGAAATAGTCTGTATTGAAAATGTTTCTGCTCAAAAGCAGACATGAAGCACTTAGAACTTTTTCACTTTAGGTACTTTCAGTCAATGAAGTACTCAGAAGTAAAATGTTTTTTCACCCCCGTTAAAACAATGAGGAAGATGAGAATGGGAAGGGTTAGAAAGAAAAGTATTAATTTAAAAACCATTATTTTAGTATTAACCAAATTACAGCTCCTAAATTCAAGGAGTGAAGTGTGTAGTCACTGAAACTGAAGTCAGGAGACAAATTGCTGGAGAATTACAATTATTATTTGCCTAATTTTTGTAATCAACTCTGATTGCAACAGCCCTTTATTTAAATAAGACCACATGGAAATGATTTATTGTTTGTGATTGTAGGGTCACAGAATGTGAAAGACCCTACACTGCAAACGATTGCAAACTTGAAAATTAGATAGAAAATAATTTTAGCTTAGACAGAAAAGAATTATTTTACACTATCAGTAGAAAAGATGTTGCTAAGCAAAGAACTATATTTTCATAGTTTTTTTAATTTAGAAACATCCATTCTAATATAGAGCTATTTATATATTCTTATTTAGTTACTAATGTTCTCAATAAAAAACTTGATTTTAAAATAGTTAAACATTGTATATTTCAAATTTAAGGATTCTTTTCTTCCACCAGTTTCAGCATTAAACATAGTTTTGTGTTTTTTAAAGGTTGTTTATGGTTTAAGTTAATTGTTATTTTAAAATAATACCTGTTGAATATTTATGGGAAGTTCAATGATAAAGAAATTTATGGAGCTATTCTCCTGATGGCAATAAAATAACATATTTGTATAAAACTAAGTAATGATTCAAGATCATATATATCCTTCAGTGTTTTTCCTTGGGAAATTGAACATAGTTGTTAGTATCCTTAACAGATACCTACAGATAGAACTGAAGCAAGAGAGATGCTATTACTTGGGGTATTTTAAGGTCAGTATTTCAGTACTTGCTGTTTTTTATTACTTGTCATGTAGACCAGTTCTTCTCTACTGAATAACATTAGCTTGAAAAATGAAAGGTTTGATGTCCTAAATAGACAACAATAACCAATATCTTAACTTTGCCAGACACTTCTGTGGGAAACACTAAGTATGTCAGTTTTGCCATTCTTACATCTCCAGCCAATGCACTAAAGGCAACAAGTAGTGTTGCTTGGTCATGATGTGGGAGTGTTGAGAATATGACATCCCTTGGTTCTACTGATTGCCAAAAGAGCCAAGTTTTTTTTTTTTTTTTGCCTCCAGGGGAAATGCAGCTTAGGCTTTCTGTAGTTCTCTGTGGTTTGCATTCAGTCCTAAATTCAGAGTCCAGGATAAAAAAGTTATTGTCAACCAACAGCAGGCAAATCAAAAAATGCCAGGCTGATGTAACACAGGCTTCTATTTCACTTCAGAATGAAAATTTAATGTTTTTTGAGAGTCTGTTACAGAGCAATTCATTATGGTTATCTTATGAATGATGGGTTCAGAGAACTATTGTTGTGCTACATATTTTTGTGGCTATTTCAGAAAATGCATTACAAGAGGCAAACAGCCAACAGCAAGAATCATGTTTAAGACTAAATTAGAAGTAGAACTGGTTCAGCACAAAATGGATTTTTGTTTATTTCTTTGGGTCAAAGGTAAAAGGCTGTGTCACATAGGGCATATGCTTTTGGGAAGGGTGCCTGGTTAGGCACTGTTTTGTAAAGGTATTTTCCTTGTCTTGTTTGCCCTTTCTGGGCAATCGAATATTTTATACTTTTTCTAGTTAGTATTTCTCTATATGCTCATTTTAAAATAAAACAATAGGAAAATAGAGAAAATTTGGAGGAAGGAAAAAGTATAAATGTAAACCCACAAACACAACTATTGTTTACACATTGATGTATCTCCTTCCAATAAATTCCTTTGTAGATAAAAGCTTTAAACACATGATATGATTATGATAGTAACAGATCAATGTAGAAACATATATAAGCATTGTTAGTACCAGATTAATACAAATTAAGCTTTGCTTAACTGTTGTCAGATTCAATAGAATCTGCTGACCCAAAATGTCTTCATATATATATATGTATATATATGTATATACACACATATATTGAACACACACACACATATACTTTTAAATTCAGGGATCTACTTACAGGCTTGTTACATACGTAAATGTGTGTCATGGGGGTTCGTTATACAAATTATTTCATCACCCAGCTATTAAGCCTAGTACCAATTAGTTATTTTTCCTGATCCTCTCCCTTCTCCCACCCTTCACCCTCCAATAAGCCCCAGTGTGTGTTGTTCCCCTCTATATATTGATATGTTCTCGTCATTTAGCTCTCACTTATAAGTGAGAACATTAGGTATTTGATTTTCTCTTCCTGAGTTAGTTTGCTAAAGATAATGGCCTCCAGCTCCATCCATGTTCCTGCATAAGACATGATCTTTTTCTTTTTATGGTTGCATAGTCCGTGGTATATATGAACCACATTTTCTTTATCCAATCCACCATTGATGGACATTTAGTTGATTCTATGTCTTTGCTATTATGAGCAGTGCTGCAATGAGCATACCCATGCATGTGGTTGAACTAATTTATACTCCCACCAAAGTGTATTATTATTTTTCTCCACAACCTCACCAGCATGTTATTTTTTGACTTTTTAATAATAGCCATTCTGACTGATATGAGATGGTATCTCATTCTAGTTTTGATTTGCATTTCTCTAATGATCAGTGATGTTGAGCTTTTTTTCATATGTTTGTTGGCTGCATGTATGTCTTCTTTTGAGAAGTGTATGTTCATGTCTTTGCCCACTTTTTAATGGGGTTACTTATTTTTATTCTGTAAATTTGGTTAGTTCCTTATAGATGCTGGATATTAGACCTTTGTCAGATGTATGCTTTGCAAAAATTTTCTTCCATTCTGTAGGTTGTCTGTTTACTCTGTTGAGAGTTTGTTTTGCTGTGTAGAAGCTCTTTAGCAAACATCTCTTCATATTTAGAAGAGACGTTTCCAGGTTCTCACTAACATTAATATTCAAATAATAATGCCCCAGAATCCCACATTATTCAATTAGTAGGAAGTCTTTCAGCAGGCTGCATTCCTGGAGTATTTCTGGGAGCATTCCTGGAAGAATGCTCATATGTTCCCATATCCATCCTTGTTTTCACTTGTCACCATAATGCTCTGTCTACTCTAAGATGTTGCTCATATGTTGCTGTCTTTTATCACCTTTAATCAGACTCCAGCCTGCATTCTGTCTGTCCTGACTGCTGCACTTCAAGAACAAACATTCTAAATTTCCCAAATAAGAGCTAATGTCAGTCAATTAACAGATAATAAAACTTTGTCAGAGTTTTGGGGTTACCAGAAAATGCAACATAAAAACGAAAAAAGGTTAGAAATATTTAAAATGCTACTTAATATTCTATTCAGGAAAACAATCTAAAATTTCTTATGTGCTTAATTTTGAGCTTTTAGGTTGTCTCAGTTTTTCACTTTTAAAAACAGTTCATGGCCGGGCGCGGTGGCTCACGCCTGTAATCCCAGCACTTTGGGAGGCCGAGACGGGCCGATCACGAGGTCAGGAAATTAAGACCATCCTGGCTAACACGGTGAAACCCCGTCTCTACTAAAAAATACAAAAAAAAATATTAGCCGGGCATGGTGGCGGGCGCCTGTAGCCCCAGCTATTCCGGAGGCTGAGGCAGGAGAATGGCGTGAACCCGGGAGGCGGAGCTTGCAGTGAGCCGAGATCGTGCCACTGCACTCCAGCCTGGGCGACAAATCGAGACTCCGTCTCAAAAAAAACAAAAACAAAAACAAAAACAAACAAACAAAACAAACAAAAAAACAGTTTATATATATATATATAAAATCTATCTATATATGTAATCTATATATATAGATGTAAAATTTTTATACTTCTATTTTGTATATCATCTCTGCCAGAACATATTCTTAGCTCTTAAAATCTATCAGAACATTTTGTGAGAAAGAAGTCCTATATAAAGAATTTCTAGATTCACTTATTTTATGGTTAGTGATAGTTTGTGCTGTTTCCAATTGATTTAATTTGATAAATTATATTTTCCTAGGAACTTGACCCTTTTATTCAAGTTTTTTAATTTACTGCCATAATCTGTTTGTGTTATTGTATTATCTGCTTCACATCTGTAGTAATTATTTTCCATTTTAAATTTTGACAATGTGTATGTATGGGCCCGTGTGTGTGTTTGCACTTTCTTATTGTTTTCTTTGATTGGTCTTCCCAGAGTTTTGTTAATTTTACTATGAAAAAAATTGCGTTTTTCTATATTACTAATGTTGGCTCCTGTTAATTTTTCCCTTTTACTACTTTCAATTTTTTTTAAATATTTCAAACTTCTTTATTTGAACATTTAATTTTCAGCCCTTATCCTTTTCTAATAAAAACCAGGCTATGCATCTATCCCCAAGCACTGCTTTAGCTGTTCACAGATGTTTTCATTTATGTTTTTAATATTATTCATTAAATTTAGAATATTATTTAGCTCCAAATATTTTCTAATTTCTATGACAATTTATACTTTCTTTTTTCCCCCAGTTTTTATTTAGAAATATCTGTCTTAATTTATGAATTTGAAATTTTCTAGTCATTTTTTACTATTTTTAACTTAGTCACACAATGAAATATATATTATAGTAGTATATATCATATACCTGTACATTATATATTATATTAAATATTATGCAGCCTATATTGTCCTATTATATGGTACATACATATATCAGTATTTGCTACTGGAATTTGGCGTGTGGTCTATTATGTGCTCAACTTTATTTTTATTTATTTTTTATTTTATTTTATTTTATTTTTATTATATTTTAAGTTCTAGGATACATGTGCTCAACGTGCAGGTTTGTTACATATGTATACAGGTGCCATGTTGGTGTGCTGCTCCCATTAACTCATCATTTACATTAGGTATATCTCCTAATGCTATCCCTCCCCACTCCTGGTTCCCCACAATAGACCCCGGTGTGTGATATTCCCCTTCCTGTGTCCAGGTGATCTCATTGTTCAATTCCCACCTATGAGTGAGAAGATGCGGTGTTTGGTTTTCTGTTCTTGTGATAGTTTGCTGAGAATGATGGTTTCCAGCTGCATCCATGTCCCTACAAAGGACACAAACTCATCCTTTTTTATGGCTGCATAGTATTCCATGGTGTATATGTGCCACATTTTCTTAATCCAGTCTGTCACTGATGGACATTTGGGTTGATTCCAAGTCTTTGTTATTGTGAATAGTGCCGCAATAAACATACGTGTGCATGTGTCTTTATAGCAGCATGACTTATAATCCTTTGGGAATATCCCCAGTAATGGCATGGCCGGGTCAAATGGTATTTCTAGTTCTAGATCCTTGAGGAATCACCACACTGTTTTCCACAATGATTGAACTAGTTTACAGTCCCACCAACAGTGTAAAAGTGTTCCTATTTCTCCACATCCTCTCTAGCACCTGTTGTTTCCTGACTTTTTAATGATTTCCATTCTAAGTGGTGTGAGATGGTATCTCATTGTGGTTTTGATTTACATTTCTCTGATGGCAAGTGATGATGCCTGTGCTCAACTTTTAAAAAAATGATTCATATATGCTTGAAAATACATAAATTCTATGGTGGTTCAGTATAGTTTTTAAAATATGTTTTTAATATCTCAAGTTTATTAATAATATCGAATTATTCTGGTTATTTATTATTTTGTCTGTTGTTTAGTCATTTACTGAAAAAGTTATGTTGATATCTTGCAATATGATAGTGAATTTGTATATTTTCCTCATTCTGAAAAAAAAAAGTCTGTGCTATTTTAATTTTATATTCAGTGCATGAAGGGTGAGATTGTTAAAAATTCTTCAATTTGTATGTTGAAAGCTTCATCATTATGCACTAACCTTCATCGCTTGCAATGTTTTTTAATTTCAAGTCTTATTACAAATATTAACATAGTTTCATTAATTTTATTTTCATTCGTATTTACCTGATATATCTTCTTTTGTTGTTTATCTTTCCTATCTATATCCCTGGTTTAGAAAAGTCTCCTACACACAGTATACAGACGGATTTTTAAAATTTTGAGTTTGACTATATTTGTCTTTTAATTTACCTTGTTGGGAATTCATCAGTTTTCTTGAATTTGTGGATTCATTATAAATTCTGATTGGACATATGTTGAATCTTCCCATCCTGGTCTCATATCTCTTATCTCCCTATTATATTTTACACCTCTGATTCTCTAAACTCCCTGTCTGATATTTCCTTCAGCTCTACTAGTTCAAGAATCCTCTCTTTGGCTATATCTATCTTCCATTTAATACATAACAGGAGTTCTTAATTTTAGTTACATAATTTGTATTTTTATTTCTAAATTTTCTACTTCTCTTCTATAAAAGCTATGCCTAGGCATTTGATGTTGTTGTTGTTATTTACACAGAGTCTCATTCTGTCACACAGGCTGGACTGCAGTGGTGCGATGATAGATCACTGCAGCCTCAACCTTCTGGGCCCAAGTGATCCTTCCACCTCAGCCTCCTGAGTAGCTCTGACCACAGGTATGTACCCTCATGGCTGGATAATTTTTAAAGAATTTTTTGTAGAGATGGGGTCTTCCTATGTTGCCCAGGTGGTCTCAAACTCCTGAGCTCAAGCAATCCTCCCACCTCTGCCTCCCAAAATACTAAGATTACAGGCGTGAGCCGCTGGGCCCAGCCTGCTTAGTCATATTTACAGTGTATTAATTATACTTAACAAATTGTATTAATTCTACAGCTCTGGTAGTTATATCTCTATTTGACTCTCCATCTAATTCATCACCTTTTCTTGTCCTAGCTGTGGCCCCAGGAAGATGGACTATATCACCTAGCTTCTTAGATGTCTGGTTTCTGGTTAGATTTGGTCATAGTTACTCACCAGTAGGGATTCAAGAGTGGGGTTAGATAGTGGAAAAATGTTTATTTACTTTCACATTCCTTCCAGGCTTTGAATGTATATAGTTCTTTACTTATGCCACCTAATGAGATATTTATGTTTTCTGGAACAGAATAAATATCTCATTAGGTGGCATAAGTAAAGACTACTAAGAAAATAATCTAACATCAGTTCAGGTCAGGTTTTGCTGCCAAATCAATTTGTGACAAGTCTAGGAAAAAATATTGGTTTCTCAAATTGTTAAAGATTTTGGAATGATGGATAGGGGATTATGAATCTGTACTATTATTATTATAATTCTGCTCTAAAATCTTTGCAATTCTGATTCTCCTATCTGTTGTTTCTTTTGACCCTAACTCAAAAATCCTTATTTCATTGTGATTTTGTTATTTTTAATTGAGAAATCATCTTTCTCTCTTTTCTTTTACTTCTTATTTTTAAGTAATTTTATGTTTAGAGAAAAGTTGCACAAAATAGTACGGAAAGTTTATGTAAAATTTTCATGTATTTTCCCCTAAAGTTAACGTCTTGCATATCTATAGGGCAATTTCCTAATGCAGAATATTAACACTGCACCAATACTATTAAATAATCTATAAGCCTTATTTAAATTTTGCCAATTTTCTCACTAATGTCTTTCTTTTTTCTGATCTAGAATCAAATTCAGGACCCCAAACTGCATTCATTGTCATGTCATTTTATTCTCTCTCCGTTGGTAGAGGTTCTTCAGTCTTTCTTTTTCATAATTTTGATGCTTTTGACAAGTACTGATCTTTGAAGTATTGATCTTTTTGAAGAGGACTGACTTTCTAGCATGTCCTTCAACCTGAATTTGTTGAATGCTTTGTTATGTTTATCTAGTGGTGATCTTCCATTTCCATCATTCCTTCTACATTAATTAATTAGAATCCCACTGCAAATAAGAGCTAGGCTTACTTTCCTATTTATTTATTTATTTATTTATAGCATTGTGTACTCATGGATATTTATTTTATTCCATAGGTTTTAAACCATTTCCATTATTTGTTTGGATGCACAAATTTGGCTCTTTTTTTTTATTATTACTGTTCAAGTTGGCTACTCTCTTTCAACAAACTCCCGATTTCTTTCTTTTTCTCTTTTTTAGCACTTCTTTACTTTCTGGTACTACAGGGTGTTGCAAGCTCATCTTCTGTATTCTCTGCCCCAGTCCCAGAAAGAAACATTTTCTTCAGAGAGCCCTGGTTTATTTTATTGGCAAGCAGTATTTAGAAACAAAGATCTGGGGAGAGATCTTGTTTCTTGCAACTTTATCTAAGGAAATTATCTGAGGACTGGGTGGACTACTTTAGAAAGTTTTTGTATTTGCTTCTGTTAGATGCCATGACTCTACCAGTCTTAAGCTACTTTGCTGTTGCCTTTAAGTTTTTACTTCATTCAAGTAGTTCAGTTTTACTGTGTGCATCTAGGTGAGGGCTAGTTTATGGTTATTAATTCTTAGGGGCAAGAAGGTTCAATACAGGAAATTGTCCTTACTGCCTTCTAGCAGTAGAGTAGACTGCTTTTTTTCTGGTTGAGCTTGCCATCAGGATTTATTCCTTTGGTGTTCTCATCTCCAGGTAGACTCTTCAATTTGTCCAGATCCTAAAATTTTTCTCCCATCCTCTGATCCTTATGAAACCATGAGAATTGAAGCCCAAATTCACTAGGTTTGGCAAATTCTCTTCAGGAGACAGCCAGGTTCAATGTTCAGCTTTTCACTGTGTTCCTGATTTCATTTCACTTTTCGGCCTCTGGATATTTCTTACATTCATTCCAGCTCATCAAAGGTATTTGTAAAAATGTTTTGTACGTTTAATTCAGCATTTTTAATTGTCAGTGGAAAGATTATTCATGTGACCTCATCCTCCAAGTTATAGGAATTGAATATGCGTTAAAAATTTAGGTTTAATTCATTTTAATTCATTCTATAGACTATTTTTCTGAGGGCATAATCATAAGGTTCAATAACATTTTAAGGCTTCATATAAACAAACATTGTTATAATTCTCTAATTTTTTATTTTAAACATTGCTTTAAAAGCAATGCAATATTTTATTTCACCTTCAATGGACGAGCGTAAGTATTAATGCACTTGCTAAGGGCCCTGGAATCCTCTAGGAATCCAGAGAAAGGAATGGTTTCTTAACCTCCGTTTGTGAGTTGTTCTCCATAGTTAGTATGCTTATCTGGAATCTCTGACACAGGGACAGCAAAGGGGGTGGGTTAAACTGACGACAGATATTCAACAAAGATTATTGAAATGCAAAGTAAAAAAGAGGATATGTGTTTTTCAAAGATCATCACATAAAATCTCCCATCCATCAAAACATATTGACAGCTATGAGGCCTTCTGTGCTGTTGGAGACTGATGGAACCACGATGTATGATGCTATAATAATAGCAATGTTACCTGTTGACTTGCATAGTTACTTTGGTCTCATCGACATACCTGGGATGTCAGTTGTTTTGGAATTTCATTCTCTCTCAATTACTTTTTATAGCCTAATCCCTCTTTCCACTTTTCATAGCTACATTGCTTTAAATTAGCTAAAACAGATTCATTTCTCTACTGTTGTTGCTAATAGCTTTATTTGATTCTTTTCACAATTCTTACTTTCTTGTAATGCCCATAATTTTAAAACTATTTTAACTGACACAATTGCTGTTTCTCTTAATAAAACTTAGAACAAGTTCTCAGTGAGTCAGAGTAAGAGGACAAAAAAAGAAATCCTGAAAGTGCCCTACAACAAGATATTTTAACTAACCCCATGAGAGTCCTGCTGCTAAAATTGTACACCTACTGGTCACTGCTCATAGATAACTCATAAAGCTTTCAGGCAAGGATGTCCTCAAAGAAAATTGGAAAAGATGGTCCTCCCATTGCTAGATTTTCACTGCACTCATAATTCTTGAGGATCCATGTATTAAATAGCAGAATGGCAAAATAATTTTAAGTTAACTAGTATTCTCAATAGTTTTGACTTTTAATTTTTTTATTAAAATGTACACAAATGTTTAAAATTCAAGTAAAAGGTTAAAGCATAAGTTTACTTAGCTATGCTGTAACTATACTCACTTCTGTACTCTTAAAGACTTGATTTGTTTCTTCTTTATTTAATATGCTATTCAATGCAAACAGAATATCAGTCACTTAATAATAAGTAGTTTTGGCATTTAGGACTAAGGCTTAGAATTTTTTTAACTGCCAAGAGCATACATTAGAGAAAATAGCTCAGTATCTGCTTTCTTTAAAAGAAAAAAATACTGTGTATACTCATTTAAAATGTTACTTATAACTTGTTACTAAAACTAATAATTATAATGTACTTACCATAACATTTATGAATATCTCTAGAGTTTTGTAATGTCGTAGAAGCACCAAAAAGAATGATAAATAGGGTGGGTCACCAAATAGTAAAGAAAAGCAAGAGACAATAAAACATGTTGACAAAAATGCTGGCAATATTGCAAGAAGTGAAAGAAATAACAGTAGGAAAGAATGATGGAAGTACTCAATGATGATGAAATATTTCTTTCTTATATTTCAGGAATGGAATGTAAAAAGATGAACAAAAAAAAAGAAAAGACAATATTGCAAAACACCATATTGTGCTTATACCCAAAGAAGTAAAGTTAAAATTAAATTTATAATCAATTATTTTATTGCATAAAGTTAATCACAATTTGGAAGTCCATTGTTTCTAAGTTTTCTGTAAATTTTACTTTACTCACAATATGTAGGGTCCTGGTTTAGGCCTTGTGTAAGAGCTAAATGAAATTATGCATTCCTTCTAAAAGCTCATGAATCTAGACATGTCCTAAAATGATAAGACAATATATGATTGCTAAATGTGAGTTAACAGTCAATAAGTAGTATATGGATGAGTAGTTCAGAATGAGGAGAAATCTTAAGGGCTAAAATGGTGAGAAATTTTTGATGAAAGATGAGGAACATTGGAAGAGAAGTACAAGATTATAAAGGATAAAAGGTGGGTTATCATTTCAGTAGGAAGAAAGATGTGGAAAGATGCAGAGGCATGTGCAGAAGCAGCAAGATCAGTGTGTAGGTATCTGTGTAGAGAACTGGGAGAGACCAGATTAAAGTGACTTGCTCAAAGTAATAAATATTAACTCCAGAAACTGAAAACTTTTCGTTCCAATTACATGAGTAACAGTGATCTCTAAGTTTAAGTTACGTGCTTCTAAGTAAGTCAAGGTTTGGTTTCTTCTTGGAGAAATGGAGGAGATTTTTCAGTCCCGAGAATTGAAAGAATAAATATGGAGATATATTTTGAGTTCAAGTTAAAAAAATGAGAAAGTAAGTTCCTTAAAGTAAGTAAAACAGGGTGAGAGTGGGTGGGCATGTGTTCATAGGTGACTATGACAGGTGAAGAAAAACAATACTGGAATTCAAATGAGCAAGAGATTATTTGGTTAAATGAGCCTTCTATGGGAATGCTGAATTTACCAAGAATAGTAGATAGGAGAAATCATAGTAGAGAGAAAACTTGTGAATTAGGTGCTAGAGTGTTCAAGATATGATAATGGGTATTAAATCAAAATGTGAAATTTCTAGACGTTTTCAATTCATGCAAATATATTTTTAATATTTAAGGCAAAGTTAGAGAGACATAAAAATATTCATGGTGCTATATTTATGTTTTTATTCCTTTAAAGATCTGTAGCTACTGTGTTAATACTGGGAAAAGGTTATTATATATAATTTTACTCATAAAATATATTTTAAAACATGTTTGAAAGTCAAATTTTAATCTGTAAATTTACTATTGATAAGCATCCTAAGGCTTACCTGTTTAATACAAATAGAATTATAGGCTGATGAAATTTAATAATTCTTCTTTTTCTTAATTTTCATTTATTTTATGAGGACCTGGAAAAAATACAAAAATAGATAGTGTCACTATCACTGCCATTAGTGCAGTTTCTGGTAGTTCTATGGATCTATGGATCCTGTCTAATGTCCAAATATTGTGCTAAGTCATTTACATCTCAAAAGTCTTTTAAAAGAGTTACCATTATAATATTCATTGCCCTGATAAAGAAACTGAGACTTAGGGAACTGAAATGCTTTTTTCAAACTTATTGTTTGCATATTTAAATATTCTACATATTTTTTATCTGATTTCTGTACAACTTCCTAAGAGAGGTGTGTTAAAATTTTCTACCGTCATAGTAAATTTTTGAATTTCTTCTCAATATTTTGACAAATTAAATTTTATTTTGTGACAATTTTGAAAGTTTATGGGAACTCTATCATTAATTCTATTGTTTACTTTTGTAAATATGCAATAATTCTTTTTATCTCATGATTATTTTTACCTTAAAATCGTTTGTATTTGATATTAATGGAGTTATATCAGTTAGCATTTGCCTTGTTTCAATCATTTTACTTTTAGCCTTTCTTTTATTGTGTTACTTAGTTATGTTAAAAGACATTTAGCTGGATAGTTTTACATTTTCATATTAATCTGAGGATCTCCTTTAATTGCTGACTTTAATCCATTTATATTTATTGTGATTACTGATGAAGTTTGATTTATTTTTATTGTCATGGTGGTAGTTCTGTTTATTAGTGATATTGCTCTAAAATTTTTTCTTCTAGTTTCTTCCATCATTAAATTTTACAAAATCAAATATAAAACAAGGACAAACACTTAAAATAAGGTGACTATTTTCTGGAAACATTTCTAAAGATATTTGGCCAAGAATATATAAAAGGAAGGCTGCTGTCAAAACTTTTTGCTCTCCTGGTACAATGTCATAGCTTTTCCTTTTTCTTTCTTCCTACTGGAATGCAGATGTTCTGTCTATAGCTGTAACAGCTATCTTGTAACCAAAAGAATAGCAGAATCATTGTTAGCCATGGGACAGAACTTAACAGCTTCCTCTTGTCTTCCTATTATATGAGAAAAATAATCTATTTTAAGCCACTGTACTTGGGTTATAAATGGAGTCAAATACAAAAAATATACATATTTTTCTCTCCTAATTTCTAGTAGATGGTTATCCCACCCACCTTTCTTCTTTTGATTTTGAAATCGTACATTCATTTTTGATCCTTCAATTGTTATTCTTCAATTTTTAGAAAACAATTGGCTTACCAATGGGCTAAAACTATTTGACATCTCTCCCCTTCTAAATAAATATAAAAGAATGCTTTTGTCTGAGTCACCCTCATCATTCTTTCCTATCAGCCAAATATAAAGTCTGATATTTTAGATTCAATTTATTTATACTCTTCAATTAGTAACTGTTACTGTTATATTTATAATCAAAACATGTTTAGATTTCCCAATATTTTTACAAGTTTGTTTTTGTAATCTTCCTTCTTTACTTTCTTCTTACTGAAATTTATCTAATAATCATTCCTTCAGTTAGGTCTGCAAAACTTAATCTGTTTTGACCTTTGCTTGTTAATATATTTATTTAAGCTTCACATTTGAATAAGTTTATGTAGAATTCTAACTTGAGATATATATTCCCTCAGCTCTTTGAAGATGTTATTGCATTGTCTTCTGACTTCTGTTGTAGTTCTAAATCTGTTCTCATCTGATTGTTCTTTTGTGTCTTTTTTCTGATTGCTTTTATTATATCTTCCTTGTCTTTGATTTTCTTTCTTCTGTTTCTGGTCCTGACAGTGGCAGCAGCAGCACTCCACTCACCTCAGCAGCTCGTTTTTGTTTCAATAATGGAAGTTACTGCTGCCCAGCAACCTCAGCAGTCAGTCTCTAGCAGTACCAGTAGCAGGCAACACTTGTAGCATGGATGTGGCAGCAACAACAATGGGAATGTGGGCTCCCAGTTTTTTAGTGTCCTCAGGAGTAAGAGCTGTTGGCTTCTTACAATATGGTTGTACTAGTGGTTCCAACAGCACAACAGCAGCAACACTTAGGTAACACCTAAGTGTTATTTTTTGCTCCTTTAGCTCTTCTAACACATTGTAAATAATTCTCTATATTATATTCTTCTAATTGAAATGCCTGGAGTATTTCTGTTTCCCACCTGGATGCTGATTAATACAATATAAGTGAGAATATGGAAGATTATATTAATGTGAAATATTATACAACCTTATCCCATGATATTAATATTGGCCATCCAATTTGTTTTAACTAGTGAAATGGGAGCAGAAGTAACATGTGTCATATTCAAGCAAAAGCTTTAAAAGATATTAGATGGTTTCACCCTATTCTCATTTACCTCTGTGACAAGACCAGCAATGCCCCAGAGAAGAGCTGCCCAATAGTCTGGATTCTGGAGTGCAGACATGAACCTGAGGCACAGTCAAAATATAATGGACATGTAACATGAACAAGAAATATACCTTTACTCTTGTAAACTACTAATATTTTGAATAATTTGCTATTGCTGTATAATTTAGGATGACATATAATTTGGGTTTACTTTCACTTATTATGTTTGAGAATAATTTGACTCAATCTGAGAAATTATTTTTCAATTCTGAAAAATTCTGCCATTAACTTTGTGAATATTGCTTCCTGCAACTCACAAGCCTCGTTTTCTTGTTCTCAAATTAGAAATAGGTTGACTTTCTTATTATATTCTTTTTAACTTGTAACCTTTCATATTTTCACATGGATAACACTTTGTGTTACATTCTAAATAATTTTCTCCATCTGCCTTCCAGTTTATCTGTGTCTGATATCCTAATAGATTGTCCATTATTTAATGACTATATTTTTGTCTGAAAATTTGATTGCATTTTGTAAATGTTTTTCCCTCTTTATAATGTTAATTGTTCATTTTGATTTATATTTGTTATTTTGTCTTTTTTCATTTAAAATGTACTTATTTCATAATCTTTAGATTGTTTCAATTATTACAGAGTTAAAATCTTTCTGTTTGTGGGATTCACTGACTCTTCCTCATAATGCGATTATTTTCTCATATATTTTATAGTTTTTAGCAGTAAGACCATCTTTAATGGGGACTTTTTCCCTTCTAGGAATGTGCTGAACCCTAAACTAGTGTAATATTATTTATTTTTTTCACATCTCCATCTTCCAGTGCTAGAGAAATTCATAGGACTAGGACTAGTTTCTCAGTAATATTTTTTGGCTTGAGGAGTCAAGCACTGCGATACTAATGTAAATTTTAGACCCCATACCTGTGTACAGCACAGGTTTGGGGCTTTGATTTTTCAAGAGGAGGTTTTATTCATCCGTGCCCTCAATCAGCAACAAAGTTTTGCTGGTCAAAGTTTTTTTTAGGTTCTTTTTCATTGAAAGGATATCCCTCCAAGGACCCCACATTTTCTACGGATATGTCAATTCTACACCTACCATCTCACTTTATGTGAGGTTAAAGACTCAGTCCTTACCTGTTAGAGCTTTTCTCCATGTTTGATAGCTCGTAGGGGCCATATCTAATCTAATATCACAAGAAAGCTATTTTGCATCTGTTTGCAAAAATGTCATTCTATTAATTCTAGTTTATGTTTCTAGTATCAACTGTTCTAGCTCAATGTCTGTGTTAAGTTTTGTAGTATTTTTGTGCACATTTCTCTGTGTTTGTAAGGAAAAGAGTTCTTAGGTTAGCTCAAAATATCTAATTGCTAGAAGTAGTAATATATATATACATGCATATATGTGTATAGGTTATATATATGTATGTTTCATATATTTTTATATATGTTTCATACACATATAAAATATATATGAAAGGTAGAGATCACCTATATGTTCCTGAGTTAGCAGAAATCATAATTTAAACCTGAAAAACAAAAGCAGACAAAAATTGCATGGAGAAACACAGAACCTTATTAAGCAAAGGAATAGGCAAGGTTATGGATTTGGGGAAAGAGTAGCCCTTTGGTTAAATTCAAAAGAAGCAGTGTTTTTATTGGACCAAAGGAAACCGGGCCCATTACTGACTAGGAATGTTCTCTGGAGCTTGCTGATTGGTGAGAGATTTAGCTCAAAGTTGTATGAGCCACCAATACATATCACCATTATAGTATTACAGTATTCTCCACTTGTCTATGTATTTACCTTTGTTTGTGAATGTTATACTTTCATATGCTTTGGTGCTGCCCTTTAGGTCCTTGCATTTCAACTTGAACAATTCCTACTAGCATCTTTTTTTTTTGGTAAAGTATGCTTAGCAATAAACTCATTCTGCTTTGGTTTGCCTGGGAAAGTCTGTATTTTCATTTCTGAAGCATAGTTGTTATCAGGTATGGCTTTGTTGGTTGGCAACTTTTTTCTTTTAGCACTCTGAATATATCATTCCACTTTTTTTTCTGGCCTGCAAGGTTTCTGCTAGAAAGTCTGCTGATAGTTTGATGGTGTTCCCTTGTATGTGGTAATTTGCTTTTCTTTTGCTGCTTTGAAAATTATCTCTTTGTCTTTGACTTTGGAAAATTTTATTGTAATGTATCTTAGTGTAGATTTCTTCTCCTATTGGGCATCCTTTTGGCTTCATGAATTTGGATTTTGATTTCCCTTCCAAGATTTGGGAAATTTCAGCCATTTGGAGAAGGTACACATCTCTGAGACTTCCTCCACCAGCAAGGAGAGAGAGGAGTGGAGAGTACACAAAGGTTTCAGGGACTCCTAAAATCTGTAGCCAGGCTGATTGGTGGAGGTTTATAAGCCAGTCTGGAAAGACTGGGAAAGGTGGCTCTTTCTTCAATTGCTCAATATCAATGTAAATTTATAAGAAATGTAAAGAATTTGGAATATATGATAAAAGAACAAAATCACTCTCTAGTAACTGGTCCTAAAGAAATGGATATGTATGTACTACTTGACAATTAAAAATTATTGTCATGGAGCTCAGTGAACTGTAAGAGAACACAGAAAGACAACTAAAAACAATTAAATAAATGATACACAAATAATATGAGACTATCAACAGAGCTAGAAACCATAAAAAAGACCAAACAGGAAATCTGGGACTAAAGAATATAATAACTAAATTAAAAAATTTAATTGAGAGCTTCAACAGCAGGTCTGGGCAATCAGAAGAAAGATTCAGCAAACTTGAAGTGAGGTCTTTTAAAATTATGCAGTCAGAGGGAGAAAAAGAAAAAAGAATGAAAAAAGTGAAGAAACCTTAAGAGAGTTATGAAACATTATTAAATGAACCAATATATGCATAAGCATATCTCAGAAAGAGAAGAGAGAGAGAGAGAAAGGGGAGGAAAGCTTATTTAAAGATTTATTTAAATTTTACTGCAAAGTTATTTTGTTTCTTTAGTTGTGTCATATATTCCTGATTCTTCTTGAGTCTTGTAATTTTGCATGGTATATGAGCAATTGAAGATGCAGCCACCTTTCCCAGTTTTTACAAACTGGCTTTGGTAAGGTAAGACCTTCACCAATCAACCTAGCTAAAGAGTCTAGGGGTCTCTGAGACCTCTGTGCACTCTATTTCTCTAACCTCTCTCCTGGGGAAGAATGGGTATATACACCTTCTCTCATTCTCATAGGGCTGAGTTTGCTGCAGTTAGATGGCCACACCTTCTCCCTAGGGCAATGCCTCAAAAGTCTGTGATGTTGGATGCGTGCTTCACTCCTTCCCTTCCTCCGGGGGCAAAAGTCTGAGCATTGCACAGCTTTTCCCACTCTTGCAAAGCTGTCTGGCTGCAGGAAGATTTCTTCTCCTTTTCTTTGTTCTTAAATGACTCCAGTCTTCTACAATGGAAGCCCCAATAACGAAACTATGTTGGTTCTGTTAGTATTTTGTGTGAGGTAAGACAAAAACCAGTCCCTATGGCAGTGCACTGAAAGGCCTAAGACATTGGATACATACTCCACTATTTTCTCTGAGGAAGAAATTGAAGTTGGAGGCAATCTTTCTTGGTCTTGAGATGGGCTGGCATGGGGGAGGAGGTAATGTGGGTAAAGTGAAATTGTTCTTTTTACCTGGTTAAATGCAGCTTTCTCAGTTTGTGATATTCTGGGGGTACTGCTTCATCTGAGTTGGATTCTCAACCTCTCATAAATATTTTCTGGTCCATACATTGTTGTTAAATCAGTGTTTCTCTCAGGAAACAAAGCCTGGGACTTTCTATTACACCATGTTGCTATCACCTCCTCTAACATTCTTCTTGGTGAAATATTTTATTTCTTAGTAAATGCAGTCTTTATTCAGACAATTTTTGCTTGAGATCAATATTTTTTCAAGACAAAGATTGGCTCATGCACATAGGTCTACTTAGTTGCTTTACTCTTGTACAAATCACACACGAACTAAAAGCACAATGTTAAGCAGTGTTTCATCTCTCCCCAAATGTGAAACATGCAGTTTTATCATTTTGATTGTTTCCATTTAAATACTGGTTAAATGTGATGTTGGTGTTATTGTAGAAAATTAAATATAAATTGTCTCCAAATTAATGTAATTTTGAGCAATCAAAATTAATGTAATTTTGAATATGAGAAGTTTTCATTAGCTGATTTAAATTAGTTGTTCTCAAATTTGAAAACTCATGGATCCTGAGAATATATTTGCATTTTCCTGAAGAATCTATACCCTCCAGTTCGAGAAACAACTCTTTTAAATGTTGATTTTCATTAAAAGCTTCTTATTAAAATATTTACAAAATGTTATACAGCTGGACTTAGTTGAATTTTCTTATTTTTTGTAGTTTATGACCGCTATTGTTAGAGATAATGATTGTGGTAAACTTGTGGGAGTAGTTCTATTTCCTTTTTCTTTTCAGGAAAACTGCCAGTATCAGGAATCACTGGCTGTCTCAAAATTGCAGCTGTGGTTGTCTTCTCAGATTACTAGGAAATTAAAGCAGTGTTTGTAGCAAACTTGATAATTATTATTCAGCAAAGATTTGTACTAAGAAACACAGTTAATGAATAAAGACATTTAAAGGAAAAGATTGAGTAAAAATAAGACAAAAATCTAGTTGTTAAATTAACCAATAGATCTTATACAAAAGGAAAGAAGGAAAAGAAAAATGCTGTATTTCAAGTTCCTCTTCCAACATTGGATTTTTTTTCCTCTCTCTCCTCTTTATTTAAATTTAATCTCTTTATAGATGATTATTTATTCTACTTTAAATGAGATATGCATAAGAAACTTGATACGTGTTTGCAAGTTACAATAAATTTTGTAACATCACTTCTGACAATCTCCTTAATAATGAATATCTGTGTGTTCTGATCCAGACCTAGATTTCATTGTGTGATACCTATTAAAAGTTTGGATGATATTTATTGTCTTTATTTGTATTCTCTTTATATATGGACAATCTACCACTCTAGAAAGCTCATTTCAGTTCTAATAGAGATTTTAAATGTGTTGTGATGATTCTATGATTCATGCTACAAAGTGTTCTAAAATAAATACAAAATGCAACTATCTTTAATACTCTGAGATTAATCATTATTAAATTAAAGAAGCATTCATTTTATGCAGGTTTTAATAGCTAATTTAACTATTTAAAGAAGCTACTTTAAAAAATAAGACACTTCTTTCCACATTACAGGCTGGGTATTCTCAATCTTCATCCCCAACCACATTCTCCCAGATTTGGGGTTGGTTAAAAATTAATATTAATCTCCTTTCCACTTTCAATACTTCCAAGGCAACAGTTTTCCCATTATGTCAAAACTGACTTATTTTTTCACAAACTGAACTTTTCTAGCTCTATTGATCACTTAAGACCATTGAAAAATCAGGGCAGATTTTGGAAAGTATATCAGAATACAGTTTTTTACTGGTAAATTGTCAGTTATGATCAGCCTTCATGTTTTTTAAGGTGAAACAAGCAATTTGTTTTAGAGGTGGGCAATTCTTTTTTTTTTTTAATTTTAATTTTATTTTATTTATTTTTTAATTATTATTATACTTTAAGTTCTAGGGTACATGTGCATAACATGCAGGTTTGTTACATATGTATACCTGTGCCATGTTGGTGTGCTACACCCATCAACTCATCAGCACCCATCAACTCGTCCTTTACATCAGGTATAACTCCCAATGCAATCCCTCCCCCCTCCCCACTCCCTGTGATAGGCCCCGGTGTGTGATGTTCCCCTTCCCGAGTCCAAGTGATCTCATTGTTCAGTTCCTACCTATGAGTGAGAGCATGCAGTGTTTGGTTTTCTGTTCTTGCGATAGTTTGCTGAGAATGATGGTTTCCAGCTGCATCCATGTCCCTACAAAGGACACAAACTCATCCTTTTTTATGGCTGCATAGTATTCCATGGTGTATATGTGCCACATTTTCTTAATCCAGTCTGTCACTGATGGACATTTGGGTTGATTCCAAGTCTTTGCTATTGTGAATAGTGCCGCAATAAACATACGTGTGCATGTGTCTTTATAGCAGCATGACTTATAATCCTTTGGGTATATACCCAGTAATGGGATGGCTGGGTCATATGGTACTTCTAGTTCTAGATCCTTGAGGAATCGCCATACTGTTTTCCATAATGGTTGAACTAGTTTACAATCGAGGTGGGCAATTCTTAAAAAGACCAGTAGTTGGAGTTAGTTACACACACACAATAGTTACGTTTCCAATGTGTAAAATGCACCCAGTTTCTAAAATTCAGCAAATGATTTTCATTTGGTAGATGGTCAAAACATATTAATTATTCTGAGAGTGCCAAAATAATTTAAAAAAAAATTTTCTGGGCAAATTTGACACCCAAAATTTGTCTGTATGCTGCTCTATTAAATAATAATTATATGAATTAATCCATTGTATTCTTATATATAAATTATTTACAATATATAGTGATTTATATTTACATGTATATACATAGTTTATATTTACATATATGTACATAATTATTTTATATTTTTTCTTGTCTAAATGTATTAGTATAATATAGAATAAGTATATAACAGAATTTGGGAAGTTTTCTAGAACTATGACTCAAACTCAAACATCCTAAATTCACTCCCTAATTTATGTAAGGCTGTTTTTAAGCTTATGATTATGTAAGGCTGTTTTTGTTTTGTTTTGTTTTGTTTATATTTTTGAGATGGAGTCTGGCTCTGTTGCCCAGCCTGGAGTGCAGTAGCACGATCTCGGCTCACTGCAACCTCTGGTGAGGCTGTCTTTAAGCTTATGAATTAAAACCCTAATACATAAGGGATATTTAATCTTTGAGAGTTTTAATAAATCTGTAATCACTTTGATAAAAATCTGAAAATAATAGTAGCATCATAATTTGGCATTTTATGACGTTATTTAATTGAAAACTCTGTTTGAGTTGCATAGAAAAGAAATGCAGACCTTATCTAAGAAAGACTTCTTTAAATGTACTGTAAATGCAAAAAAACACTATAGAAAAATATTTCTCTTGGATTTAAAAGTATTAAATGTCTTACAAAAATGCTTGTCAGCAAATGAATTTTTTTTATGGATGGAGAAATGAACTGAGAGGGTATCTTCTATTTTAACATTAAATGTGTAGATAAACAATCAAATAACTTATGGTGAAGAGATTCCTTGTGGGTCATACTATGATTCCTTAACTTGCCTCAGTATGTGAATCATATTAATGAACAATGGTTTAGTATTAATTCTACAAAAATGATAATATTTATGATGTTATCCTAGAGGACTGGATATCCAAATTTGATTTAGTTAGAAAACAACTGTGGTGCCATTGAAACTAAGCTAAGTGTGAGCCAAAGTGTTGAGCCAGCAGATGTCAGAGATTCGGGCTCCACCATCATAGACAGCACATTACTATATTAGAGTGGAAAATCAAACCCCATGATTAATGCTTGCCTGATAGTTGATTGATGAAACTGAAACATTCAAAATACTGAAGTGAAATAAGAGTAGGGGAGAGGGAGACAAAAAAGAAACAGTGAGAGAAAGTGAGAGTGTGTGTGAGAGAGATTCAGAAAGATGACAAAACTGATTTTCCTATATTAAAATTTGTGTCAGACTTTAGATATTATGAAAAGTGAGAGAAAACTATTCAGTTGACCTACGTAAAATTGCTAATTTACTAGTTTTGACCTTCAAATATGACATTTTCATGTGCTTCCATATAATATAAAACCCCTAACTCAAGGTCTAACTTTCGATGAGGATTTTACATAAGGCAATCCCTAACCTTTTCTCATATAATGCAGTATACAATAAGTTTTTCCCCTCTTGTGGTAGCATTCTACAATTCTGTAGAGATTTTGTGTGATACAATTTGGCTGTGTCCCCACCCAAATCTCGTCTTGAGTTGTATCTCCCTTAATTCCTCCATGTTGTGGGAGGGAGCTAGTGGGAGATAATTGAATCATGGGGGCAGTTTCTCCCATACTGTTCTTTTGGTAGTGAATAAGTCTCATGAGATCTAATGGTTTTATAAGGGAAAACCCCTTTCACTTGGTTCTCATTCTGTCTCACCTGCTGCCATGTCAAAAATGCCTTTCATCTTCCACCATGATTGTGAGGTCTCCCTAGCCACATTGAAGTATGAGTCCATTAAACCTTGCCCTCTTTATAAATCACCCAGTCTTGGGTATGTCTTTATTAGCAGTGTAAAAACAGGCTAATACAGTAAATTGGTACCAGTAGGGTAGGGTGCTGCTGAAAAGATACCCGCAAACATGGATATGACTTTGGAACTGGGTAACAGGCAAAGGTTGGAACTGTGTGGAGGGCTCAGAGGAAGACAAGAAATTGTGGGAAAGTTGAGAACTCCTTAGAGACTTGTTGAATGCCTTTGACAAAAACGCTTATAATGATATGGACAATGAAATCCAGGCTGAGGTGGTCTCAGATAGAGATGAGGAACTTGTTGGGAACTGGTGTAAGACTATTACTGTTTTAGCAAAGAGATTGGTGGCATTTTGACCCTGCCCTAGAGATTTGTGGAACTGTGAACTTGAGGGAGATGATTAAGGGTATATGGCAGAAGGAATTTCTAAGCAGCAAAGCATTCAAGAGGTGGCTTAGGTGCTATTGAAAGCATGCAATTTTAAAAGGAAAACGAAGCATGAGAGTTCAGAAAATTTGAAGGCTGATGATACAATAAAAAAGAAAAACCCATTTTCTGAGGAGAAATTCAAGATAGTTGCAGAAATTTGCATAGGTAACAAGGAGCCAAATTTTAATCACCATGACAATAAAGAAAGTGTCTCCAGGGCATGTCACAGACCTTTGCATCAGCCTATCCCATCACAGTCCCAGAGGCCTAGGAGGACAAAATGGTTTCATGGGCCAGGCCCAAGGGCCCCTCTGCTCTGTGCTGCCTAGGGACTTGGTACCCTGTGTCCCAGCCACTCCAGCCATGGCTAAAAAGGGCTAAGGAACAGTTTGGGCCATTGCTTCAGAGGGTGCAAGCTTTCAGATGGTGTTGAGCCTGCAGATGCACAGAAGTCAAGAATTGAGGTAGGGGAACCTCCACCTAGATTTCAGAGAATGTATGGAAATGCCTGGATGTCCAGACAGAAGTTTTCTACAGAGGTGGAGCCCTCGTGGAGAACCTCTGCTAGGGCAGTGCAGAAGGGAAAAGTAGAATTAAAGCCCCCACACAAAGACCCCACTGAGATGCTGCCTAATCGAGCTGTGATAAGAGGACCACCATCCTCCAGTCCCCAGAATGGTAGATCCACCGACAGCTTGCATCATGTGCCTGGAAAAGCCGCTGACACCTAATGCCACCCTATGAAAGCAGCTGGGAGAGAGGCTGTATCCTGCAAAGCCACAGGAGTGGAGCTGCCCAAAACCATGTAAACCCACCTTTTGCATCAGCATGACCTGGATGGGAGACATGGAGTCAGTCAAAGGAGATTATTTTGGAGCTTCAAGATTTGACTGCCCCACTGGATTTCAGACTTGCATGGGGCCTGTAGTCCTGTTGTTTTGACACATTTCTCCCATTTGGAATGGGTGTATTTATCCAATACCTGTACTCCATTTGAGACCTCCCCAGTCCTGTGGAACTATGAGTCCATTAAACCTCTTTTTCTTTATAAGTCACGCAGTCTTAGGTATGTCTTTATCAGCAGCATGAAAACAGACTAATACACTGGGGCTCTAAAGTGCTATTCCACAGACAACAACAGAAAAGTGAAAGAAGACTTGCATTCAACAAGTGTTTATTGAACCTTTGCAAATGGCAGAGCAAAACAGAGCAAACAACCTCAAAGTTTCTCTGAAACTTCAGGTTTATTGTTAAACATTATATGACTACTGCAGTCCAATCTACCATATGTCCCCCATTTTCTTCTGTTGTTTTCTTGCTTCAGTGTCTTAGAGAAAAATGATTTCCCAATAATTCATCATCCTAAGTGTCCACCAATGGATGAATGGATAAAGAAAATGTGGTGTGTGTGCGTGTGTGTGTGTGTGTGTGTGTGTGTGTGTGCATGCATTCCTTTTTATGGTCCTTATATATATAATGGAATTCTATTAGGCCATAAAAAGGAATAAAATAATGTTTTTTTGCATTAACATGTATGAAACTGGAGATCATTCTCTTAAGTGAAATAAGCCAGGCACAAAAGACAAATATCACATGCTCTCACTTATATGTGGGAGCTAAAAATTCTGATCACATGGAAGTAGAGAGTGGAAAGATAGAGAACAGAGACTGGGAAGGGTGAATCAGGGGAGAGGACGGACAAAGAGAAGTTAACTAAAGAGTAAAAATGTACAGATAAATAAAAGTAAAAATTTCAATGTTTGATAGAGTGACTGTAGTTAAACAAATATGTATTGTACTCAAGTGAACACCCAAAATACACTGACTAGATCGCTATAGATTATATACATATAACAAAATTTCATGTGTATCCTATAAATTTGTACTGATAAAAAAATTAAAGATTACATACCAAGTGACAATGAAAAAAATAGAAGTCACTTTTTCTTTCAAACAGTTAAAAAATGTTTTCCATGGAAGGACATAAGTATATCCTTATGATTTCTAGCAGTTCTAGATTACCAGTTGTGTATCTGCATGGCCAAATTCTCAACTCCAGAAACTATGAGAAATGAAACTTAATTTGAACTTTAAAAAAATGGACATATTTGAGTACGAAAGATAGAGAAGGCATTCCAAATAAGGAAGAAAATCATTCAGAACCTGTGTATCACATAGGAAAAAGCTAACCAAAAAGATGAAGAAGAATCAATTAAGGTAGTATGATGATAAAAATACTAGTTAACACATACACATTAATAGCTTTGTCTTCTTTATAATTATTCAGGACTTGATGCCAAGATTATACTTTTGTGCACATACCTATATTTTATATGTAAGCTTCTACTAAAATTGGTCTTGAAAAGACATGCTTGTTCTTATATGGATTGTACAAGAAATGGAATAGGTGCCATCTCCACTTTGATGGGTGTAGCTCAAGTTTTAATGTTATTAACGGTGAAATGATGATAAAAATATAAGAAATTTGAAATATAGCATTCTTCTCAAAAGCATGGTTTTCAAACAAACATGGTTTTCATGTTTATTTTAGAATATTTTCTTGATCTGTAGCATATTACTAAGTAGGATCCCTCTGATTATCAATCATTTTAGGTTTGCTTAAGTAGAATAGTGATTTTAGTATATTCTTTAAAATCCTAGTGTATATTTATTTTCCCTTAATCAAATTAGAATACCATTTATTTTCAGCCCCTTGAATCCCCCAGACATCTTTTATTTGTCTATTATTTAGTTAGGATTTTATAAGTTTTTATATGCCATTTGCATTGTGTGGAATAGCCATGGAATCCCTTGTCAGACCTAGCATGTAGGACATGGAGGAAAGGAAAATAAAAGAAAGAAATTGCATGAAGAAAGCAGGAGAAGCTAAAGGAAAAGTAAGAGTAAAAGGAGGAGTGGAAAAGAGATTTAATAATGAGATAAGGCATGGCAGTGGGCTTCAAAATCAACTCTCTATCCCCACTGTGATCAATGGGTCCTTCTAAGGGAGGACTAGGGTGGAATTTAGGCAATAAAATATATGTGTGACTATAATCTAATAATCTTTACCCTCTCCCTCAATCCCTGTGTGCACTTAGCTCCCTCTGTTGGACTGGTGTTGTTTACACACAAGTGATTTGTTCTTTGAAGAGACAGCCAAACAAAATTTCCTTCTGATATTTTACATTCAAAAGACAGAGGAAAATGATCTCTTCTTGGCATTTTTATATTTCTGTAAATGTTTTTAAGTGGTGATAATAACTAAGACGAATTGTTTGTACAACTCAAGAGTTTTCCTCCAGGTCTTCATTGTAGTAGAGAAATTTAAGTATTTTGTATCCTTTACCACACCGACTTTCTCACATCAAATATTCAAAATTGCAACCACATTAAGGGAGAAGTTTGGAAATGTTCCTATTAGAAGGCAATCACAATAGTTTTCAGTAACCACTAGACTTCTTGTGATTATGATTTTAATATAGTAACAAAGCTCTCTTTCCCAAATGGGTGAAAGATACACATTCTTCTAATAGTTTAAGTTATGTTTGGAGATAAAAGATGAAGACTAGGAACTCCAGAGCTCTGGAAGATTTTAGAGTAGCCATAATTAATGATATAGAATATGTTAGTCTGTGAATGCTTCATAATATGCAATATGTGAGGCTGGAGGTTATATGCCTTGCTTATTATTTTATGGAATCTCTCTCAATAAATTTTTCTTTAATTTACTGATTTTAGATAAAAAAATTGACTTCTAATTTTTCCAATCATCCATTCACTCATTCAGTTAGCTTCTCAACAAACACTTAAGAAGAACTAATCATGTCACAGGTTCTGTGCACAGTGCAGGGTATACAACCGTTAAAGTAGACATTTTTCCAATCTCATGAGACTTACAGCTTTTACTTACTTTGTTTCTCTCACACAATACACTTAATTTTCTAGACTGTAGCATGGGTTAGAGACATTCTGGGGATTAGAACTCACCTAGTCATAAGACTTCTAGGTTCTCCCTAAATTTTAATGCACATTGGACTTTCATGTATTATTTAGAATGGAATAAATTGATTGATGATCCCTATGATTTCTCTCACGATTCCAGTGTTTATCTTTTTGAGAATGACAATGACCTACTATATATTGACTTTTTGAAGACCCTCACAACAAGATTACCTTGTTTCAAATTTATATCCCTGGGAATTTCCTAGAATCACGGTGTGTGTCTGCATGTATGTGTGTCTATGTGTAGGAAGAAGGCAGGTGGTAAGAAGATAAGAGAGATAGGCAGAACTGATTAGGAGCAATGCATGTAACTTTATATAAAATTTTTATCCTGCTATTCTCCTTACTTATTCTGCAACATACTATAGGATATTAAAAATGGAAGATCTGCGTGACATTCAATACCTTTATGTAACTCAGGTATCATATGACTAAAAAAAGGACCTCTCAAACTACATTTAGTAAATGGGATTTATTGTAAAAAAATCAGGAAACATCATGCAATTCAAATGGAAGAAAATGGGGCTAGGCCTATACAGTTTCTGTAACAAGGGATTGTTATGTTGTTCAAGAACTGAGGACGCTCATATCTTGATCACTCTTCTTCTGAGGTCACGTGAGTCTTGATTTTTATGGTTCCATAACCTTCTATGCCTGGCACCCACTAGTAACTTAATGTAATGTCTGTGTACTACTTCTATAAAGTAGTGGAAAGAATATGGTTATGTCAACTTATGTCATGTACGCCCCACAGATTAATTTAGATAATTGGGCATTGATATGACCAGAGGTATTTCAATATCCATTTAGTGAAAGTTTATATCAGATTCTCCAACAAAGGATGTGTAAAGGACATCAGTGCCAGATTTAAATATTTATCTTCCAACATGCAAACAACTCTTTTAAATCAAGAGACAATACAGTCTAATTCACCACTGAAAGATAAATTGAAAATCAAGACTTTCTTACAAAGATATTTGTTGTAAATTCATTTGAGTAGATGCCAGAAAAGATTCTAATTTAGTGGAATTAACCTGCCTGTTTGTTTTCTTTTCCACAGAGCTCTGAGGTTTCTAAAATATGGGAGTTGTTGACAATAGTGTTATTACATATAATAGAGATGGCCCATCCAATTTCCTATTAATTAAATTCTGCTATCCTTTCCATTCCTAGCTAAATGAAATTGTAACAATAGAAGGTTATGCTATGACAAAGATAGCGTAAAAGTTTAGAAATATATTTTGAGTACTCTTGACACCACTTGTATGTACAAAAGGAGTTGTTAAAATATTTGGACCACTTTATAGTCTATATTAGGTTTCAGAACTTGCATGAAGACAAATATTCAGTTTCAGAGACAGAATTTAGAGCCAACAATAACTTTGAAATTTACTAAAAGCAGGTCACCTTATTAATGGTGAAATGTTTGTGCTAAAAGTAGGAATAGTTCTCTTGACTAAATTTGTTAGGGATCAAAAGAGTACAAAAATGGTTATTGAAAAGGAAAATTTATAGCACTCAAAGTATTTGTGAATCCAAATATTGTCATTTTTTTCTAAACAAGCAAGGATATTGATCAGTTAACAGTATTCATATAAATGAACTGTTAAGGTTGAAATGAACAGGAACTATCTTGTGTTATTTACAATCAAGTTCTGTCTTGGAAACAGTGGTAAGTTATTAATAATGCCCATCAACCAATAAGCATATTAAAATAATTACATTCACTACATTTTTATTTACTTAATATTTCTAAATTTATTTTAAATTTGTTACTCAACTTAATCTCTAACATTCCTCATTGACTATTTAGTCAATTGTTCTAATGTTCCACTTTCCAAAACAGCATGCAAATGGAAGAAAGAATGAACTAACAGTCATTGTGCATTGTTAAAATAAACCAGGTGATTTGCATAAGTCAGCATACTTAATACTTATACTACAGTGTAGATATTATATTATTTACAGAAGAAAAACTTGAACATCAGAGAAATTCAAGAAATTGTCCAAAATCAGGTAAGATAGACAGAAATATCAGAACTGGTTGCTGATCAGTCTGTATATCTATAAAGTACATGCTTTAAAAAAAACACACTTTCTATATGCTATGTCAATTCTTTCCTATTTTTTTGTAATATCTATTTAAATCTGCTTAGCCTAGCATTCATGATGATCCATTATCTGGTGTCTCCTTAATTAATCAACCTTCTTTTCACTGCTGTCCAACACAAAGCCTGTTTTTTCAGTCATCAATCTACTTCCACCTCCAGACCTTTATTTAATCCACTCTGGAGTCAGAAGCCCCAACCCTCTTTCATATAACTCCAAACCTAAATTCTCCATGACAACCTCTCCCTTTATTATAAATAAAATTCCCTGCTCCTTTTTGTTTTTTACCTTATTTTCTGACGCTGTTTTCTATGTCCTCTTTTATTGTGGTTGAACTATGACTTCTGCAGGCTGATCTGCCTGCTCTCTTTTCTTCTATAGCATCTTCTATAGCATTGATAGGGTGCCTCTATGTCTCACCACCTGCTTTGAAATGGGCTCCTTTTCTTCTAGATCTCATATATACTACATAATTAGTTACCATATGGCCACAATATATGTGCAATGCAGGGTGCAGAAGAGTGAGTAGAACTGACTTAGCACCTACTCTTATGAATGTTTTAATTCTTGGAGGAAATGAAATATGCAGGTTGTTTATATATATGAAATAGAGAAAACATCCATCATGAAGGCAGACTTTTATCTAAATGTGAAAATATAAGGAGAACTTTTTTGTTTTCCTTGTTACACACACATACACATACACACACACATTATGGTACTTTATATGATAATAGATTATAGAAAGGAAAGAGGAAGGAGATGAAAAGTCTTATACCTGGCAGAGTGCATATTTTTCAAGAAGTTTCTTTCTTTTCACCAGTTCTGGTGGTGTTATATATTATCTTGCTGTATGTGTCTCACATTAACTTAAGGTTCTGAAAATAAGTATTTAATTAAACTACATCAAGTTTAGGGAAAATCTTGCCTGGCAACTTGAGGAAATTAAAGATTTTTAACCCTCATGTTCATAATAGGGATCCTACAAAAAGTCAGGGCCTGGGATCTCATGATTTCACTGCTATATTTAAGAATCATCAAATACTCTGTGGTTTCAGACTTCCCCAGTGAGTTACTACTTACATGGGGCAGTGTAACTCATGTTTTCCTATATTTAGCTGCATTCCAAAGAATTTCATAAGCATTTCCCTGAGCTCACTTTCCTATCCTCAGAGTGATGGCATGAAGCAAGAGGGGATTTTTGATGAATATACTAATATTTTGCATCTTGGAATGTAGATTGGGGTATTTTCATAGAGGGGTAAAAAAGGATTAAGTATAGTGGGAATGACAGTGATTTCTTCTGGGAATCCTCACTATTGCTGGTCATGTTGTTGCAGTGAATTAGTGATCTGTGCACTGGGAGACACAGAAGTTTCTGTACTTGCATGCTTCTCTCTGTCCACCTTTTACTTCATCTGAACCTATATGCATCAATATTGTATCATATTTTATCTTCCCATTCACAAAGGGCTGGTTTTCCTATCTGCCTGCAAGAATTTGACTATGAATGAAGATAAAAGTCACTAAAAGAAAGAAGGGAAAAAGAACCAATTACTATTGTTTTATAATCAATATATTTTTCCTCACAATTAGATCTGATGATATTAATTAGCTACTTGATCCAAAAATTCTTAAACTCAGGGTTCAACAGCCTTAAGAGCTAGTTTTCCTTGCTTCCGATCTCCAGTATTCTGAGGATGTGCATGAACATGTGTCATCTTCAGGAGCAATGTGTGGGATAAAGGCAGTGGAGCTCACCAGTCTCAGACAAACAAAGGTGCTTGCCTACTAAAAACTTAGTCACAGCATCTCTGTCTTCCATGAGGAGCCATTTTCCTAGTTATGTACATCTAGTCTTTCTTTCCTTAGGTTTTAACTACTGTACATCTGTGGGTAAGTCAAAATTGACCCCTACTTCTACACATGAAATGATCTCATCTAAATCAGGCCAAAACAGAACTAAACTCCAATTGGAAATTTGGTTCTAAATCCAATATTTTATATTCTACCATTGATAGATTCTTATATCACTTAGGTATAGGACATTTGTGTGTATTCTGTCATTTAGCTTTTCCAGTATATTGTTTTATAGAACAGAAGGCACTTCTTTATTTGTCTGATTTCTATTATTCCCAAATAATCATCTTTTATCAGAATTTAAAAGTCTGTGGAGTGAGCCTGTATCTTATACTTCTTTAAACTGCCCTTCCCTAAATTAATACACTTTAAATTTGGTTTTGCTTATTTAGTTTTGTTTTTACATCAAAGGAAGTCCATGCATTTTTATTGAATGAATGGAAAATTAATTGAACTAATTCTGAGTTGGAATGTTCAAGTAATAAACAACATAAGATGCCTTTTATTTTTGCAAAAAAAGCTCTGGTTATAATCTGATAACAATAAATTTTCTCTTATATGACTCATATTTCATGCATATCTAATGAACCTAGTCACATAATAAGCATTTTGGACAACACAAGATTATATTAGATTCAGTCCTTGTCTTCCATGAGCTTTCAATCTAGTTGTGAGTTCCTGGAAAATACTTAATTTTGACACTAGAGAAATCTTATGCTAGAAATTTCTGCCAGTACCAATTAAAGATATTTTCCCTCAAGTTTCCTGAAGCCAAAGTATACAAGGTTTCCAAATTACTTGACTACAGAAATGAGATTGAGAGTAAACATTGCAAAGAAATCTCAAAATTACCAACCGAAGCATTTTTAAAAATCAAACACCTCTCCCTAGTGGCCCGAGGAGATATATCAGAAGTCAAAGGATAGAAAGCAGCATTCTTTACCTGACTCCATATATTTACTTGTCAGAACTGCTTAACCTTAGCTTTCCTGACAGCAAATGTGCTTGGACTGAAAAGGAAGAAATTATGTCAAAGCTCTTCCCAAAGGCCAGGAAGTATTTGCTTTCCAAATAGAGGAGTCTTAGTATATCTGTGGCTAAAAGTGATGCTGAAGATATGCAGATTTGTAATTTCTAAATTTACAAAGTACGACTTTGTTTCCAGTGCTAACAAGCAAGAAATTACTGACAGTATCAGATGCCTGGAACTTATTGGATCAATGAGATGGGACTTCTGGCTTTTCTGTTAGGCAAAGATCTGTTAAAGTTGAGCCATGGAAGCCCACCAAATCCATGACACATTAACATTGCCACTACAACTTCATCCCTGCCATAGAAAACATGTAAAGTAGTTTTCATACAGTTCCTAATTTGTGGTAAGGAATTAAGCACAAAATATCTTAGGAAGTGTTGCATTTTGTTTTGCTGAACATTAAGAATGCACTTTCTTGTATTCCTTCCATAGATTTGTATCATGATTCTATTTTAAAAATTCATAGCTTTGTCTCTACTCATGTGTTCCCAGAAATGGTTAGATGTGTACAATATGTTCACAGTCCTTTCTTTAATCTGGGGACTGCAATGAACTAAAGGCAGAAGAAAGTAGTGTGAACATCGAACCAAGCAATAACTGGCCATCTGAACAAGCCTTGCTGCTGGGGCCTAGTGAAGATAAATACTCATCTATCCAGCGCCTTCATTTCTGTAATGTCTCCCTGTCCAATTTAATAAATGCTTTCTTGCTGGTTTCTTGGCATCTCTTTGAATAAGGAATGTAAACTGAAAAGGCCTAGGAGACTAAAACTGGCACAAAACTCTATGATGAATAATATCAGGAGACACAGAGGCTAGCTCAGTAGTCCCATATGCAGTGCCACAGTCTTTACCAGAGGACAAATGGATTTGCTGCCTGGGACAAGGCTGTTGCATAATTTCCAGATACATGAAAAAATAAGAGACAAATCAGAATAAAACCAGGTCCAATTTTATGCAAATAGAAGTATAAAGCCAGATATTTATAGAAATTATGTTAAAGACAACAATTTAAAGTCTTAATAAACAGAACCATCAGTATATATTTAATATTTAGATATTGTAAAAGGAAAACATAATGTAGGTTTCTCTAAGAACACTTTGAAATTTCAGAAGAAACTGCCAGCAAAATTAGACTGCAACTATTATTTAGTTATCTCTGTATTTATACTATGTCATAAACTATTACTGTTTAAATATCTCAAAAAGCCCCTGGAAAATCATGTTCATTTTCCCAAGTAGAATACCAGTAAAATAAGAAAGCTTTCACTTGGTGCTATGGAGTCTGACTAGACCTTAGTTCAAATTTTATTCCCCAAAGAAGCCTTAAATTATATTTTTTTAAGTTTCTATTTTTCTTTTCACAAGTTGAAGAATTTTCCCAGGCTATTATGTTCAAGTCTTTGATTGTAATATGGAAGCTATGCTCCCAGATAATTGAAGTAAATATTAATTCAGATCCACCCAGTAAGTGTGTAGTTTTGGTGACTCACCATCATTTAGGCCTCTAAAAAGGCAATTATAAAGTGTGTTGTGACAGATAAAAGTAAGAAATCAGAGACAGCACTCATATTGGAATAGTTTGCCTTTGAGGCTCACTGGAAAAGAGTAGTGTTGAATTTTTTGGCAGTATTAATAGAGTAGGGTATGTTATTTACATTTGGGGGATTAAATTAAGGACATTCACTACTAGTTGTTCAGATTTTCTCCATGCAAACTTTTGGTCTGAATAGAGACAACTCATCACACCTACTTGTAAGAAAGGTCCAGTAACCATGAGCCCAGTAAAAAGTTATTTCCAGTGCTAACAAGCAAGAAATTGCTGACAGTATTGGATGCCTGGAACTTATTGGATCATTGAGATGAGACTTCCAGCTTTTCTGTTAGGCAAAGACCTGTTAAAGTTGAGCCATAGAAGCCCACCAAATCCATGACACATTAACATTGCCACTAGAGCTTCATCTTTGCTATAGAAAATATGTAAAGTATTTTTCATACAGTTCCTAACTTGTCGTAAGGGATTAAGTCCAAAACGTCTTAGGAAGTCTCGCATTTTGATTTACTAAGCATTAAGAGTGCACTTTCTTGTCTTCCTTCCATAGATTTGTATCATGATTTAATTTTAAAAATTCATAACTTTGTCTCTACTCACGAGTTCCCAGAAATGGTTAGATGTGTACAATATGTTCACAGTCTTTTCTTTAATCTGGGGACTGCAGCGAACTAAAGGCAGTAAAAAAAAAAAAAAAAAAAAGAAAAGAAAAGAAAATATAGGCTATAAAGCCAAGATGGCTGTTGCATTGGGATACAAACAACAGTATGTGCCACAATGAGAAAAGGCTAGAACTAACTACAATTTAATGGAGAGCATGCTTATGTATAATGCTTATTATTATTCTTGAAAAATAAACTTTTCCAAATGTTGCTGGCATATTGAAATTATGTCAACCTAATTATGTCAACCTTTTATTCCCTAGGAGAAAGGTATTCTCAGTTAAAATTTCCTGAATTTTTATGCATTTTTAACAATCCTGCATAATGTATTAACATCTTATCTCAGACATTACAATGAATAGTTCTCTATGTAATAAAATTTTAACTAGCAAACTCATTTGCCTGCTCAAAATGTTTGCCTTTGTAGCTAATGATATTTTATTGTTTCAATTGGACTCTAAACTTAGTCTATTGTTATTTTGCTTATTGTTTGTAAAATAAAAGTTATACACACTATGTGAGGATTGTGTATTAGTGCGTGAACATTTAGAGGGGACTCCAACTTTGGTGGAGGCAAAAACACATGAACACTTACGAAAAGACTCTTTTGGCCAAACTGGATGTGATAATTTCTTAAAATGTTGCTTCCTGGAGGCAAAGAAACTAAAATTGGACTGTGGCTTATATTCATTAATTTTAACCTTAAACATAATTAAGTTGTAAATAAGGTGTTTGATATAAATACTGATTTATGTATACCATAAGAGCTGTATCAGAAATATATTGGTGAATAAAAGTTATGACTCCAGCCTCCAAAAATCTTGTAAGCTAGCTTCAGTTTTTTTCTATAAAATAGGCATCAAAAAATCCATAGTTATTCTGACTACATATTTACATTTTAATAGCCATGGTTGTGGACAACACCAACCAGGAAAGGTAAGAGAAGTGTACCCTTTTACAATATATCAGAAAAAAGAAGTTTTGGATCCAGTACAACATAATGCATATATAGAGTGGGCATCAACTTCATTAGGAATGTGACTGACTGTAGAATGAGCACAAATAGGAACTATGTTCAGAGCACACCTGGTACCTGGTAGGAGACAGGTACTGATCTGGTTAATTTCATGTAATTATTTCCCACAGACTCACTTTGCTTTAGTGTAATGTATTACTTACATATTGATGTGAAACAAATCACCCCAAAACTTAGTAGATTGAAAAAACAAACATCTATTATTTCACAATTCCAGTGATTCAAGAATCAGGATATATCTAAACTGGGTATCTCTGGCTCAGGCTCTCTCACAGCAGCAATTAAAGTGTTGGCTGGGACTATAGTCATTTTGAGGCTCCTCTGAGAGACAATCTACTTTCAGACTCACTTATATGGCTGCTGACCGGCCTCCAGTCCTTCTGACTCTTGACTGAGATATCAGCTCCTAAGCATGTGGGCCTTTGCATAGCACAGCTCCCAATATGGCAAATGGCTTTCCTCAGAGTGAGTAGGTAAAAGAGAAAGAGAAGGAGTAACACACATGGGAGACACCTTCTCTTTGTTCCCTTCTTTTGGAAGTGACATTACATCCTTTTACCATTTTCCATTCATTTGAAGGCCATTAAACCAACACACAAGAAAGGATTACACAAGGGTCCAAAGGCACAAATCTCAGTAGATAAAGAATCTTTGAGGGCCACCTGAGAGACTGCCTACCATACCTTGTAAGGCAATGTGACATGGATAAATACACATGGACTCTTTACTGGTCCTTCATACTTAAGTTGGGACCCGAGCCCTGAAACTTTCTACCTATCTGAACGTGGGCATGTCTCCATTATCTGTTGTAAAGGTAAATAAATGAATGTTAGTACACCCTACTGTCCTTCAGTTCACATATATAGAATGGCCACAATAACCTGTAACTCTAAGGACTGCAGTTAGGATGCAATAGTACAATTGTGCTTAACAAGTAGGAGGCAGTTGGCTGGGCGCAGTGGCTCAAGCCTGTAATCCCAGCACTTTGGGAGGCTGAGACGGGAGGATCACGAGGTCAGGAGATCGAGACCATCCTGGCTAACACGGTGAAACCCCGTCTCTAAAAAAAAAAAAAAAAAAAAAAAAAAAAATACAAGTAGGAGGCAGCAAATATCCCACTGTCCCTAATAGAAGTAACAAATTTGTGTATAAATTTATGGAAAA
Organism: Macaca nemestrina; assembly: GCF_043159975.1. NCBI lineage: Eukaryota > Metazoa > Chordata > Mammalia > Primates > Cercopithecidae > Macaca > Macaca nemestrina. Next base: position 31,316,450 of record NC_092129.1, read on the forward strand.
CAACTGTCCATGGTGACCTGCCCTATGAACTTCCTAGGTTCAGCATTAGTGCCTTCTTGTAGAATAACCAACATATTTAACATATTTATGTCTTCAGAACTCAGTAAAAGTGGTGGTTATTTTGGACTACCTTCTGTCAGAAGTAGAATATTGTGACCCAACTCAAAGGAGATATTTTTTCTAAGTTTTTTTAAGTTTTTTTTTTTTTTTTGTCTCTCTCTCTTCCTGGTACTTGAGTTCAGCCAAGATACAGCAATTTCTCATTATTCCCAGTTAATAGTTAGACCTCGAAATGATCTACTTTGTACTTGGCACTGACAATTCAACTGCAGTGTTTTGATAATTTCTAGGTGTTACGTTTTAGAAGGGGGCATGGACAACTGTGAACATGTTCAGAAAGAATAATCAGATTGATGAGTGGATTCTAAAACCTGCAACACGTTATTTGAAAAGATAAACTCCCAGAAAGAGAATGTTTAACTCAGAGGTAGGGTGGAGAGAGAAGGCTTCAAATCTTAGTTCTACCTCCCACTAGGTGACTGATATGGTTTGGCTCTGTGTCCTCACGAAATCTCACCTTGAATTGTAATAATCTCCATATGTTAAGGGCAGGACCAGGTGGAGGTAATTGAATCATGGAGGTGGTTTCTTCCATGCTGTTCTCGTGATGGTGAGTGAGTTCTCACAAGATCTGATAGTTTTATAAGTATCTGGCATTTCCTCTGTTGGCACTCATTTTCTCTCCTGCTGCCTTGTGAAGATGTGCATTCCACTATGATTGTAAGTTTCCTGAGGCCTCCCCAGCCATATGGAACTGTGAATTAATTAAACCTCTTTCCTTTATAAATTACACAGTGTTGGACAGTTCTTTACAGCAGTGTGAGAATGGACTAAAACAGTGACCTTAACAAATTTGCATATTATCTCTGAGATTTAGTATATGAATCTGTAAACTTACAATAATTATTATGTATTATAGATCAATCATGTGCCATACATGGCACTTTGTATGGCACATGATTATCTTGAACAAGTTACTTTGCATATGGTATCAATAATCCTAAGGATTGTTATTTTTATTTTTACACATTAGGTGGCAATAAGTTTCAAACCCTGTACTTCTTCAATATTTTTGTTGGCACCTAAACAAGCGGGCACAGAGTATCTTTTCTAAGTGAATTTACTGCCTATGTTAGTGATCAAACTTGTCAGGATCTCACTTTTATTTGGATCATAATGCAATTAAAGTTGAATTTGAAAATCGGTACCCAGCATGGGCTTTTAAAGTCCCAAGGCAATGAAATATGTTTTGTAGAATTCATCTTTTTTTCTTCACAATCTGTTTTAGCGAACTTAAAGACCAGAGGAAAAATAAAGATCACAGTAGAGATGCTGAAAAAACATCAGATTTTGGTAGAATCTTGAAAAGGCTACCTAATCTTTTTGAATATCAGAATTTTTTTCCTATGAAATAAATTGCAGTAGGTAGTTCCTTTAGTGTCACATATCTAGAGCTCCATAAATAGACTCAAAATTACTGCAGGAGTTGGAAATGATAAATTTATAGGCTTCTTTAGATTTTACTTCCTGCATTCACATAATTTAGGTGAGATTAAATGTCACCTTTTTGACGTATTAAATGTAGTGTTCACCTAGTATTCCTGAGGTTCTACAGGTTTATTCCATCAGGACTTGAGTGGAAGACGTTGTAAATATCAGTTTGCAAATATAGAACTTTGGCTACAAATATGATTCCAAAGTTTATTATATTTTTTTGAGATTATACAATATTTGCTATCTTAATGGAGATTTTAATATTCTTTACAAATAAACAGTGAGGTAGAGCTACATGAATGAAAGAAAAATAAAGAGAAAAAGTATTAGGGAAAATATGATAAACATAGAAGGCAGATAAAGGGATTCAGGCCATTCATAATTGGAATCCCTAATTTAAAAAACTCTAAAATCTTAAAATTTAGAAAGAGAACTCGTAATTATAATTAAAGATATATATTTTTAGAACTAAATACTTGAGCTAAATATAACAAATGCACAATGAATGTGAAAAAATAATCCAGAATGGTCAACATTAAGACATCATTGGACTTGAAGGGTAAAGAAAGAATGCTTCATGAAGCAGTAAAATAACTAATAACCTATAATAGGTCATGTGTCAGGCTGGCCTTGATTTCCCCCACAGCAATATTGGCTGCTATCCAATTGAATAACACTTAAGAAATTCAATATTGGAAGATGTCACTCAAGAATTTTATATCCAGCCAAGCTATCCTTCAAGTTGTAAAAAAACTAAACAATTTTTACATGCAAAAATTCCCGTGAGAATTTTTGAGAAAACTACCAGTGTGAAGTTTAGCTCACAAAGAGATGAAAGAAAGAACCACAAAAAACGACTGAGTACTGTATACATTTAAATGTTTAACTAAATCTAAGATACATAGCAAAAAATTTATTAAATACTATTTATTTTGTACTAGGCCCTGTTCTAAATTCTTGACATATATTAACTGTAGAGACTAGGGTTACAGATGAGAATGTAAATGAAGCACACCTTCATAGTTTATATATTAGCCTCACAACTTAAAAGTAGAGTTTAGAAAAATTTCCTGTTTACTTCATGTAAACACAAGGAACCAAATTATTTCATTTCAAACTAAAATAAATTGAGGAATAAAAGGATAAGTTCATGTAACCATAGAAAAGTAAATAATAAGAAAGAAAATATATCAACTAAATTTGAGTGACCAAAAAAATCCAGGAAATATGGTAATATTAAAGTGATTATGATAAAGAATTATGGATAAAGTGTTTAAAATACAGGGCTGGAAATAAGATATGCAATATTAAAAATAATCATTAGAATAAAAATGTTAAAAAATTTTTTTTTCTGTTTTGAGACAGAGTTTCACTCTTGTTGCCCAGGCTAGAGTGCAATGGCATGATTCCAGCTCACTGCAACGTCCACCTCCTGGGTTCAAGTGATTCTCCTGACTCAGCCTCCTGAGTATCTGAGATTACAGGCGTGTGCCACCACGCTTAGCTAATTTTTGCATTTTTAGTAGAGACAGGGTTTCACCATGTTGGCCAGGCTGCTCTAGAACTCCTGACCTCAGGTGATCTGCCCACCTTGGTCTCCCAAACTGAGAGGTGTGAGCCACAATGCCTGGCCAAAAAATTATCTTAATGATTACATATATAAATAGCAAACAAATGAAAAAGACTAAATACCAAAAGACTTAAAAGCTTAAAAACAGAAAACACAACAAAACATAAAATACAGTCAGAACTAAGACTGGATATACATACATATGCCATATTAATAAATAAAAATGACTTAAAAGAAAAAAGATTTATTAAAAGAAAAATATTTTCATATTGGGTTGCAAATCAAAACCTAACTCTGTTCTGTGTACATAAGACACAACTAATACCTAAAAGAAGTATATAGAATGTATATATGTGTATATATAACATGTATCATGCAAATGAAAAACAAAAACAAAAGCAAGTATTTTATGGTATCTGCAAAGGAAACACAACTTGTTGCAGAACAACCCTTGATTTGAGGACAACTGCAAAAGTAGGAAACACGCACACATAATCTGTTTGGTCTGTTTTAAGACACTGGAGAGCTAAGCGTAGAGACCTCAGAGAGCACTGAAGATACTAGAGAGAAGGGTGACCAAGAGAGAAAAGCCAATATTCTGCACCACTTTTCTACTTGACTTTGGTCAGTTTAGAAGCATCAGCTAAAGGCTGAGAAACTGAGCAGTTTCCAGCGGTCATTTCAGAATATGGAAACCAAAATTGGACTTTAGGGCCCTCCAAAGAGAAAGGTCTGACATACAACTCAGACTTTCAGATGAGATTTTTAATGGGCTGCACTCTAGGGGTAAGGGAGAACCATAAATAGATCAGTCATCATAAAGAATGAAACAAGCCGGGTGTGGTGTCTCACACCTGTAATCCCAGCATGCTGGGAGGCCGAGCCAGGTGGATCACTTAAGGCCAGGAGTTCGAGAACAACCTGGGCAACAAGACAAAACTTTCTCTCTACTAAAAATACAAAAATTAGCTCGGTGTGGTGGCACACACCTGTAATCCCTGCTACTCAGGAGGCCGAGGCATAAGAATCACTTGAACCTGGGAAGCGGGGGTTACAGTGAGCCAAGATTGTGCCACTGCACTCCAGTTTAGGCAGCAGAGTGAGACTCAGTTTCAAAAAAAAAGAAAGAAACCTAGTTAGAGACGATTCAGTTCCAAGTTGGATTAAGGTGATGTTCCTTTAGCTTATCTGCCTAAAACAAAATAAATCCTCTCTTCAAGAAAATAACGTCTTGAGAACTTCAAATTACCTTCACAATTTTTTATTTTAAAAGTCTATGATTTAGTCAAACATCACCAGGTATATATGGAGACAGACTACGTGACAAAAAAGCGAAGGAGAAAATTACCTAATAGAAACAGAATCACAGGAGACATCAATAATATTGGAGCTATCAGATGCAAATAAGAATTTATTTTCCTTGGACTTCTGAATAGAATTTAAAAGATTACATAAAACCTACACATACAAAGTTTGTAGCTAAGAAAAAAAAATTACAAAAATACTTTTGAAAAGGCATCATATAGGTTTAGAAGCCATGAGGAGTGAATGGGCCTAAATTACAGAGAGGAGAAACATTCAGTGGTGAGTAGATAAATAGCATTTTTTTCTTTTTACATAGAGGAATTTGCCAATTATTGATGTGAGCTGAAGTTTGTGGCTTGGTCCAGATAGGGAGAAGCAGCTGAAAGATGTAGAAACCAATGTAGACTTTAGCAGTCACTTGGGAATAGAAAGATATATTGAGGGCTTGAGGGCCATAGATACACAGCCATTTTCCCCAAAGACGTTTGCTATATTCTATGGCTGTGTAAGAAGCTGAAATCTATACTAAAAGCTTTTGAAACTGAAACTGAAACCTAGTAAAGTCTCATAGTAATTAGGAAACAAAGACCTGAAGACAGAAAATGCAAGAAACAAAAGCCTAGAGAGTATGGTATATTGGCACGGAGGAACTGTAGCCTCTTTTCACTAACCAACTCTGATTGTAGGCAAAAGTTGAGAAACCAGAGCCAGACCAACACTTGTGGGGTAAAATCATTGGATACATTTGAGCAGTAGGGTATTTATACATTTTCAAAGTATCTCCCCACATATTGTTTAGTAGTTACAAGGGGAAAAATATTGTACAATGAAAATATCTGACAGACTCCATCTTAACAAAATGATTAAAGTTATCATCATCAGCAGAGCAAATAAATATTGTGTGCCTTTTGAAATAATACGTTAAGAAGGACACAGCACATATATTGTATAATATATAATGTATCGATATATTTTTATATATGGGGAGAGAAATAATAGTGTTCTTGCAAGAATAGTCATAAACTAAATCTTATCATGAAGAAATTAGCAGACAATCTAAATTGAGGGACTCTCTACAAAACACATTTGGCACGTACCCTTTTAAAAAAAGTCATTTCATGAAAGACCAAGAAAGACTAAGAAACTTACAGCTTAGAAGAGATTAAAGACATATGACAAGTAAATACATGCATGATTCTGTGTCATCGGCAACCAGAAAATCATCAATCAGAAAAAAATACGTTGTAAAGGAAAACATTAAAACAATAGAATCTTGTGTTAATGTTTAATTTTTTTGAAATTAATAGTTGTGCCATGCTTTATGTAATAAGATGTCCTTTTTCTTAGAAAATATACACTGAAGTATTTGAGGGTGAAAGGTCATGATGTCAAAGACTCTCAAATGCTTTAGTAGATATGAAATGTACGTGTGGTTTTTTGTATATGTGTGTAGAAGAGAAAGTGTGGTCACTTCAGGTGTGTATACATGGGAGTTTATTATATCATTGCCAAATTTTCCTGCCAGTTTAAATATTTTTCAATAAAAGTTAAAAAAAAGTATGAGAAAATATTGGAGAGCCATGTTACACGAACAGAAGCAAACGAGGCACTTTGAGTTTTGCCATTTAAGTGAGATTGTACTTATTTTGGTAACCAAGGTCATTACTGACAGGAGAATAGTGATTTCTCCTGCTTGCTTTTTTTTTTTTTTTGAGATAGAGTCTCACTCTGTTGCCCAGGCTGGAGTACAGTGGCGCAATCTCGGCTCACTGCAAGCTCCACTTCCTGGGTTCAGGCGTTTCTCCTGTCTCAGCCTCCCTAGTAGCTGGGATTATAGGTACCCACCACCATGCGTGGCTAATTTTTGTATTTTTAGTAGAGATGGGGTTTCACCCTACTGGCCTGGCTGGCCTTGAACTCCTTAACTCAAGTAATCTACCTGCCTCATCCTCCCAAAGTGTTAGGATTACAGGCATGAGCCACCACACCTGGCCTAAGACCTGCTTTTATATAAGACATCTTAAAAGATATTCAGGCAGTAGAAATATGGTACTCGACAAAAACTTAGAACTACACAAAGAAATAAGGAGTACTGGAAATTAAATAAATGAAAGTAAAAATAAAACATTTTAGGTTATCTTTCTTATTTTTAATTGCTCTAAGACTTAATTGACTCTCTAAAATAGAGGTTAGCAAGCCTTTCCATAAAGGATCAGATAGCAAATACTTTGTTTTGTAAGTCAAATGGACTTTGCTGCAATTACTAAATTTCAGCATTGTAGTGCTAAAGCAGTCATAGATAATACATAACAAATGAGTGTGGCTATGTTTTAATAAAGATCATCATGGCGTGTAATTTCATCATACTGATTTCTTTTTGGTTTCACTAAGATGACATATTCTTACTTCTTCATGTGTTTGCTACTGTATTTTTTTCAAGACCTAATGCAGGAATTATCTCTTTCAAGACTCTTTCCCAAACCTTTTATTCCTCACAGGCAAAATGGAATCTCGTTTTTATGATCCAATAGGAACTTTTGCCTGCTGATTTTGTCTCTGATTTGATTTGTGAACTTTGGAAGTTATTTAATATCCCTAAGTTTCAGTTTTCTCACCTATAAGATAGTAATAGCACCTGCATTGTGATAATGCATCTGAATTACTTAACACAGGACTTGACCCACAGAAAACATTCAAAACCTGTAAATGATATCTAATCATATTGTGATGATAATGATTATTCCTCTGTCATACTACTTTCTGATGCACAATATTGGTCAACATAAAATATGCTTGGTTCTTGGCTAAATATTATGTAAAGGAAAAGTTATAATAATGTGATTGGGAATATTTGGATTTGAATTTTAATAGCAGTAAAATGTACTAAATCAGAAGAACATGCCTTGGTCAGTAATATATATGAATATGCAGGTAAGATAAGGGAGAATAAATATTATGATACCTGTAAGTTTTTGAATACCAAAGTGAAGTAAGCTAAGAACACAGCTGTAAGGGGATCAAGTAGACCGGAAGCAAAATTAGCAGTTGAGCTATAATCCCTGACTGTGCTGGACACAGGACTCTGTTCATATAGAGAGGGAAAGCAATTAGCAGTGGAACAGCATGCGGTTTGGCTAATATCACCTCAAGAAAAAAAACTAGATTAAAATTTAGAAGGGATATTGAATAGAGGAGATGGCAGGTGGGTGGTGAATAAAAATGAACAACCAAATTTATGCTTGGGAATATCTTGGGTGTGCATGTGCCTGTTTTTCCTTTCATTGGTATATTTAGGATTTGCATAAATAAGATGAATATGGGGGTACATGTTGCCTCATCTTTTAGTTGCTCTGCTTTGAAATAAAAATAAATTCCTGGATCAAAAGATGGCAGATAGGGAAACTTAAAGAAGTTGGTTTGGATAAAATTAAAGGAGGCAGCCGTCTGATCGTTTCTTTCTCCAAAGAGGATTTAAGTCTTCCCCTAGGACACAGGACACTGAATCAATATATTTTAAATAGTATATTAAAATTATATAATGTCTTAATTTTTAATCAAATAATTCATGCACATAATTATTAATAGTATCAGAGGATTCTTTTGAAATCAGTGTCCTCTGCATTGCTCCTCTCTAAATTGCTTAGAAGGAGTATTAATACTTTTAGTTATATCTTCTGGCATTAGCCATAATTTCTTCATTTTTCAAAACCTAAGTAACATGACTGTATTTCTTTCCCTTGATTTATTAATTATAAACGTATAATAAATTTATTATTTTGAAAAAGAAGGTAAACTGATTCATGCCAACTCTCATCTTCAAATATATGTTATATATTATATTGTATATACATTATCAATATAGTACATCCTAATTATTAGTTGATGATGTAGTTTCATTATTGTGAATATATAAATATTGTTTACTAAATAAGAAAGCAGTGTAATATGTTACATTTCCTGTCTTTTGAAACCTCATTATTTTCTCTAGAGTTAATTATTGTCTCAGTTTTTTCATTATATAATTTCTTCTATTTACAAATGTTAACAAATATTCTATCAGATCTTTCATTGTCTTGCAGTACCAAGTGTTGCTGTGGAAAAACATGATGTTATTCTGATTGCTCCTTCCTGGGAAGTGTTTTTCTCTCTAGAAGTTAGTGAATCCTCCCTCCATCACTGGTATTATGATATTGCATAATAATGTGCATTGGTGTGGTACCTTTTTGTATTTCCTGTGCCACTAGAGACTAGAAATTATTTGCTGATTTGTTTAAGTTCCCTATAGATTCTGGTTATTAAGCCTTTGTTTGGTGCATAGTTTGCGAATGTCTTCTCTTGTTCTGCAGGTTGTCTGTTTACTCTGTTGATAGTCTCTTTTTTTATGTGCGGAAGCTTCTTAGTTTTGTTAGGCCCCACATGTCTATTTGTGTTTTTGTTACAACTGCTTTTGGGGACTTAGCCAAAAATTCTTTGTCAAAGCCAATATCAAGAAGGGTATTTCCTAATTTGTCTTCTAGAATTTTACAGTTTGAGGTGTTACATTTAAATCTTTCACCCATTTTGAGTTATTTTTTGGCTGTTTCCATGCCTAATGCAGCCATGGCTCCTGGTCCCACAAAGTATCTGAAGTGGGTGGCAGCTCCAAAGTACTGGATGCTGGATACATTGACCAGTGTATTTGCTCCTTGTCAATTCACCAGTCCTCATAAACTGAGACAGTGTCTCTCCCTCATCATTTTCCTAAGGAACAGACTTAAGTATGCCCTGAGAAGAAATGAAGAAGATTTGCTTGCAGCGATTCATTAAGATAGATGGCAAGATCCAAACTGATATAACCCACCATGCTAGATTTATGGATGTCATCAGCATTGACAAGGGAGACAATTTCTGTCTGCTCTATGACACCAAGGGTTGCTTTGGTGTACATCATATTACACCTGAGGAGGTTAAGTACAAGTTATGCAAAGTGAGAAAAATCTTAGTGGGCACAAAAGGAATCCCTCATCTGTTGACTCATGATACTCATACCGTCTGCTACCCTGATCCCCTCATCAAGGTTAATGAAACCATTCAGATTGATTTGGAGACTGGCAAGATACTGATTTCATCAAGCTTGATGCTGGTAACCAGTGTATGGTAACTGGAGGTGCTAACTTGGGAAGAATTGGTGTGATCACCAACAGAGAGAGGCACCCTGGATATTTTGCCATGGTTCACGTGAAAGACGCCAATGGCAGCAGCTTTGCCACCTGGCTTTCCAACATTTTTTGTTATTGTCAAGGGCAACAAACTAAGGGCTTCTCTTCCCCGAGGAAAGGGTGTCCACCTCACTTTTGCTAAAGACAGAGACAAGAGACTGGTGGATGAACAGAACAGTGTGTTAAATGGTCTCTGGGTGACTTGTTACATCTTTGTACATAATTTAAAATAATTCAGCATGACTAAAAAAAAAAACTTGTGTACAGTGAAAACTAGGGGCCCAGCTTCAGTCTTCAGCATATGACTACCCCGTTACCCTAGCAATATTTATTGAACAGGGCATACTTTCCCCTTGTTTTTGTCAGCCTTGTTGAAGATGAGATGGTTGTAAAATAACCCCATTTAAAAATAGGAGAAGGGAACAAACAGATATTCTCAAAAGAAGACATATAAGCAGCCAAAAAATATGAAAAAATGCTCATCACCACTAATCATTAAAGAAATGAATATCAAAACTACAATGAGATATCATCTCACATCAGTCAGAATGGCTATTACTAAAAAGTCAAAAAACAACAGATGCTGGTGAGCTGTGGAAGAAAGAGATGCTTATACACTATTGGTGGGAATGTGAATTGGCCCAGCCACCATGGAAAGCAGTCTGGAGATTTCTCTAAGACCTTAACACAGAACTACCCAGAAATCCCATTACTGGGTGTATATCCAAGGGAAAATAAATCATTCTGCCAAAAAGACACATGCATTTGTATGTTCATTGCCACACTATTCACAATAGCAAAGACATGAAATCAACCCAGGTGCCCATCAATGGTAGATTAGTTTAAAAAAATGTGGTATGTATACACCATAGAATACTACACAACCATTAAAAGAATAAAGCCATGTCCTTTGCAGCAACATAGATGCAGTTGCAAGACATAATCCTAAGTGAATTAATGCAGGAACAGAAATATCACGTTTTCACTTACATTTAGGAGCTAAACATTAAGCACACATTGACATAAATATGGGCTCAATAGACATTGTGGACTACTAGGAGGGGGAGTGAGGGAGGAGGGTGTGGGTTGAAAAACTACCTATTGCGTACTCTGCTTACTACTCGGGTGATGGGATCTTTACCCCAAACCTCAGCATTGTGCAATATCCCCATGTAACAAACCTGCATATATGCGCCCTGTATCTAAAAGTTGAAATTTAAAATAAAATATTAAAAATGAAACTAAAAATTAGGCATTTGAAATTAAATTATCACTCTCTTCACATATGAGATCTTCACCCTATACATTTAATGATTTTTTTTCCTTATGTTTTATCTTTTTTCTTTCTGGAATACCTAATAATCTGATGGTTGACATCTGGATTGATTTTTCTGAATATTTCATCACTTTTATTCTATTCCAATTAATTTGTTTTGTTTCCTGAAATATTAACTTGGTTTTATTTTTTAACATTTCTGCTAAAATTTCAAATTATAATTGTCTATCATATTTGCAATTTCATCATTTTCCTCTTTCTTAGATGTTTATAGATGTATTATATCACCTTGTTACTCCCTAAGGCTGATTTATACTTTTTTATTTGTTAAAGTTCTTTTTTCTGCATTAGTTCTGGTTCTACTAGGTTTTAATTTTCAGTTTGTCTCTCTCTTTCACGTAATAGATCTTTCTTTCTTTCTTTTCTTTCTTTCTTCTTTCCCTTCCCTTCCCCTCCCTTCCCTTCCCCTCCCCTCCCCTTCCCCCCTTCCCTTCCCTTCTCTTTCCTTCCTTCCTTCCTTCCTTCCTTCCTTCCTTCCTTCCTTCCTTCCTTCCTTCCTTCCACGTTATAGATTTTCTTAAGGATAAGATATCTGATTATCCTTACTTTTCTGTATATATTTAAGAAGTAGGTACTTAAGAGACTTATACTTTTGGCCATAATATAAGAAAAGGGACCATATTTACTCTCCCACCTTAACAAGTAAGACAAATAGAAAAGATAAGACACAATGCTTTTTAGATATTAGACAACCTGCAAACAAATGAAATTTAGTCTATAAGTGCCTCAACTCACTGTCTAGAGCGTTTCCAGGCTGTTGTACAGAAAGTGGAAACCCAAAGAGACCCCAGTGATCTCAACGAATTGAGGAGACAGAGTCTGGAGTATGGGCAGGACAAGGTGGCTAGCAATTGTGGGACTAAATATCCACAAATACTAAAGAAATAACATATATAAATATATACAAATAATATACAAATATATAGACAGAGAGAATTCCAGGGAATGACAGAAGGTCTTCTTGAGTCATTGGCTGAATATGTTTGGCTATAGTGAGGAAATTATCCAGCTCATGGAAAGAATGGTCAGAAAGAAGTATAACAATCCTCAACCATACATAGAGTCAGAAATAGTTTGTGTTCCCACCCATTAGAAAAAAGTTTTATCTTAGAGGTGGGGCTAAATTAGCTATAAAAACTCTCCTACATTTGACCTAAGAAAGCTTGAAAGCAAGTCTCAAAAAAGCAATTGTATTCCAAATAACTTAACTGCATTCTAGATAAAACATAATAAAACATTGTGAAAAGTGCAAAGTTGGATAATATTTCAAGGTTCTTTTCTTGATAGAATAATAAGATAGAAATTCAGGAAGGATATAGAAGTTTAAAAAACACTATAAACCAACTCGACCTAACTGATGTGTTTAGATTATGTCCCCAACGAGGGCAAAATACAGTGATTCCTTGGAATTTGAGGGTTTCATGATGCCCTACAGATACCAAAATCTGCAGATGCTCAAGCCCTTTATATAAAATATTTTAGTATCTTCATATAACCTACACACACTTCTATATATTTAAATTATCTCTAAATTACTTGTAATACCTAAATACCTAATACAATCAAAATAGTATGTAAGTAGTTGTTATATTGTTATTTTTAAAAATTTTCTATTATTTGTTGTCATTGCATTGTTATTTTTATTGTATTTTTTCCCAAATATTTTTGATTGGCAGTTAATTAAATATGTGGATGCAGAACCCACAAATATGGAAGAGGGCCAACTGTATGCATTCTTTTCAAGGGCACATAAACATTTTTAGTATAGATCATGTGCTAAGTGGGGGAGGAAGATGGCAGGTAAGAGACAGGACTAACATGCAGCTCCCACTTGAATGGACAGAATAGTGTGTGGAGACACACATCATGAATTTTTACTCCAAGAACCACCACAACTATGTACCAGGAAAACCAAAAGAATTCACAGATTCTTTCAAAAAACCAGCACACTGCTGCAAACTTCATGAGACAGGTGAAAAACTATGAGTTCCCAAAATGCAAGGGGAAAACCAGCCTCAGAACACACATCTCCACTGGTGAATCTGAAAATCCAGATCATGGGAAAAGGATTTAACGTTACCGAGAGCTGAAATTAATTTAGGGGGTCACACAAAATATAAAATTAGAAGCAGTAAGAAGAGCCTTGTAAGTACTTCCAGTCTCCAGCTCGAGTCCAGGGAGGCCATCCCTGACTATATCTCACAGGGGGCCTCAGGTAAGGCAGCCAGCAGAATTAGGGAGGTGCCACAGGGTGAAAGAAGCTTCCAACTGTGTTTTTATAATAATTTCCACTGGGCATGAATTTTCTTGAGCAGAATCTGGAGGGGAGAATGAGAACTGCTGCAGATTCGAGTGCAGGAGCAGCCACTAACATTGTAAGTAGACAGGCAGAGATAAAGTCTGAAAGCCATGCTTGCTTTCTCAGCAGGGAAGATTATGGTCTGGGGCAAGCTCTGAGTCCTGTATGCATGCTGCCTTGATATAAACTTGGCACTGTTAGCAGAACACTGTGGGAGCAAGACTATCTCACCAACTGCATGGCAAATGGGTGAGGCCTTTTGCTGCCAGCTATTCTCCACTTGCCTGGTGAACTATATGACACAGGAAAGGCAGCCATAATCCCCTCTGGAACATAACCTCATTGGCCTGAGAACCATCTCCCTAACCCCAACAGTGGCTGTGGCAAGCCCCACCCAAAGAAAGTCTGACCTCAGACCCACCTAATCCTGCCATGACCTGATGGCATTTCTCTACTCACTCTGCTAGCCAAACACAATAGACAGAAACTCTTGGGAGTTTTATGGTCCAACCTATCAGCTGAGAAACCAGGGGCTGGCCAACAAGGGGCAAGCTTTTATCCCTCTTCTACTACTGCAGCTGGTGCTTTCTTGAAAGTGCCACATTCTGGCTAGAGGCCAACCAACTCAGGCCATTAGAGCAACTCACGACAGAATAACACTGCTCCCAGGAAGGAGAAAACAACAGCTAATTCCACTACCTGCAACATCCTGGCTAACCGTACACATGAGTCTATCCATGTGATAACTTCGCTGCTAGCATAACCAGCATTCAAGAAAGTCAGCACACTAAACATATCTACAACCAAGGACTCTCAAAGAGTCTACTTCACTCCCCTGCCACCTCCACCATAGCAGGTGCTGGTATCCATGGCCGGAAGACCTGAAGATGAATCACATCACAGGACTCTTTGCAGATACTCCTCAGCACCAGAGCCTGGTAGCCCCACTAGGTGGGGCAATTGCAGTCACTGCAGTCTGGCTCTCAGCCCCACCCCTAGGGGAAGGAGAAGAGCACCATATCAAGGGATCAACCCATGGGACAAAAGAATCTGGACAGCAGGCCTTGAGTTCCAGATCTTTCCAATGAAATAGTCTACCCAAATGAGAAGAAACTCTAAAAGTAAATCTGTTAATATGACAACATGGGGTTCTATAACACACCAAAAAAAAAAAAAAAAAAAAAAAAAAAAAAGTCACAGTAGCTTTCCAGCAATGGATCCAAATCAAGAAGAAATCCCTGAATTGCCAGATGAAGAATTTAGAAAATTGATTATTAAGCTACTCAAGGAGATACCAGAGAAAGGTGAAAAACAACTTAAAGAAATTAAAACAATACAGTATATGGATGAAAAATTCTGCAGAAAAATAGATACCATAAAGAAAAAACAATCACAACTTCTGGAAATGAAAGACACACTTAGAGAAATACAAAATGCAGCAGAAAGTTTCAACAATAGACTAGAACAAGTAGAAGAAAGAACTTCAGAGCTCGAAGACATGGCTTTGGAATTAATCTAGTCAGACAAAGACAATGAAAAAAAGAATTTTTTAAAAAATGAACAAAACCTCTAAGAAATTTGGGATAATGTTAAATGGTCAAACATAAGAATGATTGGTGTTTCTGAGGAAGAAGAGAAATTTAAAAGTTTTGAAAACTTATTTGAGGAAATAATTGAAGAAAACTTACCTGACCTTGCCAGAGATCTAGACATCCAAATTTAAGAAGCTTTTAGAACATCTGGGAAATTCATCACCAAAACATCATCACCTAGGCACATAGTCATTCGGTTATCCAAAGTCAAGACCAATGAAAGAATCTTAAAAGCTATGAGACAAAAGCATCAGGTAACGTATATAGTTATCTAAAGTCAAGACCAATGAAAGAATCTTAAGAGCTATGAGACAAAAGCGTCAGGTAACCTACATAGTTACCTAAACTCAAGACCAATGAAAGGCTCTTAAGAACTATGAGACAAAAGTGTCAGGTAACCTATACGTTAATCTAACCTATTAGATTAACAGGAGATTTTTCAGTAGAAATCTTACAGACCAGAAGGGTTTAGGGTCCTATCTTTAGCCACCTTAAACAAAATAATTGTCAGGCAAGAAATGTGAATCCAGCAATCCTAAGCTTCATAAATGAAGGAGAAATAAATTCTTTTTCAGACAAATGCTGACAGAATTTACCACTACCAAGCCAGCACTACAAGAAATGCTATAGGAGTTCTAAATCTTGAAACAAAACCTCAAAGTACACCAAAATAAAACCTTCTTAAAGCACAAATCTCACAGGGCCTATAAAACAATAACTGACAATGGGGAAAAAAAAAAAAAAGAAAACAAGGTATCCAAGCAACAACTAGTATGACTCATAGAACAATGCTTCACATCTTAATACTAATGAACATAAATGGCCTAAATGTTCCACTTAAAAGATACAGAATGGCAGAATGGATAAAAATTCACCAACCAAGTATCTACTATATTCAAGAGACTCACCCAATACATAGGGACTCACATCAACTTAAGGTAAAGGGGTGGGAAAAGATATTCCATGCAAATGGAAACCAAAAGTGAGCAGGAGTAGCTATTCTTATATTAGACAAAACAGACTTTAAAGTAACAACAGAAAAAAAAAGACAAAGAAGGACATTATATAATGATAAAAGGATTGGTCCAACAGGAAAATATCACAATCCTAAATATATATATATATGTAATTGACACTGGAGCTCCCAAATTTATAAAACAACTATTACTATGTGCTGATGAGATAGCAATAAAATAATAGTGGGGGACTTCAATATACCCTAGAACAGATGGACTTAACAGATATTTATGGAACATCCTACCCAACAAGTGCAGAATATACATTTTTCTCATCAGCATATGGAACATTCTCCAAGATAGACCATATAATAGACCACAAAACAAGTCTCGATAAATTTCAAAAAAAAATTGAAATTGTATCATGTATCCTCTCAGACCACAGTGGAATAAAACTGAAAAGTAACTCCAAAAGGAACCCTCAAAACTATACAAATACATGAAATTAAATAATCTTCTCATGAATGATCTTTGAGTCAATGAAGAAATCCAGATTGAAATTTAAAAATCATTTGAACTGAATGATAATAGTGGCACAACCTATCAAAACCTCTGGGATACAGCAAAAGCAGTGCTAAGAGGAAAGTTCATAGTATTAAATGCCTACATCAAAAAAATATAAAAGAGAACACATAGAAAATCTGTTTACCCCTCAAGGAACTAGAGAAACAAGAACAAACCCAAACCCAGCAGAAGAAAGTAAATTACAAAGATCAGAACAGAACTAAATGAAAGTAAACCAAACAAAAAAATACAAAGCAAATGAAACAAAAACTGGGTCTTTGAAAATATAAACAAAATTGATAGACCATTAATAAAACTAATTTAAAAAAGAAGAGGAACGATCCAAATAAGCTCAATTAGAAATAAAATGGGAGATATTGCAACCAATACCACATAAATACAAAAGATAATTCAAGGCTACTATAGACATCTTTATGTGCACAAAATAGAAAATCTAGAGGAGATAGATAAATTCCTAGAAATATACAACCATGATAGATTAAATTAAGAAGAAATAGAGACTGTGAGCAGACCAATTACAAATAGCCAAGTTAAAACAGTAATTAAAAAATTGCTGACTGAGCGTGGTGGCTCATGCCTCTAATTCTAGCACTTTGGGAGGCCAAGGCGGGTGGATCATGAGGTCAGGAGTTTGAGACCAGCCTGGTCGACATGGTATAATATGTCTCTCCTAAAAATACAAAAATTAGCTGGGTGTGGTGGTGGGCACCTGTAATCCCAGCTACTAGGGAGGCTGAAGCAAGAGAGGCAGAGGTTGAACACAGGAGGTGGAGGTTGCAGTGAACCGAGATTGCACCATTGTACTCCAGCCTGGGTGACAAGAGCAAAACTCTGTCTCAAAAAAAAAAAAAAAAGAAAAAAGAAAAAAAGAAAAAAAAATGCCAACAACAAAAAAGTCCAGGACCCAATGGATTCACAGCTGATTTCTATTAGACATTCAAAGAAGAATTGATACCAATCTTACTGAAACTATGCCAAAAGATAGAGAAAAAGGAAATCCTCCCTAAATCATTTTATGAAGCTAATATCACTGCAATACCAAACCCAGGAAAGGACATAACAAAATAAAAAAACTGCAATTCAATATCCCTGATGAACATGGATGTACAAATCCTCAAAAATACTAGCTAGCCAAATCCAACAGCATATTGAAAAAACTATGCACCATGATTAAGTGGGTTTCGTACTAGAGATACAGGGGTTGTTTAACATATACAAGTCAATAAATGTGCTATATCACATACTAGAATTAAAAACAGAAATCATGCAATCATCTCAATAGACACACAAAAAAGCATTTGACAAAATCCAGCATCCCATTATGATTAAAACCCCCAGCAAAGTTGACATAGAAGGGACATATCTCAAAGTAATAAGAGCCATCTATGACAAACCCACAGCCAACGTTATACCGAACAGGGAAAAGTTGAAAACATTCCCCCTTAGAACTGGAAAAAGACAAGGATGTCCACTCTCACCATTACTATTCAACATACTACTGGAAGTCCTAGTCAGAGCAATCAGATAAAGGAAAACAATAAAGGACATCCAAATTGTTAAAGAGGAAGTCGAACTGTTGCTATTTATTGATTGTATGATTGTATGTCTAGAAAACCCTAAAGAGTCATTGAAAAAGCTCCTAGATCTGATGAATGAATTCAGTAAAGTTTCAGGATACAAAGTCAATGTACACAAATTAGTAGCACTGTTATACACCAACAATGACAAAGCTAAGAACCAAATCAAGAACTCAATCTCTTTTACAACAGTACAAAAAAATAAAATACTTAGGAACATACCTAAACAAGAAGTTGAAAGAGCTGGATAAGGAAAACTACAAAATACTGCTGAAAGAAATTATGGATGATATGCTAAGTAACCAAAAATGTGGTGCACAAAAAGAAAATCTAAATGGCCAATAAACACTAAAAAAACAACCTTACTAGAAATCAAGCAAATGAATATTAAAACCATAATGAATTATTAGTTTACTTACATGAGACTGCAGTTCTGAAAATGCCAAGTGATGGTGAAAATGTGGGGAAAATAAGAACTCGTATTCTTACTAGTGGAAGTTCAAAGTGATGTAAGATCTTTGAAAAGCAATTTGGTGATATTTGCATATGTATTCTCTAAAACTCAGACATTCTAATCTTAGATATATACCTTAAGAGACTTTAACATAGATTACAAAGAGATATGTTCAAGAATGTTAATTGCAGCATAGTTTGTAATAAAGAAAATGAAAATAACCTAAAACTATCAAAAAGAAAATAAATCAATTATGTTGCAATCATTAAACAGAATTTTATAATAACAAAAATGAATTAAAATAATATGACCGAATTTATCATCAAAATATTAAGATAAAAACCTAGCTATTGAAGAATTCAGATGGTGTAATACCATTTATAATAAAGGTTATGAATAGAAGAAGTGGCATGCCTGATAGCCTGAGGAGCTCAGCAGTGCTTTCCTCAGAGAATCTGGTGAAAATTATGAAACAGTAAAATCAACACTTTATAACTTCTTAAAATGGTCCTATGAATGAAGAAATATCTATGCAAGAAATCTCCAAAATGATGTAAGAAAAGTAGAAGTCTGTTATATTTAAAGATTATTCCTTCCCTTCCCTACCCCAGCTCAGAGAAATAGAAACTGCACTCTAGACTGGTGGAGACAAGAATACAGGTCTCTCTGCTTCCAGTTCCCAATTAGAGGGCTTTCTTTCTTGGAGGGAAAGACATCAGTATATTTCATTTTGCCCACAACTATCTGCTATTGAGGCTAAATTTCAGGTCAGTGAAGCCAAGATGTGCAGTATAGTGCCGTATAGTACATAATACTTGAGAATGATTATAAATGACTATGTCACTGGTTTATATATTTCCTATAACATACTTTTTATCATTATCCTAGTGTGTCCACTTTCTACTTAACATACATCAAAGGCAAAGAGAAAACCTTGAAAGCAGCAAGCAAAAATGGCTCACTACTTATTAATAAAAGCAAATTCTAATAAGATCAACAATTGGAGTTTTCATCACAAAAAAAGTGGAGGATAGAAGACAATGGGATAATATATTGAAAATGTACAAAGAAGAAACTATCAGTCAAGAATTCTATACTCAGCAAAACTATCTTTCAAAAATTAAATTAAATCAAGACATTTCCAGAGAAAGAAAAACTGAGATAATTTGTTCCTAGCCAACTTGTCTTACAAGACATATTAAAGAAAGTTCTCCAGGCTGAAAGTAAGTGACCCTACAGGATAATTGCAATCCACACCAAAAGAAAGAACACAGTAAAGGTAATTACGTAATTATATAAGACAGGATAAAGGCAAATGTACAATATCTTAAGTGATTTAAAAGCCATTGTGTAAAATAATATGTATATAATGTATTGCTGGGCCTAAGGAATATAGAAATGCAATATGTTTCTGCACAAAGGAGGTGGGTAGGATTAAATCTGTATTAGAATTAATAATGTATTATTGAATTTGTAACATGAATCAATATACAATATTAATAGACATAATAATATCACAAAAGAAGGGGAGAAAATAGTGTTGTATGGGAGTAATATATTTCTGTGTCTCTCTGGGATCAAGCTGAGATCAGTATGTACTGGAATCAAGTACATATTGAAAGCTGATTCTGTAAATTAAGATATACATGGTAAGCCCTAGAGTAATCCCTAAAAACAACAACAACAACAACAACAGCAATGACAACAACACACCTCAAAAAACATAGTGAGATAAATAATTTAAATTCTTCATTAGGAAATATTTACTTAATGCAGAAGAAAGCAGTAAGGGAGAAATAAAAGAACGGAAAAATACATGAGACACAGTAAACCAAAAGTAAAAATGACAGATATAAATCCAACTATATCAAACAAAACATTAAATGTGAATGGATTAAGAAATCTGATCAAAATGCAGAAATCGTCAGATGGCTTAAAACAAAACATCAAGATCCAACTATACACCATCTATAGGACACACACCTTAGACATGAATGTTTATAGAAGAATTATTCACAACAGCCAAGTTGTAGAAACAACCCAAACACTCATTGACTGACTAAATGGGTAGGCAAAATGTGCTATGTAGATATAATGTTCAGCATAAGATGGAATAAAGTACTGATCTGTGCTGCAACATGCATAAGACTTAAAGACATTATGCTAAGTGAAAGAAGCCAGTCACAAAACACTACATACTCTATGTTCATTTACATGAAATATCCAGAATAACAAAATCTATAAAAATGGAAAGTAGATTGATGGTTGCTTAGGAAAGAGGGTTGGATGGAGAGATAAAGGGAAGGTAATGTAGAGAGCAGAGTTTCTTTAGGATGTGATGGACATATTCTAAATTTGACTATGGTGATGGTTGTGCATATCTGTGAATATAGTAAAAAAAAATGAAGCATTGAAAATATTGAATTGTACACTTTAAATTAGTGAATTGTATATAAATCGTATCTTAATTAAGCTGTTTAAAATATTTTTAAAGGAATAGAGGGCCATATAGAGAAGTGAATGAGTAAAAATTGGGGAATTCAAAAAAAGCACACCACTCAACCACAATTAACAATACTATTTTAGCCAAAACTAAGAACTCTTTAATACTTATTTTGTGAGAAGGAACAAGAATTAATATCAGAACTCCATTGTATAAAATAGCAATTCATTGTGTACCTTTCTATTTAAGGTTAAAGTTACAGATTTTTTAAAAGAAATACACTTAAAAGTACAAAGACAATACATAATACCTCATAGACATATTTACATATGGAATATAAATAGAAAAACATTACGGGTCCATAGTTAATGCTGGGGAGGAATTTTCTTCCTCGGGCTTTATGTTTTTAAGTCTAGGGACCTCCAGAGGTCAACTGCTTGCTTTTCTCTCCCCACCCACTCATTTCTCTTAAAGGTAACAGGAGTTCATTATCTGATTGATTTGAGAAGAATGAGTTTTCCTTTGTCTGCTTAGCCGCTCCCTTTCCTTTCTCTGCAGGTCTCAGAAAGAATGCCCATGTGCTGTCCTTCACATGGTAAGTTTGGTGGAGCAGGTTCTGTTGTCAGAAGTTCAAATCCGGGGAGTGCTAGCAAGCTAACTGGCAAGGTGCAAGGCAGGTCACTTTTTCATCTCCTGTCTAACTTCTGTGTTTGTCTTCCACTTGATTCTCAACTCAGCTGAGGAAGAGGAAGTTGCTCCCTGGGCCCCTTCAGAACGTGGTAGTTAAAAAAAAAAAAAAAGTTACCTGCTATTCAGCATCATGAGCCTGATAGTTTAGTATCTTCAGAAGGTTAGAATTTTCTCCACATTCCATCACATTAACACCAGAAAGACATGAGATTCACCCTCTTTATTAAAACTAACAAAGAAATGGACAAAACCAGCATTTACCTATATGCAAAGGAAATAAGAGATAACATGATCAGGGAAAAATTTTCAATGCTGCTTGTAATGTTTACTTGATTAAGCTCAATGTTGCATAAGTCAATGTTGATTATGTTATTCCTAATATATTTTCACTTGTCTGACATATAGTTTAACAGGTTTTTTAAAAAGATGAGGTGTAACTGAACTTTTAATATGGAATGCTGTTACAGAAGGGGAAAATTGGAGAAGGACTTTCAGTTTTTTAAAGCTCAACATTTCTGCTCCCAAGTTTTTCTGAAAGGAAGATTTCTGAATCTATATTATAGCAAACCACCATTTGCAAATGTTTGAAAAGTGGTCTACTTCTATGTAAACATTTACAGAAAAAATCCAGCAGAAAAGAGCTTTGAACCTACATGGTGACAGTGCTCTAGCTGTATGCATTGAAATCAAACCAAAAACCTCTGTATTTATTCTACTTAAAGTTTCATATATTGTCACACATCACCAATTAGAAAACTCTATAAAATAATTCCCAGTTGTTATGTTTAAGATTATTTTTTCATTGTGCAAAAGCTTGCAGAGGGTATTTGTGTATATTTGCTTTAAAACAAGTAGAATTATACATCCACAAGAGATGAGGAGAAGCCGTGAAACCATGCACTGCTGCCAACACATTGTCTAAGGCAGTACTTCTCAGACTGCCTTTGTTGAAGGCACTTATTAAACCTTTAAACTTTTTCCTTTTTCATTTTATTTTTTATCTTTTTAATTAATAATTTTACTTTATAAAAATGTAACTTAATTACCAAATAATCAAATTAAACTGTAGAGGCACAAGCCCAAATCTATCTTCATTACTTTCAATGGACACAAAATTATTTTATCAAATTTCATAAGCATTTCTCACTGCTTACTTTCAAGTTCTGTGCTTGTCTTATTATGAACAGGTAAAAACTGTTTGTGGGCCAGCACTGGTCTACCGACCACACCTAAAGAATGATTGGATTGATCTAAGGAATTCTTTAATTTACTCTTTTTCTACATTCAGCTCTATCTTTATGGTAATCCACAAATATGCCTTGTATTATCAATGTAATTTTGTTGTTGCATTGCTATAACAAAATGCCTGAGACTGGGTAATTTATAGAGAAGAGAGGTTTAATGGGCTCACAGTTCTGCAGACAGTACAAGAAGTGTGATGCCAGCATTTGCTTCCAGTGAGGACCTCAAGGAGCTTATAATCATGGCTAAAGATGAAGGGGGAGCAGGCATCTCACATGGTGGGAACAGGAGCAAGAGAGAGTGGAGGGGAGAGGGGCCATGGATTTTTTAACAACCACATTTCACGAGAACTCACTCTCATGCTCTCTCACTATCCAACAGAATAGCACCAGGTCAAAAGAAACCTGTTCCCATGACCTAAGCACCTCCAACCAGGCTCCACCTCCAACACCGGGGATTACAATTCAACATGAGATTTGGTGGGGACATACATCCAAACTATTAACGTATCATGCCTACCCTTGCATTTAACCTGCTTTGACCTTCATGTGTTTTCCTTTAAAACATTTCAGCATGGGTTTCTTTTTTCGGTTTTATGTTGTGCTCTGAATCTTTTTTCCTCTTTTGTCTTAATACATAGCTTTCCACATCAGATTTTATGAGAAAATGACATTTCTTTCCTTTCCTTCTCTTGATAGATGATTGAGCATCCCTGAGATCAGACTGATTTAATATTCACAGGTGATATCATGGTCACTCTATTCTTCCCTCTCTTCTTCATCATTCCTCCATCCTTTCCTTTCTCCCTCCCTTTCTCTTCCTCATCAAATTGTAGCTGTCTACTTTATACCAGGATGTAGGGATCCTCTGACAAGTAAAGCCACTGTCTTTATAGGACTCAATATCTAGCAGGAAAGTACTCATTGAACACATAATTACCAAGAAGAGGGATAAATTTTACAAAGGAGAAATAGTGGCTACTTTGACAGGGTTAACATGCATGGTGAGACTTGCTAACCTACCTAATTCTAGAAGACAAAAGGTTACAGCACTTTTTAAAGAAACAAATTATATTTGATATGTACTATCTTTAAAATGAAACTGTATCTTTTCAAAATTATTGTTAATTTTAAAAGTCTGAAATAAATGATTTGTTAAAAGTAATTTCATTTGGTTGAATTTAAGGAGCTGAAAATAATAATCTAATTATCAAAAAAGATCTCTTGGCCCAAATGATTTTAAAAACCAGATTATAGACTGGATTTAAATTAAAAGTATCTCTACCCTTGTTGATCATTTCAATGATTATACTGTCAACATTTACTACTTTTTGGCTTCATTCATCAATTTAGCTTTCTAGTCTGAAATTTTTGGCAGTTCTTTCTTTAAAATCATTCTCTAATTGACAAATATATAAGCTCTAAACTTTTACTCATAGATGATGATAGGAAAAACAAGGGTGACTGTATCCGTATATAAAGAAAGTATGCTGTATTAGCTAATTATTCTTACATGAACTATTTCATAAATGTAGCCCATTTTCAGTTTCTATAAAATTATTCCTGTGCTTTCTTTCTGAATAAGTAGTAAAATGTCAAAAAAGGTTATTATTGTAGACTAAATGTTTGTTTCCCACAAATTAATATGTTGAAGCCCTAACCCCAAGTGTGGTAGTGTTAGGAGGTACAGCCTTGGGAAAGTATTCAGGCTTAGATGATGTTGTGAGGGTAAAGTCCCCATGATGAGATTAGTGCCTTTATAGGAAGAGGAAGAAACCCACCAGAACTTCCTCTCTCCACAATGTGTGGACACAGCAAGAAGACAGGTTTCTGCAAGCCACGAAGAGAGATCTCACCAGGAACTAAAGTGGCCAGCACCTTGATTTTGGAATTCCCAGCCTCTAGAACTATGAAAAATAAAATTTTGTCATTTAAGTCACCTAGTCCATATTTTGTTATAGTACCCTGAGTTGACTGAGACAGTGATTGATAGGAAGAGAAGAATATTATCTATATCTATTGTAATATTGCTTATTACATAGGAAGAGTCCTCAAATGACATACCAAAAAGAGCTTATTTCTTCTGTATTATAAGATCAGAGTGTATTTATTTTAAGACATTATATCATTAGCTCTTATACAAACAAGTGAAATGTGTTAAAAATGACAGAAATATATGAAACACTCATATTGACAATAAGGATCTAGATTTTCGAGTTAAATGGTTTAAATCAATTTATATACTACAATACAAACGTGTTATATTATTTAATAGTTATATTCTCACTATATTCACTTTCCTTATTCTTGAGATTTCATTTCTTACTCTCACCTCTCCCTCATGTGTCTTATGTGGTTTCCTTTTTCAGTTTTCATCCATCGCTAGTCTCTTTTTTCTCAAGTATATAACCTGTGACAAATACAGATATATTTTTCAATTTTTTTAACTACATCACCTTAAGCCTACCTGCAGAGCTAGTGAGATCCCTATGCTCACAACTTTGGTTGATATGGTCAGCTGGATCTACAAATACTAAAAAAGACCACTCCAGGCCTTGATCCATGTGTCTACAGCAGAACAAAAGGCAACACAGCTATGTGTTCCACAGAAGAGTGGGGTTGGCTCTTCTAGGAACAGTACATCAGAGTCTATGTGAATCATAGCTTAAAGGAGATGCAAATATACAGAGCCTCCAAAGAACTGAGACCAGAGCAATCATGATGACATGGTTATACGACTCCATAGGCACATCTGGCAAGCAATTGCAGTCCATGAACCCTGTAAAATTGTAAATGTGGCCTGTTGAGCATAAGGGCTCTTTATATCTGACATTATATTGACCAGGCTATTGCTAACCCTTCTAGAGAGGCCCTTCACCCTCCTCTGTAAACAGAGAAGGAAGTCAGGGACTTGCTCTTGCATGCAGGCAGTTGGCAGCTCACCCTGAACTTGCTTTAGCCAGAGCACGCTCAGGCGTCATGGTCAGTGGATATCTTGAAGCTTCAAAGGTGAGTCTACTGCTCAAAGGGAGACATTTCGATGACCCAGGATTCCTGGCAGATTTTATTTCAGTTGCTGGATGGTTCTCAAAAAAACTAAAAAGCCCTCCAGCTGCCTGGAGTGTCTGTGAAATGCATGCAGTGGGTCTCCCAGACAAAGCTTTAGAAAGCTGCTAGCACCACAGATCCAACCCAGACTCTGCATCTTGATTTCACTAGAACAGATGTTATCTGCAAGCAATTAACATACCTGTCATCGCCAGTGGAACAGATACAGAATTCTTCAGGTTGATTTTTTTTAATGTACCCTAAAGAAAAGTGTTTGTGCACAAAGAAAATTTTCACATTAGTATTAAAATAATATTCAGTAAAGAAGTTGCATGTGTCAATTGTTCCATTTTTTTTTCAATTTTGGGGAAAATATATTATAATAACTTTTAGAGAATAAATGTCACCAGCAACATAAATATTAGTGTTAGCTCCCTTTCAGTTAAACCAGTATCTATTTGTATATTATTATGTATTTTCATATAATGACTGACAGAATTTGCTATTTGATATGTTTTAAATGTTACAAATGATTTGATTGATAGGTTTTTATATAAAATAATATCTTATTTATAGTAGTTATACAAATATCAAGTAATAGCATATTGATTAAATATGTCCCTTAAGATTAGTACAAGTGAAAAGTTTAGTAAAATTCAATATGTAAATATCCTAGATAATAAAAACTAAATAACGAAGTTTTAAGCTCTTAAGCTGTTCAAACAAAAGTACCCAATTAACATAATATCTTTCTATTATATCACTATATTTTTGACATAAAATTATTTTCTTGTAAGCTGGGACTCTTATAACATGAATGTTCTCAATTATTTGTCCTTATTACATTCATAGTTTTTACTTAACATTCATACCTTCACGCTTTTTTTAATTAGTGAAAACTGAAAGTTCTGATTTCTACCATTTCAACCTCTGATACAAGCATTTATACAGAGGTTAAATACGTTTTTTTAAATTTTTCTTCTAAATTAAGATGATTGGTATAATTTTAAGGCAACATTTTTGCTACAAAGGCAGTTTTAACTGGTTTGAAAACACATACTTAAATCATGTGATACTGTGACTAATAGATTCATTCTAAACAGTGGTACTTGTATTCGAAGTGGCATAAATATTTGTGGCTACTGGGAGGCAGAGATGGGGCAGTAAAAAAAGCGCTGTACTAGAATCTATTATTCAATATCATTCTCGTAGTTCTGTAATTTACTAACTGTTGACCTTGAAAAATGACAAGTTTTTATCTACAGAAAGATGACCTTCTTAAATGATTTATTATGAGAGTTAGTTAAGATAACTTATACAAAAACTCTTCATAAATTATGGCACATTATACAAATGAAAATAACGTTTAATCATAGAATATTGCATATGGCATATACTCAGTAAAATACCTGATGTGGGGCACTGCCAACTCTACTAGATGATCCTAGCTAATGTGTCCTATTGGTTTTTGATGCTTCCTCTCTAATAGGAAGTGCTTTATCAGTGTAGCTTAAATGCTAGACAGATTGGTGGTTAATGTCTCTACTAGCACACAGGTGCTCCAGTGTGCTTACATTCTTCTCCCAACCTTTTTTCTATGTTCTTGTATGAAGCCTTATATCCTATATCTTATATCTTATCTTTTCTATGTCCTTGTATGAAGTCCTGCTCAAGTCTGTCATCAACTCAGTGTTGGTGCAAAAGTCAAATCCTTTACTTTGTAATCTCCTTAATGCTCCTTAGGTACTTTACTGCCTATGAGAAGATTATATTTTAACACCTTTTAATGATTTTTTAAATAAATGATTTTCTTTTCAGTTATATCAGAGTCCCCGTGGTTTCTCACTCATCTTCATAGTCTCAGCAATTACTATACTGCTCTGTAATAGATAATTATCTAAGTGTTTGATTATATTAATGATTTGACCTCTAAAATCAGAACCTTCAGGTTGTGGGTGAGTTTTGTACAAGTGAGAGCAGAAGTACCAGTACCCTTGTTTAATCCACTCGATTACTTCTTGACCAATTCTTTAGCAAGAAAGTCAGTACTTTGAGGTTGCCCTACCTGTTTGTGTACTGTTTTTTTGAATTCTATTCTTTTAAAAATATTTTCCTAACCTTTATTCTAATTAGAATGTCTGATTTATTTGTGCATTTTTGGTTCATTTGGTAAATATTTTTTAAAGCACTTCTACCTTCAAGGCATTGCTCTAATAAGACTGGATATTAGATACGGCATTGGACAAACAGGGCGGATACTCTGTGCCCCTTGGAGTCTAATTCTACTGGGCCAGCCATGCAATAAGTTAAGCAAACCCACATATTAACAAAATAATTTCAGATAGTTAAACATTCAATGAAAGAAACAAACAGGGAAATATGGGAGAGACAAGCAGCTGTAAGAGGGACCTTTAAGACAAGTCTGAAAGTGACCATTTAAGCTGAGATGTGACAGATAAGAAGCCTGTCACGCCAAAGGAGAATTAGAAAGAAGGTTCAAAATCCATAGGCAGACAAGAACTTGATGTATTCTAACAATTTTCAGGGGCCAATGTGGGTGAAGCAAAATGAGGGAAAATGAAAAAGGCATGAGATAATGTAGAAGAGATAACAACAGCAATATTATTGACTAATGTTTATTGTGGGTTTTCTATTGCCAGATACAGTGCTAATTAAGTACTTTGCAAACTGTCTCACTTAATTCCCACAATTCTATGAAGTAAATGTTATTATAAACACTTTGCAGACAAAGAAACTGATGATTAGAGGTTAAATAGGTAGTATCCCAATCACAAAGTGACTTATACCATGTGGTAAGGTAATTCAACTTTTCTTTGAGTATAATAAGAAGCTGTCAAAAGATTTTAGACAGCAGAGTGATAAGATTTGTTTCTATTAATATAAAAATGTACTCTGAATGACAGATGAACATTCTGTTGCTTAATTTCTTACTCTTCTATTTGTATCTGGTTTGTTTTGTGCCCACTAGGTTATGAACCCATTTGGGAGAGCAGAGCCTATCACTACATCCAGTGCTTAGCACAGTGTTTAACATATTGTGGCTGCTCAATTAATACATATTGAATGGCTGTACTTGATACTTGCTAATTTCCACTTACTTTTATTCTGATTTGAGTTACTAACCTTAAACATGACATTGGTTCTTATTGTTTGAGTACCATAACTCTATTCCAGATTCCTTTTATCATTCCTGAAATTTTTATAGGAGGGAAATTATATACAGTAACAGGTGTGCATTGTTCTTTTTTGGCTTTATTACAATGATTGTGGCAAAATCCATAGTAGCCAGGTATCTTAGTCTGTTTGGGCTGCTATAACAAAATGCCATAGACTGGTGACTTATAAACAACAGAAATATATTTCTCAGAGTATAGAGGCTGGAAAATTCCAAGATCAGTGTGCTGGCAGATTTGGTGTCTGGTGAGGGCTGGTTTCCTTGTTCATAGATGGTGCCTTTGAACTGCATCCTTACATCAAGGGAGGGTAAGGCAGCTCTCTAGAGACTCCATTATAAGGGCAGTAATTCCATTCATGAGGGCAGAGTCATGATAATCACCTCCCAAATACTCCACCTCCTGATACCATCACATTGGTGGTTAGGTTTTAACAAATGAATTTTTGGGGGGACACAAATATTCAGACCTGGGGAGGAAGTGGAGATAAAGGCTGCAGCTAGAGGTGTCAGCTTGGAGGCCACAGAAGTTAAAAGGATAAGAACCATCAGGGCAGAATCCAGCGTAGCTAGCAAAGAAAAATAATGTCTCTCAATTTCTCTGAGCACTGCAAGGGTGCATTCCACCCAAGGACCCCTATTCTGTCTTGACTTGATCATCAGGCTATGTAGCTGAGTCTTTTGTGCCCCACTGAGTTAATAATACTTAAATAATAATTATTGTATCTATTTTGCTGAATATAACAAACTGAGTAAGTGCTGGTTGAAGTAAAGCTCATAAATTAGAATTCGGTCCTTTTATTTATTGTAGAATTACATTCGCCTTGAAAAAAAAGACTTAGAGGCAAAAATTCAAGTATTTTTCTCATTATGGGCTACATCACAAATTTTGAAAAAAATATTTAATTTATAAAATGTAAAAATATTGCATCTAGCAGTTGTTCAGTGTTAATCAGAATGCTAAATTTTGCTATTATAACAAATTAATCTTAAACTTCATTTCCTAATCATATGCTCACACAGACTGAACTCTGGTCTGCATAGTTTCAGTCAGTATTCCTGGATGATAGCATCCCCACCATTTTATAGCACCACCCTCTGAAACATGCAGCCTCTTTGATAGTTGGGAAAGAGATGTAGGAGAATCGTGGGTGTCATTTCTACCTCCTCAATCTGGAAATGATCTTATTTTACCACCCAAAACTAGTAACATGCTAGTGCTGAACTGCAAGGAGGCTAACAAATATGAGCAAGCAGATGGAATTCAGTTGAGCATCACACATATTGTACAGTGCTCTCCAAACATACCATTTTCAGAAGGGTAGCAAGTCAAAGACTTTTAGTTGATAGAGAGATCATATTACACCTTGTAGTCTGCACTTTCAATTTCACTTCTGCTTTTCTTTAGAGTCAGGATACATTGATTATTATACAGTCACTGGAAGCACCAGATGTATTTCCAAAGTTCCTGTTCATGCAGAATATTATATAAACAGATGCCATTCCTCATTAGGAATTTATATGCCTTCTTGACTAATATAAAATGTATCAAGTCATTTCCAAATTAAGGATTATTAAAATCGATATTTCTCATAGTCCTATTGTAATGTTCTGTAAGAAGGGTTAAGCTTAAAGCTTTTTTTGGTCCCAAGTGTACTGTTCATATGCTGATTGATTTGGAACACAACTTTAAGAATTGTGAAGCATCTTCCAATTTTTAAATGAGATTCAGTTGTGCTCTGTTTCTTAAATGATATACTGTGTTGGCACAATATCTATATGGTGTCATCATTATTGTAATATTGAAGGTTCAGACAAATGTTCAGTTATGTTTTCACTTATTTTGGAAAATTAGATTACATCAATAAATTTACCAGGAAAAATAACATGACTTAAATATTTTCTAAAAGTATCCTTCAAATACGGTTCTAGGGTTCAAATTGAACGTCATTATAGAGTGTTTTTGAAGATGTTGGAAAGCCATCTGTAGCAAGCTGTCAAAGGAATTTTTGTATCAATTGGGAAGTCAGACTGGAGGACTTCTGGATTTTCTTAGAAAGTTCCATTCATCTCCACAGTTCTTTTGTTTATATGAAAAAAAAAATGAAATTAACCCAATGTTCATCACAAAAAAATAGAGAAATAAATTGTGAACTATTCACACGTAGTATATTACACAATAGTAAA
This sequence comes from Macaca nemestrina, assembly GCF_043159975.1. Taxonomy (NCBI): domain Eukaryota; kingdom Metazoa; phylum Chordata; class Mammalia; order Primates; family Cercopithecidae; genus Macaca; species Macaca nemestrina. Next base: position 31,347,678 of record NC_092129.1, read on the forward strand.
TGTAGACTATAGCTACTTGCAATAATATGGATAAGCTTTAAAATATAACGTGAATGAAAATCAACTTCTAGAAGACTACATATAATGTATAATTTTTATGAAGTTCAAAACAAGGGCTTCATTAATCTATACATGTGACCAAACAATAAAATACAAAAATAGAGAAATATATTCAGAATCTTGGCTAGTTATGCTAGTTTGGGGAAAGTCAGGGGATTTAACAGTGAAGGCACATATTTGTATGCTTACTGGTATTGGAATTTTCTATGTCTTATGTGAAGCATGTTCACAAGTGATTGTTTTATAATATACTTTATAACTCTTATGTTGCCTACATTCTTTTGTATCTAATTGTACATAATAAAAATTTAGGAAAAATAATTTCCTTTTTTGAGATAGAGAGATTCGCTCTATTGCCCAGGCTGGAGTGCAGTGGCCCCATCACGGCTAACTGTAGCCTCCTCCTCCTGGGTTCAAGCCATTCTAGTGCCTCAGCCTCCCGAATAGCTGAGATTACAGGCATGTGCCACCACACTGGGCTAATTTTTTGTATTTATAGTATAGATGGGTTTCACTATGTTGGCCAGGCTAGTCTCGAACTCCTGGCCTCAAGTGATCTGCCTGCCTCTGCCTTCCAAAGTGCTGAGATTACTGGCTTGAGTCACCATGACTGACCATTTCCTATATTTGAATAATAATGTCAATCAACAATCCAGTTTGTTAATTGACATTATATTTTTTTGGATATTGTAGTGCCAGATGATGATTCAATCCTACTAAGCAGAATGTATTGGGCCATAGGTCTTTAATAAATATCCTGACATAGTTGATTTTGTATTTGTAAATACTTTCATAACTCCTACATATTTTCCCTATTTCCATTAGCTTCTCTATTTTTTTCCCCCATTAGTTCTAATCTCTAATATCCAGCTAAGCTCTGACTCCTAGGCTGGGCTTTACCTAGATTTAGTGTCAGAAATTGCTTGGCTCTAACAAAGTTAGGATAAAACCTCAGGTTATTCCAAAATGTTTTGGTTGGGAAGCAAGCAACAAAACAACCCCTGGTCTTTGTCTACCAGCTATGTGTTCCTTGTTTGACCACTGACATTTCCATCAGTTGTTGAACATGTTGATCCTGCTTTCCTTACTGCTTCTTTCAATGTCTTTTGATCCTTATCCTAACAACCATTGTGTCAATTTTTTTTTAAAAAAAGATAAAAATGCTACTTTAAAGATTTCAAAGGGGAAGTAGATGCTCCCACCTCTTCCTCCATGGCTATTTAGGGTCTGAAGTTATTGATGAGTATAGTATTTTGGCCTTGGTTATTGATGAGTATTGTATTTTGGCCTTTCTGGGACTCCAGTATTAACCCATGTGCCATGCAGTTATGGTGCCAGTGCTCTCAGCTGGCTTCATTTCTGCTGTTTTTATTTCTATTTTGGTACTGAGAATACAAAGGGGCATATCTTACAGTTCTCAAGATAGGAAATGACAAATATGCAGAAAGGATTAGAAATTTGGAATCTATGTGATTACTTTTACACTTTCTTAGTTTTGCAATTTGCAGTACAAATTATTTACTATTATAAACATCAATTGGAATTATTCTAACTAATGTAGATAGAAAAGATAAATAAATAAAAGGTAGGCTCATATAACTAAATTAAGAAAATCTGTTTCTATTATCTATCCTCTTTCTGGTGATTTATATTTTGCTTTAATTCAAAGTATAAAATGAAGTTTGTTTGTTTGTTTTTCAAATGGATTTTGCTCTTGTCACCCAGGCTGTAGTGCAATGGCACAATCTCAACTCATTGCAACCTCCACCTCCCAGGTTCAAGCGATTCTCCTGGCGCCTGCCACCTCTCCTGGCTAATTTTTTTTTTTTTTTTTTTTTTTAATTTTTAGTAGACACGGGGTTTTACCACATTGACCAGGCTGGTCTCGAACTCCTGACCTCAGGTGATCTGACCGCCTCGGCTTCCCAAAGTGCTGCGATTACAGGTGTGAGCCACCGCATCTGGCAAAATGCAGCTTTTTTAACACTCTTTTTTTCTAACCTAGGCACTCCCTTTCCTGTAGAGGGCAACTGTAGAATTGACCAGACAATAGGTTGTGAGCTCTTCTAACTGAAACTGCTGGAGTTGGGAGAGTGTGTATTTCCAGCTGTTGCCCGGAATCCTGAATTCTGACCTGGTTTTGAATTGTAACCTGACCATTAAAGACAGAACAGGGCTGCTAGAAGAGATTAAGAGCTCTTGAGAACAGACCCAGTAAAAAAGACAATGGGAAGAGAGTGGTGTTATTTTGTATAGTCTTTATTTCTTTGGCATATGTGGTAAATAAAGATAAGAACTAAGCAGTACCTATTGGAGAAAATGAGTATTTTTTTTGTCACCGAAAACATTTAATAGACAACAGAGATGAGCAGAGATAAGTTAAATTATAAAATTAAGCTGGGCGCGGTGGCTCACTCCTGTAATCCCAGCACTTTGGGAGGCCGAGACAGGTGGATCACAAGGTCAGGAGATCGAGACAATCCTGGCTAACATGGTGAAACCCCGTCTCTACTAAAAGTACAAAAAAATTAGCCCGGTGTGGTGGCGGGCGCCTGTAGTCCCAGCTACATGGGAGGTTGAGGGAGGAGAATGGTGTGAACCTGGGAGGTGGAGCTTGCAGTGAGCCGAGATTGCGCCACTGCACTCCAACCTGGGCGACAGAGCGAGACTCCATCTCAAAAAAACGATAAATAAATAAATATTTTTAAATTAAGAGAGTAAAAACTAATTATGTATATTTCAAAGTTTTTTTCCTTCTGTATGTTTATTGTTTCCCATCTTGAAAACTGTATATAGCAAGTTACGGCCCTTTGAGATTTTTGCACCACAAAAAAGTATACTGAGCAGAAATGAAGAAGAAAATGAGGAGATGACCTATTTTTTAGTCTAATTCACTAGTTACTGTTTTTCAATTTGCCCTATTTTTCTCCTTCAATTTTTTTTAAGTCTACAGTTTCTGTTACTTTTCTATTTTATTTCACTAATTTTTTTATTTTAATTTTTTTCTTATTTAAGAAAGCACTTAACCACTCTGTTATATCTCATATGTTCTAAAATGTAATATTTCATTTACCATACAATTTCTGTAACTAATATTTAATATTGTGTTTGACAAGAGGTTATAGGGTATGTTTATTTTTGTAGCTATTAATTTATTGACATTTGCCTTGTGAGCTATATATAATTTCTTTGTTTGCTTTCTCCAAATAATTGGCAGACTGAAAGGTGTAATATAATCCAATACAAACCTAACTAGCTGACAGAATTTGATAATTCAAAGAATAAAGACGACAAATAATTTAGAAATTAGAGGTAAGGAAAAATGAGGAAAAAATGGAGAAGATGTAATGTTTCCAAAATTTGGTCAAAATTATGGCAAGAGAAGAGAAATGAGTCCAAATGGGAGAAGAGGAAGTTGAAACAAGAAAGAAGAAAAAGTAGGAACTAGATGTTATAGTGGTCAAAATGCTTTCTTGGGTAATTTCTAAAAAATATGCCTAGGAGTAAAATGGACACTAATTACCTAGTTGATATACTGGTTCTGTACCAGTGCAAAACATTCATTCCTCACCAAACCCAAAAGACCAACAATCAAAACTACCATAATGGTCCTAGTCCTGTCTACATCTTAAGTTGAAAAGAAGTGTATTCTCCTCATTTTTCAGATGAGCCAACCATAACCTTTGAAGAGTGCCGGAGACATAGTAGTTGCTTCAGAATAGATGTATAAATGAATGAGTAGTTAAACCAAGGTCAAGCAGCTGGTATCAGGTGAAGAATTAGGGGTAAGTGATCTTTGTCTCCTGCCTCCTCATGCCTTAGTCTTTTCAATACATGATATTCCCCTATGATTTTCATTATTTCAGCAAATATGACAGACTTAAACTTTCACTTTATTGGGTAGGTTATTATTTTGTTTCTTCTTCTCCTAGTTTAAGAAAGAGAAATAGAAACAGCCAAAGAAAACACAGGTAGGCATTTACAATGACATTAAGGAAACATACACTAAGAAGGATTGCAGAGGCATGAGGTGGTGAAGTCCAGGGAGTACAAATAATCTCATATGCATCTTACCACTGCACTCCAACAATACACACAAAAGTTGAATATCATGCTGGTAGAATAATTTCATATGGTACAAAGCTATAATATAGGTTATATATACAGTACAATCTCTAGTAGTTTGATGGAAACTTTCTGGAACACTCAGTTGAAAAAAAATTCAATGGTCACACATGAGATCCACAGGATGTGTATCAGATTGATTAAGAATGTCTGTCGTGGTTATGGATAGGGATAGAGCATTATGAATAACATAAATCTTCAACTCTTTCTTATTATATTTTATTTGGTATTATCACTTTTACACTATTCAGTGAATTAACTTGCCTAACAGAAGACTAGGGCATAGTTGAATATATATATATTTGAGAAAAATATATATATATTTGAGAAAATAAGCTCTTCGCTAATAGAAAGGGCTATATAGATATTTGATGAGTTATATATAATGATTAAATATTCTTGATGTATACTGATAGAAAGATATATTAGAAAAAATAAGAGAATGTCATTCCATGGCATCACTCGCTGCATAGTCTATCACCTGGAAGCAAAAAGGAAGACAGAAAGATTTCTCTACCCAAGGAAAGATGATTGACATTGTCTTCCATATCAATAGTCAGATTAAAAATGCCTTTTAATTGCAATATTTTAGAAAAGTTCAATTCAGTCTGCATTTTGAAAATTTCGGGGATGAAGTCAATTAAAAAGTACAAGAGAACTAGGTTAAACTTGTGGTCTATGTGGTTGCACCACTCAGTGACATGTGGGACAGATTCCTGGATGAAAGAAACCATCACCCAAGTTTAGAATTCACTGTAACCTGTGGCTTTTGAGATTTGAACCTAACCTGAACTTTTTGGTGTGTTGTATTTTCCTTTTGTTTTGTTTCCTGGCAAGAGAACATGTGTGTGTGTGCGTGTGTGTGTGTGTGTGTGTGTGTGTGTGTGTGTGTGTGTATTTGTACTCATTCTACAGTTGGTAAAAATTATTGTAAAGCCAATTGGGAAATATATTTTTGAATACATTTTGATGAGTTAACTGTAAATAAATTAATATCAAGAGGATTAAATTTCCATTAAAATATATAAATATTTAAAAATTGAAGGGAAAGATACTTAGAAAAACATAATTTAGGTTTTACCCAAACCAGAACATTTGTAAAAATAGCTAAAAATACTAGATGATCTCAAATTGTGGTCTAGCTCAAAACCTTAAGTTACATTGTTTTCCAATATTCGGATTCCCTGTGATCCCCAAGCAATATTAGTTAAAACTATTGCTCCTCAGGGAAGAGAATGTCGAAGCTCTGATTTGGTCTCCCACTCATTCATCAGGCCACATTGGGACCTGTCCTTGGTTGGATAACATATAGGGCCACCATGCAAGTTCTAAGAGCCACCTGGGAGAAATAATTAAAATCATGTGGCTAAGCTCTTCAAAACATATAGAAAAATTGATATGCCTGTCCCTGTGGGAGGAAAAGAAATCCACAAGAATAATGACCTTAATGGTGCCTTGGTGTTGCTTGACTCCCAGTGTGTACTCTGTAGTGCAGCCAAATTTTCTGATCCGAAGGATTGTAGTGTTGGCTAGCAGAAGAGTAAAATAAATGTATGAGATATAAGGCATTGTTTGCATTTGATTTTGTGAGAATATCATCTTTTTAAGTAGTATGTCTTTTGCTAGTCTACTCAGTCTGTTGTGTCACTTTATATTTTTTAAAAGGTAGCATCTTAGTTTAACATGGTAGAATAGAAAGGACATGGGCTTTGGAATTAGACAGATCTGACTCTGTCCTTGAATAGCTGAGTGAACTGGGGCAAGAACTGTACCTGGCATACTGTAAGGCGATGTTAATTCTACCTCATAATGTTACAGTTGTGAGAGTTTGAGATTTAATATAATCTGGTATAATGTAGGTGGTCAATAAACGCTAGTTAATCCTTTTTGTTTTTTTATCTTAGAGCTTCAGAACTTTTATGTGAGAGAAAAAAATATTTTAAAAGAAATAAAATTTCCCCATGACTGTCAGCATTTCTTTAATTTTCATACAGTGGGCCAGATCACTAGGCATTTGATACAAAGGACATCAGAGTAAAACCTCTCCTCCCTACTGAAGGATCTTAACAAAACTGTGACAAATTAGAAAGCAAATTAAGCTTCATCATAAAAGAAATAGAAACTAAGAGATCATATTTAGAGTGATTCCTTGCCAGTGTTTGGGTTATGCAAGCATTCAACATTGTTCTTTGGTTCTGTTGTAACATCCAGCTGTTATGATAACTCTGAAATAAGTAGTGAATTTTCATTTTTGCAGTTTAACTTTTGAACTTTATAACCATTAAATGAGAAGCAATATTCTGGAATCTATAGTTTGGTTTAGCAAAGAAATGTTTTCTGTTCTCTGCAGGCCTCACTTAGACCTGGATATTGCTGATTGTCCTGAAATACATATATTCATTCAAGAAGCCTTTAGTAATACTCCTAAAGGCTTAGAGGATGCCTGATATTACAGAGCTTCCAGGAAGTCACTATATCCATATAGATTATTAGTCAGTTTCATACTAAGTTGGGTACTTGAAAGGTACATATTTGCTTGCCTATTTTCCTTTCTGGTATCTCGGGTCCTAACAAAAGGGCAACAGTGACTACTTATCTTTACTGTAAATTTATCTTTTACACGTCTTCTGCCTTTATAGTTTCCATGTTTCCTTGTGTTTGCTTTTTCTCTTTATTACTACTACTGCCTCCTTGTTCAAGACTCTTATATTAGTCAGGGTTCTCTAGAGGGACAGAACTAACAGGCTAGATATATACATATATAAGAGGGAGTTTATTAAGGAGCATTGATTCACATGACCACAAGGTGAGGTCCCAAAATAGGCCATCTGCAAGCTGAGGAGCAAGGAAGCCAGTCCGAGCCGAGTCCCAAAGCTGAAGAACTTGGAATTCGATGTTTGAGGGCAGGAAGCACCCAGCACAGAACAAAGATGTAGGCCAGAAGACTAAACCAGTCTAGTCTTTCCATGTTATTCTGGCAACTTTGATTCTAGCCATGCTGGCAGTGGATTAGATGGTGCTCATCCTGATTGAGGGTGGGTCTACCTTCCCCAGTCCACTGACTCAAGTGTTAATCTCCTTTGGCAACACCCTCACAGACACACCCAGGAACAATACTTGGCATCCTTCAATCCAATCAAATTGACGCTCAATATTAACCATCACAGCTCTCATCAGTTTATACCCTGAATTGTAAGAGACTTCTACCTGACTTTTCTGTTTCTTTTCTCACTCATCTTATCGATTTGTGTCTGCCATAATCATAACTATAATACTTCCTGTAGTGCCTACAATAGTTCCTTACTGTCTACTACTATAAAACTTTGGGAGTTAATTAAAAGATCTCAAAGAGTTTGGAATTACATTTTTAGAAATGCGTCTGAGTTAAACTATAAAATCAGGCAAATATAGATAAGGTGTGTCAGCTGAAATGAGTTCCTGGTAACCCATTTGAAAATGCTCATGTATCTTGTCAAAGACTGAGCCTCTCAGAAAGAGGAATTTGTCACTCCTAGACACACAGAGAAGAGGTGAGTGTCAAATGTATATGTTGGCAACATCTATCCAAAGATAATCCAAGGAAAGGGAAATTGTCCATCCAACCTGGAATATTTCAATTTCTAATGACAAATACATTGCTAGAGTGCAAATAAATATGCGCAGTTGTAATCAGTGGGTTTTAGATCACACTGCCAATACCATCCATATTGTGAAGCCATTAAACGATAGATTTGTCTAATTCTGCTTACTCATATTCATACTCCCCAAGCAAGTGTGCCTGATAAAGGTGTGCAAGGATGTTATACTGCCATGAAACCTTTCTTATCCCTGTAACAAAAGTTGCTTCTGGAAATTCAGTAAAACGATATCTGATTACTATTTAGCTTCCTGGTTTAGTTACTTTTGTTTGATTACATTCCTAAGAGTACCCCAAATTTACTCAGGCATCTATTCTCTTTTTTGTGGTCATAGGCTTCTTAGAGGCTGGATGCAGCCTCCAAGCAGGGGTGAATCCTGATTTGTCTACACTGATCACTGATTTCCATTTTCTGTGCCAGCAACGTGTCTAGGCCAGAAACAGTTCTAACCTGTGAGATATAAAGTCAGTTGGCTGGTGGATCTCAGGAAAGATTCCTCATCCCTTCATTTGGTGCAAGTGAAAGCATGCCTTCTGCCTCTTAAAGGTTTTGTATTCTGTATGATATTTCAGAGTTCTGCAATGAACCCACAAGGGGAGCTAGCTGAGAGAGGCAGAAAGAGAGAGAGAGAGGGACAAGAGATAAGAGAGAGAAAGAACCTGTTGGCTTTGACGACACTATCATCCACTATCATCCCCTGAATTAATTAGCTCTGGACTTGCTCCACCTCTATGTTAAAGCATAAAGCATGAATGTAAGACTTAGGTTTGAACCATCTCAGTTTAAGGCAGTATAGTATTGAGTTAAAAGCATGGGCTCAGGAACGAACTGTCTTATTGTGAATCCTGGCTTTACCAAATCCTCAATGTATGAATGTGGGAATTTAATATTGTTGTGCCTCATTTTCCTTATGTTTGTCGTATAAACTAAAAGTGTTAATACAAAGTAAAGAACCAAGAATTTTTATAAATTGTAAGCTTTTCATAAATATTCGGGAAAAAATTTTATGGCAGAAAGCAATGTGATTGATACACTTCCAAATAGTTGAGCTACAGGGACAAAATATAAGATTCCTGCCAACATGGATATTCCCATTCTTCTATGTATTTCTTATTTTGAAAGAATAAGTTGGCATTTTGATATCTGCCTCAGTTTTATGTGTATTAAAGCTAACATAGGTCATTATCTCAAGGTCTGTTAATCCCTTGGCATTGGAAATCATGAGTTTAAACCTTGAAAGGGGTGGACCAGATGATCCAACAGAGCTGCCATCACATTGTTGTTTCCAAATACCTCTCTGCAGACCTATGCAGCCTGTGATGAGATGTTCTCCAGCCTCCAGTAAAATGAAAATGTAAGGAGTGAGTTTTTCACAAGCCAAATTTCTAATTTAAAGGAACATCCTTTATTTTGAGATCATTTGCATACTCCATTTTTTGTTCCAGATTTTCTTAAATTTGCTTTAATTTATTAAAAGTTGAATTCCAAAGTTTTCCATGGTCATTCCTGGATAATTACTACCCAGTGTGTTTCCTGAACTCCTTTTAGACAGGATTCCCAACTTTCCTCTGACCTAATTGAGCAGAACCTTCACATCCTATCAAAGCTCCACCCTTCAAGTATTTCTTGGAAGCCCTGGGATGTATTTAACGATGCCATCCCCATTGAATCTTTGGTGTGGCACACCAACCCTGAGAATTATTGTCCAAGTTCCACTCCCACTACCACGAGAGTGCTGCTCCTGTCTGTTCTCCCAGATGCTGCAGTTTCCTGCTGGCCCCTCATTGGCATCCACCTGGCAGTGGATGTCAAGTTGGGAAAACTGCCCTCTCTTCTTCTTGTTTCTTTCCAAGATGGCCCAAAGCAGCCTTATTTCAGGCCCTTCATTTGGGTTTAAATACAGCCTCTGTGGTAGACTCACATGTTTACTCTCCTACTATGATTGAAATGAGTAGCTGTGTCAAGTTCACCAGGCTTAGCCTGCTCTCCCCAAGGGGAAATTCTTTCCAGGGAACTTATTCAGGACCTCATGTTTAAAGACTTTGGTAAAACCACTCACCAGTACTACCAGCCAGTGTATCTGAACTAGAGCAATAGATGGAATATTAATTTTTTTCCAGAGGGTACAAATATATTTCCATCAGGCCTGTATCATCAGCTTGACAAATATACCTGAAGCCCAGCCATTGGTAGAAGTCCATGCACAACTCAAGCGGAATCATTGCTATCATCATTTAGGAATGAAGTTTTGGAAATGGAAATAGTACCTAAAGATCTAGCCTCTGGTTCTTGACAATTATCCTTAGGCAAATTACTTAATTTGTCGAGACCTTAGTGACTTTATGTATAAAATGGGGATAAAAATAGTACCTATCTCCCATGTAAAGTAAATAGGTTAGTATCTTATAAGGGTACATAATAGAGCATATACAATAAATCTTTACATATATGTCAGATATTATTATTATGATTAACTCTGTCACACTGCCTCCTAAGGTGGAAGCATATGAATATTCTTAATTGACTTGGGCTAGTGCATTCTGACAGCACTTCTTTTAATTCTTTTAAAGACATACATAATGTCTTGGAAAAGAAAATTAATTAATGATGTTGCATTACTACATTTACTTTAAACCTTATTCTGAAAGGTTTTAAAATATTCACAGAAGAGATATTGGAATATAATATGCACATATATATCAATTAACTATAATAATGTCTTATATTACTAGATGCATAAAATTGGTAATAGCATTACATCAGACGATGGGATATATAAGCTAATAGAATGGAAAATTTTCTTAATACTATGGATTATCCTTACCCTTCTTGCTTATTTACCTAGCAAGTGGCAGGGAAATTCAAATGACTGCTCACATTGTATCTTTAGTTCAAGTCACGGCTCAACCTCACAGAGGCACAACTGACAATTCCAGATGTTCATTAGTCATGCAACTATGGAAACAGACCCCACTGATCAGTTTGTAAGCTGTGGGCAGGTCATGGAATTATCTTACCGCCATACAGATAAACAAAACATATGTGCTACTAGTTTAGAGCTGAAGATAGGATTTGCATGTGAACTTAAAAATCAAACAAGAAGCTACATAAACTGTAAAAGTTTAGAGAGAGAGACAAATATAATACAAACTTTGAGGACATAAATAAAGGTAAGTCATAATGTAGAACAGAGCCTCATTTTTTACAGTAGTATTATTATCTTTGATTATTGCATGGAGCAGACACATGCTGGCTGAAATTATGTCTAGTATTTTACACTAGTGGATTGGATTGGCCAGAGGCTTGAAACCTTGTGGATTTGTGGCTCTTCAGATATGCTTCTGTATTGGCATGTGTTTGTGTTTGCCTTTATTTGTTTTTAATTAAAAAAAAAATTTGAAGAAAGAGTTTCTGCCTTGGTAGATTTTCTTTGGAAACTCAGACAGGGCTCTTGAGGGCTCTGTGGCTCTTTTGTGATGATAAACCAAAGCTTTGAGCTTGTCCCAGTTGGAATTCCAGACACTAAAGAAGCCAACTTTAATTATTATTATTGTTTTCTACAGAGCTGAGCCGCTTTCTGATTATTCAGGTTTATACTAATAGTCTTCTAAACATATTGCTTTTTTTTTTTTTTTTTTCAGCTAAGCTAGGACTACAAAGCAAAGCAGGAGAAACTTCACAATAAGGTTTCAGAGTTGCCAAGTTTTTGAGTCTCCATGGAATGTACCTATTAGTGTAGGAAATGTTATTGGGAGGGAAATATTAATAAAAGCAGGTCCTGCAGTGAAAAACAAGTTTCTCAAACTTGTGGAAGAGATTGTTACCTGGGAGAGATGGTAGCTGAGATAAACTTGGATTCTGTGAATTAATAAGTTTACTGCAATATCTGAATCTCTAAACCAATACATTAATTGATAATCATAGAATCTGAGAGTTTTAAGGAAACTTACAAATTTTCCAATCGAATCTTATTCTTCTGCAAGAACTAGCTGCACCACGTCTCCAATAGATTACTCAGTTTCTACTTAATCATACAACCTAGCAGAAATGTCACTGTCATACAAGACAGTCCATTCCAATTTTAAACAACTCTGAAAGGAAGTCTAGCCTCACACTGGGCCAAAAGTTATTTCATTTTTAACTTTGATCCAGTGTTCATAGTTCTGTCCTCTGAAGTTACTTTTTATTTCGTGTAATACCTGTCAATTATTTAATGTAGTTGTTATTTCACTTATTCCCTAAATTATTTTCTTGTCAAGAGTTCTAACCTGCAACCATTTCTCTCCTTTACATTAAATTCAGTCAAATTAACATTAATTGAATGTAACCATGGGCCATACTCTGTGGTAGAATCTCAAAATACAAAAATGATCTACAGTCTGTAGTCTTGAGAAATCACAACTGGGACAGGGAGACTGAGAGACATACAATCTTATCATTGCAATACATTCTAACAAATGTGAAATAGAGACTTGCATAGGCTGGAGGTGGCCTGGAGTGACTAGATCTGTCTAGGGAAGCTGGGAAATCCATGTCTAAACAATATAATTTTCTCACATGAAAAATATTGTGTTAGGAGAACGTGGCACACATACAGTACTTTAAAATTTTCAATATGAAGCTTCAGTGGACCCAGACATTTTATTTACTTATTCATCTGGGGGCTTTTTTCCAATCTTCTAACCTGTCTTGAATTTCCATCTCCATTTAAAAATGTTTATTTTTCCTTTTCTAGTTTAAGAATAATCTTATTTCACAGGGGAGAGAGAGTGACATAAAAATTGAGGATTGGGTGACGTCACAATATTCTTGAACACCAGACCCTCTTATCCCAATCAACTGGTCTATTAGTTTCTTTTCTTGATTCTTGCACCCCAAATAACTTTAAAGTACTTTCATTCTTCAGATTCTTAGCTCATCATGGGCTTTATCCTTACCAACATGATTCCACTCCTACTCTTCCATTTGTCAGTGATCATTTACCCTCACTGTATTTCTTATTTTTATTCGTATAAAATATTCCTTGAGAGAGTTATCAGTGCTTTTTAAGTGAATTACAATAGTTAATTATTTAACACTTATTAATAGTTGTTTCAAGAGCTTTAGATACATTATTTCATTCAATCTCCACAATAGGCTTATAAAATGATTATTACTATTTTTCACAATTTACAGATGAAGAAGTAAGTTCTGAGAAGATACACGATTTAACTACAAAACTTCATTTTAGTACTGGCTTTTTAAAATCTACCTTTTATTCACAAAACTGTGACTTTTAAATCCTTCCCATTTTTTACATCTTGGCCTTATTCATAATTGAAAGTGAGAAAATGTCATTTTTATTTCCTGCTTTTTTTTTCTATCCTAGAGTATATAACCATGTGAGCAATCTTCTTTTTGAACATTTTGAAATCCTATTTTCATTTTAGCCAAACACCCCCAGAGTGACCTCATGTGCAGATGCTCTACTGAGGTTCATAGCTGAGCCCAATAAATAAGAAATTAAACTGGGGCTCCTTTGGATGATGACTGCAATTCAAATGACTTATTTCTTGGAATTCATGGTTCTTATTTATACATAATTGCTTATTTTAAGTCATATGGCCAAATCAAAAATGATAAAGTACTGAATTTAAACTTAAAATTACAAAATTAGAAAATTACAGGAATAAACATGAAGCATCTTCATTAACTCCTGAAATCCAGTATTTTGTGTACCTTTTGCTGATCTCCCAACTTTCCAGACTCCCAAGCCCTCATCCAACCCAGGGATGCCCACTGGGCAGCCACAGATCTTACCATCTCTTAAGCTTTTAAATACCTCTGCCATTACTTTAGACCTAAAAATAACTCGGGCTTGGGATCATCATAAAAATTTGTTGGCAGATGCTAAAAATACAAATGGGAAATTCTGTTATATTAGCTTTTATAAGACGTAAAAAAATGTGTTCTGTCAAACCAAAAGACATACTTGGGAGACTTTTGTGGATAAGAAGGATGGCAACTTATTGGAAGACAACAAGGGGAAATTGAGCTGGAAGAGGAACAAACAGAAGTGAAGTTGGAGACTTTGTTAAAGGAAAGTACACTTGTTATTGGTCTGCAAGATATAATTCTTTTTGAATGAAAGTAAGCTTACGAAAGCAGGACAGTGTCTGTCCTGCTTTTGTTCCTGAGAACATGAGGAAAAAAATGGGAACATACACATTCTATCAAATGATCAGCACATGAAGCAAATTATATCCTGTTAACAGACAAAATTGGTACCACAGAGATGGTGATGGGTCTGAAACAACACACAAGATGTATTAGAACAGATATGTAGTTTTAAAATGATCTCCTATATAACTGGTTGCCTTATATAAAAGGAATCACTGAGAAGTATTTCTGATCTTGTTCCTAATTTTGTTATTTCTTCTAATGTGAAAATGCCTATCAGGCATTTCTTATAGAAAGCTAAAATAATGTCCTTGCCAATCCCAGTAGAGGAGAAAGGAATAACTCCTGGGGAGAAAGAAGGGGGAAGAAGGTGTGAAGAGTGTTGAAGTAAAGGAATGCTGTTTTGGCATCTCATCCATGTCAGTGACAGCAGGTGCTACAGAGGAAAAGACAACCAAATAAAGGGCAAGGAAACCAGGAGAGCAGACACAAAGGGGGAAACAGATCCCTCTGCCCTGTGCCTCATTAATCTTGTCAAAAGTATTTGCTGCTGAGAAATGCTAATCTTCTCACTCCCCAGAGTAGCCTCCCTCACAAGAATGTTTTAAAGTCCTGGTATATCTAATGATTGAGTCATTTAATAAATTACTTACTTACGTTACTATAAAAGCTAGTCCAGCAGCTGTAATGTACATGTAAAGCACTAAATCCTTTTACCTGACTTTCTAAAGGTTTCTCTAAATCATATTTAGTGACAGGGTGAGGTACACAGGAATCAGGATTTAGTGGCAGGGCATACTTCATGCTGTTTCGAGTAGGTCAGGAGGTCTGACTTGGATTTCTTCCCAGTAACCTGATCTAGGTGAATCAGCAGGTTATAAATGAAAGTCAGTTTCTAAGATCTCCTGACTTTCTTCAACTATCAGGAACTTTATAGGAACCTGGTGAGAAACAGGAAAAGACAAAGAGATAATAAATACCATTGACCAATATTATGGTATTGCAATTTCTCTTTCCTAATACAATGTAAAATGTAATGCCATTTTTGTACAAACTAATTATTTGTATAGATTCCTGATTTTGTTATTTTTATTGTTAGCCTGAATAAATACCTAAATAACTGGAAAATGTTTAAGAGCTCACAGCCTTTTCTAGGTCACAAAGTATAACATTAGACAGTGGGTCTTCCAACGGCAGGTTCTAATACTTTCATATGTTTCTATCACTCATCATATGAAAATTCCTCCTTTTAAACCCTCACTTTAAATCACAGGAGGGAAGACAAGTTAGAAAAGGGGAACAAAGGAAACAAAATGTATTGGAAGACTTGTCACATTCAAAGTATTGACACTCATTGCCCAGCTTCATTCTCACAGCAACTTTTGGATGAATTAAGAAACTTCTGCTCAGAGAGAGTCAAAATAGCTATAGTAAAATTAGTGTTTGATTCTAGCTTTGTCTGATTGCAAAGCCTGAACTGGAGGTAAATGTCTGGTGTAAGCAAAATTCCATTGCCCCTTAAACTGTACCTCACTGATAATTGTCTTCTTGTCCTTCCCATAGCCTGGTTCTGCACCAATTTCTGCATCAATTTATGTCGTATTTCTAAAGGTTATTTTTTCCCTCTTTGTTGTTATTTTCAGTTAAAAGATTTCTGAGTTAGCATGGCTTAGTAAATCAAAAATTTACATCTACACAATCTCAGAGAAACCCAAGGGCATCACAAGCACCACTAGTGATATGTTTCCTTCGTTGTAAATGGGGAATAGCACTTACTGTTTTAAAATGCCATGAACACATTGGGAATGTTCAACTACTTTGTGGGTCAGCATAGAAAAATTATATGAAATATGAAAAAACTATCTAAATTTTCTCATCATATTGAAATGTCAATAATAACAATAGCTCACAGATACATTATGAGATTGACAAACTGCCACATGGAAAGCGCAAAAGGCAGCTCACAGCATAGGATGAGTGTTAAGTCAATACTAGCTTTTATTAATGATGTTTTTATACTTATGATTAAGATTATTGGGTTCCTGTTCCCTGAGATTTAAGGGTTCACTAGCTCCAGAACCACACAGTAAAATGCTTCCTCTGTTTATGTCCCTTCCAGTGTCAATTTCATTGCTTCTGTTTTATATTCCAGGAGTGTGATTGGTGATTAATCAGGTAAATATAAGAATAAGCTGTAGATGATAAGAAACTGGTTATATTTGCAAATACAGCCTTCAGTAACCTGCATATTTATAAATAACTTGAGATTTCTGCCCCCATATGTACCAAAACAATAACTGAAATACAGTTTCTACACAACCACCTCCCAACCTTTTCTTACCCCCAAAAATAACTTAACAGGAGACTGCAGGACCATAGCTGAATAATAAGGCTCGCCTGTATCGGTTACCTTTTTCTGAAGGTCCTAATATATTTCAGGAATGTCTACCCTTGACCTTGCTAGTCCACTCCTCTGAAATATCTTATTTTATTTTTATGCTTGTTGTGTACTAGGGTGAGGACAGGCAGGTAAAGGTTAGGTTGTGTGATATTCAGAGACTGGAAATTGAAACCCCCTGTTTCTCACAGCACAGATGTGGTGCAGACAGCCCGGGCCTCTACATTTCCTCACTGTGCCCTAAAAATGACCTTAACCCTGACATAGAAAGAGAAGCAACATCACTGTGAAAGGCTGTTGTTGGCAGGCTGTGTGAGAGGGAGCAGTTTTCTGAGTGTGGGGCCGTGTCCCATTGGCCTCTCCTGTGTCATAACACTTCCAGTCTCTCCAAGTTGACCTGGATCCTCTGAAGCCAAAGAAAGGTCAAAGTTAATTCTTTGTGTCCATCAAACTCATTTTGTGAGTTGTTTTTTTCCATGAACCAGTGGGGAAATGATTCAGATCAATACTTTCTCTTCAATCTTAAAATATATTGGAAACAATTTTTTTCTTTTAGGATATTTTGCCCAAACAACCTCTGCCTTTCTACCATTTGCTTTATTCTAATAAATAAATAAAAATATATGTGTACATATGTATACGTGTTCATATATACAAAATAATCAAACCAAAACAACAATCACCTCAACAAACTGTGTTTCCTTTGAATTGTTTATTTTTATATATTTCACATTTACAACAATTGTAAATCTAAATGATAATAAAAAATTTATTTTAGCTTCTTTAAAGATTTCAAATTCTTGTTTTACTTCTTCATTTAAAACAGATGTTTATGTTTATATGATATCTAGATTTTATAAAGTCCAGGTAAGAGAATGCTTTCATTTTTTCTTTCTATATTTCTCAGGATAGAATAATGGAAAGTGATCAAACCAGGAAATGGAAGCGTTTAAGCAAATGGAATTTTTTTTACCAAAATTTATTAAAACAACATGGACAGGTTTTCTTTTTTAAAAAAATTGACTGACAAAGTTAGTTTTGTAAAGTATTTCTTGCAACCATTTAATTGAATTCAAGTCTTATGTAGTATAATTCAATTCTTATGTAGTGTAGCCTCTTCTTTGCAAGAAAGCATCATTTTAGGGTAAGAGCCATTTCTCAGATATTCACCTTACTTTCTGTAGTAAGGCTTCAACATGATTGTGACTGCCTATAACCCTTCATCTTTCATGGCCTGTGGATTCTGAAAACAAAAAAATGAAAGAACAAGACCTCTGATAGATTTCATTGGCTTCTTGGAAGACCAGTATCAGTCAAAGGAAGTATGATGACTTATCAGAGGTAAAGTGGTCCTCTATTGTTCTTTACTCTGAAGTACTTGCTCAGAAAGATATCTTTTTTTTTCCACTTTATTTTATTTATTTATTTATTTATTTATTTTTATTATTATACTTTAAGTTCTAGGGTACATGTGCACAACATGCAGGTTTGTTACATATGTAGACATGTGCCATGTTGGTGTGCTACATGCACATGGTGTGCTGCACCCATTAACTCGTCCTTTACATTAGGAATATCTCCTAATGCTATCCCTCACCCCTTCCCCCTCCCCGCAATAGGACTCGGTATGTGATGTTCCCTTTCCTGTGTCCAAGTGATCTCATTGTTCAATTCCTACCTATGAGTGAGAACATGCAGTATCTGGTTTTTTGTTCTTACGATAGTTTGCTGAGAATGATGGTTTCCAGCTGCATCCATGTCCCTACAAAGGACACAAACTCATCCTTTTTTCTGGCTGCGTAGTATTCCATGGTGTATATGTGCCACATTTTCTTAATTCAGTCTGTCACTAATGGACATTTGGGTTGATTCCAAGTCTTTGCTATTGTGAATAGTGCCGCAATAGACATATGTGTGCATGTGTCTCTATAGCATCATGACTTATAATCCTTTGGGTATATCCCCAGTAATGGGATGGCTGGGTCAAATGATATTTCTAGTTCTAGATCCTTGAGGAATTGCCACACTGTCTTCCACAGTGGTTGAACTAGTTTACAGTCCCACCAACAGTGTAAAAGTGTTCCTATTTCTCCACATCCTCTCTAGCACCTGTTGTTTCCTGATTTTTTAATGATTGCCATTCTAACTGGAGTGAGATGGTATCTCATTGTGGTTTTGATTTGCATTTCTCTGATGACGAATGATGATGAGCATTTTCTCTTGTATCTGTTGGCTGTATGAATGTCTTCTTTTGAGAAGTGTCTATTCATATCCTTTGCCCACTTTTTGATGGGGTTGTTTGTTTTTGTCTTATAAATTTGTTTGAGTTATTTATAGGTTCTGGATATTAGCCGTTTGTCAGATGAGTAGATTGCAAAAATTTTCTCCCATTCTATAGGTAGCCTGTTCACTCTGATGGTAGTTTCCTTTGCTGTGCAGAAGCTCTTTAATTTAATTAGATCCCATTTGTCAATTTTGGCTTTTGTTGCCGTTGCTTTTGGTGTTTTAAACATGAAGTCCTTGACAATGCCTATGCCCTGAATGGTATTATCTAGGTTTTCTTCTAGGGTTTTTATGGTATTAGGTCTAACATTTAAGTCTCTAATCCATCCTGAGTTAATTTTCATATGAGGACCAAGGAAAGAATCCAATTTCAGCTTTCTACTTATGGCTAGTCAATTTTCCCAGCACCATTTATTAAATAGGGAATCCTTTCCCAATTTCTTGTTTTTCTCAGGTTTGTCAAAGATCAGATGGCTGTAGATGTGTGATGTTATTTCTGAGCGCTCTGTTCTGTTCCATTGGTCTATATCTCTGTTTTGGTACCAGTACCATGTTGTTTTGGTTACTGTAGCCTTGTAGTATAGTTTGAAGTCAGGTAGCGTGATGCCTCCAGCTTTGTCCTTTTGACTTAGGATTGTCTTGGCAATGCGGGCTCTTTTTTGGTTCCACGTGAACTTTAAAGCAGTTTTTTTCAATTCTTTGAAGAAAGTCATTGGTAGCTTGATGGGGATGGCATTGAATCTATAAATTACCTTGGGCAGTATGGCAATTCTCACAATATTGATTCTTCCTATCCATGAGCACGGTATATTCTTCCATTTGTTTGTGTCCTCTTTTATTTCACTGAGCAGTGGTTTGTAGTTCTCCTTGAAGAGGTCCTTTATATCCATTGTAAGTTGGATTCCTAGGTCTTTTATTCTCTTTGAAGCTATTGTGAATGGGAGTTCATTCATTATTTGGCTCTCTGTTTGTCTGTTACTGGTGTATAAGAATGCTTGTGATTTTTGCATATGGATTTTGTATCCTGAGACTTTGCTGAAGTTTCTTATCAGCTTAAGGAGATTTTGGGCTGAGACAATGGGGTTTTCTAAATATACAATCATGTCATCTGCAAACAGGGACAATTGGACTTCTTCTTTTCCTAACTAAATACCCTTTATTTCTTTCTCTTGCCTGATTGCCCTAGCCAGAATTTCCAACACTATGTTGAATAGAAGTGGTGAGAGAGGGCATCCCTGTCTTGTGCCAGTTTTCAAAGGGAATGTTTCCAATTTTTGCCCATTCAGTATGATATTGGCTGTGGGTTTGTCATAAATAGCTCTTATTATTTTGAGATATGTTCCATCAATACCGAATTTATTGAGAGTTTTTAGTATGAAGGGCTGCTGATTTTTATCAAAGGCCTTTTCTGCATCTATTGAGACAATCATGTGGTTTTTGTCTTTGGTTCTGTTTATATGCTGGATTACGTTTTTTGATTTGCATATGTCGAACCAGACTTGCATCTCAGGGATGAAGCCCACTTGATCATGGTGGATAAGCTTTTTGATGTGCTGCTGGATTCAGTTTGTCAGTGTTTTATTGAGGATTTTTGCATCGATGTTCGTCGGGGATATTGGTCTAAAATTCTCTCTTTTTGTTGTATCTCTGCCAGGCTTTGGTATCAGGATGATACTGGCCTCATTAGATGAGTTAGGGAGGATTCCCTCTTTTTCTATTGATTGGAATAGTTTCAGAAGGAATGGTTCCAACTCCACCTTGTACCTCTGGTAGAATTCGGCTGTGAATCCGTCTGGTCCTGGACTTTTTTTGATTGGTAGGCTATTAATTATTGCCTCAATTTCAGAGCCTGCTATTGATCTATTCAGGGATTCAACTTCTTCCTGGTTTAGTCTTGGTAGAGTGTACGTGTCCAGGAAATTATCCATTTCTTCTAGGTTTTCTAGTTTATTTGTGTAGAGGTGTTTATAGTATTCTCTGATGGTAGTTTGTATTTCTGTGTGGTCGGTGGTGATATCCCCTTTATAATTTTTTATTGCATCTATTTGATTCTTCTCTCTTTTCTTCTCTAGTGGTCTATCAATTTTGTTGATCTTTTCAAAAAACCAGCTCCTGGATTCATTGATTTTTTGGAGGGTTTTTTATTTCTCTATCTCACTCAGTTCTACTCTGATCTTAGTTATTTCTTGCCTTCTGCTAGCTTTTGAATGTGTTAGTTCTTTTAATTGTGATGTTAGAGTGTCAATTTTAGATCTTTCCTGCTTTCTCTTGTGGGCATTTAGTGCTATAAATTTTCCTCTACACACTACCTTAAATGTGTCCCAGAGATTCTGGTATGTTGTATCTTTGTTCTCATTGGTTTCAAAGAACATTTTTATTTCTGCCTTCATTTCATTATGTACCCAGTAGTCATTCAGGAGCAGGTTGTTCAGTTTCCAAGTAGTTGAGCGTTTTTGATTGAGTTTCTTAGTCCTGAGTTCTAGTTTGATTGCACTGTGGTCTGAGAGACAGTTTGTTATAATTTCAGTTCTTTTACATTTGCTGAGGAGTGCTTTACTTCCAACTATATGGTCAATTTCGGAATAAGTGTGATGTGGTGCTGAGAGGAATGTATATTCTGTTGATTTGGGGAGCAGAGTTCTGTAGATGTCTATTAGGTCTGCTTGGTGCAGAGTTGAGTTCAATTATGGGTTGCTAACTTTCTGTCTCGTTGATGTTGAAAGTTGGGTGTTAAATTCTCCCATTATTATTGTATGGGAGTCTAAGTCTCTTTGTAAGTCTCTAAGGACTTGCTTTATGAATCTGGGTGCTCCTGTATTGGGTGCATATATATTTAGGATAGTTAGCTCTTCCTGATGAATTGATCCCTTTACCATTATGTAATGGCCATCTTTGTTTCTTTTGATCTTTGATGGTTTAAAGTCTGTTTTATCAGAGACTAGGAATGCAATCCTTGCTATTTTTGTTTTCCATTTGCTTGGTAGATCTTCTTCCATCCCTTTATTTTCAGCCTATGTATGTCTCTGCATGTGAGATGGGTCTCCTGAATACTGCAAACTGATGGGTCTTGACTCTTTATCCAATTTGCCAGTCTATGTCTTTTAATTGGAGCATTTAGTCCATTTACATTTAAGGTTAATATTATTGTGTGTGAACTTGATCCTGTCATTATGATATTAGCTGGTTATTTTGTTCACTAGTTGATGCAGTTTCTTCCTAGCATCGATGGACTTTATATTTTGACATGTTTTTGCAATGGCTGGCACCTGTTATTCTTTTCCATGTTTAGTGCTTCCTTCAGCATCTCTCGTAGGGCAGGCCTGGTGGTGACAAAATCTCTAAGCATTTGCTTGTCTGTAAAAGATTTTATTTCTCCTTCACTTATCAAATTTAGTTTGGCTGGATATGAAATTCTGGGTTTAAAATTGTTTTCTTTCAGAATGTTGAATATTGGCCCCAACTCTCTTCTGGCTTGGAGAGTTTCTGCTGAGAGATCTGCTATTAGTCTGATGGGCTTCCCTTTGTATGTAACCCGACCTTTCTCTCTGGCTGCCCTTAACATTTTTTCCTTCATTTCAACTTTGGTGAATCTGACTATTATGTGTCTTGGAGTTGCTCTTCTCGAGGAGTATCTTTGTGGCGTTCTCTGCATTTCCTGAATTTGAATGTTGTCCTGCCTTACTAGGTTGGGGAAGTTCTCCTGGATGGTATTGTGCAGAGTGTTTTCCAACTTAGTTCCATTTTCCCCATCACTTTCAGGCACACCAATCAGACGTAGCTTTGGTCTTTTCACATAATCCCATATTTCTTGGAGGCTTTGTTCATTTCTTTTTACTCTTTTTTCTCTACACTTCTCATCTTGCTTCATTTCATTCAATTGATCTTCAATCACTGATACTCTTTCTTCCAGTTGATCGAGTCAGTTACTGAAGCTTGTGCATTTGCAACGTAGTTCTCATGTTATGGTTTTCATCTCTATCAGTTCTTTTAAGGAGTTCTCTACATTGGTTATTCTAGTTAGCCATTCGTCAAATCTTTTTTCAAGGTTTTTAGTTTCTTTGTGCTGGTTGCATAGTTCCTCCTTTAGCTCTGAGAAGTTTGATCGACTGAAGCCTTCTCTCAACTCATCAAAGTCATTCTCTATCCAGCTTTTTTCCATTGCTGGTGATGAGCTGTGTTCCTTTAGAGGGGGAGATGCGCTCTGATTTTTTGAATTTCCAGCTTTTCTGCACTGCTTTTTCCCCATCTTTGTGGTTTTATCTGCCTCTGGTCTTTGATGATGGTGATGTACTGATGGGGTTTTGGTGTGGGTGTCCTTTCTGTTTGTTAGTTTTCCGTCCAACAGTCAGGACCCTCAACTGTAGGTCTGTTGGAGTTTGACTGAGGTCCACTCCAGACCCTGTTTGCCTGGGTATCAGCAGCAGAGGCTGCAGAAGATAGAATATTGCTGAACAGTAAGTGTTGCTGTCTGATTCTTGCTCTGGAAGCTTCATCTCAGGGGTGTACCCCACTGTGTGAGATGTGAGGTGTCAGTCTGCACCTAGTTGGGGATGTCTCCCAGTTAGGCTACTCAAGGGTCAGGGACCCACTTGAACAGGCAGTCTGTCCATTCTCAGATCTCAACCTCCGTGCTGGGAGATCCATTGCTCTCTTCAAAACTGTCAGACAGGGGCGTTTACCTCTATTGAGATTTCTGCTGCTTTTTGTTTATTGTTTAGCTATGCCCTGTCCCCAGAGGAGGAGTCTACAGAGGCAGGCCAGCCTCCTTGAGCTGGGGTGGGTTCCACCCAATTCGAGCTTCTGGGTGACTTTGTTTACCTACTTAAGCCTCAGCAATGGTGGGCGCCCATCCCCCAGCTTTGCTGCCACCTTGCAGTTAGATCTCAGACTGCTGTGCTAGCAATGAGGGAGGCTTCGTGGGCATGGGACCCTCTGGGCCAGGTGTGGGATATAATCTCCTAGTGTGCCATTTGCTAAGACCCTTGGTAAAGTGCAGTATTAGGGTGGGAGTTACTGGATTTTCCAGGTGTTGTGTGTCTCAATTTCCTTTAGCTAGGAAAAGGAATTCCCTTCCCCCTTGTGCTTCCCTGGTGAGGCGATGCTTTGCCTTGCTTCAGCTCTCGCTGGACAGGCTGCACTCGTGGACCAGCGCCAACTGTCTGACTTGACACGCCCAAGTGAGATGAACCTGGTACCTCAGTTGAGAATGCAGAAATCACTCGTCCTCTGTGTCGCTCACGCTGCGAGCTGGAGGCTGGAACTGTTCCTATTCGGCCATATTGGGTGCCCCCCTCTGCCCCGCCATAAAGATATCTAAGAAGAAAATCCATTTCTACTGCAGATTCTAAGCCATTGCTCTGTTAAGCATTGCTCTGTTAAGCATTTGTATATGGAAAGGGATATTGATGATATGTTTTTGAATATTCTAAATAATAAGAACTTATGTAAGCTGATGACTAATCACAGATTTTAGGGCAGTATGAGTTATATTCAAGTATACTTAAAAGGTGACCTTTCAGTTCATTCTCAAAATCTTGGCCTGTGCTCTATGAATGGCAGGCCACTAACTTTAGACATGCTGTTGTGGTTCATTTTAGGCTTTCTTGGTTGCAGTACAGAAGGTGCAATGCCAGCAGTGCTTTTTCAGGAGCTCTCTCTGAAGAAGATCGTGGCTCAGTTACTGTGGACACAAAGATGCTATGCAGTTTTTTATTCTTTTTACTTCCTTCATTATGTGCCCTCCCAGGAAATATATTTTCATTAGTAACTAGGTTTTGAGACATTTACCAACCTAACCTATTGCTCCCTAAACAAATGCCTTCAGTGTATAATACATAGGTATATGCCAGTTTGAGCCAACCATGCTATTAGGAAACTAATAAATACATCTTGTTTGCTTCCTATTTAATAAGAAAAAGCAAGACAATATTGCTCATGCCAGATCAGGTTTTGATTGGTATGTGCTTATCCTTCATAAACAAGTGTATTTTATACGAAAAACCACAAGGGAAATATTTTTATTTATTTTATTAGTTGTACAAAAGCCATGTTGGCAACTGAAGAACCAATAAAATAAAATTGTCTCATGTGGTTCTTATTATGGAATCAAATAGTAATGTAAAAGGCAAGCACACACCAATCATAATTCCATCTGGCTGAAAGAACAGGAAAATATGGCTCCATTTTCATTAGGAAAGGGAGGCATATATTTCATAATGTGTTCAAATGTGGCTCTAAAGGCACTCCCAGTACACTACTGCATTTTGTACCACTCATGAGGTGCCATATCTACTGATGCAAGTTAATGTAATCAAAGTGACTTGAAGGGAGAGGACTTCTCTTAGCCTTGCATCTGCATTAGCAGAGCACCAACAGAAGCTAGACCATCATTTCTTGGCATTCTGGGAAGAAATGCACGTTGAATCAGTAAGCAATATGTATAGTCCTTGCAATAGACACTTGGCATATTTGCAGCAAGTAAGTTGACATTCACGTAAACACCAAAAATAAATTCCAGAATGTTTAGTCTTTTCAATAACCAGACAAAATCATTCAAACTCTGGACTTAAAAGACTGCACGCATAAATATTTTCTGAATTCCTTTAGTGCCGTCTTAGGTTTATCTTCAAGGAAATATAAGGGTAGCTATTATCAATAGAAGGTAGGTGTTCATTTGTAAGAGGTTTGGTCAGCAGGACACTGCACTATTGAATCACGTCTGGGACAACATGGAGTGGTCATTTGGGCCTCTGGGAAGTGTGGCATGGAAGAATACTAGTTCTTTACTAAGAATAAGAAAGTAGCTAGCCCTGAGAATGAAGGTTGATTTACTTTGCTGAAACTGGTTTTCTAACCTTTGTTGGTGATTTGTTTCTGAAGTCTTGCTTTTTCTCCTTCTTCTTAATCTGTTTGTGAATAGATGACTAAGTGATCACATCACCTAGAAATGTGTGTGAGTCTCCTGATTTTTCACCCATGTGTGCCACAACTAGGATGGAATGATTTCCCTATCCTGAACTTGTTTGGGAATACAGAAAAAATGATGTAAGTTTTTGACATATTTTGTTAAATAGGTATGAGACTTATGTATGACACATTTACTTGGCAGAAAAGTAAGTGCAGGAGGGGACTGAAGTCACACATAAGCTCTGGATTTATAATCCTACTTATACATCTATATATTTTGTAAATTCACTTAAAATATAGAATCAGCAGACAAAAATTGAAACTTATGACTAAAGTAAATGTTTTTGAAAACTTAATATGGTGTTTTCATTAACAGTATCCATAATTACTAAATGTATACAGAATCTATACTATTGGACGTGTTTATTTGGTAACTAAATGTCTGATCAAAGATATTATTGGACCTGAAATGACCTCTCCACTGGACATTGGTCAACCATAGAAGATGAGGTTTGGCTAGTATTCCTAAGAATCTAAGAGTAGATGCTAAGTGGGAGAAAAATTTATTTGACTTCTTAGGGTTTAATTATACCTGGAACAATGGAGACCATATATAAAAGGGACTGACCAGTTTCTGACACTATTTTTCTTCTTTACTGAGAAAGGCTGACAAAGAAATGCTAGTGAGGTCCTGGCTTTGACATCAGGAGGTCCTGAATTTGAATACTAGACCTGCCATCTAATCAGTTATTAATAAACATCTAATAACTGATGTTTATTAAACTGATGCTTTCCCTTTGGAAATCCAATGAAAGAATAGATCTTGAATATTTTTGCTTACCATTTTATCTCCAAAGGATCATCCTGTGTAAGACATAGAAGAGATGTTCAATATATAGTATTAGCGAAAAAAAAGTGAAGGTGAAAATATTCTAAACTTAATCTTTCTTATTTTCCTAATTTATAAAATGCTAACAGTTTTTTTGACACAGGGTTTTGCTGTGTTGCCCAGGCTAGAGTGCAGCGGCACAATCATGGGTCTGCAGCCTTGACCTCCCAGGCTCCGACTATCCTCCCACCTCAGTCTCCCAAGTAGCTTGGACTATAGGTGCATGCCACCACACCCAGTTAATTTTTGTATTGTTCTAAAGACAGGGTCCCACCCTGTTGTCCAGGCTGGTCTCAAACTCCTGGGCTTAAGCGAGCCACCTGCCTAGGCCTCCCAAAGTGCCAGGATTATAAGAGTGAGCCACCATGTCTGGCCACTAGTACTTATCTTACAGGGTTATTTTAAGGATTAAGTGTGATATTTAATATATAAAACCTAGAATATTTCTTTACATAACACAGGTAAATGCTTAAAAGGTATGATGGTAATTATTTGTTTGATAGGCTATACACCTGTATATGAAGTACTTTAATTTTTTCTCTGTCTGATGCCTTCCTTGACTGTACTTAACAATTAATTTGCCCCTTGAAGGTGAAGATGAGGTACATTTTGAAGAAAGAAGAAAAAGAATGGGGACTTAGAAATAATATCATATACATTTGAAAGACATACACAAACCAAAACATTTTTGTTTTGCAAAGTACCCAAACCCTAACCAATGTTAATACATCTCCATCAAATGCCTAGAAGGCTTTTTTATATACAATTCAAATATGTGTAGATTATATTGTAAAAACAAATTTCAATTCTGTTGATTTGAATTCAACAGGAATGAAGAGAGGAATAAATAATGGCATTTTTTTTTCCTTTCATGAAGACAAACTTTTTGTCTTGAGCCCTGTTAGCTATATAATGTAGATCAGCATGAGTAAGAAAATAGACCAGGTGGAAAAGGAAGTACTGGTCATTTTAATGTTGTATTACAGGGTGATTAGCAACCGAGTGAAGAAGGGAACAGAGAAGGAGTTTGGTGAGGTCAATAGCACTGCAGATACGGGAGGTAAAAACAAAGCAAACTTAACCCTACAGAGTATGCCTGCCAGGAACTGCTGCGTTCACAGAAATGCAAGACAGCAAGGATGGAAGACACAGGTTTTCTGTACCAACTTTTGGGGCTTTGTACATGAGTGGCCCCAGGCCTCCTGTGTATGGGCCACTGATTAATCCTTTGAACAGCATTGCTTCTGTTTTCTGAAAGCTGGGCAGGAGCTCAGCGCAGCCACTGTGCCAAGCCACTAGAAAGGAAAACCAGAACCGGTGCTGATCTTTCAGCACTGCGTTCCCATCTACACTGTTTATTTCTCTAAATCTTTTAACAATTAAAATACTCTCAATTAGTATACAGCCATCTTTATGATTTGCTATATTCTTTCAACTTTCAGTGTAACATTATTTATTTTAACTTCAATTTACTTTTGATGTGGTGCATGTATACAATTTACCACAGAACCCATTTAACATTTAACAGCACGCTTCCTTTTTCCTTTCTCAAAGTATTTTAAATCACATGTTTCAAATTTTCATTGGATTCAGATATGGTTTCAGCAGATAGACAGTAAAACAAACAGAAACAAATTGATTTTGGTAAACAGCGGAGATGTAGCACGAAGCAAAAGTTCAATTTACACTTTTCGTGTTTTGCTTACCCATTTTTTTTTTGACAAAGGGTGCAATTTTTTTATTTTAACAGATAGGATCATCTCAACTAGAGGCAATAACCATACTGTTACAGTCTAGTTTTTCTTTCATTTGAGCCAATGGTCTTTTCTTTGAATTATCACAGCATGTTAACATTTCTTTAACAGTTAGTACATGGTTGGGTGGGTAAGGGTTGTACTACAAAATCTCGTGTTTATTTAAAATACAAAGAGCATAACTACCACCATCAGCATCAACACCAAAAATTCCTTGTTAAAAACAAGTGAACTAAAAAACAAAACAAACAAAAAGAATGTCTGCAATTGCATTTCTTTTTCCAAAAAAAAAAAAAAACCCTTTTATTTACTTTTTAATGGACACATCTAGTTAGTGAATACTATCATGACATTCCCTTCAGGTCAAATCAAAATCAGATAACATTTCTAACTGTCTACCAAGCATGGGACTCTTCCCCTAGGAACTCAATCTTATCACTAGGTATTTCCAGGAACCCGCTGGGAAACTTCCTTCCTGTCATTCCAAGATATTCTAAGCAAGTAGAATCTTGGAGAATATAAGTAGAGGAAGATGCCATGGCAATGATGATGCTTCCTGCGTGGATTGAGAATCTTAGTCTTCCCATGAGTCTCTGTTGTGTTAAATGATGTACAGTCAAAACTTCTACAGAATGTTTTCCAGTAGATTAATTTGAATGCTTATTATACATTACCTCATTCATTTTCTCCAGACACACAGTGAAAGAGAAGCTTTCTCCATTACACTTGGGGCTCGGAGATTAAGTAACTGGAATGCAGTCTCATGGGAGAGCCATCATTTGACTCTAGGCCTGAATGAAGCAACCGAGACCACATCCTGAAGAAATTTACCTGTACACAGAATAAAGGAGGAGAAAGGGGCAGGGAAGGAGAGTAAGTAGTTCAGTGTGAGTTCTGCTTTGCCCCATGTCACCTCCTTGACTAATTCTGATTTCCTTGCTCACTTAAAACTCTCCTTCCCTGAGTGAGTATATTAGCTTCTATTACTTCATAACAAATAACCACAAACTTAACTCAAAACAACATCATCTATTTGCTCTCAGTTGTATAGGTTCTACTTCTATTCAGAGTATAACAAGTTAGAAATCAAGGTGTTTCACCTGGAGGTAGGTAGTAGGGGAAGTTCCTCTTCTATGTTCATTTTTCTTGTTGGAAGAATTCAGTTCCTTTCACTGGTGGGACTGATGGCTCCATTTCCTTGCTGGCTGTCAGCTGCTCCTGGGTCCTAGAGTTTCTTCTCCAATCCTTGCTATGTGGCTTCCATAGACAGTTCACCACATGGATGTTTGCTTTATTCCAGGCCAGCCAAAGCTTGTCTCTTTCCTCTTCTTCCACCAGATGGAGAAAATCCTGTTTTTAAAGGCTCACGTGATCCAGTAAGCCTTACCTGGATAATCGCCCTTTCTTACATTTAGCTGTACCATGTAGCATAACTTAATGACAAGCCCTGAAATTAGAGCAGAAATCTTGGAGGCCATCACAGACTTTAGCCTGCCATGGTGAGATATCATCTATAACTATTCAAATATTTAATATGTTAAATGACATTAGAATAGGAAGTAATTTATCCAGAGGGGATATTTCAACTTTTTCGGTGTATTGTTAAGCACATAATTATATAATTAATAGAATCCATGAGAAAGACATTTTAGGGGTAGCACAATAAGTCATTTTGGGCTAAGAGTGAATATGCAAAGTTATAATTAAAGAATACACAAATCATTGACTGTATTTAATTTCTGGTTTATGTGATAAATATGCTAGCTTTTAAGTTAAAATGTTTATATAATGCTGGTCTACCAGCAAAGTTGGTAATATAGCATTTATACAGATGA
Organism: Macaca nemestrina; assembly: GCF_043159975.1. NCBI lineage: Eukaryota > Metazoa > Chordata > Mammalia > Primates > Cercopithecidae > Macaca > Macaca nemestrina. Next base: position 31,377,725 of record NC_092129.1, read on the forward strand.
AATTGTTGGAAAGAGGTTAAATAAATGCAATTTCTCTAGGCCTGTGACTGCTGTGTGCCTCCTGGCTTTCCCCTTTTTAGATGGTAGTGTGTAAAAAACTTATCCTATTCTTGTTCAATCATTGAATATGAATATTTGGGGAGCAAGTAGCTCATCTCTTTAGATATTATGTCTTTAGATCAAAATGAACGTTTCTGAAGAAGTTGTACTTGAGGAATTACACCCAAGGAGATTCACCTGAACCTTGACTGATTTAGATGAGGAAACCCTAGAGCAGATGCCACAGTGTGAGAAAACTTGAAAGTCTTAGGGAAGAGAATGAGTACATCTTGCATGTGGAAGGGTAGAAAGGATGTGAAGTTTTGTAGCTAGAGAGTAAACTGTGACACATTGTATTTTCCAAAGATGACCTGCATTCTTTATTTACAATACTTTTGCTGTCAAATAAAAGTCAGATCACATTTTTAATTGCCCTCAAAACCTTGATACTCCTCCCACTGAGTGGTAAAGTCCATGTCCCCTCTCCCTGCAGTGGGTAGACTTTAGTGACTGCCTCAATTAATAGAGTATGAGAAAAGTGACACTACTTGACTTTGAGACTAAATCATAAAAATGCCATGTACCTTTCCCTTGCTCTCTTGGGACACTTGCTTTTGGAACACAGAACCATGTTGTGAGGAAGCCCACACTAGCGCATAGGAAAGACTATATGAGGAGGCTACATGCAAGTGTTCTGATTGACAGCCAAGCTGAAGTTCCAACCAATAGCCAGCAACAGTCACCAGACATGTGAGTGAAGACAGCATGTTAATGAAACTGCCGCAGGGTGATTTTAGCCCCAACCATTGAATGATCCTCATCCTTAAAATCTTCCCAGCTGAGACCTCACAATTGTGGAGCAAAGAATAGCCATTCCTGCTTTTCCCAGTCTGAATTCCTAACCCACAAGATTCATGAGCATAATATAATAAATTTTCATCAAGTTTTGGGGGTAGTTTTCACCAAGTTTTTGGGGTCATTGGGGGTAGTTGTATAGCAAATGAGCACTGGAAAATTAGAATAAATTATATAGTTAACAACTATATTTCAGTCCTTGACTTTAGATAATTCTGCTAGGATAGTACTGGCTCAGCAAAGGCTATGAATCATGAATGTTATAAATATTATGAAAACTATCATTGACATCAACAAAAGTTATCACAGTTAAATTGACACACATTTAATTATATGCATAGTCATTGCTAAGTAAGTAGGCATAAGAACAAGGTACTTTAAATAAGTGATTATAATAGGTATAATATTTTTAAGTTTTTAAGTTTTTAACCTAAGTTTTTAAGTTTTTAATCTTACTGGTTAGTTTTGTATGTGTGTGTGTTGCTTATAATTTATGGTAGATTTCTATGATACACTGATGTAAATCTAACCTGTACACTGCCAACACTGCTAAATTTCATTGCACTATAGAATCAGGTGACATAGTCCATCCCATCAAAAAAGAGCATATGAGCCTCTATAACTACTTTAATACATAGCTAAGTGCAGGAAACAAGAAGCCAGAGACTCTGTATGAGGCAACTGTATGCAAGTCTCCAGGGGAAGCTGATAAAAAGCCTGAGTTACACTGGTGACTAGAGTGGGTCGAAAAAGAGGTGACACTCAGATGTCTTTAAAGTAATCACATGGGCACAAAAGGAACTGAGACGGTACCTAGAATCCTCATGTTTGGAAGCTTCATTGGATAGGAATTAGCTGTAGAACAGAGTTATTTGTTGGATAAACTCACATGGTGGGGCATGGGTGGGAAGTTTATTCAGTGAAAGTGAGTGAATTAACACAAGAGCCTCAGATGTATAATTTTCAACCTACCTTAATGGTATCTTGTTTTCCTTAAAGCAGAAATTTAAAGACATTCATAAAATCCCCAGCATTGTGGTGCAATAGAAAAAGTATTTCTAGAAAAGAGATTGGTATATATTCTCTGACCAATTTTTCCCTTTTCAAGTTAATCTGTTTTTTCTTGAACATTAAATGTTTAAGAAGATGTTTATTACACTAAATTACACTTGGTTAAACTGCCTAAATTGTGAGCTCTTAGAAAGATTATCAGGAAAGCTGTATTTATTGGTAGCCATGTAATTTTATTCTTAGATTATCTTACAGAGCCCTTAGATACCTTGGAAGATAATCTCTTAAATTTACTTTTGGGGATAATTTACTGCTTTCCTCCATTGGTAGTTTGGCCTGTGTTTGTTTTGAGCTATACAATGAATTATCTTTAGCAAGCACTGTTCATTTTTTTTCCTTGTCTACTAATGTAGAGATTAAAAGCTTTTGTTTCAGGGCTAGCATTAGAGATCTGCAAGGTGACTTAGCAAGGGCTTCCATTAAACAAGAGGAAAGACAAGTATCTTGTCTCTGACCCTTGGAGAAAGGGTGGTCTCCTCCTGACTACTTTCTCTTTCCATCTTAAGGTGAAAGAGAAAGTTGGGATGCAATCCAATAAAGTAAACATGTAGAAAAGTCAAAATAAACAACAAAACTGGAAAAAAAAAAAAAAAAAAAAAACAAGCCACAAAGCAACAACACAGAAATCTCAACTAGGAAAATCTTTCAAAATATCAATGGGTTTTGAAAAATTTAGAAAAATAAAGAGGTAAAATCAACTACCCAACAACAAACAAGCAACACAGAATTCCTGCCTGCCAGGTTTTGCATCCTGTATGAGGAGCAGGCTATCAGGAAGGTCCAAATAACTCTTCTTCAGAGATGCTGCTCTCATGTGTCTGTTATGTAAGAGATAGAGCTGGACAATCAGCTTTTGTGCCGTACAAGGAATTATTTTCACTGTAGTAAAACTGCCTTTGCAAAAATATGACAGTAAGAGAAACCTGACATGGCTGACTCCATCTTGGCTCTAGCCTTGTGTCTATTAAACTCTTTCTTTACTGCAAAGCCATGGTCTCTGCGAGCTGATTTTGTTTGTTCAGTGGGCAGGAAGACCCTGTTGGGCAGTTACAGTAGGTCATAATGAATTAACTTCCCTTATCTCACCAGCACCTTATCAGCCCCTAAACACTGCATTCCCAACATTTTGATGTTTCACTTTCAGAAACAAGTGATTCAAAGTAGACATTTCTCCTGAGGTTATGTACTTGGTGAGAACAAACCTCCAGGTATAGAACACGTGCTCTCACACCTCCATACCACTGTAGGGTGTAGTCTTTGAGGCAATATCAAGATGTTAAGTACTTTTCCTTATTATAATATAATATGAATTTAGGCCATCAGAATTCATTGCCTGCTCTCTGCTCCTACCCTGAGACCCCCATAAACTCTTCTGTCATCTCCTATGCGTCTTCTAATCCCATTTTGGGTTCTCAACCTCCAATATAAGAGAGCTACTGCATCTATAGCCTCATTTTAGGCTGGTGCCTTAAGTTCTAGAGATTTTTAGCAGCAGGAATTTGGGGTGAGAAGTGAAAGTCAACACCCTATAGGGAGGAGTACCTGAAACTGAAAAGTGAGCTCAGGAGAGGGGATAGAGCATCAGGAGAAAGGATTTGACTGTGTGCAGAGAGGAAGTGTTTGGCTAGAAGATTAAAAGACTTCAAAACTAAAGGACAGAGATGTGAAGAGGAAGGAAGGAATTAACACCTCCCACCTATGTCTGAAGTCCCTTTTAAATGCAACCTTCACACCATCCAAAAGGCTAAAGCAGAACTATCTGTAATTTAACTTTAAAGTAACTGATGCTTTCAAATGGAGATTAAATGCCAAATAAGTAAGGGAGGTAACACATTAGAGTTACACCACCAACTCCTCAGAGGTAACACATCAGTGTGAATCAACCCCAATCAAAATGCAAATTATGTCTGATCATTTCCTGCTTTTTTATAGGAAAGGAGTCTGGATGTAACTAGGAACAAATAGAGATAGAAAAGGAAAGACTGATGCCATATATATGTAAAATTTACATATTATATATAATTTTTAGGTTAATAAAAGGCATTTATATATGACATACATATATAAATTAATTAATAGAATATATATACAAATGCCCTTTCTTAATCTAAATGTTTTGCCTTCTCCAAAGACCAAAAAATGAGTAAACAGAAATTAAATTGAATATGCTAAGTAATTATACTGCTTTATATTTTTTGTTATAAACTTATGGCTTCAAACACCTTTTCTCATATAACCTTCCCAAGAAACTTATGCTCTCATATTATCATTCCCAATTTCAGGATGATGAAACTAGAGTACAAACAATTTAAGCAACTAACAGATAAAGCAACCAAGGAATTAACAGAGCCTGTATTGAGACTCAAGCATTTTGTTTTAGTTCCTGTGTTCTCTCCATTCCACAAGAGCTCCTTACAATTTGTGGTGTCTGGCCTCAGAGGATCGGTGCACAGTGGTTTTGATATCCTTCACCTTCTGAGTATTATACCATCAAGTAAACTCTGTGCCCTATCTTCCATATTATAAAAAGAGTTGCCTGGAAAACGGAGGAAGCATTCTGATGCAGTGGCTGGCACATAGCATTGCCGTGGCATTCTCATTATGCTTTTTGTTACTTTTTGTTTGTTTGTTTTTGAGAAAATAATACTATATGGAGTACTCATGATTTAGGGCTGATAACTATACTAAAGGGAATCATTAAAAAAAAGCCAGCATTTCAATACTTTTAAATTTTTGTTATTTATCTCTTAGGTTAGGACAGTATGACTGAAACACTATTATTCACATATTTTGAAGCTAGACAAATATGATGCAACCAATTATGAAGTATGATAATTTCAGTGGATAAATTACAGCTTTGTAACTTCATAATAATGGCAACCTTTTATCCAGTGCTGACTATGTGCCAGCCACTGCCATGTAAGCTAGGTACTACTATTAATCAGCATTTTACCAAGGAGGAAACCGAGGTTAGAATTGTTAAGTAAGTTGCATAAGAGTTCATAGTGAGCAGTAGAGCTAAAATTGGGAACCAGGTGATATGGTTCCAGAATTCACACCCTGAACTATGATGCCAAACACATACGCATCCCTACTTTGAAAGTGAGAATCCTAACTGTATCTCATTTTAGGATAAATCAACTCTGCCATTACCGAACTGTGTAGTTACTGTGCATTGTCCATATACGCTGCATTCTTCATGGGCCTCCTTAGTGACTAATTGTTGTACTTCATTTTGATAGCTCTATTTTTTCCATTGTTTTGCATCTTTTGCAGATGCAAAACATTTGGGTCTGTGTTTCAGTCCAAAATGTAACATGGGCTTGGGATATACTCTTTGAAAGACTTATCTAATTTATTTAATGAATAGATGAATAAATGAACGAGTGAATTACAGTGAATTATCACGAGATAGCAAAATGTTTATAAACCTGCCTGGACAGAATTTTCTGGGAAAGGAGTTTCTGTTCAAAGCTTCCCCTGAAATGAACTCCATAGAGAGGTCATGTAGGAAAAGTACAGGAATGTAGCTGGAAACCTGGAGTGAGAGTATAAACTAGCAAATGTAGTAAGTTAATTTTCCTAAGCTTTATTTCCTTACCTATGAAATAAAGGATTGGCTTATGATTTCTTTGATACATCTCAGTTAAAAATTATATGTTATGATTCTGTAAATTATAGCAAGGTTTCAGTGACCAATTTTTTAAAGCCCTAAGCATTTTGTTTTTGCCAGTTGACTTTTGCAGAGCTCATGAATACCAAATCATTCTTCTCTCTCTCTCTCTCTCTCTGTCTTTTTTCTCCTCTATCTCCTGCTCCCTCCCTTCTTCTCTCTCTTTCTTTCAAAGAAAAAAAATATTCCCCAAGTGGTACAGTTATTTCTCAGACTCTCTCACAGCTGAAATTATTTAGCACATAAAAACCTCAAACCAAGCAGTGACATATCCCTTGTAAAGTATTCACAAGCTATTCAACCAACATTAAAAGTGGAAAATAAGTCTTTGCTCATAAGGGGACATTGGCAAAGATTAAATAGACTTCTATGAAGTTCAGAGGGTGAAGGCCAGATTACATCATTATCAAAGCTAGATAGTTTCTCTCAAATAATTGGTAACAAGAGAGGCATCTTCGTTTCTTGCTGTGCATGTGGAAATCTCTTGGACAATGATGGAAACTTCACGAAGAACTGAGCATAGAATTCTTCTTTTACTTATTTATTTATTTGATTTATTAAGTATTCCTGAGCCTCTGGAGACATGAACATAGCTGTAAAAAATACTGGTACACATTAATCTAGTCCCTTTCCCAGCCTCAAAGTTGGAATTCTCCATATCAATCAGACAGAAGCCTGGATTCAGCCCAGGATATTAATGAAATTTGCATTCTCATTTTGCAGTCCTAAACAGAATTATATTCATTAACACATTTTCCTCTCTGATCACTGTCTAGAATGCTTCAGGTTTTTAAATGTTTATTTTGTTTTTCTAATTCCTTTTCTGCTTCCAAGGGTCAGTTGTATTGAAAAACAAAGAAGGATTGATGGGGGCTTTTTTCATCAGACCTTAAGTCTTAAATGCATTTTCGTTAGGGAGTATGTCCCCAGGCACTAAACAGAAATAGGGGAGAGAAACTGGCTGGCAATTTTTTTGGTAATATGTATCCTGATACTTAATATTGTTAATGATATTATTACTAAATCTACTAAAGCAGGAGGTATTGGTTACCAGCAGGAATTGGTGACCTACCTGTTCCTGTTCTTGAAGCAAGGTCATTTTCAAAGGTTATGTAAGAGAAGGGCACGAGACCCATAAAGTCATGTAGAGCCCCATGCTTAGAAGGGCTCCGTGCTTGGTTTAATGTTTGCTACTGCAGTCTTGAAAGTCTTCATAATTTTTTAATAGGAGGCCCTGCATTTTTATTTTGAACTAGACATTATCACTTATATAGCATGTCCTTCTTAGGCATATAATCTCATTAAGTAATTCAGTATTTTATTTTTGCACCAGGGCTAATTACATTAGGAAAGCAGTGGCAGCTGCCACTCTACAATTTATATGTATCCAAAACTATATGATGGATGAAGTTCTTGATATAGGGTATTACCTTGAAACCTGAAGACATCATTTTTTTTCTCATTTTTAAAGAATAAGAAATCTGAGCTTCAGAGACTTTAAATAGCTTGCCTAATTGTAAACAAGTGGTAAATACTGGAGACAGAACTTAGAGCTATGCCTTCAGCTTCTAAGACATGCCACTTTCTGTGAGTGTTTGCTTTAAAGTCCTATTGGAGTATGGGTTCACGGAAGATATCATGCTGCAGGCGTAATCTATAAGAGTTTCAGAAAGACTTAGATGGAATTTTTCAACCAAAATCTAAAATATGATAGGGGAATTTATTTGGCCTATGAATGGCTTCCTAAATATGAGAGGATTTCTTAAACCATGGTAAGACAAGATAACTCAGAATTGATTTACTTTTCTTATAAGTAAAGATACAACTTTATTAATCATCTCTTTGATAATGCAGACTATGCCTTGAATCTTCAGAGCATGTGACATCTTCAGGGTCTCATGACTACATAGTGAGTCATTAGAAAAACTGGTTAAAATGGAGCTCTCTATCTCTTCTCTATTGTGAATTAAGTATTAATTTTATACCATTTTATATTTCTCATGCCATTTTTAAGATAGATAAAGGTATCCTTTCCCAGTCACGGCTCTTCACAAGTGTTCTCTTTTAACCTCTCCAGTAGCTCCAATGTCATTGATCCTTTCAGTGGTCACTGTAGAACATTATGGACATCCAAGCATCTGACCAGAAGGAAACCCCTTTGTCAAATCTTCTGTTTCTTTCGTCTTTTTCCTTACCCTTCAGGATAATATTTGTAACGGTTGCCAGTGCTTACCACATTGTGAACTTTCCTTGACATTGTTGGATTTCTTTTTCTTCTAAAACTTAATTTAAATGAACTTGTAGACTAAATATTTGCTGTAGGTCATTTACATTTTTCCTAATGCCGATTCTGCCTTCAGCCAAAATTGAACTGCTTTAAGTTCTTGTTTTTAATGAATGATAAAAAAAAAATTTAACCAATTATATTTTGCCTTCTTTACCAATGAGGAACACAACACGCTCCTTTAATAAATAAGAGCTTATATATGAAGACAAGTAGTTGCAAAATCTCTCCTACAATGGGCAGTGGTGAAAATAAAGGTCAATTTAAGAGGGGTTTCTAATAGGCTGATAAGGTTTATGTTGCCTTTGGAAAGATTACATGTTACAGTGAATGGAGAAATAATTACATAGTCACCAATTTTAAAAATAATGAGAAATATATTTTTATATATGATCAATAAAAATCTCTTACTAACAAATAATTGTTGGAAAAACAAATAAGCTTTCACATTTTTTATATTGCTTATCTTCAGCTAATATATTTTAGGTATTCAACAAATAGTTGTTGGACTAGCAGATGTATTTTGAAGCATCTTATCTCGTTTGTCTTCAGAATATGACTTAGGACTTCATCTGTTCCCTCTGCCTTCAATGTACAGGTACGTACACCCATCAGAAACAAAACACTAAAAAACAGAGAAGAAAGTTTGCAGTTGAATTATACATAATTTCTATTGAACTACAGCCTCATTTTTTTAGATTTTTAATATAACAGAAGTTATTTTCACACAGAGGGAACAATATAATAATTTTTAATTATATAATTTGAGCCCCTTTCCAGGGAGAATACAAGTTATGCCCCTGCCCTTTAAAAAAAAAAAAAAAATCCACCAGAGAATAGGGAGCAGTGTGATGGTGCTGCAGGCTGGTAGTTATTTCCTGGGAGTCTCTCCACCTCTTTCATTATGTCACACCCTCCTGGTTCATCCCTGTTTTTTATTCCTTAGACTCTGAGATCAAAAACTGCCCAAGAGGTTTATCTTCTGAATTATTAACAAATTAGAAAGTCCTAGCAAAATTCAGGAAGTGAAGAAAACATTACTTGTTTGCTTCAAAAAGCATGAAATAGAACATGTGAGAGGGAAGGGACCCTGGGTATTATGAGAGGCCCAACTCTAGAACGCAGTTTTATGTACTTCCTCTAAACACAGGGCTGGGGCCTGGACAAGCCTTGGTTAATCCAAGTGTCCTAGAAAACCATATATTTCTTATGCAATGAAGATTGAAGTGGGGTTTTCAAATGTATATCGGTAACACAATATAAGCTTATTTAAAAATTGTTTAATTAAAGAAACGTTATAATTGTAACTTTGTGGTACAACAAATGAATTATATAATAATGTAGAAGTCTATTTATTTTTCACTTATGTTAAGAATGGATTCTTTTTAAGTAATGGGATATGAGGTAGATGTGAGTAGAGGCAATGGTCAAATGTGTGGCACTGGTGTCAGTCTGCCAGGGAATAAACACTATATCCATTTATTCCTAGCTGTATGAAATTGGACAAATTTATTCTCTTATCTCCATTTCTCACCTGTTGAATGATGATAATAATGTCTACCCAGTAAGACCATTGTAAGGATTATATGCATAATTTTAATTATTTGGATTCATTTTATGAACATGACATTAATTTGAAAAATGTTAATGTAAGCTCTGTTCTACAACTGAAAGTGATTCTGATACTCACCTGTTAGTTGAATTTGAGAGACTCATTCTTTAGGATAGCTAACCTAATGAAGCTTGAGAAGGAGCCTTTTCTCTTGTGCCATCATTAACAGCACACTTTACATGTGTTTAAGTATGAATCCATGGTAAGATTTTGTCTGTAATTTGAGATTTGAGTTGCAATTTCATCGCAAGAATATCAGCAGTCACTTTGTTGCTTTTAGCTGTCATTTGGTGATTCTGTTCTGGACTCATCCTTTCCTCAACTTCACAGCCACGTTTCCAAATAGGCCTTTCTTCTTTCCTCCAACTCCCCAAATGCACATTGTTTGAGTATACCTCATGATACACTTGGGACTATGCCCTCTAAGAGCTGGAAAAATGGGCACACACAGTCTGACAGTCACAGTCATAAAGAGAATGCTGATTTGCTCATGGAACCCATTCAAAGGGTTCCAGAGACTATCCACAAAGGCTGTCACATTGTTATACCACATTAAACACAGGCCTGTGCAATATAGGCGTGTTTCGTAACTTCAGAAATAACAAAAACCTCAACTACTTCCAGCCTTTTAATTTCCTTTTGTAACCATTGTTAACTGACTCTTCAATGCAAAATGAAAAGCTAACCCTCAAACCCACCAGCCCTCCCCCAATTCCTCTCCCTCCCTTTAATTCCCCCTTCAACCACTTAAAAAATAGTCCTAGCTCCTCTTAGCTTCATTGCTTAGTGGAGAACTCATTATTCTCCCAGGCAGATGCTCCCAGTGTGGTATGGTCTGTTGCTGTGGTCAGCCTGCATGTTCAGCCTGCCAGCAGGCTCAGCCATTTCTGGGGCTGCTGGGGATCTTCTAGCTGGAGAATACTTTGAATTCCCTGAGTTATCCAATGCATCAGTCTCTCCAGATGCACCTTGGGATAACCAGGGGCCTCCTGTCAAGGGGAACCTAGCCATGTCCTCCCTGAAAGAGTCTACACTCCTCATCCCAGGAGGGAAATAAAAAGAAAAGCAATATACAAAAATAGTGCTAAATTATGTTTTTTAAGAACTGTCTTGCCTATAACTAACTTTTCTATAAATGCAACATATATTCTATAAATCAAAGATAAGAGGATAACATTTGTTATGGTTTGACTGTGACCCCAACCAAACTCATTTTGAATTGTAGTTCCCACAATTCCCATGTGTCATGGGAAGGAACCAGTGGGATATAATTGAATCGTGAGGGTAGTTCTTTCCTGTGCTGTTCTCATGATAGTGAATAAGTTTCCTGAGATCTAACAGTTTTATAAAGAGGAGCTCCCCCATACAAGTTCTCTCTTCCCTGCCGCCGTGTAAGATGTGACTTGCTCCATCTTACCTTCTGCCATGATTGTAAGGTCCCTCCATCCATGTGGAACTGTGAGTCAATTAAACCCCTTTCCTTTATAATTACCCAGTCTCAGGTATGTCTTTATTAGCAGCGTGAGAATGCACCAAACACAATTTCTTAAAAGTTGCCTTATTTCTCTCCTCCTTCTGCTTTCTTTTTTCCCTTTTAACCATATGTTCCCCATTTCTCCTACTGTTCTTACAGGATGCCATGTGTATCCAGAACTGTCTTCAATAGAGTTTCTCAGTGGGCCTTTTCTATCCAAGTAGCCTTCACTCTCTCTGACCTAGAGTTTTCTGAACTTGTTTATATTAAAGTTTACTTAGCTCAGATCTGTCAGGCCCTTGTTGAAGCAACTGGCCATTCAGAAAATTTAAACTGTATGAATGTGTTAAGAACTATTGACTTAATAAGCCCACTCTTTGAAGAGCATTTGCATTTTCTCTTAGGAATCATGGAGATAAAATATTATATTCTAAGTTAAAGAAAAATTCAAGGAAACTGAAGAAAAGAGATTTTTGAGTAAAAGAATAAATACATCACACACACGCGCGCACATGCACACACACACACAATTGCGCTATTGAGAGACAGTGTGGCATGTATAATGATTCCATATAAAAGATTCATGCTGGGTATCTGGGGCTGATAGGGGGTGTGATGAGTAAAGACCACGGTTATGAGTTAAATTTTACAGTAAATTGTATACTTAGAAAGTAGAAGTATTATTTTTTATAATGTCACAGAAAATAAAGTTCTACTAGGAGATTTGGCAATTGTCAAGCTTGAGAAATTCCATGTTCCTATCTACTTGAGACAGGGGATTGAATATATCAGAATCTTGAAGAAATAGGTGTTAACCACTTACATTACTCCATTGAAAATTGTGATGAAGCACAGAATAGAGGAAAATGCATGGGTTTTGAAGGGAGATAGACTTAAAATAGAAGTCTTACTCAGTTCTTACTAAGCTATAGGATGTTTTACATGCTACTTAATTTCTTTGGGTCTGTTCCCTTATCTGTAAAACAGGGATGTTTTTCATGCTAATCTTTTACAATTATTGAGACATTGTATGTGAAATGTCTAGTGCAATATTTCACCTGTAGTAGATGGTCAATAAACAGCAGCTCTTATTATCATTTATATTTCTAAGAATAAATGCTGCATTACTGTTTAATGGCAATTGGAGGTTGCCAGGAAGGCCAGGAGCTACAGGCAATGACTCACACCTGTAATCCCAGCACTTTGGGAGGCCAAGGTGGGTGAATCACCTGAGGTCAGGAGTTTGAGGCCAGCCTGTCCAACATGGTGAAACCCTGTCTCTACTAAAAATACAAAAATTAGCTGGGCATGGTGGCACGTGCCTGTAATCCCAGCTACTTGGGAGGCTGAGGCAGGAGAATCAGCTTGAACACGGGAGGCAGAGGTTGTGGTAAGCTGAGATCGTGCCACTGCACTCCAGCCTGGGCAACAGAGTGAGACTCTGTCTCAAAAACAAAAAATATTTTGATTTGTCTTTCAAATCTTAAAGCATGTTTTAATGACATTGTATGCAGTTATTTTCTTCCACTTAAAAATTCATTTATCTAGTTGACCCTGAATTTAGCACAGTAGGTATTGAAGCAAATGTTTGCTAGACTAATATGTCAGTCCATTCTCTTGCTGCTATAAAGGACTGCCTGAGGCTGAGTAGTTTATAAAAGAAAAAGGTTTAATTGACTCACAGTTCTGCATGGCTGGGGATGCCTCAGGAAACTTACAATTATTGTAGAAGGGGAAGGAAACAGGTCCTTCTTCACAGGAGATACAAGTGTTGAGTGAAGGGAGGAAAGCCCCTTATAAAATCATCAGATCTCATGATAAGTCACTCACTATCACTCACAATCACAAGAACAGCATGAGGGTAACTACCACCATGATTCAATTACCTTCCACTGGGTCCCTCCCATGACCATGGGAATATGGGAACTACAATTCAAGATGAGATTTGGGTGGGGACACAAAGCCAAACCATATCATTCTGCCCCTCGTCCCCCCCCCCAAATCTCATGTCCTCACATTTCAAAGCATAATCATGACATTTCAACAGTTCCCCAAAGTCTTAACTTATTCCAGCATTAACTCAAAAGTTCAAGTCCCAAAGTATCATCTGAGACATGGCAAGAGCCTTCTGCTTGTGGACCTGTAAAATCAAAATCAAGTTAGGTACTTCCTAGATACAATAGGGGTATAGGCATTAGGTAAATATACCCATTGCAAATTGAAGATATTGACTAAAACAAAGGGACTACAGACCCCATGCAAGTCCAAAATGCAATAGAGTAGTCATTAAACCTTAAAGTTCTAAAATGATCTCCATTGACTTCATGTCTCACATGCAGGACATGCTGATACAAGAGGTGGGTTCCCACAGCCTTGGGCAGCTCTGACCCTGTGGCTTTGCAGGGTGCAGCTCCCCTCCTGGCTGCTTTCATGGCTGGTGTTGAATGTCTGTGGCTTTTCCAGATGCATGGTGCATCTGTTGGTGGATCTACCATTCTGGGGTCTGGAGGACAGTGGCCCTCTTCTCACAGCTCCACCAGGCAGTGCCCCAGTGGGGACTCTGTGTGGGGGCTTCAACCCTGCATTTCCGTTCTGCAGTACCGTAGTAGAGGCTCTCCATGAAGTCTCTGCCCCTGCAGCAAACTTCTGCCTAGATATCCAGGCATTTCCATACATCCTCTGAAATCTAGGCACAGGTTCCCAAACCTCAATTCTTGACTTCTGTGCACCCACAGGCCAAACACCATGTATAAGCCACCAAGGCTTGTGGTTTGCACCTTCTGAAGCAATGACTCAAGCTGGACCTTGATCCCTTTTAGCCACAGCTGGAGCCAAAGCAGCTGTGACACAGGGTACCATGTCCTGATGCTGCACAGAGCAGGGGGGCCCTGGGCTCAGCCCACAAAACCATTTTCCTCCTTTGCCTCTGGTGGCCTGGGATGGGAGAGGCTGCCTTGAAGGTCTCTGACATGCCCTGGAGACATTTTTCCCATTGTCTTGGTGATTAACATTCAGCTCCTTGTTACTTGTGCAAATTTCTGCAATAGGCTTGACTTTTCCCCAGAAAATTGGTTTTTCTTTTCTATTGCATCGTCAGGCTGCAAATTTTCCAAACATTTTATGCTCTGCTTCCTCTTGAATGCTTTGCCACTTAGAAATTTCTTCTGTCAGATGCCCTAAATGATCTCTCTCAAGTTCAAAGTTCCACAGATCTCTAGGGCAGGGTCAAAAAGATGCCAGACTCTTTGCTGAAGAACAGCAAGAGTCACCTTTGCTTTAGTTCCCAACAAGTTCCTCACCTCCATCTGAGACTACCTTAGCCTGGGATTTTTTGTCCATATCCCTATTGGCATTTTGGTCATAGCCATTCAACAAGTCTCTATGAAGTTCCAACTTTCCCATGTCTTCCTGTCTTCTGAGCTCTGCAAATCTTTAGGAAGTTCCAAGCTTTCCCACATTTTGCTATCTTCTTCTGAGCCCTCCAAACTGCTCCAACCTCATCCTATTTCCCAGTTCCAAAGTTGCTTCCATATTTTCGGGTATCTTTATAGCAGCACCCCACTACCTGGTACCAATTTACTGTACTAGTTCATTCTCACACTGCTATAAAGAACTGTCCAAGAATGGGTAATTCATAAAGGAAAGATATTTAATTGTCTCACAGTCCTGCATGGCTAGGGAAGCCTCAGGAAACTTACAGTCATGGTGGCAGAAGGGGAAGCAAACATATCCCTCTTCACATGGCAACAGGAGACACAAGTGCTGAGTGAAGTGGGAGTGGGGAAAGTCACTTGTAAAACCATCAGATCTCATGAGAACTCACTGGCTGTCACAAGAACAGCATGAGGGCAACCTCCACCATGATTCAATTACCTGCCACTGGATCCCTCCCATGACATGTGGAGATTATAGGAACTACAATTCAAGATGAGATTTGGGTGCGGACACAGCCAAAGCATATCAGCTAATAAATATGATAATTGGAAATCTTCATATGGGGTATAGGATAACTCTGTTGATTTAGTCAAAACACCCTCAAGTCTCAAGCGAATGTGGTATTCTTGAATGACAACCGTAAAACTTATGAGGGATGTCAGGTTTTTATTTTCAGTGAAGAAATACACTTGCATGCAAGTGTATGTATAAAACTAAAATATTCTGGCATAAAGCAAATATCCAAGGAGCAAACTATGGGGAGGTTATTTATTTATTAAAAGTTAAGGATGAGTTTTCAGGGCTCTTTTATAGCTCAACCATGTGTGAGAGCCATGAAACAAAAGGGTATTAACAAACGTGGAAACTATAGAGCTTGTCCTGGTCAGCCCACAAGATAGACATCTGGCACCCTTAAATAACCCGGAGACAAGAAGGTGGTTTCTGGGAAGACTATGTCTTCTGGTACTGCAGAGCACTGTGGAACTGACCTTCATGTTTGAATATTAAATTAGTAAAGGCAGAATCTACACAATACCAATGGTATTAGTCATGTCTGCTGGGGCATCCAATACCAGATGTCACTTTTCTGAACTTTTAGGATCAGCCTTCACTGTTTTTGGCACATCAGAGTTCACATCTGAGTACAATTTAAGTTGTAACAATGCAATCACCAGCATGCCTATTTTTTTGCCTTCCTCTCCTGCTATTTTTGGGAGCTGAAGCTATGAAGTTCCTCTGCCTATTCATGTGGGAAGTTAGAGATGATTTTTCTAGATTCCCTTCCCCCATTTATTTATTTATTTATTTATTTATTTATTTATTTATTTATTTTTTTTTTTTGAGACGGAGTCTCGCTCTGTCGCCCAGACTGGAGAGCAGTGGCGCGATCTCGGCTCACTGCAAGCTCCGCCT
Source organism: Macaca nemestrina (assembly GCF_043159975.1). Classification (NCBI taxonomy): domain Eukaryota; kingdom Metazoa; phylum Chordata; class Mammalia; order Primates; family Cercopithecidae; genus Macaca; species Macaca nemestrina. The sequence goes on from NC_092129.1 coordinate 31,393,581, forward strand.
CCCGGGTTCACGCCATTCTCCTGCCTCAGCCTCCGGAGTAGCTGGGACTACAGGCGCCCGCCACCACGCCCGGCTAATTTCTTTTTGTATTTTTAGTAGAGACGGGGTTTCACCATGTTCGCCAGGATGGTCCCGATCTCCTGACCTCGTGATCCGCCCACCTCGGCCTCCCAAAGTGCTGGGATTACAGGCTTGAGCCACCGCGCCCGGCCCCCCCATTTATTTTAAGGGAATCAGAGAACATGTTCTCTGCTGCCTTACGAACACATTCATTTAAAAATTTACAGCAACCTTGCAAATAACCATTCTCCAGTGGAATATAATAATTTATGCTGGGTGAATAGAAGAGTTCTGACCCCATTCATTTTCCCACCTGTGCACCTCCTGGGAGGGAGGCATCAGTCAAAAACATGAATGTGTGTGCAGATGAACTGTTTATTCTTACTTTCAAGGTTGACTTAAAGTATGATAGTTGGGAATTCACCCATCTGCTTTAGCTCTTCAGTTGAGCCTAATTCGCAAGTAGGAAAGGAGCATAAATCCAGCCCTACCTCTTAGTTTCTAATTATTAAACAATAACACTGAAAGCAGTGTTATCAAGACCAGGAGTCTTCAAAGTTTGGTCTATGGACTGGACTCTAAAAGACCCTTGGGTAATTCTCATGTTTAATCAGTTCTAAGGTGTTTTTGTTTTTTTCTTTTCTTGGTATAGTAAGGTGTATGTAACAGTTGCTTGAATGGTGTCTTTTCTTTTGGATTTTGAGCTTTTTGAGAATGGGCATGTTTTGGGATCAACATTTAGTGCTGCACTGGGCAGCCAGGATGATCAAAGTGATACCTTTGCTGCATTACAATGACGTGATTTTTATGTGCTTTTGTCACTCCAAAAGTCATTTATTGCCAAGCTCCAGATCCAACTTAGAAGATCCTGTTTTCTCCATAATTGTGCATCTTAAAAGTTCCAGCTCAAAGATACAAGATTCACTCTTTCTGTCTCCAGGTGATACTGGACAAAGATTCTGAGATGCTCCCTAATAAACCATCAAAGAGGGGTATGAGCGGGGCCCCATCAGGCAGCACTCTTTCCCTTTAGCTCATTTTCAATCTCGTGAGCTTTGTTTTTTCTTTTTATATGCTTTACACATTGGCTTTCTTTTCAGATTTTAGCTAAAGAAAAAGGACTCTTCTACTAATATAAACAATATACATGTTTTTATTAACCAAGAGGAAAAGGAAATAGGCTTACGTGATTTTGAGCCTCCACAGAACTGTCAAAGATGGATCTTTCTAAGCAATTCACGGTAAGAGATATAACTATGAAAATGTTAAGATGTTTGTTTTCCCTTTGTCACCTAATTGTCCTATTGAGCTCCCTGACACCCTCAATATTTTTCCACACTATCACTGGTAAAGTTCCTTAGTACCACTGTTCCTCTTTGGGTTTTCATCATTCTTCTCTTGGAAATCATGCCAACCTATAGTTATTATACTCTGGAGCTTCCTTTTCATCTATAGGGTTCTATATACACAATTCTGTTTCAATTGTTCTTCTCATCTGACCTACCTTTCAATTCAAGACAACTTTTCCTCATTGACTGAATCCAATAGAAGCCAATGGACAAGGAAACATAGCAGGATAGAAAAAGTAGATAATGCAGGACCTGAACTTAGCTCTGGATCAAGTGGACCTGATTGTTATCTACAGAACTCACCCCAAATCAAAAAGAATACACATTCTTCTCATCACCATATGGCACTTACTCTAAAACTGATCACATAATTGAAAGTAAAACACTCCTCCATAAATGCAAAAGTACTGAAATTATAACAGTCTCTCAGATCACAGCACAATCAAACTTTAACTCAAGATTAAGAAACTCACTCAAAACCACACAACTACATGGAAGTTGAACAACCTGCTCCTGAAAGACTCCTAGGTAAATTATGAAATTAAGACAGAAATCAAGAAGTTCTTTGAAACTAATAAGAACAAAGAGAAAACATACCAGAATCTCTGGGACACAGCTAGAGCAGTGTTAAGAGGAAAATTTACAGCACTAAATGCCCATATCAAAAAGCTAAGATCTCAAATTGACAACCTCATATCACAACTAAAAGAACTAGAGAACCAAAAGTAAATAAACCCCAAAGCTAGCAGAAGACAAGAAATAACCAAGATCAGGGCAGAAGTGAAGGAGATAGACACAAAAATACATTCAAAAATCAACTAATCCAGGAGTTTGTTTTTTGAAAAAATTAATGAAATAGATAGGCTACTAGCTAGACTAATAAAGAATAAAAAATAGAAGAATCAAATAGACACAATCAGAAATGATAAGGGGGATAATACCACTGATCCAATAGAAACACAAAAATCAATAAGAGAATACTATAAACACCTCTATGCACATAAATTATAAAACCTAGAAGCAGTGGGTAAATTCCTGGACTTATCCACGCTCCCAAGACTGAACCAGGAAGAAATTAAATCCCTGAATAAACCAATAATGAGTTCTAAAACTGAGGCAATAATGAATAGTCTACCAACCAAAAAAAGTCCAACCAGACTGAATTACAGCTTATTTCTACTAGAGGTACAAAGAGAAGCTGGTACCATTTCTACTGAACCTTTTCCAAGCAACTGGAAAGGAGAGACTCCTCCCTAACTCATTTTAAGAGGCCAATATCATCCTGATACAAAAACCTTGCAGAGATATAGCAACAACAAAAAAGAAAACTTCAGGCCAGTATCCCTGATGAACATTGACACAAAAATCCTCAATAAAATACTCGCAAATCAAATCCAGCACCACATCAAAACGCTTCCACCACAATCAAGTTGGCTTCATCCTCAGGATGCAAGGTTGGTTCAACATACGCAAATCAATAAGCGTAATTCATTTCGTAAACAGAACTGAAGACAGAAATCACACGATTATTAAATAGACACGGAAAAGGCCTTCAATAAAATTCAACATCCTTTCATGTTAAAACTTCTCAATAAACAAGGTATTGAAGAAACATATCTCAAAATAATAAGAGCTGTATATGACAAACCTAGAGCCAATATCATACTGAATGGGCAAAAGGTGAAAGCATATTCCTTGAAAACCAGGAGAAGACAAGAATGCCCTCTCTCACCACTCATATTCAACGTAGTATTAAAAGTCTGGCAGGGCAATTGGGCAAGAGAATGAAAGAAAGGGTATTCAAATGGGAAGAGAGGAAGTTTATTTATCTTTGTTTGCAGATGACATGATCTTATATCTAGAAAACCTCATTGCCTCAGCTCAAAAGCTTCTTAAGCTGATAAGCAACTTCAGCAGCCTCAGGATACAAAATCAATGTGCAAAAATCACTAGCATGTCTATATACAGACAACAGGCAAGCAGAGAGTCAAATCATGAATTAACTCCCATTCACAATTGCTACAAACAGAATAAAATACCTAGGAATACAGCTAACAAGAGAAATGAAGAACTTCTTCAAGGAGAACTACAAACCACTGCTTAAAGATATCAGAGAGTACACAAACAAACGGAAAAACATTCCATACTCATAGATAGGAAAAATCAACATCATGAAAATGGCTATACTGCCAAAGTAATTTATAGATCAATGCTATTCCCATTAGACTATCATTAACATTCTTCACAGAATTTACAAAGAAAACTATTTTAAATTTCACATAGAACCCAAAAAGAGCCCATATAGCCAAGCCAATCCTAAGCAAAAAGAACAAAGCTGGAACCATCATGCTACCTGACTTCAACCATACTACAAGACTAATGTAACCAAAACAGCATGGTGCTGGTACAAAAACAGACACAGAGACCAATGGAACAGAATAGAGAACTCAAAATGAGACCACACATATACAGCCATCTGATATTTGACAACCTGACAAAAACAATGGGGAAAGGATTCCCTATTTAATAAATGGTGTTGCAAGAAAAATTGCAGAAAAATTGTAACTGGACCCATGCTTACACCTTATACAAAAATTAATTCAAGATGGATTACAGACTTAAATGTAAAACCCAAAACTATAAAAACTTTAGAAGAAAATCTAGGCAATACCATTCAAGACATAGACACAAAGATTTCATGACTAAAATGTGGGCAAAAGACATGAACAGACACTTCTCAAAGAAGATATTCATGCAGCCAACAAACATGAAAAAAGCTCAACATCACTGATCATTGGAGAAATGAAAATCAAAACCACAGTGAGATACCATCTTATGCCAGTCAGAATGGCAATTATTAAAAAGTCAAGAAACAGCAGATACTGGTAAGGTTACAGAGAAAAAAATAGCACTTTTACACTTTTGATGGGAATGTAAATTAGTTCAACCATTGTGGAAGACAGCATCGTGATTTCTCAAAGGTCTGGAAGCAGAAATACCATTTGACCCAGCAATCCCGTTACTGGGTATATACCCAAATGAATATAACCTATTCTATTATAAAGATATATGCACATATGTATTTACTGCAGCACTATTTACAATAGCAAAGACATGGAATCAACCCAAATGCCGATTAATGATAGACTGGATAAAGAAAATGTGGTACATACACACCATGCAATACTATGCAGCTATAAAAAGGAAAGAGATTATGTTCTTTGCAGGGACATGGATGGAGTGGGAAACTGTTATCCTCAGCAAAGTAATGCAAGAAGATAAAACCAAACACCACATGTTCTCACTTAGAAGTGGGAGCTGAATAATGAGCACACAGAGACACATGAGAGGAACAACACACACTGAGGCCTTTTGGGGGTGGGGAGAACATCAGGAAGAATAGCTAATGGATGCTGAACTTGTCACCTAGGTGTTGGGTTCATCTGTGCAGCAAACCACCATGATACATGTTTACTTATGTAACAAACCTGCACATCCAGCACATGTACCCCAGAACTTAAAATAAAAATTGAAGAAAAAAAAATCATAAAATTCAAATAAAGAAAAACAAACTGGAAAAAAAAAGTGAAGAATGAATCTGTAGGCACAGATGGAAGCTATCTGAAACACTTCTTTAATATTTCAGCTCTTCAAATAGCTCCAATGGAGTTCTTTTCAGTTAGGATATAGAAGTACATAAAACAGTTTTGCTGACACCAAAAATATAAGTAATCAATAGATTGGTCCAGAGCTATAACTAATGAGGAACTCTGGCTACAAAGAAATCTAAAACTACCAAAGTGTAGTAGAAGCTTTAGAAAGATGGGTGAACAAAGATCAGAGGATAGCTGAGTCTGAAAGCAATTAGAGAAGCAAGATGGTCTTTGTTCAAATGAGAAGTCAGATCAGTTTTTACGAAACCTATGGGCTGCATATTAAATTTAAATCTGGAGAAGCCCCAAATCCAGAAATTACTCTGCCAAGTAGCAGTCTCTCAGATTTGCAGTCTTGCAGACCTACAGTTTCAGTCTTGTGATCTGGACAGCTGTAGTCTCATTGTTTCAAAGCTGAACCATTTCATACTCTGGAGACTCATAGTTTCATAGTCTTGCAGTCTTATGACATGTCATATTTAACATCCAGTCATCTTAAATCTGTCTACAGGTCTAGTAGTCTAGAAGTCTTGCAGTTTTGGGGTCAAGTAGACTCAAGGTCTTACAGATTTGAGATCTGACAGCATTTGGTCCCAGTGCAGTCCTGGAGGGAAAGACATGAAATCACTTTCAAAGTATCTAATCCTAGAGAAAAATGGAGTATAACCAAATTTCCAACCAAAATTCCATCTGATTCAATGTCTGGTAAGATCAGTAACATTTGACCTAGTGGTGGCAAAGGAAGCTAGAGATAGAATGAAAAACAGAAAGACAGCACATTAGACTTGTGGTACTTGAATTCCAAGGCCTTGTTGGAGGGGTTAAAGCCAAACAAACTTGCCCCAAAGTAGCTTAATTTATGACTAGATAAAATTGATCAGCCTCTCCACCTATTCTAACAAAGAATAAGGTATTCCTTATTGAGAGTATAATATGATATGTTAAAAATAGTAATATTATGTATATCATTGCATAATATATTTTTAAAATCCATTATTTTGAATAGATCTATTTCTTTAAATAGCTTTATAATATCAATTGTCCTTTAAGATATAATTTACAATATTCAATAAAGTATTACAGGACATGCAAAGGAGTTTGAAAATATGACTTGTACTCAAGAGAAAAATGAACCAATAGAGAGATAAACTAAATATTAAAGCAATGATAAAGGAATTTAAGATGACAATGACAAAGATAATAAAGGATCTACAGAATAAATGCATGTAATCATAAAAGAATGGGTAATTAGGGGGCGTTAGAGAGTTTTTAGAGAAACAAATAACCAACTGGAAAAGCTAGAATAAGAAATATCATATCTAAAACATAAAACTTACTGGAAGGTATTTATAGCAGATTGAATACAACAAAAAAAGGATGACTGTATTGAAGTAGGTCAATACAAATCATCCAAACTGAAGTAAAGATATTACAATAAAAAAAGAGCATTCAATGACACGTTAGATGGTATTCAGGAGAAGTTCTTGAACAAGAGGAAAGAGAATGCGCCAGAAAAACTGAAGAAGTATTGGCTGAAAATCTTCTACTTTGATAAAAAACACAAACAGATCTAAGATGTTCAATGAACCAGAAGCAGAATAATTACCAAAGAAAGAACATCTAAGAACAAAATTGTCAGTTTGCTGTAAACTTGATAGAAAATCCCAAAAACAGTGAGAAAGAAAGTCATATTACATAAAAGAAAACAATGATAAGAATAACAACAGCCCTTTCATCAGATACAATAGGAGTCAGACAATGGTGAAACACTGTGTTTAAAGAGACAAAAGGAGAAAATTGTTGATTATATATTCAGTGAAAATATTTTTCAGAAATGAAAGTAAATTAAAGCAATTTCAGACCAATAAAGGTTGACAGACTTTGTTGCCAGCAGACCTAACTATAATATATGCTAGGTAGAGTTCTCAGGTGAAAAGAAATGATACAGAAGAAAATAAGGATCTGTGGGAAGCAATAAAACTCACTAAAAATAGTAATATAAGAGTAAATATAAAATTCTCATTTTTTTATTTTTTTAAAAAAGTCAACTAGCTATTTAAGTAAAATAATAATAATATATTTTGGAGTTCATAATACATGTGGAGATAAATATATGATAAACATAGAACAAAGGGTGGGAAAGCACATAAACAAAGCAATAAAATACTTACATTTAAAAATTGATTTAATTGAGAATAAGCTGTGATAAAGTAGAAACACATACTGCATGTATTAGTCTATTCTCACATTGCTCTAAAGTACTGCTTAAGACTGAGTAATTTACAAGAAAAGAAGTTTAATTGACTCACAGTTCCACACGACTGGGGAGGCCTCTGGAAACTTACAGTCATGGTGGATGGCAAAGGAAAAGCAAGACACATCTTACATGGTGGCAAGAGCGGGAGCATGAAGGGGAAGTGCTACACTTTTATAGCATCAGATCTCGTGAGAACTCACTCACTATCATGAAAACAGCATGAGGGAAAATGCCCCCATGATCCAATCACCTTCCACTAGGTCCCACTCTCAACATATGGGAATTAAAATTTGAGATGAGATTTGGGGAAGGACACAGAACCAAACCATATCATTTCACCCCAACCCCTCCCAAATCTCATTTCCTTTTCACATTGCAAAACACAATTATGCCTTCCCAACAGTCTCTCAAATTCTTAACGAATTCTAGTATTAACCCAAAAGTCCAAGTCCATAGTCTCATCTGAGACAAGGAGAGTCCCTTCTGCCTGTGAGCCTGTAAAATCAAAAGCAAGTTAGTTACTTTCAACATAAAATGGGGGTACAGGTATTATGTAAATAATGACCCCATTTCAATTGGGATAAATTGGCCAAAACAAATGAGTACAAATGGGTACTCATTAAATCTTAAAGTTCCAAAATTATCTCCTCTGACTCCATATCTCAGTGAGCGCACGTTGATTCAATAGGTGGGCTCCCACAGCCTTGGGAACCTCTGCTCCTGTGGCTCTGCAGGGTACAGCCTTCTCGGCTGCTTTCACAAACTTTTGTTGAGTGCCTGTGACTTTTCCAGGTATATGGTGCAAGCTGTCAGTGGGTCTACCTTTCTGGGGTGTGGAAAAAGGTGGCCATCTTCTCATAGCTCCATTAGGCAGTGCCCCAGTGGAGACTGTGTGGGGGCTTCAACCCCACATTGTCCCTCTGCATCCCGGCCACTTAAGCTTCAGCCATGTCTAAAAAGGGTCAATATACCACTTACACCATTGTTTCAGAGTGTGTGAGCCCTAAACCATGGTGGTTTCCACCTGGTGTGGGGCCTGTGGATGTGGTGTGCAGAAGACAAGAGTCGAGCTTTAGAAGCCTCTACTTAGATTTCAGAGGACGTATGGAAATGCCCGGATGTCCAGGCAGAAGTCTGCTGCAGGGGCAGAGCCTTCATGGAGAACCTCTCCTAGAGCATGCAGATGTACATTTTAAGGTGTGGAGGAATAAAAAAAAAAAAACAAAAAAACAAAACAAAAAAACACTGTTACATCTTGAAGGCTTTGCTACTTAGAAATTTATTCTGCCAGGTATCCTAGTTCAAAGTTCAAAGTTTGAAGTTCCACAGCTCTCTAGGGCAGGGGCAAAATGCTGCTAGCCTCTTTGCTAGAGCATAGCAAGAGTGACCTTTACTCCAGTTTCCAACAAGTTCCTCATCTCTGTCTGAGACCACTTCAGCCTAAACTTCATTGTCCATATCACTATCAGCATTTTGTTCAAAACCATTCAACAAGTCTCTAGGAAGTTCCAAACTTTCCCACATCTGCCTGTTTTCTATCTTCTTCTGAGCCTTTTAAATTGTTCCAACCTCTGCTTGTTACCCAGTTCTGAAGTTGCTTCCACATTTTCAGGTTATCTTCATAGCAGTACCCCACTATCCCAGTACCAATTTTTGGTATTAGTCTGTCGGCACTGCTAGATAGAACTACCTAAGATGGGGAGGAAAAGAAGCTTAGTTGACTGACAGTTCTGCATGGCTGGGGAGGCCTTAGGAAACTTACAATCGTAGTGGAAGGCAAAGGAAAATCAACACATGTCTTACATGGGGGCAGGAGAGAGAGCACTAAGGGAAGTGCCCATTTTTAAACCACTAGATCTTATGAGAACTCACTCACTACAAGAATGGCATGGGGTAAACTGCCCCAGTGAGCCAATTTCCTCCCACCATGTTCCTCCTTCAATACATGGAGATCACAATTTGAGATGAGATTTGGGTAGGGACACAGAGACAAATCATAAAACTATAATTCCTAGAGCAATCACTTGAAAGTACTACGGAAATTGCTAGGGCTTGAATATGGTTTGTTTGTCTCCATCAGATTTCATGTGACTTTATTATGTTCCCAAACCGAAACTCCATAACCATATTAAAAGATAATTTACCACCCGTCCTTTCTCCTAGTCACTGGCAACTACCATTCTACTTTCTCTTTTTATGAGCTGAGTTGCTCTGGATATTTCATATAAGAGAAATCATACAGCTTTTGTCCTTTCATGACTGGTTTATTTCACTTAGAGTAATATTTTCAAGGTCCATCTGTGTTATGGCATGTATCAGAATTTCCTTCCTTTTTAAGGCAGAATAATATTCCAATGTATGTATATTGCACATGTGTTTACCATTTATCTGTTGATAAAATTTGGGTTACTTCCACCTTTTGGCTATTGTGAATAATGCTGCTATGAACATGAGTATACTAATATCTGTTCAAGTCCCTGCATTCAAATCTTTTGGGTATACACCCAGAAGGGAAAGTATGGGATAATATAGTAATTCTATTTTTACTTTTTTCAGGAACTCCATACTGCATGCATCATTTTACATTTTCACTAGCAGTACACGGTTTCACTCCAACACTTTATTTTTTAAATAGTCATCCTAATGAGTGGTATCTCATTGTTCTGATTTGCATGTTCCCCTAATAATTAGTGATATTGAGCACATTTACATATTTTTATAGGCCATTTGCATGTCTTCTTTGGTGAAATGTCTATTCAAGTCCTTTGTCCATTTTTTAGTAGGGTCATTTGTTTTTAGCTATTGAGTTGTAGGGGTTCCTTATTATTTTTGATATTAACACTTTATCAGATAAGTGGTTTGCAAATATTTTCTCAAATTCCGTAAGTTGCCTTTTCATTCCCTTGTTTTCTTTGCTGGGTAGAACTTTTTAGTCGGATGTAATTCCATTTGTCTTTTTTTTTGCATTTGTTCCCTGTGTGTTTGGTGTCATATCCAAGAAATCATTGCCAAGGCCAAGGTCAAGAAGCTTTCTTCTATGTTTTCTTCTAGGAGTTTCATGATGTCAAGTCTTAGACTTAAGTCTTTAATCCAGTTTTTGAGTTTATTTTTGTATATGGAGTCAGATAAGGGTCCAATTTTATTCTTTTCCATGTAGATATCCAGCTTTCCTAGCACCAAATGTCCATCAACAGGTGAATAAATGAACAAATTGTGGCACATTCACGTAATGAATACTACTCAAAAATACAAATGAATGAATCAGTATGCTCAACAACATAGATGACTTTCAGAAACATTATATTAAAAGGAAAAAGTCACACAAACTAGTGAATACCATATGATTACATACAAAGGTCTAGAATAGGAAAGACTAAGCTAGACTGATGGAAATCAAAATAACAAGTGGATAAGAATGGCCTAAAAGGGATATGAGGTAGTATTCTGGGGTGGTAGAAAAAAATTCCTCATCTTTAATGGGGTGGTGGTCACAGAAGAATATACTTTGAACTAGACCTTAAAATCTGTGCATTTTAAGAATATAAATCATACATCAATAAAGCAGATTGTTTTGGGGAAAAAAAAAAAAGTTGTTCTACCCTCTTTCCCTGAAGAAAAGCAGTTAGTCCACTGATCGGATCAGAATGAGGATTAGTATTTCTTACCATTGCCTTCCCAGGAAGCGACATTAGAGGATACATCAGTCCATCTTTGTTTTATGTGAATTTAAGTGTGCCAATGTTCTTGGCAAGATTTCTGAAGCCTTCTTCATGTAGAAGACATTGGGGTGTCAATGTAAAGTGAGCTCTCCCGGGGTAACATGTGTTTACCGTGATTCTTTGAGGCATGCATGAAAATATACTGCTGCAGTCTGTTACACTGATGTTAATTAATTATATCACTTAACATTTATTTTATTAAAAAGGATATTACCATATGAGTTATCTAACTATCAATAGCCCATTTATTTTCCCTAATATGTTTACCAAACTTTTTTATTTACCATTTTTTCGACGGCAAGCCATTATGGTAGAGATAGATTATTCAGCAGGGCCTTGTTAGATAGCAGAATTTTAATTTGAAAAATAGCCTCAGTCCATACTTTTTTTTAAAGGTACAATTACCTTAAGTCATTCCAGATTGATTCACTCTATTTCCTATTTTTAAGCATTCACCAGGAACAAAATTTCCATTTTCTCTTTTCCAAAATTTAGAATTACTATCTTTGCAGCTTTTATTTCAAGAAAGCTCCTCTTTGCACTAAGTCAAATCCTTTGTGCACAGGTGTAGTCAAGCAGGCAAGGCAAAACACATACTGCGCCAAGGAACCTTTACCCTGACACTACTAATCAGCAGGCAGAAGAGGTAATAAGTAGCCAGTTAACATTAAGAGGTGGGGGCCCAAGCACAACAAAGTGAGGAAAGTAATTTTATTCATCAGGATAGGCTAGTTGCACTATGGTAATTGACAATCCAAAAATCTGGGTGGATTAAAACAATAAAGGTTTATTTCTTACTCATGCTGCATTTATATCAAAGGTTGGTGGAAGTTAGGGTATGCTGACTCTATTCAAGACATTCTCACTTAGGAACCTAGGTGGATGGAGTTTCTGCTATCAGACAACCACTGTCACTTCCAATCATATTTCACTGTCCTTATTGAGGCAGGAAAGTCCCCTGAGTAGAGAAAGAATGGATATTGGTGAGTAGTAACATTGTTGACCACATTGATATTAAAAATATATACAGGAAAATCAAAGGTTCTCAAAGGAGTGTGGATCTGCAAGTAGCAAAGCTTAAAGATTTATGAAGCAAATGGGCTGGAGGACAGATTCAGAGCTGCAGTTCCAAGAGGTGAAACTGGCAACTATAAGAGGAACTAGAAGACTGGACAGAAACTTGGAAATGGACAAAATTATATTTCCAGCCTTGCAAACTGTGGCAATGAGGACAGGTGTTACTAGGGTTCTTGCCAGCAGGAATTAGAGCATCTTGAAAATCAGAGCATCAACAAGAAAAGTTTGGATCTAGGTGCAGCTTGAGAGCCAGAAGGCCAATCCTGGGTCACTACGTCTTAAAGCAACCAACAAAGAATATCCTAGGGTGTACCTGGTTAGTTCTTCTGAGTGGAAATTGAAGTCTCCAAAATTCTTTGTGCTTCAAGTCTGTATTTAGTAATAACTGTGGGGAAACTAGACAAAGAAGAGGCAGAGATAATGAACTGGGATTGATGACGTCTGATGTCCAGTGTCTTGTAGTTTGCTTGCCTGAGGAGATGAAAGAAAGTGCATCCATGAAAAAATTAAAAATTGACTCCTAGCCTCTCTATAAATATTCTAGAGTAGATTTAAGGAAGGACAACTTCCAGAGAAAACTTAATGGAGGAAGTTGGCCTGGTAGTATTTTCTGAGCCAAGTAAACTTCCTATGGCTGTGTGTCTAACCCAATCCACTACAAAGGTATTTTCTAGCTTCCTGAGAGCATGCATGATTTTATAGGAGTCTACCTCCAGAAACAAGAGGTCCACTTGGTGGTACCTTCTATATCATATTGGGGAAATGATCCTTAAGACATTTTATTTGGTTCAACCCAAACCCAAAGAACCCTTTTTTAGGTAGATCACAATTTATACCCGCGATATGAGAAGAAAGTGTTTCTTACTCATTCAGGGAAATGTGTTTTGTGTCTTGCTTTAGCTTATAGTAAGTAGATAAGAAATTCTGGGCAATGTAATATACTTCTATGGCTTCAAATTTTATCTCTCCTGGAAACTTTCAAATACAATTTTGTCCTAGACTCCTCTTTCTGAGCCTCAGCTACATACTGAGCTGCATGAAAATGTCCCAAAATAATTTTGCATATTTCCCCCAAACTGGATCCTCCTCTTAATTAAATGCCTAAAGAGAGTAAGCCAGTTACCCAATTCAGAAATCTCTGATTCCTCCTTGCCTCCTGCTTCTTCTAAACACTCAAATCCAGTCAGTTGCCAAGTCCTAATAATTCTAACAGCTTAATAGCTGTCAAATCTGTTCCTATTGTCCATTCCCACTACTTCAGGTCCTCAATATTTCTTATCAAGACTACATTTTCGCCCGTGTTCTCCCATCTTCATTCTCTGCTCAGCCTCTTCCCCTGTTCTCAATTCTGCAATAAGAGGCTTCTTCCTAGAATGTAACTGTCATGTTAATCCTCTTTTTAAAAGCTGTTGCCCTAAAGAGAAACTCCAAATTGCTCAGCTGGACCTTCCTGACTGCACACTGCTGATCTCTCTAACCTTTAGTTCTCCCAGACTCTTCCAGAGTCCCAGCAGTCTGCTTTCCAAAGACATTGAACAGCTTTCATGCTCACAAAAGAACTCTGCCCTTTTTTTTGGCTCTGGACTCTGGATTCCTCTTTTTCCTCCAGCAAAGCCCTTAAGTAGTACCGTGGCTCAGGAAAGCAGGCTGATATGTCCTCCATGCCAGGGTGAAACCAACTAACCACATTTATGGTAATGGAATACCATGTTCATGTATAGCTTCGGCCTATATATATCTGAATACTGCAATTATTCAGTGTTAGACCCAAAAGGCAATAGGTCAGTTTTTCACAACCTTTCAGGTTTTCTCCAGTCTCCAAACTAGAGACAAAAGAGTACATGCAAAACAATGTTTAAGTTTATCGCTAGTGGCTTTACTTCTAAATTCTTTTCAACACAGTGATAATCTGAAAATATAGTCTGAGGCAAATTTCATTTTTGTTGAAAATACAGTGATCTAATTATACCCAAACCCCATTGACTAGAATATGCTAATTTACAAAAATCTATTCAGGCTGATAATTTTGTTTTTTAACTATGATCTGAAAAAGAAAAAAAAAGTAACTCCAGCCAGCTGTTTTACAAATGCCAATGATAAGAGGAATTAGGTGAAACAGTGTTGATAGATTCATATAGGCCCATCAACTTATCAGAAATCCAAACCAAGCCTCTTTCTTAGTTTGGGTTGGGGGAAGTAAAATGAAGAAAAACAGATTCTTTTCATTAAATTAAAACGAAAATCTCAAAGCCTGGTAATATTCATTGTCAAAAAATAAAGAGATACATGTATGTTGGGCTTCATACTTTAACATAGAAAACAAGACATTTAGCTTTAAATAAAGTGCATTTAATTTTTTCTTATTAAATGTGTTATTTATTGAAACAACCATGACTTAGAAGATATCAATTCTAGGGTTTTTCATATTATATGCAAATTAATAAATGTTCTCTAATTGCAAAAGGAAATTCTGTGAGAGAAAATATTTTACACAGCTAAATATTTTATTTTGTGCTGTAGAGGATTATGTTCAACCTTATCATCAACATTTAGTAGTAGAACTAAGCTTAATTCTATTAATTCTAGAATTAATTATAGACTACCAGGACTAAAATTCAATTAATACTAGAATAAATTGGAGAAGTAACTATAATTCTACCAGTAGAAAGTTGTGGTTTGAGAAGTCGGGAATACAGAAATAAAGCATAAGCAATAAGCTGAGTTTAAATTTAAAATATTAGGCACCGTAAGGTTTGGCATTCATTTCACCGAGTGCCTCCTCTACTCACATACGTTTAACTCAGGGTTAGATTGGTGGTTGGGAGGGGTGGCAAGTTGAGGGTGGGATGTGGGGCAAATGATCGTAGCAGGAAATCAACTCTGAACCAAGCCGCAAAACTAAGCAATAAATTCCAGAGTACAGTCTAGTTCACACAAGCTTCAGGCTCAAAAGCCTCCAATTGTAAATAGAACTTCCAATTGTAAGGCAGCTTTCTGTACTCCAAACTGTTCATGGGAGTCCTGAGGGTTTTAAGTGGCCAGACATGAGTGTAAAATTCAAATGTCATTCAAATTCCATTACAATATTTAAGAAGCTAACATACAGGAAAACAGTTGGCACAAAATCAGTGCCGAGAGCAAGTATAATTCCCAGTGCAGAGTGAACCAACCCTTAGGTCACTCTGAATTGGAGCAGTGACTTAAATTCAAAACTAGGCTGAGGATTCGTGGGCTAATACTGTCAGTGACTTAAAACTGGATCCCAAGGAAAAGGACTATTTTCCATTGATAAAGAGGACGGTTCACTGCCAGGCAGCTGGAGACTATCTTGCAGGGGCTTTTTAAACAGCCAGCATGAGTATCTAAATGACTACTACAAAGAAAAAAAAAAAAAAAAACAAAACCTAATAATCCTCAAATTTTAGATGTCCTGGAAGGCTTTTAATCTATTTTGGTGTTTGGTCTTCATTCGTGCCTGTTAAAAATAGGACACCATACTATACTATATTATAATTAATTAACAGTTGTCGAATGTAGTCTCTAGCAAATGGAATGGTGGAAGTTACCATCCTTTGTAGAAAAGAAATATACTACCCATGACAGCTTATATCATAAAATAGGACTCACTGGTTGCATTGTACTTGCAAATATTTTCATCGCAGTTATTGAATTCAATAAAATGTCGTAAGGTACTCCTTAGCCTCTGGCCAAAACTGACACAGAATTTAATTTGCACTAGTCAGCTAAAGACACAAAATGTTCCTGGGGAAAATTCTGCTGTGCTATACAAACACGCAACACTTACTGACAGGTCCATGGAAATCCTGTGCCTATGCAAGTAGCGGGGGTGATGCTGATAACACCACTGGAATGAAGTAAAGTGTTCACTATTTGACATAATAATCTAAATTGTTTCTAGACCTTAGTTTCCTCCCTAAAGGTCAACATCTTCATTTTTGCAACTTCTAGCTAAGAGCATTGGCAAATAAAAGAAAACCCAGGGGAAGGGGTTCTTTTTAAAGAAATTTGGTAGAAAACAGACCATTTGAAATTGATTCTAAATTACTTTTTGGTGGTTAGTACATGACCTCCCACAGCCATTTGAACTAGAGGTGAAGGTGACTTTCTCTCAGTAAATAGGATAGGGGATTTTTTTTCTTCCTGAAGAGTCAGGATTATGTGACCTTATAAATTGGTCTCATTACAGAGCTACTGACAGACAGACATATTGGTTGCTGCCAGTGGGCATATGGGCTGAAATTTGGAGGAGGAGGGGAGAACAGATGGAAGAGGGAAAAGAGTGATGGATGGGTCCCTCACACAGAGACCAGCTGGTAGGGAGCAGGGCATGTCTATTACTGCTAAGCTGAGAAAGATAAGAGTGTCTGCAGTGGGAAAGGTGACATCCATCAATCAGTTTCTTCATTATGGCAAGAATGAGGCTTGTGGTCTGAGGGTGGAGGAAGGGGACCGGTCATCCCACACCCCACAGGTGGCAACTCTGAAGAGGGCTTATCTTTCACATTGTCGGGAAAAAGAAGAATGTGCCCTTCATGAATTTGGGCTGTTGTGAGTCCTTCAGAGAAAACTCAGTTAGATGGTTTAATATTATTTTCAAGTGCTTTTATGTTGAGTCGAATATAGCATGAATGCCACACTTCATAATGTAAGACAGCAACATTACAAAGGTTTTCCAGGTGAACCTCAAGTTCTCTTCTGTCTCTATGGCAATGTCCAAGGCAAATGGAGTGGAGGCAGGAAGGTTCTCTAAGGGTTTCTAGAATGTAAGCTCCTTCGGAGTAGTGACTTCTTGGTCTTGCTTATCTCTAATACCCAGGTGGTTAAAACAGAGATGTGGAGTAAATATGTATTGAATAAATTAAGTTGAAATTATAGAAAATGCCTCAAAAACACTTTAACTCCCAAGCAAATACATTTTCTGGCTCTTTCCCGGACATCTGTTATCACCTTACCAACTCCTCTTTTCCACGGCTGACATTCTGGAGATATAAAGGCAACTTCAGTGAGGAACAGCAGCAAATGGAACATTTGACACTACAGGTAGTTAATAGCTACACTCAAATGGTAAAGAGTTGCACTGAAGCTTTACACTTCAGTGAGGACATGATGAAATTTGGGGAAAGGAATGCTTTTATTCTGAGGAGAATATCTTTCTGCCATACATGATACTATGAGACTGGTTGGCTCTGTGTCAGGTTCCTGAAAGGCAGAATAGAAGCTCATTTATTTTAATTCTCAGTATCCCAAAAATAGTGATGCTTAATTAATGTTGAACCACTAGCTTAAATGATTATTCTGTATTCACAAAGTTTTCTAGCATAGGGTCCATAAACCAATTTGGCTTTCTTATATATTTAGGGGAGAAAAAAATGATCAGAGAGAATTAGAAATGTGATCCAGACAGAGATCATTTTATTTGAAAATATTCTGCTCTATAGTACTTACTTTAAGAGAAACATATATTATCTTAAATAATAACAATTTTAGTGAAAATATGGCCACATAGAAATTAGAACAATTTTGGAAGTTAGAATAACAAATAGTTGAATCTAAAATTTGACCTTAATAATTAATTATTAATATAAACCAATCTAACTGTGAGGAAGGTAGGTGTTATTGATTTGCAGATACATTTGAAGCTTATTGACCTGATCAAATTAGTTAAATAAAATTCTATTTATATTTCCTGTTATCTTCTGATTGGGGATTAATAGCATATGTCACCCTTTAATATAAGAAAATAATAAACTTTTCTGAGGTTTCTAAGCAAATTGATTTTTTAAATGTACCTGGCTTTAAAAATATAAGCTCTCTGTTAAGAGATTCTGTTACATGCTAACATGATAAAAGTCTACATATTTAATTAGTTTGCATATCCTAAAAGACAACTGCCTGTTTATGAAATTAGAACATATTTTGAATAATTTAAAAAGAGTCTGACAAATTTGAAAGTGTGTCCCTATTTAAATTGTGAGAGAGAGTTGACCTGTGTGTGTAAGATTCACTTCAGGGATCCTACTGGACTCATAGGAAGGACACATTGCTGACCTCACTAAGTGGTTTAGATAGGGGTTTCCTAATTGATAATGATGGGTTTGAATGAACAAATTAGTCTTGGATTGAAGAGAACTCAGTGTTGAACATGTTAGGGGAGGAGGCAAAGTGATGAAATGCTTCAGCTCTGGAATGAGAAGGACTGAACTCCAAATTTGGTCATATGGCCTTAGGTGAGTTAATCAATTCTCTTTTTCCTGTGAGTCCATGTGGGCATTAAAACAGATAATGCATATGAAGCACTTATCATAGTGTCTGGAACAGAATTAGCACTCAGAGAGAGTAATGGTTTTATTTTTGCCATACTGTTAGTTTGCTAATATTATAGTTTGGTTCTTAAATACCCCAAATATATTTCATACTTTTTTTGTTCCTACTCTCTAAAAACTACCTTTGAAGAAAATCTAAGAATTGCCTTTCTTTCTTCTTTCTTTTCTTCACTTCTTCTCTCTCCCTCCCTCCCTTTTCTTCATCTCGCCTTTCCTTTGCTCCTTCCTTCCTTCCTTCCCTCCTTCCTTCCCTCCTTCCTTCACTCCTTCCCTCCTTCCTTCCCTCCTTCCTTCCTTCCCTCCTGCCTGCCTTCCTTCCTTCCTTCCTTCCTTCCTTCCTTCCTTCTTTCCTTCCTTCCTTCTGTCCTTCCTTCCTTCCTTCCTTCCCTCCCTCCCTCCCTCCCTCCCTCCCTCCCTCCCTCCCTCCCTCCTTCCTTCCTTCCTTCTTTCCTTCCTTCCTTCCTTCCTTCCTTCCTTCCTTCCTTCCTTCCTTCCTTCCTTCTTTCCTTCCTTCCTTCTGTCCTTCCTTCCTTCCTTCCCTCCCTCCCTCCCTCCCTCCCTCCCTCCCTCCTTCCTTACTTCCTTCTTTCCTTCCTTCCTTCCTTCCTTCCTTCCTTCCTTCCTTCCTTCCTTCCTTCCTTCCTTCCTTCCTTCTTTCCTTCTTCCCTCCCTTCCTCCCTTCCTTCTTTCTGCATGTCTATATAGTCAACAGATTTTTGAATACTTATTCTATGAAAATCCAAAAACTTCTGCAAGTAGGACATGTAAAAATATAATATTGCAATTTAACTGTCTGTAAACAGAATATTTTATATGGTCTGAATTATAACATGATGGGAAAAATATCCCATAATGATAGGGAGAAATGCCCAATATTAGTATCATTTGTCTTCTGTAAATATAGAGGAGAATTTGAATCCATAAGGGTATTTTTTCATTGAGTAATATTGATCATAGTATAAAAATGTATGATAGATTGAAATTACATCTTCTTCCAGGTTTTCTAGTGGCCTAAAGGACCAATACTTTCTTGGCTATCTTAAAATATATAGCAGCATCTTTCCTGAATGCATTTGCTTCTCCCAACGTGTAACATATTCATATGCTGGTATTTATTGAAATAAGCTTGCTGTCATTTATGGTGCAGATGTATGCCAGTTCCCTACCAAGGAATCCTTCTCCACTCTCCCAATTGAATTTGTACACAGTTATTTTCATTTCTGTTGATTCAAAAAAGATGCGGAAGTGAAAATAGTAAAAATAGATGTGTTCAGGTATTTATAATCTATACATCGAATTTGTGATTTGAAACTTCAAGTATCAATGTACAGAAATTGAGAATTGACTATGGAGGAGACAGCCCAACCACAGTCTGGATTATTTTTCAAATGCTTTAGGTCTGGCAAAAACTAAAATGTTTATTGCCAAGCCCTTTTCCTCTTAATTTTAAAAAATCATGTGTGTTTCAAGGGAAATTTAATCCACATGTTTCTGATTCATTTGCACTCAAGTTGTCAAACTGTTTTGTAATCACAGTTCTCTATCTTTTTCTTTCCACAGAAAGTTGAGTTGTTCCAAGTGTGCATAAACAATAACCTCTCAGAAGAATAAATTGAATTTCAAATTCAGAAATCAGGGATGGGCAAAAATGTGTATATTTCACCTGTTCTTGGAAAAGAAAAATAGTTTTGGGCTTTTGCCCCTGACTTAAAACCTTTTGATGTAGTCATCACTTGTCCTTGGCAATATGTAATTCTTCTCTCCAAGGAAAAGTATATTTAGAGTTCAAAATATACAGTAGAAGGTGCTAAATGACCCATGAAGCAGGAGGATTCTAAGTCTTTAAAATTACAAGTAAATATGACCACAAATAATATTAGTTTTATAGCAAAAACTTATTTTAAACATTATAATAGTCACAATTGGGTTTATTTACAACTCTTCATCCCTTGAATATGAGCTTAACAAAGCGAAAGTGCTAGCTTTGTTGGCTCCAAATATTTATCTTAAATGAGTTTAAATTACAAATAGAAGAATTTACAGGGGGAAAACACTTTTTTAAAAGCTTTTGTCATCTCTGAAAATAGCTCAGAATTACCACATTTACATATTTTTCTTATAAAACATTCTGTGGTGAGCGTTCAAATACTAAAGCTTACTATAATAGAATGTCCCATTTGGAAACATTAAGAACTTTTGTTTTATGATAATTCTACAATAGTTACTCCCATTTGGATCTCTTAGGAAGTGCTAATTCCAAACACTTCCTTCTTTATCATGAGATCAAACCATTTGGACTGCTTATTATCATGTACCCAGTAAAACTCAATCTGTTGTGTTAATTAGTTATGTAAACACATTTTATAATTGTGGAGACAAAGCAGAACTAGACAACTGGGTAGGTGAGAAAAGATCAAAGATCTTTCTTAATAAATTGTTACGGTAATTAGTGTTTGTCTTGTACTTCTTCTCCAGGGGGTCTTTTAAACCCAAGCTTGGGAAACCTGCTTAGCGAACAAGGAAGCTTTTGGAAAGACAAATCTTACTAAGCTTTCAAAACTGACTTAAAATCAGTGGAGTGAGGAAAAAAAGGAATACAAGAAAGGGAAGATAAAAGAGACTGTGAATTCCTCTGGGGGAGTCTCTACTCTGTTTAATAGCTTAAGAGTGAAATATGGAAAAGAACTATCACATCACATGTAGCCTGTTTAGATACTAGACAACAGCTTTCTCTACCCACCACCGCACCAAGACGAACTGTGTATCGCTTTCTTTGAAAATAATGAGAGAGTACTGTAGTGTCTACACTTCTCAAAAAATGTTATTAAAAAGTACCTACATTTTAGGAAGATAAAGTCCTCCAGAAAATGCCCCACCCTCCCTCAACATTACCTGGGCTTCTTCCTGCTCCATTCTATCTAAAACAACACCTACTTTACCTATATTCTTTGGCTGTCTCTTCCAATTTGAAAGCCCATGCATGATGGCAGGGAGTTTTGTCTAGTATTCCACCAGTTTGTTCAATGACTGACTGAATAAAAGAATGAATATACAGTAGTTTCCTAAACATTTTAGAAGCAGTTTGGGGTAATATGGAGTCGTTTCACCACTTACATGCTGTGGAATGGCCTTGAGCAATTTACTTGATCTTCCTGAACTCTGTTTCCTTATACATATACCTAGGTTGTTATCTACTTTTCAGGGTTATGTCAAGATTGGAGATGATTTATGTAAACTGCCCAGCAGAGTGTCCAGCAGTTAGTAGATGCTCAGTAAACAGTAGTTGTTTTGTTGTTATTATTACTTTCCTCCACTTTTTGTTTATACAAGCCAAATATTAAGACTCTTGGATTTAGCATTATTTCTTTCTGTTTTTACCATACTCCTCTCTTTTTCAAGTTGTATTCATATTTTCTTAATTGAATAGTATGTTCTTTGTTGTTAGTCATCTCAAATATGAATCAAACTAATATAATAAATATTACGACAAAAATTTAATAATTTAAACAAATATAGTAACAATTTCCTAGAACTATTCTTTAACTTTCTCTTAAAATTCCCACATATTTGTAAATTACTAATCTTGACAATTCCTACCTATAATATAGGTAGGGGTGGGTATTTTCATTTCCAAGTATTCATATTCAAACCCCACGACAGAAATTATCCACTTTGTCCCAGGTTTTCAAATAAGCTTTTGCATGCTTCCTCATAGCCTGGGTGGAGAGGAACTTGTTTCAGATCTGTATCTAGGATTTGCCTCAATTTGTATATTTTATCTTTTAACTTCAGGTCTTGTCTCTAAAAGACAGTCCTCTCCTGAAATCTCCTCCATGAAAGTTGGAAGTATAGACGAAAAGAGGATTAAAAAGACCAAGAAATTAAATTTCTAACATATCCTTCATCTGGCCAGATTTTCTGGCACCCTGCCTGTTTCACAAGTTCCCAGTTTTTATGAGATAGTAAACCTAAAACTGCTTTTTTTTTAAAGCGTATTTTTAAAATAATACATTAAAAATAGTAATATGTTATTGTTTAGCAAATCTATTATTAGAAATTATGAACAAGTGAAATTAAAATGAGTACAAATAATCTTTAATCTCACTATCTATAATCTTTTTCTAGTATAAACTATATGTTTAACATCACAAAATATAGTATAGTATATATAGATAGTATTTGAAATCTGTGTTTTTTCTCTTTATAGTTTAGCATAAATATACTTTTCAACCGTTAAACACACAAGCATCATTTTAATAATATCATTGGACATATCACTGTCTATTAAAACAATCCACTGTCTGTAAATGTGATGAAAAAATCTGTATATTTGAGCAAAAACTCAAAAAAACATGAAATTTTTGTGGTAGAAAACTGGAAAATATTTGGTAGTTTTATTTTGTTCTTGCCAAGTAATTCACATTAAATTCTTATTTTTTTTTCCTCTTTTCTCTCAGATAAAAACCTCATAAATGAAAACACACATAACAAACTAAAGGCCCATATTCATAACCTGGAATTCTGATAAAAGTCTTATTTGTCTTTTTCACATTTTCTTTTCCATCAATGTCCAGCATGTTGCTACTCAAACAGTTCTTAATAAATATTAGATGAATAATTGAACAAGTGAACTTAAATCACATGCAAATACCATCTTATGAAATCTGTGATTGCAGTTTTACAAGCTTGTTTGTTTTTCCACTATGGGAATAAATGAACTGACTAAAAAGGTCCCTTTTAGTCTCTATCTCCTAAAGTGTCATTATTACCTATGGCCATGTCAGAGTTCTCCAAAAAGTGGGTCACTTGGATCAGAATTACCTGGAGTACTGGGAATAATTGCAGGCCCCTGGGTGCCATTCTAGACCAGCTAAGGCAGAATAATTAAATTTAAAGCCCAGGAAAGTTTGAGAACTACTTCTAGGTGGGGTCAGCAACCAACTAAATTTTGTATAACAGTCAGTTGAAGAAGTATAGAATATGATGCACTTCTCAGCATGTGTGGAACGAATGTAGCATGGGGAGCAGAAATGGGGGAAAAAAATCTCATTTGTGTTTTCATGAAGACAATGGCATTCCCTTTATGATGGTAAAGATCTAGTGAAGGTAAAGAAGTCAAGTTTAAAGCTCAGCTTTGTTTTGTGTGGAAATAATTTCATTGGGCAATTCTAATCAAGAGAAGAAAAATAAAATAATCTAGGTTCCTGAGTTTCTTTTCAGTCCTAGCTCTCTTTCTATCTGTGGTCTCTTACAAGATTCCAGTGAAAGCTATTAAGAAAAATGCCTATCCACTAGTCATAAACTGGAATCTAATGTATTAAGGCTGTTTTCTATACTTTTGGTATGCAATAACAATAAGACTTTTAGAGATACCTAAGTTTTTTAAGGTATTGTTCAATCTGCGAACACAATAATTACCTCACTCTGTCTAATCAACTGAACAGAACCAAAAACCAATCTTAATTTTTTTTTTTTGCAGGAAGATGTGAAAATTAATATGGCATGTAGGTGCTGTTGGTTCCAATTAAAATCAATATCTGTCCTGATTTGTGTCTCTTGTCTCTATGACAGCGAGGGGGCTGGCTAAGGGGATACATCTGCTCCTCTCTCCCAAAGGGGCTCAAAACAAGTGAATGACCTGCAGTGTTTATTATTAAGTTTTCAAAGGGAAAGTTGTTTTGGTTTAATTGAAGCAATAATACGAGAGAGGTTATTTCTGGTCAGTTCCCTGCTGTTTTCACTCTGGAGAATATATTCCAGGTGTTCATGTGCCACACTGCAGTGCAGTGCTGCTGTCTCTTGAGTGTAGGCATGCTAGTGCCAGTGGAGCGATAAACTAACCTTAGCAGTTTAAGCCAGTCTTGGCCTTTGAGAGACACTTTTTTAGTTAACTTCACAGTAAATCAGATGGTTAATGATCACATTCATTTTCAAAAGTCCCAGTTCCCGTGCAATAAAGCAATGCGATTTTATAAATCTCGAATACATTAAACAAAATTATTTTATTTCCCTTTCCTCCAAGGGAACTACTATACAGAGTAGCTGTGTCATGTTAATGTTTTCCTTTTAAGTCATTTTTCTTTCCAGATTAATTAATGGCTCATCTAAAGTAAATAAGGAGAAAAAAAATTTAAAATCTCTTTAATTAGTGAAAGCATTAGCCATCATTGATTTATAACTGCCTGTTGTATTTCTGTGTTTGAAATATATATTCTAGCTCTGTGATTTTCAAATATCCCTGAGATGTCATAAATAGTATCAAGGATGATTGGTGAAGGATATAGACTCTGTAACTGAATTTTGAATGTAAATGGAAATACCCAGTACATAATGTTTGGTTATAACTGGCCTGAGGTATATGTGACCGATAATTTCTAATAAAGGATGAAAGTTATCACAAACAACAGTTTGGGAATTTCAGAGGTCACATTCTATTTATTAGCCAACTCATATACGTCATAATTTTTATATTACTTTGATATATTTTTCTCCTCAAAATTACAAAACTGAAAACAACATATTACTGAATGGAAGTTAATCTAAATTCTGCGAACTGTATGTGGTATTTACCCAAAATAGCTTAATTTCAGTTGCATTTCCAGCTAATTCTTATTGGTAATTACAGGAACAAAGACTATTCTAAAGTTTGAATTAATCTTCTTTCTAGTTCCAAGAGGAATTTTTGATCTTGATTTTGCTTATTTTCATCTCTGAACCTAATATGAACCCACAGACCAAAACAGTCACATTAAGAATATGGGCTGGATTTCAGGCTAATCAGGGGAAATGCCTGGGGAGGGTGGTGGTGGTGATGTCTGCTGCTCACTCGCTTAATCACTCAGACTTTCTGAGTCCAGGATACTTCCAGAGTCTGAGTGGTAGTGATTTCTCAGTTCACATTCCCAGATGTACGAATCAAAGGGTCTAGCACTGAATGTCCTCAGAGGAGGGGCGGCCCTGGGATGAAAATAGTTCTGCCTCTCCAGAAAGGGAATAATGAGTGGCACCCAGTGTCAAGGGCATCATATTTATAAAGCACTTTGGGTTCTTTGGATAATATTCAAAATGTTTTGCAGAATGATTACTTAAGTATTTTCACTAACTCCAAGTAGAGGGCAGAAACCCAGCTCCGGTGGCTGTGTATCAGGCAAAGGAAGCTGACACGTGCATTCCTCTCATTATTCTTTCCCTGCCCTCCAAATACCACACACATAGCAACGGTCAATTACAGGGGAGCAGGTGAGGTGTGCAAATTAACACAGGAGAAAAGTGGTGAAAGTCGTGGGGGTGGGTTGGGAATGAAGAAGAAGAGGGAAGGCAGGGGCTGCCTGGTCGGGAAGGCAAGTCACACAATGCCACTTAATAAACATGACAGTTAATAAAAGAAGATTTAAATTCTTGAACAGGAAATAAGCAAAAAAAAAAAAAAAAAAAAAAAAAAAAAAAAAAAAAAAAAAAAAAAAAGAAACCCTGCTTGCTTCCATTCTGAGTGCTTCCAAAAGGGTGTGATGTTATGGTCTCATTCGATGTGATTGGTCCCAAACCAAAAAGGAGGATCCATTTTAATCCATAACTACAAAAGAAATAAATTACCTTTGTAACTGAAATGATTTAAGACAACAAAAAATAGAATAATGTTAGTCTATTTCAGAGGCCATTGTCGTTAGTGTGCCTAGATTAGTTTGCTTATTAAAGGCTGCAGTTGCAGTGCAGAACTTAATATTTAGTAGTCATAGAACTCTCAGAGATGACGGTGAGATAAGAAGGGAAGTGTCTGTTACTCCCCCTATCCTTTGTAAAATCTCAAAGCAGATGATGCCAGAAACCATAGCAGTCACTGCCAATCTTAATGGACACTAATGTCTAAGGCTTTACTATATAATGTAGAATTCATTGTACTTTCAAAGTTAGCATCTTCAGTGATCCTTTTAACAAGTTAAATAGTCAAATCCTAAAATTCGCTCATGAGTTCATATTGTTCTGTGGTGCAAGACGGACTTAAATCAATAAAGTCGTTTCTAAGATGAAAACTTGGAGGTACATTTGAAAGGTCCTTTGTTTTGCTTAAGAACCACATTTTCAACAATTGGAGAAGGATAAATCCTGCAGTGCCAACTGTGCCGAATATAAATTAATTTCTTTTATTTTTAAAGTGTTCTTCAGGATCATACAATAATTCTGAGTACTAATGAGCTTCAATTATCACTTTGTTGGAGACATTTCAAAGACATTTATAGTTGACAGAATGTGAGATAAAAGATCATTTACACTATTGTTCTTCAAAACACAAAGATGACTTTGAAGTATTTGTTTTCTTACAAACCTGCTGTAAGACATGGTAAATTACCTCATATTTTGTTTTGCTCAAATAAGGAAACTGAGTCATAAACGGATTAATTCACTGTTAAATAAAATGCTTTGATCTCTTATGTTTAAAACAGCCATTTAATTATAAAGTTTTAAAAAAGCTGCCATCACTGACAAAATAATTTGTTGAGTAAAACAAGTGGCCTGAAAAAAAAAAAGTGATAGAGCTTACAACAGGGCTTTGCGGTACACAAATGCACTAGCTTAGTAATTATGATAAGCTGAGTTTATGACTTTACCATTCTACTCTTCACAGTACTGTTCTTAGGCTGGTAGAGGATGAGTGACTGGCACAGCCTTGATTGTTGTAGATAATCTGCAGGTCGTTGTGGATCATCTGAAGCAGAGTTTGTGGGCATAAGTTCAGTATACCATCGCAGAAACTGTCCTGGAGTAGATAGAGACGACATTAATCTCATTTTTGTGGTAGGTGTTGCAGGTACTAATAATTCATGTTTGCATGTTTACTTCTTTGTTTTCGAGGTTTTGTAGCATATCCTCTTAGAATTTGAAGACTCTGAAGATCAAATTGCCAGACCCCTTGATTTTACAAACAAGAGCTGAAACCCATAAGGTCAATTGTTTTCTCTAACGTCACATGTAAGTACATGGAGACCAAAGGCTAAAGTCCAGGAATACTGATTATATTATTCCATGACCCCAGGCTGTCCTAATAGATGTATTTTATTTGATCTTTATGATATTCATGTGATATAGGAATTGCTAGCTACACTTGTTTTATAAACTAGAGACATGGATCCAAGGAGTTGCATGACGCTCTAATTAAAGTCTTAAAGCTTATTAAGGACAAAATGTGGTTTGGTACCCAGGCCTTGTTCAAAATTTTAAAAGTCATGCAAAAGAGATTTCTACTGAGAACTATCTTATACTATTTCAATTTATCTGTGTATTATCTATTAAAGTTATTTGGAACAAGCACTATTTAATCCTCTTGAAAACGTATAGAAAAAACTAATGTGGTTTGTTTTAAATTATAATTTCCAGTGGACCGAAAGATTTCATTGTTGCTAATTTTGCACAACAGTTATTAATGAATGAACTAAGTTATTCTGCTTATGACTCATTTTGAGATCACAGACTTGAAGCTATCATTCTAAAATGAAATCACTAAAAAAGTTCCACTTTTGTTTTTAAACGGTTCTTTTGCCACATTATTCGTTTTGCTTTGCAAATATTCTAGATTGTTTGCATTTCCTGGCCATGTGAGCATCCTTGCCACTCTCAATAAAGACTTTGAGACAATCTGATAGTCTGTTTATCTCACTGGTTGTCTGTCCTTCATTTATTCATTCCATGAATAGTTACTGAGCACCTTATTTATGGCAGGCCCTGTTCCAAGAGCTGGGTAAAGAGTACTGAAAAAAATAGAAAAAGTGTCTGCCCTTCAGTTGACTTATGGTTGAGAGAGACATTGTACAAGTAAATTTATAATTTATTTGTTAAATTATTTTTAAAAAATAATATGTGTTTGTTCATTGAAGAAATCAATTTATAACTTGTCAGGTGTGTCAACTGTAGAGGGTGAAAATAAACCTGAGGAGGGGGCTGGGGGTGCTGAAGAGGGAGATTGCTATTCTACACACAGTGTTCAGGGCAGGCTTCTATTGAGAACCTGAAGGAGACATCTGAGGGAACAGCACCTTGAAGAAACCGAGGTAGGATTGTGATTGGCATGTTCAAGGTAGAGCAAAACATGGGGGAAGTGGAGTTTGAGGTCACAAGGGGCCAGAACATACAGGGAGGGTCACATAGGCCATTTTAAGGACATTGGGTGAATGACAGGAGGAGTTACTGAAGTAGTTAGTACAGAGGAATACATTTAAAAGTTTATATTTCAAAAAGTCTATGTTGATTTCTTTATGAAAATAAAGAAGTGGGTACAAGGATAGAAGAAACAAGGAGACCAGCTAGGAGATGACTGAGAAAAAAAATCATGCCATAAATGATGATGGCTTAGGGCAGGAGAGGTCATAAAACTCTGTTCGTATTTTGACAATAATGAAGAGAGAATCTATACAAAGCTTTGATGTGGATTGTCGGAGACAAAAAAAAAAAGCAATGAAAGATACTTACAAGATATGTGGCCTGAAAAACTAGAATAGCATTGTCCTTTTCTAGAAAAAAATAAAACTGATAGAGGAACATCGGCGGGGGGCATATTAAGAAATTTGTTTTCTGACATCTTATGTTTGAGATGCCTACACATAATTGGAGATCTTGAGAGCTGGATTATAGAATTAAGAATGGGGGATTGGTGTTTCATGAATGGAAATAATTATTTAGGACCCTTCTAGCTCAGGAGAGTGGACAGTGAGTATAAACATAGCAATTAGAGGATTAAGCCTGTGTTAAAGTAGGGAGATGAGGAAAAAGTTACCTAGAGCACGGAGAAGGAATAGCAATGAGAGAAAGGTGTTCTCTCTTGGAAGCCAGATGAGGCAAAAATTTTAGAAAACAAACAATTAATTGGATTTGCCTTCTCATTTGTTTTTTAATTAAATGTGATGTTAAGGAATTGGCTCAAAACAAACATCAAGATTATGCATTTTAACTATTTAACTAAGTATTGCACACTTGTAAAAATCGCTTGTTAGAAAACATTAACAGGAAATTTATAATTCTCTACTCGCAGAATTACCATTTGTATTTATTCTTTTTCAAATAATGATTGAGCATGAGAAGATTTGGTCTAATGCAATTTTGCATTCTCATTAAACAAGCAATACGGACTAACTCAATAGCTCTGAAGATTGATTTTCCCAGAAACACAGTGTGGTGGAGTATAAAGAACACAGGCTTTGGAGAAAGATCTTGTTCACAGCTTTGTGTGTGAACCCATGTTCCACAGACGTATGAGGTAGTGAAACCTTGGTCAAGTGCTTCACTTCCTTTCTCCTGCAGGGCTCACTCCCTTCCTCCTTAAAAATGGAGATGTTGACACTTATCTCCCAGGATTACTATGAAAATTAAATGAAAAAAATAGGCAAAGCACCTAACATATTGTAAATACTTCATAATGACCTCTAAGTAATTAAAAATAATGACTTATTTGAAAGGATTGAATGGCATAGGAGCATCTTCCCGGTAGAAATTCAGATTACCCTGATTGTGAACTATTTGTTTAGTGATATATATAGCCTCTCCTAGCTGATGGATTTACTAAAAAATTTTAAAGCAATTGTTTACTCTTTCTACCAGTTTCCACTCTGGGGTAAATAAATGAGCAGAATACCTCTTTTTACCCTCCTTTCACTTAGCTATTCAGGCAAAGTCTACCAACACGACAAAAGTATTTTTTTTCTTCTGAGACATTGTTCAACCCAGGTGGAAAACATGATTAAGAAAGACCTCCCCGAACCAACTGTTGCCTTTAAGTTGAGAGAAATTCTCTGGAGAAAATATATTTTTGAAACATACAGTAATTTTGTGATCATTTTAAGCACTCTGTGTGTACTCTCTCTAAACCTCTCTTCTGTGCAGCCCCCTGTGAATAAGAAATCTGAGTGGATGCTTCTCTATCTCATCTCAATCTCACAAAGCAATTGCAAAATAAATTCAGATGATGGATCTATAATCTATTATGAAATGAAAGAAAATTCATCTTCAGAAGAAACCCAAATGAAGAGATGATTCTAATTAGACCCTATTTGCTTATAATGGTGCTTTAAAAAAAAAAAAAATCCCTGTGGTATATAACTTCCATTGTCACCAGGACACTCTATCAGCTGATACCTCTGCCCTCTCCAGGCCCCGCTGCACAGTCCACTGGGGACCAGACCGGGATCCCCTCAGAACTTAATACCCCTCAGAGCTTAACAATGTGGAACCTCTTGCCTAGAGACATAGCTTTGGTTATTATTATTACTATTTTTTTTTTTTTTTTTTTTTTTTTTTTTTTTTTTTTTTTTTTTTAGACGGAGTCTTGCTTTATCGCCCAGGCTGGAGTGCAGTGGCACGATTTCAGCTCACTGCAAGCTCCGCCTCCCGGGTTCACGCCATTCTCCTGCCTCAGCCTCCCAAGTAGCTGGGACTACAGGCGCCTGCCTCCGCGCCCGGCTAATTTTTTTTTTTTTTTTGTATTTTTAGTGTAGACGGGGTTTCACCGTGTTAGCCAGTATGGTCTGGATCTCCTGACCTCGTGATCCGCCCACTTCGGCCTCCCAAAGTGCTGGGATTATAGGCTTGAGCCACCGTGCCTGGCCAGCTTTGGTTAAATTTTAAATTCTCTTTTCTATATCCTAAAACCTTGGTCTTACTGTTTCCGGTGTGCTTTTAACCAAAAAGGTCAAAGATAATGAAGCCTAAAAAAATCTAAAGTAGACGTCAAGCATGCAAGGGAAGAATGTTCTCCTTCCAATCCAGGTTAGACTATAAATAAATGAGGGGAAAAAAAATGAAAGTTTCATGAAAAAAGAGGCAAAGAATTGCTTCAATTGTCAATCCTCAACAGCTTAATTTGAAGTTTACACAATTTACTTGCTATGTGTTAAAAAATTAGAATGGATTGCTACATTTGGAGTGGAGGACTTTTTATTTGACTAAATGCAGTATTATTTTAAAATGTTTTAAAAGTTAACATCAGTGTGTAATAATTAAAATATGTATTAAGCATTAATACATAAGAAATATTTCATTAGGGAACAAAGAGGTAATTAATTGGAGAAGAAATTATTTCTCCTGTTTTCCAATCAATAAGTCTGTGCCTTTCCTTAAACATTAAGTAAAATTAGAAATACATTTTGCATTCATGCTAAACAGATAACTTTTTAATTAAAAAATGTCCACTGAGTCCCTGCCATGTACAAAACTCTGTACTAAGCACAGGGATCATAACAAAGAATAAAACATAATCTTCTCATCAAAGGAGCCCAGTTTCTAGTTGGCTTGGACAAAGTCTCAAATGAACTAAGAAAAGAATCATGACAAATTAACTGCAAGACAAAATTAGGTGAACAAATCAAGGTGCGCAGAAGAAAAAGCAGGTATTATTGATGGGTGATCATAGATGACTGTTGCTGAGTTGCCTAAAATATCCTTAAACAGCTAGAAAAATGAATTACTTCTGGTTAATGGAACAGATGAAGCAAAGCTGTAGAATTGTGAAATTTTTTATTTGTTCGCAGGACGAAGACTACACTTGGGTGGCCAGAGCAGAGGGTCATTGGAAGGATAAAATAAGGTTGGAACAGTAATCTAGAGCTATCTGAATGTCTTCTGAAAAGTCTGAATTTAATTCTATAAAAACATGGAAAGCTATTTTGGGTAGGAGTGTGTCTAGTTATCATTAAGAAGAGATTGTTAGGACTATATATAAACTCATCGTCAGAAAAAAAAACTAATTTGCCATGTTAGCTCTAAATGATGAAGTGTAGATAATTTTTTTAGATATGGATTCCGTCTGCTCTGAATTCTTCCTTCCTCTTAAGATTTCAAACTGAATTAAATATTCTTTCCTGACATTTAAAGTTACTTCTGTTCCCAACAGGGATAGGAATACCATTGGCATAACGTTCTGTAAAATGTTTAGATACACTTGGCATCTTGTCTTGTCTGCAATGCATTTATTCTACA
Source organism: Macaca nemestrina (assembly GCF_043159975.1). Lineage (NCBI taxonomy): Eukaryota > Metazoa > Chordata > Mammalia > Primates > Cercopithecidae > Macaca > Macaca nemestrina. Next base: position 31,425,999 of record NC_092129.1, read on the forward strand.
GCCTCTGTCTTTCCCAGTTTGGCTCACTGATCTATTTTACCTATAGTATATCCTATCCTTCATTCTTGGTACATTCTGCAATAAAACAAGTCTTCCAACTCAGGTTTCTTTTATTCTGCTGAAGTTTGGTATTCAGAGATCTTGGTGTTAATCTTGGCTCTTTGTCTGCCAACCATACCCTGGATCCAGTGCCCCTAATGCCACCAACCCAACATGTATATTGACAACTCTTCTTCTTGTCATTCTTTACTGCCAGGCTTGAAATTAGAGTTCTATTCCTGAACCCATACCAGTGACCAAGGCCTTGCTTCCTATGAACTAAGTGATCTTGGCGGCTTGTCATTCTACCTCATTTGTAATTCCTGCCCAAGTCCTATTGCTAATTTTTATCTGACTACATTCCAAGCTAATCTATGGATTAGCTAGGAGAGTTCTCTGGCTCTGTCTACTTATTGGATAACATCTTTTGACAAATCTTAGGTTTTTATTCCTTCTCGCATTTTCCCATTGTTGTGAGGAACCATTGTACCTCAAACATGAGTTCCCTGTGTAACAGTCAGTATAATCGTAGAGTCTGCTAAAATATAGAAAACTGGAAACTCACAGAAGATCAACAAAATTTGAACTTTTGCCCCACATAAATTAACATGATGATCAAAGGCTGTTTAGTCTGCGTTTAGGCTTGAAGGAATCAAAAGTTTAATGCTTTCCCTTAAAGCATTTCCCTTAAAGCAAGTAAACATCTGTACTGCTATGTTCTATGACAGGCTCGAGGTGGAGGTGACTGATTTCTCCTCATGTCCTGTCATCCCCTTGCTTCCCAGCCAGAGTTCAAATTGTACTTAATCACAGGAACATGTCAGGAATGCAAACAGGAAGGAAAGGAAAACAGGTCAATTGATTGTTGACTGGTCCGCTGGCTAATCCCATAGCAAAAAGAAAGTGTCACTTACTTTTTAGAGATCGAAATTGTTCAGCCAAAAATAGGACAGTCTAGAGACAGTATACTCAAGGAAAAAAAAAAATTGAAGAACAATTTTTTTAAAGAAACTTTGTATCTTAATTGTATTTTCTCTGTTATTACTAGTTGCTGATTTTAGAATCAGCTGATTTTAGAATCTTACAGTTCACAGAATGTGCTGGACTAATCAAGTCTTGTGGTTCCCAAACTTGGAGGATTAGGTGTTTCCTCCTAGACCTCTGGAATGAAGATCTCCCAGTGGTGGTGCCCTGGAATCTGTGATTTTAATAAGTTCCTCAGGTGATATGAATGATATAGTAGGAAGCACTGATGCACAGTACAGAAATATTAAAATGATGTTACTTTAAATTACATATATATATTTGAGACTGTGTCTTGCTCTGTTGCCCAGGCTTGAGTGCAGTGGTGCGATCTCAGCTCACTGCAACCTCTCCTTCCCAGGTTCAAGCAATTCTCCAGCCTCAGCCTCCTGAGTAGCTGGGATTACAGGCACCTGCCACCATTCTCAGCTAATTTTGTATTCTTAGTAGAGACAAGGTTTTACCTTGTTGGCCAGGATGGTTTTGAACTCCTGACCCTGATCTCAAGTGATTCTCCCACTTCAGCATCCCAAAGTGCTGGGATTACAGGTGTGAGTCACCATGCCCAGCCTTTATTTTAATTGGTAGCTGTCTATCTTAATGTGTTTGGGCTGCCGTAATAAAATACTCTAGACTGGATGGCTTATAAACAACAGAAATTTATTTCTCACAGTTTTGGAAAATGAGAAGTCAAAAATCAAGGCACCAGCAGGTTTAGTGTTTGGTGGGGCTACTTCCTGACCCATAAACACTCTTGTCTCTCTGTGTCCTCTCATGGTAGGGAGAGGAAGCACTCCAAAGTCTCTTTTTTAAGGGTACTAATCCCATTCACTAGCATTGAACCAAATCACTCACTTACCAAAGGCCCTACCTCCTAATACAATCATATTGGGGGTTCAGATTTCAAAATACGAATTTTGGGGCAACACAAATATTAGTTTATAGCACCTCCTTTTTAGGTTTTTCTTTTAGAACTAGAACATGCTTTATGGATAAGTTAATTGTGTTCTCAATATGTTTTTAAGTCATAATTACCACTTCTCAGGATAAAAATGAACAATTAGATACTCTCAGTGAGGTTAGTTCAGCGAGAGAAGTTAGTGAGAAATATGAGAAAATCTGATGGTGGAGTGGTAAATGAGGTTTGCAAGCATTTGCAGAAACCAGAATAGTTTTATTCTTTTGTAAAAGAGTGGGTTTTGCCTAGGGGAAATTTACTCCTGGGCTTCCAATATTGCCTTGAATATCAGATGAAAAATCCTACTTAAGAATCTGTCCAGGCGAGTCACTTAAGGCCAATGACAGACTGAAAAGAATAAAGAGACTCAATCCTCCAGTGTAGGACATATGACAGGTAATATGAAAGAGGAAGAAACAATTTTCCCGTGACTGGAAACAGAATTTGAAATCCTCTCACTGAAGAAGCCCAAGTTACAGAGTTACAGAGATCATCTCCCATCATAGTTTAACACTGCCAGGCAAATCAGTGTAAGCCAAGCAAGGTTAATCTTAATTTTAGAGAGCACCAGAGGGGCATTGAATGCTTGCCTAATTATATTATTCTAGTTTTTCATAGCCCTTGCTTCCAGATAAATCTCTCATCTACTTAATTTAAATCATCTCCTTGGAGCATTATCTTATTTTTTTCTGATACTTCCTTAGTGGAGATGGGGAACAGCTGGTAAACTCACCTCTCAATGGTATTTATGACTATGATAATTTCTTTTAAAATTCAAAAGCTCCAAAGAAGACTTTTTAGAGACTTCCACCTCAATTCAGGTTCTTTTCTTTCTTTTCTTTTTTTTTTTTTATATTTGTCTAACAGAGCTGAATGGATAGACATACACAAGACTGTTTTTCATCTGGATTTCAGCTCTATCTGAACTTCAGTATATTTGAAAAATGGTTACAAATATGTGCAATCCTTTTGAATTGACATTTAATTATTATTAATAATTAAAAAGTCCTGTGGATTCCAAACTTTAGACAGTTAGCCCATCTGTTACACACTTGAATTTCTTCTTGGGTACAAAGAGTTTCTAGGCAAATTGTTTTTGTCATTTCGAAATGCAATGAACAGATCATCAGCCCTCAGCTTTGTTCCCTTCTCCTTCTCTTTCTCTCACTGTTTTCTGTAAGTTCTAGGGGTTTTCCTTCTTTTATTTTCTCTGGTGATCTTGCTATTTGATTTACCTCTTTTTAACTTAAAAACCCATTAGTTCTTTCCCTTCTATTCTATGATTTTAGGTGAGGCATATTTACCATATCCTTTTACTCCTGTAAAAATACTGCCTAAACGTAACATATTGATAAACATCGAAAAAAAAATGATATTATCCTCTTTAGTGATCCAAGAAAATGAGGGAAGACTGAAGCTGAATTTATTTATTATTCATTCATTAAGTGTCAGAGTACAAGCCCTGACGTTATCCTTAGCTCCCCTGTTTAGGAAGCATACACAACTGTTTCTGATCTTTTTCACAAAGTGTATGTGGAAGCTTCACCCTTTTCCTTTATCTTCCCCTATGCCATTAATAAAATATTTTCTGGGGGAATAAGGAGACAGTGACATAGAGGGATCCCTATTTCCTTGAGTAATAGGATCCCACGAGGAGAAAGAACTACGATTTGATCTGGTACTTATAAATCCATTGAATCTCATTTGCCCAAGAAAGGCAAATGAAGCCACATAAAATTCACAATTAGCTATTTGGGGTCATTAGAGAGGCTACTGTGGTAGTGTAAAGTCTGGTTCTAAGGTCTCCAGTGTGTCTTAGTGGGTGAGAGCAATTGCTGTAGGTGACAAACAACCACCTGAGAGGGCAGCCTTAGGTTATGTTATGCGAATGCTCCCTTAAAGAATTTTTACCTAGTGTAAAATTGTAAATTAATGTATAGTGATTCAATTTTGCTATCTTAGTGAATGGTATCAAATGAATGGTGTGCTAAATTTCCTAAACAATATTCCTGCTTAAACACAATAGGATGTCAGGCTCTACTGGGAGGTTTTTCCCTCCTGCAAATGGTAATTTAGGAAATGAGCCATAAGCTCATTCTGTGCACTACGTGCACAAGTGTACCATAAAAAGCCCATTAACCAAGGTGCAAGTGAAATGGATCTGACTACCATGTGTCTAGCATGCCACCGCAAAAGGTGCCACTTAATAGCATTCCTGACATCACCTTGAACCCTCAATGAGAAGGGAAAATGAGAACAAGGGAGAGATTTTTTCCCCACAGTTAGCAAATCAAGGGGCATTTTGTCTAAGGCAAAGCAAAATCAGGATTGAAAAAGCAACAACATGATATATCTTGGTCTTCTTCCAGAATCAGTGAGAGTCTCTGCCAAAAAGCAAGAAACAGTATCTGAAATGTTTGAAAGGCAGAAACCCTGCCAGCCCTCATCCACAAGGTTACTTGAGATGGGGATGAGGAGTTCCTGAATGATTGGTGCAACTTGTTGCCATTATCAGTTAAGGGTTAGACAGCTCACTTGATATGCCTGGCCATTTTATCCAGTGCCAAAAAGGCAGCGTTTCTCCATGGCTGAGGATGCATAAGGTCTGTGTAACATACCTAACTACAGGATAGTTCTAAATGCAATAATAGGTTTGGTCAGATTTGCTTGACAACAGCCATTGACCCTAAGCCCAAGCCATGGATGATGTGCCAGTTATCACACAGTTTGATCATTTATCAGTGATTACCTCTTCCCCAGGTCAAATGACACCTGTAAGGAGTGGTACCGGATGCATCTCACCCCCTGGAAAGTCCATACAAAAGGCAACATTTGGATATAGAGAGTCCTGCTCAAAGTAGCATACACTGAGTTGTGGGGTGGGCTGCAGACAGTGTCCCATCTGATAGTGAAACTGGTGCATTTTTCCTCTACACCCTGAGGCTTTTCAGGCCCCACAGGAACATGGAGGGAGAGTGATATGGAGCCTGTCAAAAGGAGAATGTACAATCTGTATCCAGGCTCACTTCTCCTGCTTTCTATGTGAATACAAAACAGAGTGGGGCACTAGAAATGTAGGCAATTATAGATAAGCTTATGAAAAAATCAAATGTCTTTTGTCTCTTCTTCTTATAAACTTATTTAAAAAAATGGATTTTGTCCCTTCTTCCATCCTACTCTCCATATGAAGAAATATAAACTGAAAATAGAGAGTTTTATCAAATAAATAATTTCCAGGTCCTTCTGGTAAATAGATAATTTCTTTTGTGGGTACAGGAATTTATTCAGGTAACTGAATTATTCATTTTAGGCCCAAATCCTCTATATCAGGTGAGACTCAGGACTCTAAACAGTGGCCTATCTCACTCATTATTGTATATTGCATTCAACACATATTTAAAGACCAAGAACTAAGCTAGGCTTTCAGGATATAGCAGTTTTACAATGTTACAAAAGTGATTAAGATAACTACATTGTCCTAGAAAGATTGGCATTGCAAGTAAGTTAAAAATACAGATTGGTTTCCTTCTTCTTCTTCTTCTGTTGTTTTTAAAGGGAGACTGACTCCACTTACACAAGGCTTTTAATGTTAGACTGAAGCTTCATTCCATGGGCAGTGTGATGTAGGGTTCAATGAATGCAATGTTAATTTTGAGATTAATTTAATTGCTTTAAAATATTTTGTGCAACATGTTATTTAGAGTTTATAGCATTAGGATATATTGAAGTTACCTTAGAGAAAGTCTACCTTTCTCAATTAAGAGATGAAAAAATCAAAATCCAGAAAGATTAAAATGAAACTCTTGATTAAAATGGTGGATTGAATGCAAATATTTAGTTATCCTAACAATAGAAAACCCACTCAAAAGACTATGAAAAGATGCACAAAGATGAAGAATAGAAAAATCAAGGGCAACAATATTTAGGAAGCTAGAAAGCAGATGGCTGAGTGTAACAGACCTGGCAGATTTTAGAAAACCATATCATAAGTTAGCAGTGGGGAAAGCAGAGAAGCAACTGGATTTACATCTCATCTCAGAACTTCCCAAAGCTGAGGGACTGGTGGTATCAGTTGCCCCTAGAGTGGAGGTTATGGTGGGCATACACAACAGAACATAGTGCCACTGTCATGTCCACAGGTGATTGATATGCTGAGAAAATTAAATAAATGAATGTTTTAAAGGGAGAACTGGGATAAAAGCCTAGGAATATGGCTCACCATGCTGTGTTTTATTCATTATGTGTTTAGATATAGTGTGTGTGTGTATATGAATGTAGGTGAAAGACATGAAAGCGAGAGGCTCTTAATGTATTATGTGCTAATAAAAATGAATCATGACATATCTCAAAGTCATCATGGAGCTGTGAGTCATTATAATTGAATTTTTTAAAATTCCTGTTCAAATGCCTACACTTAAAAAACAAATTTTTTGAGTGAATATATTGATGATTTTTTTTTTCTTTTACTGTGGGTTGATTTTAAGGCTTTTTTTTTTTTTTTTTTTTTTTTTTTTTTTTTTTGGAGTGTGTGTTTGCTAAATCATGGAGCTACTGGAGGAAATCTAATTTATGTACTAACTCAGAGAACTCTACAAACTGGGCAACCAACCACAGGTTGTAGTTCCATGTAAGTTTTAAGGCTCCCTGGGAGAAAAGAGCCAAGTCTATTTTGGGACTCATAGGTCTCCAGGGTTGTAGTTCTCATGTAAAGAGGGAAGAGGAAGGCTACTTCAAAACAGAAGAGTTTATTCTAATTTCTTCAGAGAAGAGATTGAACATGAAAAGGGGAAAAGTTATTTACAAGATATCAACAAAGAAGTGAAGTATTTAAAGACCAGATAAATGAAAGGTTATTAAAAGAAATGTTACTGTTGGCAGGGCGCGGTGGCTCAAGCCTGTAATCCCAGCACTTTGGGAGGCTGAGGCGGGTGGATCACGACGTCAGGAAATCGAGACCATCCTGGCTAATACGGTGAAACCCCGTCTCTACTAAAAATGCAAAAAATTAGCCTGGTGGTGGGGGCCTGTAGTCCCAGCTACTCGGGAGGCTGAGGCAGGAGAATGGCGTGAACCCGGGAGGCGGAGCTTGCAGTGAGCCGAGATCCGGCCACTGCACTCCAGCCTGGGCAACAGAGCAAGACTTCGTCTCAAAAAAAAAAAAAAAAAAAAAAAAAAAAAAAAAAAAAAAAAAAAAAAAAGGAATGTTACTGTTACAGAAAAATAATTGCTCCACTGTACCATGACCATAACCAAAGTCTGGAATTTCGAAACAGATCACGTAGAAAGCCAAAAGGCAGGGAGGGAGGTACACAGAGAGGGTGAGCAAGTAGAGACCAGAGACCATGAAGGAAGATGAAGAACAGCCCCACTCCCTGAGAACACCAGCTAACTGAAGAAGCTGTGATATCAAGAGCAGCTTAGGAGACACGGGGAAGGAAAAGAAACTTATAGTTGCGTGGGGAGGGTTGAGGATGATTGGAAAGAGAAGGACACTAGTAATTTTAAAAGGTATGCATGGAGGCCGGGTGCGGTGGCTCACACCTGTAATCCCAACACTTTGGGAGGCTGAGGTGGGTGGATCACCTGAGGTCAAGAGTGCGAGACCAGCCTGTTCAACATGGTGAAACCCTGTCTCTACTAAAAATACAAAAACTAGTCGGGCATCGTGGCTGGTACTTGTAATCCCAGCCACTTGGGAGGCTGAGACAGGAGAATGGTTTGAACCTGGCAGACAGAGGTTGCAGTGATCACGCCACTGCACTCTAGCCTGGGTGACAGAGTAAGATTCCATCTCCAAAAAAAAAAAAAAAAAAAAAAAAGAAAGAAAGAAAACGTATGCATGGGAACACAGAATCAAATTCCAAACCTGTCATCAATACATTTTTTAAGCTATTTTTTGTAGACCATACACTTTGTAAACTGCACACTGTATGAGCATTTGTAGTGTATGCTCTGGTTATTCTCAGATTTATGACTTTTTCCAGCTTAATTATTAATAGCACCTTTTTCATTTTCAAAAGTGTCTTGGTGAGGACAGTAAAGTAGATTATTGCCATAGTATCAGGGAAGAAAGTTAAAGTATCTTTGAAATGAATGAGCAGGAAGATTGGGGTAGAAAAAATAGAAATTTTGCTCAAGACAATTTAAAAGAAATTTCATGGTTCTGTTTGATAAATACTAAGAAATTAAAATAAAGAAGCATGGATTCTAGAAAATTCCATGTTTTAAGAAAATATTAAAGTGATATCATTTTGGGGCAAGTTAAAGTTCAGTAATAGTGATCTAGTTTGTAATTCTTAGAACCATTGTTCTTTAACAGACTCTATCATAGCCTAGGAAGCTATGTTAGAACACTCCATGGAGTAATTGTCTAAATATCATGTCTCTTTTTGTTTGTTTGTTTTATTAAGATGGAATTGTTATTCATGTTTGTGACATAGAATGAAAATCAAAATTTTTATTTGCTCTTTTTTCCCAAATATCATCACTTGTTTTATGGAAGATTATGGCTTTACATAGCCACTTATAAAGCAAATGTGGTTGTATCTCATACCACAGAACCAGTAGAAAAAAAGCTTTATCTTTTAAAGTCTTTGGTTAAGGTCAACGATCTAATTATATAGTAATTAACACAGATAAATTTATAACTTAAAAGACAATTAATATATGTGTCATTAATTACGTTCTCCTGTGAATTTTAGGCAGAATTTGGCCTGTTGTTGAAATGTTCACATTATAGTGACTAACTGATCGTAGTTTACCTGGAGCATTCCTTGATCATCACAGTCCTTGATAAATTGCGATGATTGTTTACTATCAGACTATGACAAAAAGATCAATAAAGCATCTCAACGCTAAGTTTTCACAAAAATCCAAACTCTTGCTGATGTTCTAAAATATTACAGTGCATTTGTTCTTTGTTAATTTCTTATTTGCAGTTTGTCATAAGCAGCATCAGAGCCAGAGGTGCCAAAAATCTTTACAAAAGGCCGTCCTCATGTAGTTCCAAGCCAGGTCCAGTAACAAAGAGCCAGAAATTTCCAGGCCAACTCTGAAGATTTAAAAGGTTCAGATAGTTCGGATAAGCTCTGGACAAGCAGCCAAATTCTGGAAGCATATCTGAATTTCCTCCAAATCTACAAACCTTTTGAGGTTTGCTTCTCCTTATTCCAAAGCCACTGCAATAGCGACAGCCTCTTCACAACTTTGCATGAGCAATAATGAGCATGAGATTATTGGAGGCGCCAAGTCACGCCATCCCCTCATTGTTTGGATAATAAAGTTCAGAAGTACTGAGGATAATCTCACTAGAGAGACAGAGACCAACTTTTACTTATCATTCTTGCATTCACTTCCTTTTTAGCTAATTAAACCTTAGTTCTTCACAGGAAATAAAATTTTGCAACCTTCATAATAGTTTGGCTTGGTAATATTGTATATATCTTTCCCGGTTTGTCTGGAAAAACAGGAAAAGAGAGGTGCCAGTGCGAAGACCCAGAATAGTAAATTATCTTGTAAATTAGCAGATTTTTCATTTGCACGTGGCCAGGGCTGGCTGTGCCACTGGGTCAACAAGGATGCCTGCCCTGGACCTCTGTCTGGAAGGCTTTGAGGGAAGGGGAGGATACAGGAGGCATGATGGAAGATGGGGGAGAATTTTCAGAACTACAAGTCAGCCATCTCTATGTGTGCCCTACAAGCTTCTTGATGTGGCCATACATAAGCCTCTTAATGGGCCAGTTAAGAGGCTGCAGCATGCACTGTATAAGGAGGAGGGGAACAATAAGGCAAACGCGTTTTCAGGTTTTAGTCATACTGAAGGCATATGGGAGTTGTCTGTTTTCTATCACCTTCATGGAGAAGCTGACTTCATGTTCACATGTAACCCCAACTTACTGTTTCTTGTCCCCTCAAAGCATAATGAGGAAGAGGCAAGAAGACAGATGTTATGGGGCCAGGATCTTCCTGGATGTGACATGTGGCATTATGAGCTCTATTTCAAAAACAATCTGCAAAAGTTATTCTTTCTAACATATTTCTGAAGAAAGGTGAGGAGTGGAGAAAGTAGAGAAAGCTTGATTTATAGACACAATTTCATACAATTAACACATTTAATCTCTCACTTGGAATTTTACATATGGAATCCAGTAAAAATTGACAAATGTTCATACAAGATAACAAACTGCCAAGTAATGTGCTAGTTCAACAGATTTGGTGGAATAAAGAGGTAGAATAAATATGCTAAAATTAGAAAGGAACTCAGCTGGAATGACTACATTTTTATTCGTATACTTCGGAAAATCCTGTGATTCTCCCATCCCCAATGGTTATACTATTCAATAATAAAGATTTATTGTAAGTATTTTGCCTACCATGTGGCTAAAACCATTTTGGTTTTTATTAGTAGTATTTGAGCTTAGAAACAATGGCATCTCAAATATAAGAAAACCCTCTTATTTTGTGTAATAATGAAAAAGTATTAAGTCAGCTTACTGTAAATTGAATAACAGATTGCTATTTGAAAGACCCTTTTAGAAAAGTCTGTTATAAACTCAAGGCCTCTTTTGTGGCATACCAAATTACTTCCTCTTTTTTCTCTTTTTTTGATAAATCTAAACTTTTGTGTATTGGATTTATAAAGAAAGAACCATATTTTAGATCAGCATAAGATATAGACACTCAGGAAACAAAATCATCTGTTGTCACCGCAAAAGAAAAAAAGGCATTCGTTTAAGAATTTAGGCTTAAAATAGTGCTTAAAACCACAAAATAATATTATTTTTGAATAAGAATATGGAATAATTTAGATACCTGAAAGGACTCTGTAACACATCAACAAAATTCATGAACCTGTAGAAGAGAACAGACCATGAGATAATAAACATCAACGTTGGAAGGATAATTGAAGTCAGATTAACCTAATGTACTTCAATGACTACACTAACTAAAAATGAAACATAGTTGCATTTTAGTGGTGTTAAATGAGCAATTGCTATTCTTAGAAAATTAGGTTTTTTAACAAACATACATACTCATGGGTCGTAGGTTGCATGAACTAACCGGTATGTTTTTAATATGAATAGCAATTGTAGCTGGGCTACTTCCGGTAGAAAGTACTCTGCTTTCTCTGAGTGGCAGAGGAAGCACGAAAGGAAGATCTTAACTCCAATTAAGATTTTTCTTTTTGCAATTAACAATAGACCAAGTGTTTGGTAATGGGGGTTAAAGTGGGGCTGGGTGTTATAGGCCCCCTTCAAACTATATCCCCTTTGGTTAAAAGTATCTAATAATGGTGATGGTGGTTGCTGAAAACAATAAAATGTAAATGTGCCCATTCAGTTTCCTCATCTCCCTGTTAGTTAGATGTGCCAGGTTACTACTCTGGCCCCTCACACTGCTCTGAACCCCTCAGGCAGTGAGTCACAAGATGGGGCACGCCAGAGACTCACACCTCTTACTAAATTTCTGTTTTCTCCATGCAATTGGTAATTGGGATAATTACCAATTACTAATTTCAGATAAAGTGTTAAAAGCTAATAATGGGTGCTCTTTTGAAGATTATTTCCTATAACAGTCATGTGGTGGGGAAGACATTTTGGGCTAGAAGAAGAGGAACAGGAAGAAAAAGGTGGGGGACAGGAGAGGTTTTTCTTCCCCTTAACACATGATGTGGATAAGGCTGACTGTGTTCACATCATTGAATGTTGGAGCTGAAGGAAACTGAGGTGTTACGTAGTTTAACCTTTTCATTTTAGAGTTGATGAAACTGAGGCTTGGAGATGTTAAGCAGTTTTGCGGTTGAACAGGAATGAGACCCACGCCTCCTGAAACACATTCCAGTGCACTATACAGGTCATTTGTGCTGTTTTTTTTTCTTTTTCAAAGCCATAATTTTCAGTAAAATTTTATCCCGGTCAGATTCTTCATACGATTTTTGACAAATCCAGATTGCTGGGAACATTCAGTGAAGACATACTTATTATTACATAATCTTTAATATAAAAGTATACTTCCCTGGATTTTGTTTGCTCTACCCTATGGTAACACCATTACAGAACATTATTTGGTTAGCAAGTAGTTATATGTATTGTTTACAAAAACATATTTTTAAAAATAAAATAATTTTTATTACGATTATATGATTATTATATGTATTCTATATATGATTAAATATTTTGAGTGTATTATATATGATTATAATTATATGGTTTTATGTTATCCCTTTGAATTATGTTTCTTATAAAAATCAGTGGGTATATATTAAAATATATTTTTAGCATAATGAACCATCAGTGCATATAAGTATAAAGTAAGATCTCTCTTTCACTCTCTTGTTCTTTCTCTTACCCCAGACTATTGAAAGTTTGTTCAGCTGTTTTTGATGTCTTCAGCTACTCTTTCTAGCCATCTGTTGATATTTTTTTTCTTTTATAAAAATAGACTGAACCTGTACACATAGCATTTGGGTAAAATAATTATTTTGACTTTATGTTGATTACATGTGAAGAGAATTTAGGCTTCAAATTTAATAAGCATATCAGGAATATTCATTCTCAGCAACCACCAGACAATGGTGTGAATTTCGTATGACTGTTTTCTTTACCCTTTCTGTGCAGACAGCATTATTCACTATAAGCACCATTAAAGAACCAAGTGTCAATGAACCCAGCCGTGAACTGACAGTTACTTAAACAGCACATGATCCAAAGCTGTTTGAGGAATGCCAAATGTGTCTTTCTTCAACAAGTTCATTTCATCCAAGGGAAAACATCATTTCATTTAAAGATTTATATTTATGAACATGTTATGAACGTTCTGGATGTTCCCTGTAATGTTTTATGAAAGATACAGATGCATTTCCAAGAATCATGAAGCAAGCCGGCTGGCCACGGAGACAGTTTGGACCTTAGTGGGCAGATCCAAGGGATGGAAGGAGTTGGCTGAGCCCTGGAGAGAGATTATACTCACTTGGCAGTGGTTCTGCTGATCTTCCACCTGACAGTGCTCCATGGCGCTCCCCTTTGTTCTGATTGCTTCCTCTCAACTCCCCCACATGGGCAGTGGGAAGAGACCAGCTGTTTGGGAAAATAATCAGGAAAATTATTTCTAGGAGCCCTTCCCAAGAGACCAGGTTGAAGGCCAACCACCTGAACAGGTTGTTAGCCAAGAAGTACTTCTCCTACTCTCTGGTGACCTGCTCTCTGGAGCTGGTTAAGAGGAGAAGGCCAAGAACAGCAGAAGGCTGTCCCACGGAGAGGGAGAGAGAGAAGCTGAAAGACAATGCAAGCATCTACAACAAATTTCCCTCTTTTCTTAGGGTCTGTATAGTTATTTATCATTCCAGTAGAAATAGATATGCTGTCATTGGGACTTTTCTCCTAATTTTAATTTTTAAATATTTTCTTCCATTTCTTCGTTTGATTGACTTGCTGGGCTTAGCATGTGGCTAAGTAAACAGGATAAATAACTAATTCCCTGGAAGAATCTATCAGCATTTCCCAGAAAAGATCTTTGTATTTATATGGCTGGAGCCTGTATCCTAGACTTGGCCAACTGTATCCAAAGTCATATGGTTGGTTAGAAGAGTACCAAGGAAAAGATGGTGAAAGTCACTGCCCATCCTGGAGAAAGCAACTTAGTATGTATCTTCCTGATGGCAGGTGACTTAGCTTGTTTTCCCCAGAAAGCAGAGCCTGAGGCAAGGGCTTTGATGTAGGTGGCTTATTTTGGCAAACAATCTAAAGGGATGATATGGGGGAACTGGGAAAAGTGAGTCAGGGAAGGAGGGAAAGACAAATTAGACCTGTTAATGAGCTTATCACTCCTGGGAGTCTATCCTGTTGGGAATCTTCTGAAGAACCTTGTAGAACGTCCTCAAAGTTGCCAGAGGAGCTGAAAGAGGGCACATTTACTCACCACTTTCATACCCCAAGATCAAGGTTTGTGCCATGGGATTTTAACTCCCTCATACTTTCAGATTTACCTGTGTAATCATGGCTGAGGGGTTCAGTAGGCAATCTTCTTAGCAGTAAATTGGATATAGCCTGGGATATACCAGAGGCCTGGAATAGAGCATGAGATATAGGTGGTGCTGCTGAGGCAGGTGCTGTCAGAGTACACTGACACTAGATGCTTAGACATGTCTGGCATATAAAAGTACACCCAGTGACTGTGAGGTCTGGTATAGGAAGTGTCCAAACAATGGGCTTCTGCATTGTCCAGTGGGAGTATGTCAACTCTTACTGCTGCATACCTTCTCTTCTCTTCTCTTCTCTTCTCTTCTCTTCTCTTCTCTTCTCTTCTCTTCTCTTCTCTTCTCTTCTCTTCTCTTCTCTTCTCTTCTTCTCAGTTCCATATGTAATGCCTTCTACCCCTACATTTTACTGTCACTCTCAAATTATGACCTTGCTTTTGAATTTTACTTAGAAAATACAATTAATCAAAACACACTCCTCATCTTTCCACCACCAAATCTATGGTCTTATAAGCACCAGTACTTTCATACTGGGCCTTATTTCTGTTACAATGGACGAGTTTCTGTGCTCTTATCCTAAGCCAAACTCTTCATTTGTGCACTAGATCCCCTCCCCTCTCACTTACTAAAGGTCTTCACTCTTATGCTCTCTTTCTCTCTCTGCATCATGAACTTTTCCTTCTTTACTGGGTCATAAAGCATATGTACATGCTGTAATGTTTCCAATCTTGATAATAAAACAATTCTCTCATATCTTCATGCCTCCATCTAGCTAATGGCCTATTTCTCTGCAGTCCTTTGAAACAAACTCCTCTAAAACCTTACTTTTACTTTGTGTTCACACTCCTTCACCTCACATTTTCTCTTGAATATATTGCTGACCCAGTTTTTATTCCTTGCACTATATTATAATCAATCTTGTCAAGGTTGCTAATCCCCAATTTACTAAATCTAACGGTCAGTTTTCAATCTTTTCTTCCTTGACTTCTAGATAATATTTGACCTAGTGAATCCACATGGTTGATCTGTCCATTTTTGAAATGCTTTTTTCTCTTAGCTTTTGGAGCTGTAGATGTTGCAGATTTGATATTGGAATACTCATGGCTCACTCTTCAGATAACTAAATTTTCTTTACAATCATCCAGACCCACAGTTTTAAATGCCACATATATGCTACTGGTTCCTAAATTCCTAAATTTATATTTTCTGTTTCGAATTCTCATCTGGGCCACTCTCTTATATAATCAACTGTCTACTCGATGTGTCCACTTGGCTATCTAATAGCTGTCTCGACAATTGAGCCCTTGAATTCCTACTCTAACAAATGTCAATGTTCCCAGCCTTTATACAAAAGCTCCACTGTTCACCAGGTGCTTAGGTTGAAAACCTAGGGGACATTCTTGATTCCTCTCTGCAATAGCCTCAAAACTTATCTATGTTCTTATTTTTGCCAATCATTGGTACATTCTCCTCTATGGAGCCAGAGAAAACTTCTAAAAGTATAATTCAATGCATGTTACTTTCTGCTGTAAACTATCCCATGGCTTCCCAGCTCATTCAGATAAAATGTGTAAGCCTGCAAGGTTGTGCACGATCTGGTCTCTGGATAACTCTTCAGTGTTATCTCCCGTATATTCTGCCTTACTACACTTCAACTCTGCTGGCCTGTTTGCTATCTCTTTAACATGCCGTGCTCGATCTTGCCCCAGTTCTTCTGTATTTGCGGTTCCTTCCCTCTGGAATGCTATTTTCTCAGATTTTCACCCAGTTAGCTCCCTTACTTCAGTCACGTCTTTGCTCAAATAAAATCTTTTTTCAGAGGTTTTTCCTAAACAGTTTTACTAGAATCCCACGTGTACCCACCTCTAGTTATGTTTTACCCAACTCTTTTACAAGTCTTTATTTTATCGTGGTACTTATTACTTTCTGATATATGTTTTTGTTTATTTGTTTACTCTCTGTCTCCATCGTTGAAAGGTAAACTACATGAGGCTATCAAAGCTGGGCATTGTATTAGTCACAACTAATGTTCAATGTAGCGACATGGTCAATATCTACCGTGATGTTTAGGACATAGGAGGAACTCAGTAAAATCCACTGAATGAAAGAACAAATAAAGAGAGAGCTTAATTAGAATTATGGCTGCCACGTTATCATAGATAGTCACTTATTTGAGGCAATAAACATACTCAGAATTTTCCTTAAATAAAAACCCATCCATTTGATGGAAATATACACATTTCTATAATATAGAAAAAAGAAAATATAAAGTTGCATAAAATTTAAATGTATTAGAAATTTTTTTTTTTATTTTCTAATATATTATATGCAGTTAAAAAGCAACCAGGCCTGGTGGCTCATGCTAGTAATCCCAGCACTTTGGGAGGCTAAGGTGGGCAGATCATCTGAGGTCAAGAGTTCGAGACCAGTCTGGCCAACACGGTGAAATCCTGTCCCTCTGAAAAATACAAAACTTAGCTGGGCGTTTAGTGGGCACCTGTAATTCCAGCTACTTTGGAGGGTGAGGCATGAGAATTGGTTGAACCCAGGAGGCAGAGGTTGCAGTGAGCCAAGATAGCACCCCACTGCCCTCCAGCCTGGGTGACAGACAGAGACTCCATCTCAAAAAAAAAAAAAAAAAAAAAGCAATCATAAACATTTTTGAAGAGTCCTGTGAAAGATAGAGATTAATTAGACCTCTGTTCTTGAGTCACCTGAAATCTTATATACAAACTAGAGCAATGGTTTCTCAAAGTTCATATCTCAACCAGCAGCACTGGCTTCTCTTTCAGCCTCTTCCGTCCATCTAGGCTTTGTGAAAAATACTCTTAGACCACCATGCCTGCTCAAGATCTTTCATTTATCTGCTCCCTTCTCGATGCCTGAGAACCCTTGACTGGTCTTTTTATCACTGAAATGATAAGATTCAAGATCCCAGTGAATTGATAGGGGAAGAGAAATCAAGGCTTTTGGCTTGCTTTATTTTTAGGCCATCTAGACCAATTTAGCCTACCTAAAACGAACTTCCCCTGCTTGTATCCTGGCTTTTGAAAGTTCTCACTAAAACCTAGGTTAAACCCCTTATTTGGCATTATTCTCTGTATTCATCTTTCTTTCAGGGACTTAGTGGGAAGAACAACTAGATTGGCGTGCTTGCCATTCTCTACTTCTTTTTCCATAAGCATCTACTGGCACCCCATTTTGACAAATACTACATCTTATGATAGCCAGCTCCAACGTCACTATGACATAAGAAAGTAAAAACACTGGGAAAAAAAAGCAAACTATAAATTGACAGAAAGATGAAGAATTTCAATTCTTCCATTCATTCTTCATGTATTTGTTCATGTCTATATTGAATAAATATTTTTTGAGTCCTTACCGTGTATGAGGGACCATGCTAAGCTCTGACTATAGAGGATTGCACAGGACCATCACAGTCCCTGCCATTATGGAGCTTACATTATAGAAGAGGAGGCAGATAGTCAGGTAATTTCAAATTAGGATATTTATGCTCTCTAATTAATATACCATGAGCCTGACTTAAATGAATGGGAAATAATCATGAATAGAGGGATGTTATGAAGGGTAAAGAAGAACAGAGTCAAGGGAAATAGCAGGGACAATAGCCTTCCAGTGAAAAGGAGCAGAAAGAGGAACCAAGAACCTGGTGTGAGGAGAGCAAGGGAAGAAAGATCCATGATGAAGCAAGAGCCAAATGTGACAAGGCAGGTCCCTGCGGGCTGCTGGGTGTGTAGGGATTTGTGTTTTCTCCGAAGAGCCACCGGAAGTCATTCCAATAAACCTTAAAAATACTGTTTTGGTAACAATTATTAATGGAAGTAGAAATAAAATGGGATAGGTTAAGATGTATCTCAAAATGTCAGATATAGGTTATGGTGGTGATAGTACGAAAAGATAACAATTCGGCCGGGCGCGGTGGCTTACGCCTGTATTCCCAGCACTTTGGGAGACCGAGGCGGGCGGATCACGAGGTCAGGAGTTGGAGACCCACCTGGCAAACATGGTGAAACTCGTCTCTACTGAAAATACAAAAATTAGCCGGGCGTGGTGGCGGGCACCTGTCCCAGCTACTCGGGAGGCTGAGGCAGGAGAATCACCTGAACCCGGGAGGCCGAGCTTGCAGTGAGACGAGATAGCGCCACTGCTCTCCAGCCTGGGTGACACAGTGAGACTCCATCTCAAAAAAAAAAAAAAAAAAAAAA
The DNA here is from genome assembly GCF_043159975.1 of Macaca nemestrina. Taxonomy (NCBI): domain Eukaryota; kingdom Metazoa; phylum Chordata; class Mammalia; order Primates; family Cercopithecidae; genus Macaca; species Macaca nemestrina. Next base: position 31,444,219 of record NC_092129.1, read on the forward strand.
CAAACAAACAAAAAGAAAAGATAACAATACTGTCTTAAAAAAAGGAACTTCCACTAGATTAAAATATATTTAAAGTTGAATTTGCCGTAAAATGCAAAGGATTCTTTTACCTTTCACTGCTTTGAAAGGGAAAGTGGTTTAGAGTCACAGACCTGAAACTGAAGTGACTAATAAATTGTGGGGATTAATTACTCACTGGAAAGAGAAAGTGACTAATAAATTGTGGGGATTAATTACTCACTGGAAAGAAAATGTGGTAAATGCAAACTTCTTTGGCTTCATAACAAAGCCACATTTCAACAACACATGGACAAACAATAGATAATGAAAATCTTCTTTTATATAACTCCTTCTCTTTTCTACATTATATAATAGTTTTCTACCTACACTAATTTCATGAAAAGGCCATTATAAACTTTGTATGAAAGTCTAAATGTATACATTAACTATATAATAAACATATGTACTATACCTTAACTTTTAACCTTGATTTTACTACTAATATACACAAATATTTACTGCACTTTTCTCTTTTTAGATAACTTTTTTAGAAGAAGCAGGTTTCAGTTACATTGAGGTGGGATATTAAAATTATTTTTGCAAATTTCTATCATAATTTGCATACTCAATTAAAATCTAAGCAGTAAATTTATTCCAATTTTTTTACCCATTCTCAGTGAACAAAAATGTTTTCTCAGTGTTGTATCTGTTGTTTTTTAATTTGAGTCACCTTTATGATAAGTACCAAATAACGAATAATTGCTTCCATAGACAGTTCCATTGCCTCAATAATTCTGAGAGCTTGAGATAATTTCCAAGCAAGACTATTGGGGTGTGAACCCTGAATATCTCAGACCGGTCTCAGTTAATTTAGAAAATTTATTTTGCCAAGGTTGAGGACACACACCCATGACACAGCCTCAGGAGGTCCTGACAACATGTGCCCAAGGTGGTCAGAGCAGTTTAATTTTAAACATTTTAGGGAGACGTGAGACATCAATAATATATGTAGGATGAACATGGGTTTGGTCTGGAAAGGCAAGGAGGGGGCTTCCAGGTCATAGGTAGATAAGAGACAAATGGTTGCATTCTTTTGAGTTTATGATTAGCCTCTCCAAAGGAGGCAATCAGATATGCATTTATCTCAGTGAGCAGAGGGGTAACTTTGAATAGAATGGAAGGCAGGTTTGCCCTAAGCAATTCCCAGCTTGACTTTTCCCTTTAGCTTAGTGATTTGGGACCCCAAGATTTATTTTCCTTTCACTGGGGTTATTGGCCAGAAGGTAGATATGGCAAAATCAAGGCAGAAATTGAGTGAATGAAAAGTCAGCAAAGAAAAGCAGAGCTTATAGAAACCAGTAAAGAGAAAAGTAGATGGCAAAAGTTAAAAGCAGGTGGTAAAATATAAGGCATAAAATGATCATTAAGGAGATAGTCAGAATCACAGAATCACAATACCAGAAACAAAAGGGTCTTAAAAAGAACTTGATGCTGGCAACAAAAGCAAGTGTAAACAAGAGGAACTACATCAAATAAAAGTCTTCTGCACAGCAAGGGAAATAATCAACAAAATCAAAAGGCAGCCTATAGAATGGAAGAAAATATTTGCAAACCTTTATCTGATAAAGGGTTAATAACCAGGGTACATAAGAAATTCACCCAGCTCAAGAGCAAAAATAATACAACCTAATTTAAAAATGGGCAAAGGACCTTAATAGACATGCTTCCAAAGAAGACATACAAATGGCCAACAAGTATATGAAAAGGTACTCAGTATTACTAATTATCAGGGAAGGGCATTTAAAAACCACAATCAGATATATTACCTCATAACTGTCAGGACAGCGATTACTAAAAAGGTAAGAAATACATGTTGGTGAGGATGTAGAGAAAAGGCACCCCTTGTACACTGTTGGTGGGAATGTAAATTGGTACAGCCATTATGGAAAACAATATGAAGATTTCTCAAAAAAATTAAAATAGAATTCAAATACAATCTAGCTATCACATTTTTGGGTTTATATGCAAAAAAAATGAAATCAGTATCCCAAAGAAAAATCCGCACTCCCATACTCACTGCAGCATTATTCGCAGTAGCTAAGACATGGAAACCAGAAACAACCTGTGTACACTGACAAATGAATTGATCAAGAAAATATGATACACACACACACGAACATATATTACTCAGCAACAAAAGGAGAAAATCCTGTTATTTGTGGCAACATGGATGAACCAGCAGGATATTCCACCAAGTGAAATAAGATAAGCTGGGCACAGAAAAACAAATACCACGTGATTTTGCTTACATGTGAAATCTAATAAAGTCAAATTCATAGAATCAGAAAGTAGAATGGTCATTGCCAGGCACAGGAGGCTAGGAGAAATGGGGAGATGTTGGTCAAAGAGCACAGACTTTCAGTTATAAGATGAATTTATGAGATGAATGAGTTCTGGCACTCTACAATGCACATAATGGTGACTGTTAAAAAAAAAAAAAGAACTCCATGCCTCTTCTAGTTGGCAAGACAGAGCAGGTGCCAAGACCCCTTGTAAACTCCACTCATGATGCCCTCTGAGGATCATGATGTTCTTTTCTTGCTTTTGGTCCAGGCAATCAAAACAGAAAACAGCAGACATTTAGAGCAATTGGTTAGGTAGTTAATTACACTCAAGGATGAGCTAGACTTCTCTGACCATAGGAATGGTCTAAATATCTCTTCATTTTCATATTGTTAAATCACTATGATTGAAAAAGGAGCTAAACTCTTCCCATCCAAAGCAATAATAATATCAGTTTTCATTGGTCAAAAACCAATTCATCTCTTTTTTGTGGGTAATATAAAGAGGGACATTTCATCTTGAAATTATTTTGGCCGTACTCTACTTTGTTCTTTGCAATAAAAGAGGAATTTACTCTGATTTTGAAGCTTCGCCTTACCCCCAATCTCTTCTGATTTAGCTACAATTAAAATTCTAGCCAGCTGCCCACTGTATTATTACCCATCCAGTGCTGCAATCTTTTTGGTTTTTGCAAAGACTTTGCCTTGATGTGGTCTTCAGGATGTCACAAGTGTCTAGCTTAATACATTTGATGACATTTGTAAACAATATAATTCAGTAAAAATGGTTCAACTGTGCTTTTCATAAGATTACTTTATGAGCTTCTTATTTCCCTGACAGAGCTCTTGTGGGCTTTTTCCTCTCTGCCTGTTTATTCTCTCATTGAAAGGAATGGAGGCATAATCAGTCAATATTGGACTTCTTTCTTAGAAATTAAAGCATTAAGGTATTTAAGTTTTGCCATATGTGTGACATAAGATAACTATAAGAGAGTCTGTAAGGTTCTGCTGGGCCTCGCAATTTCTAGCAATTGGGACGCTGCTCTGTACTTGATCTGGGGACCACATAATCTGATGAACAATAATATACTAATTTTGGGACTCTCTTCTCAGTCAAACCATGGATGGCCTCAGACTTTATTCCAAGCATTTTTTCTGTATCTTATTCTAGGAAGTTTTAGATTAGCTAAAAATATGTGTAAACAGCTTTGAAGATTTTTTTTCTGTAATTAGTGTGATTTTTTGCACTCTCTGTTCCCCTCCTTAAAGATAATAAGTCTGTTGAGATCTGTGAGTTGTTAGGAGATAATCTTGTTCATAGTTTTTTCATGTCATTTTCAAAAGAAGTCTTAAACCAAAAAATGACCTATAATAACTATGTAGGTAGAGTATTTCTTACACGTGGATTTCATGGAAAAACCATCTATACCATACTCTTCATTTATGAAATATTTAAATTGCTTAATGCTTTTTTGTTTTATTTTTTATTTTTTTAAGAAACTAAATGAATCTTTTTAGAGCTATTTTAGGAGCATCTCCTGTTTACTTGGTACTTTATCTATCAACGCATACCTACAGTGTTTGTATGTTTTAGGATAATATCTCATTATTTCTCAACCTTCAGAAATTTATGGTTAGAGAAATGAGTAAGCTATGGTACTTTTATGTGAATATGCAGTATGCAAGCAACAGTGAATTTAAGAAGCACCTTCCCTTTTAGAATTTAACTAAAGTGCGCTTTGCTTTTCTGCTTTCTGGCATGTTGATTGACCCAATTAATTTTTGAAAGTGTGAGGTCCTAACAGCAGGGATTAAATCAGTCATTCTCAAACTAAATCTTAGAGTCAGGGTCTTTTATTTTGTTTTGGGGGGGAAGAAAAGAAAGGGCCTGGGAATGAAATCCACGTTGCTCTGGGGATGTTTTTTTCCCTGAAACAATTCCACATAAGCCTACTTTATTAAAACACACACACACACACACACACACACACACACACACACACACACACACTCACCTCTGGTTTAATTGCCACTAAAATACTCATCTAGAGACTCAGGAGTGGGTGGTATTAAGGGTTACTGGACCTCCAGGGAATCGCAGCAAAGAGTTAACATGGCACATTACCTAATGTGACTGAGTGTTACCTTCTCCTCGCTCATCACACTTTCTTTCCCCTTCCTCCACTGTGCCTCTGACACGAGACCACTATGTTCCCCCAGAGTTTCCTTCAACAGTTCCTTAAGGCTCCACGTTTCCAAGTTTCTCGAGAAAAAATGATTTTCCATATTCTTTATTTCCTATAATGAATCTGACCAAAGCATTCTTTAATCATCTGCTGGAACTTCTTATGGGACCACGCAGAACCTCTCTCCTGACATCTTACCTGTGATTTGTCCTCCTGCCATTCTCTGAGGTAATCTACTAATCTGATTTCTCCTTGGCCTATTTCTTTTTTGTTTCTACCTTTTTCCTAAGGTCTTTCCTTTGCTAGAGTGACTTTGTCTTCCTAGTTTGTCATCTGTTATACTGACACTATGCAGGGAACCAGGGCCATGTAAAGCAGCAAAATAAACATGCTAAGATAGGAATCATGTATGGACACAGCCTGGGTGACTGGAGAGATGCCCAAAACTGGGTTATATTGCCAAGACAAAGCTGGGAGAAGTCCAGTGCGGACTCAAACCCAGTAAGGAGTCCAGAACCGGAAGATATACAGGTATCAGGATCCTAGATAAAGGTAAGGCAGGAAGTCAAATCAATAGCCACGAGATGTCACACCAAAGTAGCACAGAGACTCAAATGATGACTGCCTCAGACAGGAAACCTTGTTGCATATGAGCCAATCTCAGGCTATGGCCCTGCAAGGGTCTGCCAGTGTGCATAAATGAGCCATGTTAGAGAGCTGGCAAATTGCTTAATGGGACTAAAAATGGGAATGTGGTTCTGTATCCTTGTTCCATACTGCCCTACTTACAAGTATTCCCAACTCATCGAAATGGATAAAACCCACAATCCTGTTTTCACTCAACACCCTGCCAGTAACAGTTGCCTTCCTGTCTAAATATGATGGAAATGTGTTATATATTTAAGCTTATGTCATCAATTTCAATATTTCTGTATTTCCTGTAGACTTTTCTCCAGTGGGGAAAATATTTTTTAAGAGAACTCTTTCTAAACGAATTTTATAGCATGTAGACCAGAGATGGCAAAATAGGTTATATGCTTAGAACCGCCTCTGGGGATCCCACCTCTGGCAGCTATTATTTTAATCAGGGCACAATTTCTGCTGAGTCCAGGCTTTACCTCAACCTTCTCAACAGAGCTCTCCAGGAAGCAACAATCAATTTGACTAAACTGGGAGTGGGGTTGACACATTTACCTTCCTGACCCATCCTTTGGCAACAGCTGGGGAAATGAAATGTTCTTGATGGTGATGTTGGCCTAAAAGTTGGGAGGAAATTGCCCTACTTCTTTACTGAAAGTATGGCCAGATTAACTGCAGAAAGTAAAAATATCAATATAGACATTTTTAGCTTGGCTTTGAAAATGGGCACCATTGCTTCTCTGCAACAGGTACAAAGAACTCAGGTGTGAATCTTTCCAATGAATTAAGTCTTGGCAAGAAAATTTCTTGCTCTTTCTCTCTCCCTGTCTAAGTGGGGAAGTATTTAATTCTCCTTGCAAACACAGTCCCAGCTTTCAACTTCACAGGACTGCCTACTGTGTTGAATTATATTCAAAGGTTTATCTACCATAGACCCCTGACCCCTAGGGACCGGGCTAAGACTATTCATGTTGTCTAGAACTATAGGTCAGATTGAAACCTGTATCTCTGGCAAAAAGCCAATACTTCACTCACCACATCACTCAACTTTTCTCCTCAAGTTATATAATTACAATACAAGTACCCAGCCTGACATTTCAGTCTGAATATCAGTGGACATAAAAATTCAATCTAGGCATATGACAGACAAAGCACTACCAATTTTTACTTTTTAAAATGCAGGGACTGGGATAAAGTAGAGAATAGACTATTACAATTGACTATACTGACTTAGTAGAGTTAAGTCACCGTAAACCATAAGGAATGGAACACCTGAGCAAGTAAATTTGGAACCAGCATGTAAATTTGGAGAGCATGTATGCATATGTGTGCATGTATGCATACATGTGCAACTATTATTTGTGTGCGTTAGCAGTGGCTTAAAGAGGTTAGAATAGGGGCAGACTGAGGAGGTCCATTCAGTTACAGGGTTTCACGTGAATGCCTCATTATTTTGCTACCATATCTTCCTGTAGGTGGCAGCACTAACAAGGCTGGGGTCAGAGAAGAAAGGTTTAGCTTCAGATTCTGAAGAGGAATTGTTAGTAACATGAGTACAGAAAGAAATTAAAACTTGTGCTTTTCCTTTTTAATTAACTATAGATGCTGAAAGTCTTCCAGTAGCCAACCTGTTACTCAAATGAACACACACACAGCCATCTCATTTAAAGAAAACAGACCAACATTGGATAACTTGGCATCATCAATCACACTAGAGAGACTTAGAATGTTTCATGTTCTGTGTGTGGGAGAGAATGAACACTTTTTGTTCGGCTTGAAGTATCATTTCTCATAGATAAACCTAGAGGAGAAATTTAACCCAGAACTTTTATTTCAGTGAACACTAAAAAATGTTAGTTATGGCAAAGTTAGTAGCTGGAGTTAGACTCTCAGACCCTGTTTTTGAGGAACAAGCATAATTTCATATGTTATTATTATCTTATTATTCAGCAATTAATAGATTACTAAAATGGTAATGAAGATAACAAAATAAAAATTTCAGCCAATTAGCCAATAACAAATAAATACCCAGATTTTATAATGAATTTAGTAGAGATTGTCTGTTGATATTTTTAAAAAAAGAATACTAAAAGTGAGTGTATTGTGAATTTGAGTTTACAAGCTTTAATTATTACTAATCATAAAATTATAAATCTATGATCCTAGCTATGAAATTGATTTAATGTTTTACAATCTATTCTCCTATGCAATCCCTAATTTTAAATTCTGTTTTAGGGTTTGTTAGATTTCCTCACATAGACAGTAAGCTCCTGAATATCTACATAGGTTCTTGTTGTACATCAGCAGCACTATCAGCTTTTGAACAGTCACTATGTAAAATTCACTTTATCCTAATCCTCCCAACAAATGGAAGGGGTGGTACTACTTTCTTCATCTTTCACACTGAAAAAGCTAAAGACGAGGAAAGTTAAGAAACTAGTCCAACTGCATGTAAAAACTAAGGGCCAGGACTAAGGTGTGAATTCTGGTGTTTAGAGGCAACACTCATTTTACTTACTCTCATTCCCCTGCTTATTGGTAGTTCCCACAGCCAAAGTAAATTACACATAGTAGGTGCTGAACCAAGCTGAAGGATTCTATTATTTTAGAATGCCATTACCCTACATGATTCTGGTTAATTCAGCAGTTGCCCATTATCTATGCTCAAATTAATGAAGTAGTTTTCTGTTCGTAGGGATGGGGGAAGTAACTACTTCCTTGTCAAATTACCAAAGCACTAATAATATTTTTTTATTATTAAAAAGAGACTTTCTAAGAGGAAGGTATAAAATCTGTCATCATTTGCATTGAAAAGTAAAAAATTCCTTTGCAAAATTTATACTCGTATTTTTATTATTAAATTGGTATTGCTGTATTTAATTTGGGGGGCCATTTTTTTCATCTTGTAAATGGGAGTTCTGTATTGCTCAGGATTATTCAGAGGAATTTGCTTTTCATGTTAGCTGACTAATCACTCTCTGTCCTCCACCAAATAAAGAAATTCCTTGGATTTCCACATGTCACTCTTTCTAGAACAACAACAACAATAAAAACCAGACTATATACTACATATGAGCTATGTTGATATGTATTCAATCTGTAAGAATTTTAGTCTGAATACCCTCAAAGAAAAGCATTTTTGTGGTATTTCTTCTGGAAATCCCTCAAGAACAAGCAATGTGGTAATATTTCTCGTTGAAATACTGCATTTTTCTTCCAGTGGTGGCAGAAGGAAAACATAAGAAAATTTTTTTCCTAAAAGGCATCTTTTCTCTCTCACAGTGTTTCTGAGGGGAAGCTGTGGAACCTGCTGGTGATAATGCCCATGAAAGGGGACTTAGCTCTCACAAGCGCTTTTGACCCATGAGTAATTAAAGTACTTTGCAAACATTCATCCTGCCAACACCTTTATGGGGTAGGTAAGTTATATACTCAAGGTCTAGTATTCACTCCAATTTTGTGACATTGAGAACAGCTACAGAACTGTCCACTGCTAAATAAGTTCTGCACCATAGAAGAAAGTTTATTTTTATTGTTCAGTCAGATGGGGAGCTAACCTACTCTATGGCAAGTGCAGTGTTAGGCACTTGAACTATGTGAATTGATTTACACCTCAAAACACCCTTGAAAAAATTTATTGTTATCTCCATCTTACACAGGGGTCAAAAACTTCAGTATACTCAAATTCAAATGCTTCTTTGGGAGAAAACTGTACATCTCCCTGTATGCCTGTATGTATGGCTCTGAAATTTGTGTGTTTCCATAATATCACACTATCTCTTTGATTGTACGTTGTCCTGGATTGAAACCAGAGAGCGTCTATAACACATCTTGGACATCCTTGTGCTAGTCCTCCTCACTACTGCTTTCTGCTACTTGGCCAGACTGGAACATCTCTCTCATCTGTTCTGTTAGGAGAGATTATCTAAATTATTCAGAACAAGAGTAGGAAGGCAACTTTATTATTTTGTGCACATGTTTATGAAATGTATCCCATTTTAGGGTTGTATCCCACTACAATTCTTTTCATAGATTATGAGTACTTTAAAGCAAAGAACAGTATCTTAATTGATTCAAACCTGCAAAATTTAACACCGTGTCTGGCACATACCGGGTAGTCAGAAGAGATATGAAAAGTTAACAAAATCAAGTCTTTTTCTATTTGATATCCTGACTTCATTTACTGTTTACCTACACAATGACATTTCTAAGACTGTTTAAGGTAGGCAAATTTTGGAATTTTGACAATAATTATAAAACCATTTTTCAACATAATCTTTCGTAGTATTGGTAAATACTACCAATACTTTGCTATCACTTCTAATATAGAAGAGTAAAACACTCTATTTCATGAAAGCATCGTGGACTTTAAAGAAAACGAAACAGAACAGACAATAAAAGATGGATGATAGAAGTGTCTCAATCGATTGCTATACCATAGATCTTTAATATAATTATGAAATATTTCAGTGATTGATTCCATTGCTGTATCATAGATCTTTAATTATGAAATATTTCAGTGATTATAAAAATGCTGCTGGCTACATTATATTGCTTTCCCTAAACATAGTATAAATTACAGACATATAACTTCTGTTTTAAAATATAAGCCATAAAGGAAAATATGAACTATTTAAGATGGCCCGAAGGCTTTCCATATCCTCTCGTTACCTCCTTTTCTCAGGCTTATTTCTTATAATGTTCCTCTACTCACTCAACCAGCTCTTTTTCCAAACACATTGGCCTCTTATTTGAACAGACCTCAGGACCTCTGCATGTTCTCATCCTCTTGCTGGAATTCCCCTTTCCCTCACACCCTGTTTTCCCCATGGCTCCCTCCCTCACTTTGTTCTTCTCTCTGCTCAAATGTTCCCTCTTCCACCACCCAGGTCCACTTCTTCCTCCATCCCTCTGCACATGTGCTCAATCTCTTCCCTCTGGGATGTTTTACCTTTTTTTTCATGGCACTTATCATCACCTGTCATTATTCTGAATATTTGTAAAGGTATCCTCGTCCCTTCCTAGTACAATAAAAAGTCTATGAAGGCAGAGACTTTTGTCTATCTTGTTAATCTCCTCATCCCAGTGCCTAGAGCACATGGCAAGTGCTCATGAATGAAACAACAAATGAGTTGTTGCATGACTTCACAGCATAAGGAAGTTATTAAAGGCACATGACATTTCATGATACTCTATTTTCATAATGATACTTGATTTTTTTTCAAGGCATCATAATCCCTATGTCCCCAAAACAGTGCTTTTGAAAATGCATCCTGGTGTATTGTTCCTATGAATATTCTTTATCATAAGTAAGTTTTTTGTGTGTGTTTGTTTTCTTCATGGATAATATCCGCAATGATGTGCCAGACAGAAGCAAAAAGGTAAGACATTTCTTTGATTTCCTGATTTACTAAATATTACTACAAATACAATTTGTGGTACTCAGTACTTTGGGGATTAGAGACTCCAACAAGTCACTACATAAAAGGCTGCATCATAGTAATTCAATATTAGACATTTGCTCAAATGAATACTGATTTTTAGCTTGTCTATTTTATTCCTAGAGCTAGCTAACTGATGTCTCCATTTTATAGAGCATTGGCTCAGAACAAATAGGAAAAAATTGTTTATACAAGGTTATATTATTAGGTGGGTTGCATTAGAAATGTGAATTCCAGCCATGTTTTCCACCACATTTTTTTCTTCACATTTAATGGAGGAAATAAAAATGCTTCCAAGGCCAATCCCAAAGGTCCTCATAGAAAAAAAAAAAAAGAAGTGTGGCTAAACTGGTCTCAGGAGGAGGACCAGCAATAGCATTAGTTTTACCACACTGCCTGTCAGTCTTTTATGAAGAAAAGCTTTCCTCCAAGGGGAAAATCCCTCTCCCGACAGCCACTCCCCAACCCCCCTCCAGCACATAAGAAAGGTGTCGTATGACATTGAATAAGACTGAGTATTCTATACAAGATTTAAAAATACATTTCTGCTTTAGTTGTTTTTGATCTTTTTAAAAAATCCGAACACTTTGTGAGAACGGAACTTTCTAACAAAGATGTTTGGGTATCTTTCTTTTGAACGTCATAAAATAATTTTGGAGTTTTAATAAGGCTTACTGGAATCAACTTCCTCACTACAAATGTGTAGTTCAGTGATTTGCAATTCACTCTATTTGGAAATAAAGACAATCTTGAGATTCCGTGACTTCTCTTTACTCCACAATTAACAACTAACCCGAACTAAAATGGAAACTCTATGAAGAAGCTATCTGACAAAAATGCTTCTTTCCAATGCAAAAGTTCTGAAAACATTTAAATTATCCACAATATAATAAGTAAAGGGACATTTAATGGGTATTTGAGCTTATAATTGGTTAGGGGCTGGACTTGAAAATATATTTATTGGCACTACAAAATTCAACTATCTGTATACCATTTTCCCGATTAAACTCAGTAGGTATTGAATGATGGGGGGGGATCAGTGTTTCTTTAATATGACAGGTGACCACCTTAATTTTTAGGAGATAACATCATGTTTAGTATATATTCTCTGAAAACTAATCTCATTTATGCAATATTATCTATTTGACAAATTTAGCCTAAAAAATTCCTCATTTATTTAACTCTGGGATATCATGAAGACAACTAAAGTTTGACACCATAGCCTAAATTTCTACTTTCTCATTTTCCAAATTTTGACTGACAAGCTGAAGGATACTGCATATAAAGGAAAGGTTTTAAAGAAACAGAACCAATTGCAGTTATGCCCAGGGAAACTATTGCCACTACTCTATAATCAAACCCTGTGCTGAGACTGCTTGAGAAGTTATTAGGGACTTCAATGAAAAAGCAGCTGCTAGCCCCATGATCTTTATTTTGTTACTGAGATATATTGTCATATAGAGGACAATATGAATGAATTAGTAAATGCTTATAGATTATAGAACATGCTGGGGAAGGAACAGAAACTCCTACGTCTTATTTTCCTGATACATCCGCTAACGTTACACAGAGTCCATGAATCATAGCAGATACAAGTGTGCAGCCTTCCTGCAGGGGTCCTCATCCTTATTTTTGCTGTGTAGGCACTGACAATCTAATAACTACGATAACTTCAAAGTAGTGACTACAACAAGAGATATTTCAAGATATAAGCAACAAAAATAATAAGCTATAGAGTATCTGTGATATGCCATATTTGTAATTTAAGAAAACAGTAAATTTCAGTTACAGAACAATAAAAACAAAAACATATTTTTGTTCCCATGATGGATCTCCTGAATTCTATGCACAGATGAAGGGGATTCTGTGGACCTGATCTTTAAAACATCAGGTTAGAGAGCAAACAAAAAACTACTTACTATAATCATCAGAGAAATGCATATCAAAACCACAAGAGATACCACTTCAGCTAGAATGGTTATTATAAAAGAGATAAAAGAAAACAAGTTTCGGCAAGAATGTGGAGAAATGGAAACCTTTGTACACCGATGGAATTTTAAATTAGTACAGCCATTATGAACGTAAATAGGTATATAGAAGAGACCTCTCCTCTCATGTGGATTACAGCACTATTCACTGTAGCCAAGATATGGAGTCAAGCTAAGTGTCAAACAATGGATGAATGGATCAAGAAAATGTGGTATATCTACATAATGGAATAGTATTTAGCCATAAAAATGAGTGAGGTCCTGTCATTTGTGACATGGATGAACCTGGGGACGTCATGTTAAGTGAAATAAGACAGGCACAGAAAGACAAATATGGCATGTTCTCACTCCTATGTGGAATCTTAAAGCAAAGAAGTTGACATCAAAGAAGCAAAAGCAGAGAAAGTAGAATAGTGGCTACTAGAGCCTGGGAAGGGGTGGGGCATGGGAAAGATGGGGAGAGTTGGTCTATGCGGACAAAGTTACAGTTAGATAGGAAGAATAAGTCCTGGTAATCTATTGCACAGTATAGTGACCATGGTTAACAGTAAAAGATGGCATATATAACAGTAAAAGATAACATAAAAGAAGGGAGGCTTTTGAATATTCTCATCACAAAGAAATATAAATGCATGAGGTTATGGATACACTAACCTCACTAATTGAATCATTATACAACACATGTATGTATGGAAATGTCAAATTGTACCCCACAAATAGATACAATCATGTGCCCAATTAAAATAATTAATCATTTTTAAGTTAGACCACTTAAACAAACAAAAAAACCCTCTATTTACTACAAAATAAAATTTTAACGTCCTTGTCAGTATGAGATTGATTTACTCCTCCCTAACAGATAGTCTAATTTATATGCAATGTAATAAGGTTTAATTAATCCATAGAATAATGTTTGATAGGAGGAAAAGGGGTCAATGCTTGAATATACATATGCTTGTTTTACCTTCTTCGTGCCTTTAGTCTTTCTGAAAAACATAAAACCAGATGCCCGATTAAGTGATTAAGGCAGTAAAATATCTTCATGATAAAAAATGGACAGAGAGCTCCTGGATCAGTATTTGACTCATTTACTTATTTCCTCCGAGTTCAGTAGTTTCATGTTTATATACTCAGGCTTCCTTTGGCCCAGCCGTTTCTTTGCTTTGGCTTTGTTTTACCTAGGCAACTGTCCAGATGATGTTAGCCAAAATCCACTTTGGACATTTTCTGGAGTTTAGAGAGCCATGTATGAGTCTTGTACTTTATTCATTAACCTTTTATGTTAAGTTAAAATTTACACTAAACTTCATTTACAAACAGATGTTTTAACAAAAGAAACTTGATGACTGAGATGTTTAGCCCTCAAATTATTTTTTCTTTGTGTTGTTGTTGTTATTACTGAGGCTGAAATTAACTTATATGCTCATTGTTTAATTAAAATTTAAAAACACACTGACATACATTAGTAATTAAACTGTACATCACCATATGAAGGGATAATATATTTTGGCAAGCATAGATTTTGCCTCAAAATTTACTGAGTTGATAATAATTATAAAGCTATATTAAGTTGAATAAGGCAAAAGTGGAGAAAGAAACAGTATTGATACTTATTCACCATTTCTTATGTATCAGATTTTGTATGTGTTACCTCATTCAGTCTTTACAATAAATGTAAGAGGGAGGCATTATTATAATATTATTACTGGAACCAAGATTAAGTAATTTCCCAAGGTCACCACTAATTGACATATATGGAATTCATGCCCAGGTCTTTCTGTCTCCTTATGAACAGCATAACCCTGGATGTGTACCTAAGAAAAAAAAAAAAGAAAACCCGGCCATTATGGACACAATTTCCAAGACAACTCATAACAGGCTGATCTCAAGCCAGTAAATATAAACACACCGCAGCCTAGAGTTCACTTTCCCCCGTTCCGATTTTCTCAAGGAGCTAGTTTCTCTTGGACGTCATGTTTTTTACACAGAACTGAGTTATCAGTTTTTAAGGCAATAAATTGATGCGTAAATGAGAAGATTCACGTGACAGTTGAATCTCCTGTGAAGCTATTTTTAGCTTTATTTTTAGCTTAAGAAATAAGGAATTTCTTTTCCAAGTTATGTGGTTTTTTTCACCTAAAAAGATTATTTCCTTAACAGATTCAACAACTTCTGGACTTATACTCCCAAATGTCTTCATTTTTAAAAAATTTATTTGTGTTATTTTGTTCTTATAGTCAAGTAGATAATACTACCAGAATTTCTTTTTGGGGGAATAGAGTAGGTGGAGTAGTGGGCAGTCCACAATAAAGAACAATAGTTTGTCTTTGTATAAAGGTAAAAGTGTGAATCTTGTGTCATGTTCATAGTCTCTCTCTCTCTCTCCTCTCTCTCTCTCATTCTGTGTCTCTCATTCTCTCTCTCTCTCTTGGACTGCCATGTACTTGGGGTCACTAAAAGAGCAGCTAACCATTTGACACAGTGTTTGGATTCTCACCCCCACACCACAGACCCTCATTACCAAACTGTTAATCACTGCCAAAAGAGCAAGTCCCCTGGCAGCCCTCAAGTCCCCATCCCCCAGAGCAGATCTTTTCACACTTGGTATCAAATTGCATTGTAGTTACAAAACTGGGACCGAGTCATTTAATTGTACATTAGCAACAAGGAAGTTCTTTTCTAGCTTGGATTTAAGTGTTTCTTCTACTATCTAGTGCATGTTTGTACATCAGTAAGAAGTATAGATGTTGAAATTTGTTCTCACAAACACCATTCCTCAAACATACACATTATACACAAAGCACCTGAAGCCCAGCAATTTTTGAGTCCAAATTCCATTTCTAAGAGGTTCAACCTGCTATTTGGAAGTTTTGTGTATTTTTTATTACATTGGAAATTGCCCCATCTATTATTTGGCTGTAAGGTTAGTGACACAATTAGCTACTCAAGAGAAAAATTTGTTTCATCAACAATCATTTTGTTTATTTGATGTCAAATAGCTGAACAGGCGGATGTTTTCCGCTGATGGTTTCAGTGGGCTCGTTGAAATGAATTGGAGTGTTGATAGTGTGGAAACTGAGCCAAGAAGTGAGGAGATAGAATTTGATTTAATATAATGACCCACAGGGCTAATTTCAGTGTTTCTGGCATATCTCTGTTTTTTTTAAAAGCAATTTTCATTTTCTAGCACCTAAAGCTTCATTAAAAATATAGTCTTTCTGGTGGCAATGTGAAGACTAAAGGTAATTACATAAATATGCCACTTTGTCTTGTATTCATTTATTAGATTGGTTAAATGACGAGTTCCTGCCTTATCCATGTTTAGTTCATTTCCTTTATTTTTATTCCATCATATCAAAGGCATTCCAAGTGACATGTAATTGATTACCTTAAACTAACTAATGTTTATCAAACCACCTTGAACCTATATTCAGATGTGTGGAGCAATAATAATGTGTGAATAAAAATAAAAGTCATGTCTGGTGATGATCTGGTGCTGTGATGGGTGATTGTGCATCTGTTGATATTGCAGTCCTCTCGCCAATGGTTGAATATGGTACTCATCAAGATGCTGCCAGTTGTAAGTGACAGATTCCCAAGACAAATTGGCTTTGACTGAACGGGAATATATTGCTTCATGTAACTAGGAAGTCAAAGTAGAATTTGCTGCCTGCAGGCATTGTTGGAACCAGAACCTCAAATGTGGCCACAAGGGGTTTTTTTCTCCTTTCTCTATCTCCCTGCTCTCCCTGCTTTGCCTGGCTTCACTCTAGGGGCTGGAATCTCCATATAGTAGACAAAAAGGACCCTGGCAGAACCAGACCTTTATTTTTCTAGGAAGAGCAGTTCTTTCTTCCAGTGACTATGTATTAATCCCTGTAAAGGACTTGGTTTCTCTCTGTTTGAAATACATTTCATCATTGAAACTATGATTGTGTCTGAAATAATTTAGAACAATAACTAGTCTAGCCTCAATGATATCCTCTACCCTATGACTGTTGGCACGTTTCAATGATTATAGCCCAACCAGGACTCTATCAGCTGTAGGAGAGATGATTTCTCCAAGGTTGTGATATGGTTGGCACAATTGACATACGCTCCCCTTCTAACTACCCCACACCAGTTGCAACAACAGAAAGACTAACAGTTGGCTTGATATACACTAAGTATAAAGTCTAGAAATTCAGAAATCTATCATTATTTGCACTCCCTCTACAAATCTAAATTCTTCAACACAAAGGCATAGTTTGGACCAAGCCAGTTTCCTCACCATTCCTCAAACTCATCATTCTTATCCTATCCTGTAGTTTGCATTTCTCTTTCATCCCCCACTCTCATAGGATTTGCTTTGCTTTCCTTTCATCTATTATTCAAACTATATGTATTTTTCCGAAAACAATTCAAACCTTCATCAAAGCAAATTTCTGCATAACTAATTACAAACATGCTTAAATTTTTCTTCTCTTATTTCTTATAGCATTGTATTAACCATTGGTTTTATATGGCTTTTATTCCCAACAATATTAAACTTGCTATCTATGTTTTACAGTTTTGATTTCCTCAGCATAACAGTATGGCTGCCCATGGGCACTGGGAGAGTGTGTCTCTTTGTTCACACCTTGCAAGAGAGACAGAAGGAGAGAGTAAGAGAGAGAGAGAGGGAATGTGAATCTTGCTTCTCTTCAGAGAAGATCTGAGCAAACCTCTCTTCTAGTTGCATTAGCCCCAACTATCTAGGCTGAACCACTCAAACTCCAGTCCCTGGACAGAGGAGAGGAGTATTTGGTAGCCATTAATTGATAGATAAATTACCTGAGGCTAAATAAAATCAGTAACAAGATTACTATTATATCAGATCTGGAACTAAATCTGCAGTAAAGAGTCAAATATGAACACAAGTTGAATAAATTAAATTGGAACTGAAGAATGTAATTGGCTGTAATGTAATTCAGTGAGTGATAATTAATATTTAGCCCCTGTTCAATTAGAATTAAACAGAAATATTATGCAACTGACACGGATTTAGTCTTATTCACAATGATTTTAATAACACCTTAAAGAGTTTATCTGATTAATTCTTATATTATTAAACTTAGTATAAATTTTCTAAAGGAAATGCTGCTCTATTTTTAAAAAAATGATACCATTAAGTAATCTGAAGAAGATTATAGCAAAAAAAAAAAAAAAAAAAAGAAAAACCTCCTTATTCCACTGAGGCAGTTTAACATAATGAATCATCAGTTTCAAAAAAGTATAAAGAATTTGATTTGATCATGTTCAAAACATGTTTTTTTTAATATCTTAATTATCAAGAGGTTAAGAGTGTCAGAGGGAACAGTATATGACCTATTGCATATTCATTTCCCGTAATACCTGAACATGTATTATGTTGTAGACCATGTAACAGCATAAAACACCTAGAAAGGCAAATATTTGAAATGTATTCATGGGTCTTGACATAGATGCATTATGTGTAACATCAAAATATAACACTCTATTTGCCCTTTCTCAAAGAAAGTCTATTGGAGCATGAGGGTCACTTACGAAAAGTTATTTCCTTTATTTTGTCAAAAAACCTCTTGGGAGATGATTTGTGTGGTCCTGGTTACAATCAAGAACTTTTCTTATTGTGAAATTAAAGAGAATTAAACCAGGATAAATATATTAATCTTGCACAGCGATACTATTATCATATCTCAGCGAGTTTATAACCAATGTTAACACATTGGGAATTAGGTTTTATTATTTAATTTCCTTTCTTCCTTCCTTCCTTCCTTCCTTCCTTCCTTCCTTCCTTCCTTCCTTCCTTCCTTCCTTCCTTCCTTCCTTCTTTCCTTCCTTCCTTCCTCCCTCCCTTCCTTCCTTCTTTCCTTCTTTCTTTTTCTTCTTTTTCTCCTTCCTTCCTTCCTTCCTTCCTTCCTTCCTTCCTTCCTTCCTTCCTTCCTTCCTTCCTTCTTTCTTTTACCTTCTCTTCTCTCCTCTCTTCTCCTCTCCTCTTCTCTTTTCTTTTTTTCCAAGACAGGTTCTCACTCTGTCATCCTGTCTGCAGTGCAGTAGCGCAATCACAGCTCACTGCAGCCTCTCACCTCAGCCTCCAGAGGAGGCTGGGACTACAGACATGCACTACCATGCCCAAATAATTATATTTTACATTTTTAGAGAAAGCATTTGCTATGCTTCTCAGGCTGATCTCAAATTCCTTGTCCCCAGGAATCCGCCAGCCTCGGCCTCCTGAGCATCTGGGATTACAGGTGAGCCGCTATACCTGGCTATCCTTTAATTTTCAAGTCTCTGTCGCCAAATGTATTTGTGCAGAGATCTGTATATGTATGTGTGTACATGCATGCATTTGTTTGTGTCTAGCATTATTCATTTCAAGGAGAAACTCCGCAAAAAATAACTGCTTAAGTTGATAAAGTTTTAGTTCTTACTTTTTTCAGTATTTATGAGGAATCCAACATACGGCAATCTTTTTCATGATACTATTTTCCAAAAACTTCATCGAACAGTGGCTAATGTATCATTGTTATTATTTTAATGTATAGACATTTACCATTTGGTGGAGGAAGCTCAGTTTACTCTTCAAGATTCTTTGGGAATTTTTCCCTACCCCGGTGCCTCACACTTTCCTGGACACAAAGGCTGAAGCTAATTAGAAAGTAGCAGATTAGAACAACATTGAGAGATTGTCCAAGATGATAGAATTATTTTTCTTCTTCTCTGGTAAATGAGAGCAATTCTAAAAGCATACTGAAATAATTTTAATACATAAAAATTTAAATATACAAAATATTTTTAAGCACTGAGAAATATCTTTATGCATTTATCTTACAAGAATTTAAGATCATCAGATTTTTTAATGTAAAACATGTTTAGACACGAATAGATGTTACTTACAGGTAAGAGAAACTTACATGACGATTAATATCTATGTTCTAAATCATGCCTCAAACATGTTTTATCCTAAATTTCTACCTTAAGAAAGGGATTAGGGTCAGAAGAGCGTGGTCTATTCTATGTTCATTCACCATGACATTCGACCAATACTTTTCTATACCATATTATGACACACATTTTCCAAAAGAAACAAGGATGTGAAATTTAATACATAAGTATCAACCCAGTATTTTGGTCTCATATTAGATACATAGTTAAGAAACTTGAAGGCCGGGAGCGGTGGCTCACGCCTGTAATCCCAGCACTTTGGAAGGCCGAGGCGGGCGGATCACAAGGTCAGGAGATCGAGACCACAGTGAAACCCCGTCTCCACTAAAAAAATACAAAAATTAGCCGGGCGTGGTGGCGGGTGCCTGTAGTCCCAGCTACTGAGGAGGCTGAGGCAGGAGAATGGCATGAACCCGGGAGGCGGAGCTTGCAGTGAGCCGAGATCTCACCACTGCACTCCAGCCTGGGCGACAGAGCAAGACTCCGTCTCAATTAAAAAAAAAAAAAAGAAACTTGAAATACTTATCTGAATGAGGCAACTAAGGACATCATTGTCTTTTCCTGTATACTATGCAAAAAGTGAAATAATAGCATATTGTTACATATGAGATAATCACAGTAAAAAGTCTGGGAGTATGAATGTTGAATATTACATAAACAGTATACTCCATAGACATGGATTAAAATGCTAAATTATTTTAAATTTATTTGCAAAATTAGAGCTCAACTAATGTTATCTCTAAAGATGATATCAACTAGCTTTAGAATAAATACAATAAAAGGTATTGAGTTAAAGTTTAAATTTTTAAGATAAGTTATATTTGTATTTGCATATAAATTACAAAATATAGAAATGTTTGCTCATTTTACAGAACTTGCCTTTGATTTTATTTTAAAATATTTGTGGCAGATTTAAGTGACTTAAGCTTTGGGGTGTTGAAACAACAAACATCCAGCATTCTATTCCTTTTATAATGACAGAGGAAATAGAAGTTATTTGTTAACTTTAATCCTTGAATACCTGCAATCACATTTTTAAGTAATCACTAATTTCGATACATTGGCACATATATATTTTGCTCTCAAAGATTCGAAATAATTGATGATACCCCTGTAATCCCAGCACTGTGGGAAGCCGAGGCAGGTGGATCATGAGATCAGGAGTTTGAGACCAGCCTGCCCAACATAGTGAAACCCCGTCTCTACTAAAAATCCAAAAAAATAGCTGGGCATAGTGGCAGGCGCCTGTAATTCCAGCTACTCGGAAGACTGAGGCAGAAGAATCTCTTGAACTGGAGGCAGAAGTTTCAGTGAGCTGAAATTGTGCTATTGCACTCCAGCCTGGGTGACAAGAGTGAAACTCCATCTCAAAAAAGAATAATGATAATAATTTATAATAGACAAATACCATAAAATAAACCTTTCCCATTATAAAAGGTATAAAGTTGAAGACCCCTATTTTATCTTCACTAATTCATATGCGCAGAACCACATTCTGCCAGAACTTAAGTTACTTTCTAGGACTAAGAAGGGTTTCCTTGAAATCTACATGAGCTTTTCCTTAGCATGAGGGTACTGTTAAATAACCTCAAGTTTCCAAGCTTAATTGAATAGTAAATTATCTAAGGTCAAAACCAAAATATTATCAAACAGTAGCTACAACACTTTTAACTCCTAATCAAACAGCTCTGGCTTCTGACTGAATTGTACTGACCAATAGGCAATGATCAGAGCCCTTCTACCCTTAAGCATCCACAAATTGCTTAGACTTACTAGAGAAAATTTTCAAGCATCAAGCAAGACAAGTCTTATGTGCCATTTACTCTTATTCTCATGGTTTACAATTAGGAAAAAAAGAAAAAAAGTTGCCAGGTGAGCGGCGGCTCATGCCTGTAATCCCAACACTTTGGGTTTTAGGTGGGCAGATCACCTGAGGTCAGGAGTTCAAGACCTGCCTGATCAACATGGAGAAACTCCATCTACTAAAGATACAAAATTAGCCGAGTGTGGTGGTGCATCACTGTAATCGCAGTTACTCGGGAGGCTGAAGCAGGAGAACTGCTTGAATCCAGGAGGCAGAGGTTGCAGTGAGCTGAAATTGCACCATTGCACTTCAGCCTGGGCAAGAAGAGCGAAACTTCATCTCAAAAAAAAAAAAAAAAAAAAAAAAAAAAAAAAAAAAATTCTCAGAGGCTTCACATCAAGTTCAAAGCTAGAATCCAGTTGACCTCAGCCCCTTACCTCCATCCCAGGCCTCTTTTTCTTGGATCAAGCTGTTTTGGGGACAGGATCCCAGGTGACACACACTCTTCTCATAGATTCTTCTGCTCTGCCAATTCTTTAGTCCATTAACATAATTTTGTTAGTTACTGTGTTTTCTTAAGTTATTTTTGGGAATTAAATAAATAAAATAATCTAAAACTATTCTGCCACCACATATAGAGAAGAAGATTAAACAAAATCCTAAATTCTGGATGAAAATTTACAGCTTCCAAAGGGAATTAATTTGCAAGGAGGTATAATTTAAACTTACAAGAGGGAAGGTATGAAGCCAAATCTATTTTATTGAGGTCCACATTGGAATATAAATTATCTTAATCTTTTATCATGAAAAGTGAATTTTTGAAACAAAATGACAATAACAGTAAGATTATACAATGTTTTTATATATGTGAGGTCATTTGATCTCCAGATAACCTAATAGGCAAGTATTACTGTTAACTTCACTATAGAAAAATGGCAGCTTAAATTCATGAATTGACTTGCTCCTCATAACAGAACTAGTTATTTTCAATGCTTGAATTTGAACCCAGATATTCTAACTCCAAATCAGAATTCCAACTTTCTTGTTCCCTTATCAAATATCCATAAAATGTACTGCACACATGTACATGTACTCACCTTTTATATAGTGAATGAATTTTTCTCTATTGTTTGCTGCTATAAAATGATTTTCTATGCATTATTTTCATTTAATATTAGAGCAGTCTCATGAATTAGACAACACAATTATTATAACTTCCATTTTACTAATGAAGAAATAGAGGTTCTGAAAGATAAATTGACTTAATGAAGGTCACACAGTAGCTATGTGACAAACCATGGCTTGACCTTCTGTCTCTCACTCTAAATTCAGCAGCTGGGGTTGCAGAGAAAAGCAAGTTGCCTACTGATCGAAGCTCATATGCCTCCAAGAACTTTTATCTGATTCTGAGTTTTAAATGGTATGTTGAACTTGTAGCCTTCCAATACCAGAGTTCATTTCTCGCTTAGCAATTCTGCCAAGGAATTTCTTTAAACCGGTGATGCCTGTCATTTAAAATGCAACCTTAGAGATGCCCAAGATTCACCTAAGTTTTAGATAATGTCCAAACAATTACTCCAACAGTTAAATATTTGTTCCACAATGACTTAAACACAAATGTGAAGTAGACTAAACCAACAACATTTGCTTAATCAGCACTTTTAAACTCTTTCCTTATACATGTTGTTCTGAGGATTAAAATCTGCTTTCCCCCTTTGAGGATTTATGCTATATAATAGAGATGGCTGGAAGCCATTAAAACAAAACAATCTGTGTATCCTCAAGGCGGAATAAAAATGTAGTTCATTTTAAGCATGACACTGTTATGAAGCTGGTGCCGTGCTTTTTTTGATTAATCTCCATGTGTATGTTCATTTTGTAAAATGTGTTAGATGACAGTAGCTTTTCATTTAGCAAATTAATTTTGCTCTAATTCAACAGGGATGAAAAAATAATAAAATCTTCCCTTTTTGTGAGACATTTAAAGAGGACTTTTTTCCAAGAAAAGTATAATTTTGTAAAATATGCAATACATATTCTAGTTTAAAAATTGAATTACTTCTGCTTAAACAAGATCTCTTGAATACTTGTAGATTTGTGGTAGCAATAATTTTATTGAAAACCATTAAGGTTTGAATTTTTAAAATATCTTCGTGTATAGAAGAAATGATTTCAGGATTGCTTTAAAAATAACATGGAGAATCCAACAATGAAACAGAAAACTGTACAAATTTGCTTCAAGATGATCATGTTGATGTTGAGTTGGCAGCAGAGGGTGGGAGGTGAGATGAGGTGGTTGGGTGAAAAGAAAGCTGTTATTAAATTCTATGTCCCTGGCAGTTTCATTCCCCTGAGGAATTTTCAGAAATCTTGTTTCTAGTGCTGATACAAGTGCCAGACTACAGTTTCCACATTATAAATTACCCTTGTTTTGTTAAAGCTTAAATTATTTTTATTAGCTGGTCACCTGGGATGTGAACAAGAGTCAAGTTAAAACTTTCAGATAAGCAAAACAGCTGTTGCAATCAGCTCTTTCTTTGTCCTTTCTACTTCAGTCTGTCTCCTGCCTTTCCCCCAATCTCTCTCTCCCTGCCTCCATCAGTTTCTCTCTTCCTGTCTCCATCAATCTCTCTCTCATATCTCCTTTGCTCCATCAATAAAGTGAAAGAACACATGAATTTTAAGAAATGCCACGCAAGCCCAAACAGATTCACTTCCTGTCATGAAGAGATTCTGCATCTGAGAGATGCTAGCACAAGTTTGTCTGGGGGTATAGCTGTTGTACTTCTATTACATTAACCTCAAAAATTCAGCAGTGAAACCAAAAATTTTCTAGTGGTTCGACAAAAGAAAAATATAAAATTGTTCAAAAAGCATATCAAAGAAGTTGTATTCCATGTAGAAAAATCCAGTTGTGACAAATGAAAATTTACTGGAGATATTTTCTTTTTCTAAGTAACATCTGCTAATTATAGAAATTTGGAAAATGCCTAAAAACAAAAGGAAGAAAAAATGAAATAGTATACCATACAAACATAATGATAACTTTGGAATTTTTCCAGTATCTTTGGAATGAATAGAGAGTGTATGTGCTCATCAGATGTACATGTGTGCATGTGTATATATGTACATATATATCATATATATTCTTATGTTTTCAAAAATTATCATCATAACAATTTTTATATTATGTAATTATTCTTATGGTTGGTTCATAACACCTGTAGACTAAATTTTCATTCCATGATTGGATTTATTTCAACATTTTCTATATTTAGTAGTAAACAATTAGTTCATATCCCTATATTTTTGTGCTTAATATTAAAATTCTACATCTATTTTGTGCATAATACTTTAATTT
Source organism: Macaca nemestrina (assembly GCF_043159975.1). Lineage (NCBI taxonomy): Eukaryota > Metazoa > Chordata > Mammalia > Primates > Cercopithecidae > Macaca > Macaca nemestrina. Next base: position 31,468,925 of record NC_092129.1, read on the forward strand.
CATACTTCAGATCATTTCCTTAGTTACGTTTCCAGAAGTAGAACAGATTGATAGCAGAGAGTATATTTTTTTGACATGAGAAGATTTTGATTTTAAAGAAAATTCACATTGTAGTTATAAAGCATTCTATACCAATGTAGTTCTGATAAGCTACTGCTCTACTACTTAGTGTGTGCAATAATTGGCTTTATCAAGTGCAATACTACATATTAGAATGATAAATACTCCCAGAAAGCCCTAGCAAATGTTTTATTATGAGCATTCTATCTTATGAAGAATATTTATACATCAGAGTGAAACATAAGAAATAAATGTTTAGATACCTACAGCCATATAAGAAAGTAATTTATAGATTTAAGTGCTGTTATCCTGGTACAGCTTATGAAAAGGATGGCATACAGTTTGCTTCATGTTATTTTTAAAAGGGGGCCAGAACCCACAAGTAAAACTACAGAGAACCTGCTCTGGTTCCTTTGGTGAAAACCTTTATATAATCAGCTGTCATCCAACCTGGAATGAGCTGTCTTTATAGACACAGGTCTTTTAAGCATATGTTCAATCTGCTCAATATATAAGGAGCTTCTGTCTTGTGTGGGAGGGCAGGCTCAGTGCATCTTTCTCAATATAAAATATATTGGTTCCATAATTTTAAATACATTTCAAGTATTTCTGAATGGCTTAAAAATACTTTTTGATTATAACTTTTTCTTTTGATAATGTTTTTTGTTTGTTTGTTTTTTGTTTTGAGATGGAGTCTCACTCTGTCGCCCAAACTGGAGTACAGTAGCACAATATCAGTTCATTGCAACCTCCGACTGCTGGGTTCAAGTTATCCTCCTGCCTCAGCGTCCCAAGTAGCTGGGATTACAGGTGCGTGCCACCATGCCTGGCTAATTTTTGTATTTTTAGTAGAAATACGGTTTCACCATGTTGGCCAGGCTGGTCTCGAACTCCCGGCCTCAGGTGATCTGCCTGCCTTGGACTCCCAAAGTGCTGGGATTACAGGCATGAGCCACCACACCTGGCCTCTTTTGATAATGTTTAATAATAAATTTGAAGGTTAGATATATAGGATGAATCCATATATTAAAGGATCCTACACTTTTACTGTGGGCAATTTCTCCAACACTCTTGCCTCTGTCCTTGTTAGACTCCAAGAACATAATGGAAAGAAATAGCCAAGGTTATGATTTCACAGCATATCAAATTCTGGAAATAAAATATCAAACTTTTTCCTCTGAGAGTATGGAATAAATATATTACCTTAGGAAAGTGTTTTTGACAGTAACATTTTGAAGTGTCACTGAATACAAGTATAGCAGGTAAGCAAAAATAGGAGAGAAGCATTTATAATGAGGAAAAGATAAGAAAGTTACAATTATGTAACACCGTCAAGTTCCTACCTATAGAATGTTTATGTTCTTGGTGTAGGATACATTTGGTCATAAAAGCCTCCATAATCCTAAAGACTGACCTTCTAGTTGGAATTACAAGGTGCAATTATTACTAAACCCACTTGCTGGGGCAAATCAACAAAACAGAGCTAGCCAAACATTTTCTTCTTGCATTCCTAAAATAGTTGGAGGTAACCTCTTAAGATCCAATATCTGATTCTTCAGACTATCTTGGGAGAAAGAAAAGGAAGTCAGAACAAAGTCATGCATATTCTGATACAAAAATAAACAAACATGGTTTTAAAAGTTAAAAAAAAAAAAAAAAAAAGATGATGGACAAGAACAAACATCCCCTTAGAACTATAATGTGTTTGGTCTTAAAAAGTTTAAGGCAACAAGGGATTTTATATTAAGATGTGACAAATTCCTCACAGATGGGAAAAGATATAAAATGCTGCTTTGTAAGCATTCATTTTAACCAGAAAGGATTTTCTCATACAATGGCAATACACTGTGTGGCGAATGATAAAATAAATAGATAGCTACTGAAGAATATTCTGCTGCACTCATGTAGAGGCCAAAGCCACCAGCATAATCTGTATCCAGTTGAAACAAAATGTTTTGGTTTCAGAATGGCCACACAGATAGATTTTATCCATTTGCTTGTGGGAAGAAGTGTCCTTACTCTGCTGACATATTCTAGAGTATGGCATACGGGAACATGAGAACTCACCTAAACAGCTCTGTTCATCTACTTCCTAGCCTGCAGCTGCCCGGGATACTTCAGTTTACCATACCCTGTGCTCCCCGCCGAGCACTTCCACAAAGTCCCTCACTCATTCTTTCTGCCATGCCTAAATAGCTGACTGGCACTGCCTCTATTATGTTTTCTTTTGTGTCCTTCCTTACATGCAATCTCAGTAGCACACCTAATTTTATCTTCCTGCTCATTGTCAGGTCACTGTGCATCACAGGAGAGCAGACAGAGGATGTCATTCAGGGATAAATAAATGAGACAAAATTTTGGTGCTCAAAATATTTGAGAACAATAAGCTGCAAGACGAAAGTAAATGACCTACATTTCAAGGATTGTTCACTCGGTAAAGTTACGAGGTTCCATTTAGCGCAGTTTGCTAAGCACTGGTTCAGAGACCAACCTCAGCCAATGACTCCATTGTTATTCTCCCACAATAAGGCATATTAAGTTTATTACCAAGTAATTCTAAAAATGATGCTCTTTATCACTGGTAGCAATTATGATTGCATTTCCCATATCCTTATTTTGTGCAGATGGGATATCGCACATAAGAGTTGTACTCATACTGCTCAGTTTGTCTTCAGTCCTTTGTCCCCATCCTCAGATAAAAGATATCATTGCTCTAGTGTAGAACACCAGGCCAGGAAGAAAATGTGATGCCACAAAACTCAAGGTGTGAATAGGACTCAAATACTGGGAGAGCGGGAACTAGAAGAGTATCAGCAAAATTGGGGGAATAGCTGTAGGCAGAATTCATGACAAAAATCTAATTATTGGAGGGAGAAAACAATTGGGTGATTCAAAAGATGAATATTATGAATAAGTAAGATTAATTTTAGAAATTTGAATAACTTCATTATTCTGTAAAAAATATATATGTGAACACACTGTCAAATTTTCTTATGTTTCTAACGTAATATTTTGAAAACAGCGGCAATACACCAGTAAATCTAGCATGTAAGAAATTAATGGTTTGAGAGTTAACTTACTTTCACAATAAAAGGTACGCATTCACTTCTTACTGGCAGGAACAGATTACATTTAAAAAATTGCACAAACCAGTCATCTACACGTATGTTGTGTTCAAAGCAACATTCGATCTGCTTAAAATCAGATTCCACGTTGTTATTAATCTCTCCTCTTCCTTCCCTAACCCAAACCCTCTGCTTGGCCAGCTGTATACCATATTGAATCAACTTGTATTGAAACACTCATGTATTCTGTGAGTCTGCTGCAAAATTCCCGTAGGTATTTTAACTTGGATTTTGTCTATATATGGAACTCACATATGGCTATGTCTCTGAAAAATGCTATGTATAATCCTCCGGCAATGTACTTGTTTGGAGATAAGCCCTGAAACCTAGAAAATGGCACTCAATAAACTTATCTCTCTCATCTCTCTCACCTTTGTTCTAGTAGAAATAGACTGCCCCATATTACTCGATAAATACCATCTTGTAAGCCAATGGTTTAACTATTCTAATGCGTATTGTCTAATATCTTCTCAAGAATGCAATCCTACATATAAAAAAATGCATACTGACTCATTTGACTGTGTTGACCCACTGCAGGAGTATGTATTTACTCCTATCACAGCAGATATTATACTACATTCTAATTATTTATCTTGTGTCTTCGGTTCATATTGCACTGTAAGCAACATGAGAGCGGAACTATACTTTGTTTTTGTATCCACAATGCTTGGCTTTTAAGAGTGATATGAACATGATGTTTGTTGGGTGAATACATGTACACTGAATATGTATGCATGGAAAATCTTTTAGATTCAATCTTTTAGATTCAGTGCAATAATTACCAAAAAGGTAAGAATGCAAAGTAACAGCCAATCAAAGGCTAGAAGGGAGCTACAGATTACTTTTCAGTCAAACACAAATCTTTGCCGTCCCTCTAGGAACATCAAAATTAATAATAAATTTTATAACATTTATGTTTCTCCCATCTGCTGAACCACTTTTCTGACGTTTCAAGTATTTGATACTTTGTAGCCAGATAAAATTGTTAATAATAAGCAGAATTAATATATATTTTAATTAAGATGTAGTGGAACATTTCATGTAAAAATGAAAACATTAGTTTAAATGGGAACATAAATTTTAAATGATTGTTTTATAGAGATACACTCAGTTTATACATTAAAAATAATCAATCCCATTCTAAATTGAAATACACTGGAGATACATTAGATCTAACTGTAACTATTATTCTCCTAAGACTACGTACTATATTTTGCCAATCTAGACTCAAAATGAAGAAATAAAGAATTAATAACCTGGAATTGCTTAGCTCTGTCACATATTCTCTCCTTTGTCATTGGGGGTATAACAATCAAACTTTGGCCTTGAAAACTGTCTCAAGACAAAGTAAAGCAATATGCACCCATAACATGAAGGTAAATTTAGTCTTTTCCAAGATCTGGTAATTTCTCTTTAATAAAATTGAAGGGATAAATTCTGAGCTATTCAACAAATACCTTGTTTTTATGATCTTAAATGATTTTTATGCAGCCCCTCTCTATGCATGACATTCTGAAGTACCAAATCAAACACAGATTACCAGATGTATGGTTCAAGAATTACTACAGAATATTTACAACACATATTGATGTATGTTAAACCAATAATCAATTGAATCCTTAGTAGCTCGAAATAACCTTCTCCCAAAGAACAAACATAACATGTATTTATTACTACTGACAGTTTCATGTATATTTTGTTGATGAATTTTACTTTCTATATGTAAAAATGGACAATAGATTTTTTTTTTTTTAATCTCATTGAGTGGAAAAATTTCCACTTTGCTGCTAATGTTTAGAGGTTACTTAGAACTCTGTATTATGCCAAAAGAAGGTTGGGGAACTGCTATTACTAATAAGGTAAATATATTAATACATCTACAACTTTTCCCCATGTTAAAATTACAATCTATCCAACACTATAAAATGAACTTGGCTTCTGTTTGTATTCTATTGATATTTTAATTTCTCACGGAACTTTTTATATCATTGTAGATTCTTGCCAAATGAATTATGTCAAAATTTGCAAAAGCAGCCTGTAAACAAGTACTGATGCAATAAAACTTTAGGGCAGAAAGAAACTGACCCAAGTAGAATAAAAATTGTACACTTCATTTTAATTTATTTTTAATAAGATTCTCCATATTAAGGTCTCATAGAATTCTATTTCCTAATTGATATCTATGGTAGATCTTGTTAGTGACTTAGTCAAACCATTCTAATTCCTTCTCCCACATATGTGCATACATTGTTAACAGTGCCCTTTTATTTACATATGGATATGTTAACAGTGTGTTCTGGAAAGGTAAGCCCCTCCCTGTTTTCAGTAGGTAAGTCATGTTTGGTCTCAACCAGTCATAAAAAAAAACACATTCTCTTTCCCGTGAGTAAGCTAGGGGTGGTCATATGATTCCATTCTGAAAATAAAATATAAAATGTTTTGCAGTGCACTAAGGGTATCAGGGAAGATTTACTGCCTCAATAAATAGAATATCTGGGAAACTGGTCCTTTTTTTGCCTATTTTATTTCTTCCTATTGTGTAGCCAGGATACTTAGACAGGCAGTGGTAATCTTGTGATCATGAATTGAAAATTTATAGGAAGGATAAACAACCAAAATGCTGAGAGAGATAAAAGGAAAGAATGGAAAAAGCCTGAGTCACTGTATTGGCTTTGGAACTGCTTGATTTCAGAATCCTTCCCCGCCCGCCCTCACTCCCCAAATAGCCTCTTACCTGCAGCTAAACACACCACGCTACAAAATTTATATTGTTTTACAAATTAAAAGTTGAGAGAGTAAGAAAATACATTCAATCTCATTCTTTTGGTTGAAAATGAAGACTAATTGCCTTTTGTTTTCATCAGGGACATGACTGATTATTGCTTGAGTTGATGACAAAAGCTATCAAGTTACTCCAATTATTAGCTGCCCTCAAACTAGGCAATCCTGAAGTCGAGATGCAATGTCAGGAAACTTCATAGTTGAAACCAATGTGCTGCTCCATGACCTTGCTGTCCTCTTGTCATAATAAAAACACAATTTTAGTGCATAAGTCGGCAAGAAGTTCAGGTGAATTTGCTTTAATGTGTCTTTCTCTATCAAATAACTCAAGAAACAGCGCCAACAACTTAGTTGCAAAGTTAATGATGATATAAATTATACTGAGGTAAATGTCTAGAAGAAAGAATGTTTAGTTCTTGTCTTTCTCTTTTGGAGCTCTGAGATTTGTTGAATCCGTAATGAGAAATGCCTCAGTGTTCTTTAGTTTTCCTCTGGTACAATGTGTGGTTCAATAAATGCTAATATACCAACATTCATAGTGAGATAAGAAGACACATTTTTTTCATTTGAAATTTCATTTGTTTCCAATATTTGCTAAACCACTTAAAAATAATTTTTAATTATTGTATGTAAAATATGAAGCTAGTTTTCTTAAACTCAGAGTTAGTTTACAGATATTCTCAAATATTTTGTTGTGTTATTCACAAGTATGGAATATTAGAATTATTCCTAAATAAATTATTTTTGTAAATATAGGTGTTATAGTCACACCAAATATATAGATATTCTGGAAATATCTATGTGTGTTTTCTTATTTTGCTTGTAATCTTGTTTGGTCTTGGAGAGAAGTGCTAGAAGAATGAAGATTATAGTTGAGACTATAAGATCTCACATAAAACAAAGATGCTCCTACTTTTTAGATTGAATTATACTCACATGGTTAAGTCTGGTCTTTGCCTGAAAGGATAAATATGTATGTCTAATACCATATTTCTGTGAGGTAGTAATTCATATATTTATAAAAATACAGAGACAAAACTGAATATGAAGATAAGCGACAATAAGGAAAAATGAGTGACGGGGCCTTTTCCCTGCCAGAGCCTCATGTTCTATGGAGTCTTTCTTGGATTCTGACTGATTATTCAACATGACACCCTGTCTTTCTTTCGGACGCATGCTATACTCTAGGTTCTACTATGATGCCATGCTAAGCTCTTCATAAGAAGTAACCTCCAGAACCTCAAATCGCATAGAAATGAATTTCGACTGTAGGTGGGTGATAAACAATAACAAATGTCAAACAAGGAAAAAAGACTTAAGAGCAGAGGAACACATTTACTTCTGATTTTGAAGTTCAGTGAATAATCTTGTTATTGCTTACATAAACCAATCTTCAATTCAAACTCAGCTCAGATATAATTGGTGGAAATAAGAATGTATCAATCCAATGTTTGGCTGCTGCACAATGGTTTGGGAAATGAGATATAAAACTGCTACAATTCTGTAAAATCAAAATGTATTCGAATATAGAAGGAATTGACATCCACGGCCCAGGTTCCCATCATCAAGTGTTTGTCCTTTGTTTACACCCTTCCTTACTAGCTCCTCTGTGGACCTTATGTACGTTCTCCCCAGGTTGTGAGTACCTGGAAGACAGGGGACATCTTTTTCCCTTAAATGTTTACTTCCTTGGAAAACCTAACCTAATCATGTTTGTAATAATTACCAGTGATTTTTCAGAAATCCCACATTTAGGTGCTTTTTTTCAACTATCATTGATTCTATTATTCGAACTTGTACTATAATTCCTACAGTCTGTTTTTTCACCATGGGAATTTTTAAGGTTCCTAAATTCTAAGGTTTCTAAATTTTGGCCCTGGAGGTGATTTTAGGACCATTCAGGGACAGGGTTTTTCTTTTCCATATGCAGTTAAGGGATTCCCACTCATTGGGAATCCTCTAACTTGTAAGATTTAGCTGAAAAGGTCACAGGCCTGGATTTTCATATCATTTAATCACATACTACTTAGAAATTCTCACAAATCAAAATTTTTCTAACAACCACTGGGACCCTGAAATGTATTATGGGTTGTTTTTTTCTTGTTCTGGATATTTAGATGGTCTCTGAGATATAAAGCAAACCATACGTATTGCACCATTTTTACATGAAAGCTGCATCTTTGTAGGACACAGGCAGAGAATTTAACCAATGATATACCTGATTGCGTTCCAAGCCAAACAACACAGCCTTTTTATTTTTGCCCATGCCGCAGGCTCTCTGAAAGTATTAGAGTTAATATGCAATCAGGTAACTAAACCCATATAACATATCTGTAATTTTCATCCAGTAGAAAGAAAATCTTATATTACAAGCCTCCGTAATTGCATTCAAATGTAATCAAATACAAGAGTTTAAGATCCCAAATCCTTTGAGTCACAAGATCTCTTTTTCTATACATATAACCAAACTTATAGCTGCAAAATGAAATTGAAATAATTCTCTAGGCATTTTTTAAAAATAACAAGATTAACTCATAGTGTACTCTCTGCCCCAGGCTCTGATTCTTTTATAGCACTGTTGGCAGCAGCCATTTATCTGCTTGGGCAACAAAGGCCTGGACAAGGATAGGACTAGAAAAATAGCCCTCTGGAACTAAATAAAGTTGCTTTGGTTGGGGGCGTTGGGTGAAAACCAATACTTTAATAAACAGAAGTTATATACTGTTTTGATCTCCGAACCAAGAACGTAAGACTAGAGGGTTCTTGCTTAGCATCAAAATTGAAGGAATCTGATTTAAAAGAACAGTCTTAGAAAGGAAACTCATCAAAACTATAAATAAGAATCAAGCTTTGAAAATTTAAAGTAGATTAAGCTAACAATAACTACATATTTACTATGGCATTCTTCCTTTCTTCCTTTATTAGTTTTATTTTATTTTTTTTAAATCATGGAGGAAATACAGAACCACTTGAAACATAGGAATGGGATGTGAGGGTAGATGCTATTAACCAATGCTAAGTGCATCTGTTTCACTCTATTCTAAACTAGCTAAAGGAAAACAAACTTTGAGTGTGTAAAGGGGTTGGAGATACTGGGTACACTAAAATGCTACAAAACTACTTGGCCAAAAGAGTTTTTCCTCAAAATCTAGGCAATCAAATTACATGAATTAGAGACTTATTTGTTAAAAATTTCTACCTTTAAAATACAAATGCAATTTTCATGCTATGATTTCCTACTGTAAGACGTGATATCAGATGACCCTTTTCCCTAAGAACAATTACGAAAGCTGGACAACACACACAACAAGCATTCGGGAGAGTCCATGGCATCCATGGGGGAAGACAACTGACCTGGTTTCTTCAAAAAGTCAATATCATAGGAAAAAAAGTAAGAAAGATTATAGTATGATAAAAGAGACATGAAAACTAAACGCAGTATAAGAACATTGATTGTATGCCGATTCTAAAAATAGCCATCAGATATCTTGAGGACAGGTGGGAAAATCTGAATATTGACCAATTGTATATTATATTAGAGAAATAATGTTAATTTTTGTAGATGTGATAATGTGGTTATACAGGAGAATATCTTTTTTTAACTTTTAAGTTCGGGATAAAAGTGCAGGTTTGTTATATAGGTAGTGTCGTGGGGGGTTGTTGCACAGATTATTTCAGAACCCAGGTATTAAGCCTAGTAACTATTAGTTATTTTTCCTGATCCTCTCCCTCCTCCCACCCTTCAACCTCTGATAGGCCCAAATATCTATGAATGCATGTGTCCATGTGTTCTCTTCGTTTATCTCCCACTTATAAGTGAGAACATGTGGTATTTGTTTTTCTGTTCCTGCCTTAGTTTGTTAGGGATAATGGCCTCTAGCTCCACTATTGTTCCAGCAAAGGAAATGATCTCATGCGTTTTCTTTCTTTTTCTTTATCTTTTTTTTTTTTTTTTTTTTTTTGAGACGGAGTCTTACTCTGTTGCCCGAGCTGGATTGCAGTGGTGCTATCTCGTCTTACTGCAACTTCTGCCTCCCAGATTCACGTGATTCTCCTGCCTCAGTCTCCCAAGTAGCTGGGACTACAGGCACACACCACCACGCCCAGCTAATTTTTATATTTTTAGTAGAGATGGAGTTTCACCATATTGGTCAGGCTGGTCTTGAACTCCTGACTTCGTGATCTGCCCACCTCGGCCTCCCAAAGTGCTGGGTTTATAGGCATGAGCCACCGCACCTGGTGATCTCATGTGTTTTTATGGCTGCATAGTATTCCACAGTGTATATGTCATGCATTTTCTTTATCCAGTCTACCATTGATGGACATTTAGGTTGATTGCATGTGTTCACTATTGTAAATAGTGCTGCAGTGAACGTTTGTGTGCACGCATTTTTATGATAGAATTATTTATATTCCTTTGGGTGTATACCTAGTAATAGGATTGCTGGATGGAATGCTATTTCTGTTTTTAGGTCTTTGAGGAATCTCCACACAGTTTTCCACAATGGTTGAACTAATTTACACTCCCATCAACAGTGTATAAGCATTCCTTTTTTGGAGAAAAAAAACTTTATTCTTAGGAAATGAAGTAGTTAGGGGTGATATCTCAATATGGCTGCATCTTACTTTCAAATGGTTCAGCACAGAATAATAGAAAAAAGACAGAAGGAAAAAAGAAAGGAAGAAGGGGGTGGAAGTGATGAAGGAAGAAGGGGAGAGAAAGAAAAAAATAGAATAGTGTAGAATCATGACGGTGGTTATGAGAGTATATTTTATATTACATATTCTTTCTTGTTTTGAATGCTTGAAATTTTTCATGATGAGAATCTGAGAAAAAAAATTCTTGTAAGTCTGGTACAGAACAACTGCTATCTTCAAGAAGACGTTGCCATTGTCTACAAGGAGAGAGTTTATTAGGGAAAACAAACCTCAAATCAAAATTAAGTCGATTCCTCCAAGTATTTTTTTAGAATGCCCCCAGGTGTAATAAACACTACAGGTAGTCATGTACTCAACAGAAACAGAGCTCTCACTTTGCTCATATAGTATTAGAGCAGAAGAATTAGAAGGAAGGTTAACTTTTCTTCTATTCATTTCTGAACTAACTTTATAAAACTGACTCCAATATTCCTTTTTCAATCGCGAGCTTTTAAGGGTCAAATAGGTATATATTTCTACAAACGTATAAACATGTTCTCTAGAGAAGTTGGAAAACAGTAGCTTTCCCTCTTACTACAATTCATGTGCTTTTTATGAAATCGCCTGAAAATAAGTCTCTTTATTTTCTTGTTTCAAGTATTATTATAAGAACAAAAAGATTGCATGACAAATTGAGATCCTTCTTTACTTTCTGTCACTAGAATGTTTCAAGAGATACATACTATAAGATTTGAGTGGGTTGATAAAACTAATCAATTCTAGCAATTATGATTTTTCATACTTAGCCTTTGATTGTTTGTTTACCAGGGGGAAGGCTCAGATGACTTTCAATCCCTAAGGACCAAGTTCAAGCATCAGTTATCCATGCACGGATCCCATTGGCTTCAGTGATTCCCACTGCCTCCCATGGAAGAAAGCCAAATTGTACTTGAGGACGTGTGCGTGCAGCTCTATTTGAAGTTAGTGGAGATCACATATGTATTCTAGGGCAGAACTGGGCCCCAAAATTATATACTAATCAATAGCTGTCTTAGTATGCAAAACAATGGAAAAAATATTGCCACTAAAAAAGTAAACCAAATGTTAATGACAATACTCCAAGAGATATCTAGAAAAGATTCCTTACAGAAATACAAAAACATTGTTATGCCATTACTGCTCTGCTGGAGACTGAAAACAATTAGGATTCTAATAAGATATATGTTGCAGTAAAAAAAAGTCTTGGATAATAGAACATTCTCACACAGATCTGACCCACACAGCCATTTCAAGCTTTGGCTTTCCCCTCTATGAATGTGTTATTCTTCTGACCTTCCTCCATCCTTGTTTTCCACTAATTACTTTAAATGACATCATATTACTTCGTATAAATCTAAATACAATACTAAAAGTGGATAGCCAGTTTAGTGTCTTCTGTTTTTTTTTTTCCAATTAGTTTCTTAACATTAGATACTCCCTGTTGGAAAGCAACAAATAAACACAGTGCAATTACTATGGTGGAAAGATATATAACAATAATTATTTTGAATCTGTAATTTTCATCCTTTTTGAACTCCATTCGTTGTAAGCATACAACTCCAACCAAATATACTTGCTTTATTCGTATAAGCAAAGAATGTGATGAAACATCCCTCTTTGTTACTACCTTAGCAGTATTTCATCTTTTTTATAGTAAGCAATGCTGATTTTCCATTCTATCAGAGGTTAACCTATGCAAATCACAAGTGTATTTATGACGCTTCATAAAATTAACATGGTCATGTAACTACCACCAGATGAAGAAATTCGTCATTGCCAGCACTCCAAAAGTCTTCCTGTCCCCCTTTCCCAGGCACTTCTCTCTCAAAGATAATGACTATTCTGACTTTTATCGCCATAGATTAGTGACAGCCTGGAGTGTTTACCAGGGTCTCTCCTCTTTGTGTCCCTTTCCAGTTAAGACCAAAAAACCTCAGGCTGAGTTTTTATACTTTACCTATCCCTTTCGACTTGACTGTCTTGGCCTGGAAGAGTTTAGATATAAGCAAATTCCTCAAAAGAATTAGGAATGCAGAATGTCAGACTCGTTATCTGTGTTACCTTGTCTCTGGGATTTTGTTCACTAAAGTCCTGGCTGCCTTGGTAGCCCTGGACTCCAATTGTATCTCCCTGAACTGATTAGACAGCTAAAAGGCCTGAATTACTTATTTTTGCTAGGGCTATTGGATCCCTGCTTAGGAGTCACAAATGCTTACAGGGAAAAAGTAATAGTGAATGCTGGGTCCATCTCAATGTGTTTTCCTTCTCTCCAGGATCTTAGCACCTCAAAACCAGGTTGCTTTGATTGCTCTCCATGACTTTAAAGAGCTGTTAAAACAATTATACTATTCATCGTTATATTTATTTTCAGTGAGCAGGTTGACATAATATAAGCTACTTCATTCTATTCAAAGGGCAAATATTTTCATCTATTTTCATCTGTTTCTCTACTAACTTCTTCAACTCTTCCCCTTGGAATACAAATTTACACGATTGTCTTCCTGGTTGCTTCCACTCAGTCATTATTATCACATCTTTCTTTGTTCTGTATACTTCTGTTGTTTGAGTTATTTAATTGATTTATATATTATTATTTTTATATTCCTATCTCCTCTACTGGCACTAGTAGTTTTACATTTTTGACCATCATCTATATAAGAAGTACAGTTGATATATTAGCCCAAAACACATACCTATTGTATAGAACTGATAATTTTACCAAACATTTGGTAATCTTGCATAACCTTGTTGCCTATGATACATCCTAACCTATTCTACTTCATTGTAGTCAATTTTATTTCAGTTTTAAGAAGTGCTTGCAGCCGGGTGTGGTGACTCACGCCTGTAATCCTAGCCCTTTGGGAGACCAAGGTGGGCTGATTACTTGAGGTCAGGAGTTCGAGACCAACCTGGTCAATATGGTGAAACCCCATCTCTCCTAAAAATACAAAAACTAGCTGGTTGTGGTGGCTCATGCCTATAATCCCAGCTACTTGGGAGTCTGAGGCAGAAGAATTGCTTGAACCCAGGAAGTGAATATTGCAGTGAGCCAAAATTGTGCCATTGCACTCCAGCCTGGTCGGCAAGAGCAAAACTCCATCTAAAAAAAAAAAAAAAGTTCTTGCAACCCAATTAAGTTGATTTTAGTGACCATTAATTTGTTGTTGCTTAAAAACAATGAGCTCCCTGAGGTTAAGCTACCTATTTGTTTTATTCATATCCATTTGTCCCCTGGGCTCAGAAGAATGCTAGGCATATTGTAGGTGATTAATAAATGTTTGAGGCCTGAGCAAACCCTCGAAGTATACCCACAGGCCCTTCACTAATTTAGTGAAGATAATATTAGAAAAAAAATGCTAACTGAATCAGAGCTATTTAGTGTCATTAGAACATGGTTCCTATGGAAATGTATTTCTGAAATATGGTAATAGTAATTTGTCATTCTTGCACAAAGACTCTACAAATATCTGTGTGGTTTTAATTTCCACATTTATTTTTTATAATATTACTGAGTTATATGTGACATACAGTGAAGTGTACAGATTTGATACGTTTTAATATATTTGTAAACTTGTAAGAGCATTACCACAATCAAGACAATGACTAGTTCCATCACTTCTAAAAATCTCCTTTTGCCATTCTCTAATGGCATATATCCTATACCCCTATCCTCAGGTAGCAATTTATTTGACTTCTGATACTGCTATTTTTCTGGGGTTTTTTTTTATTACACTTTATGTTCTGGGGTACATGTACAGAACATACAGGTTTGTTATATAGGTATACACATACCATGGTGGTTTGCTGCACTCATCAACCTGTCATCTACATTAGGTATTTCTCCTAATGCTATCCCTCCACTAGCCCCCCCACCCACTGAGAGGCCCCAGTGTGTGATGTTCCCCTCTCTGTGTCCATGTGTTCTCATTGTTCAACTCCCATTTATGAGTGAGAACATGGCAGTGTTTGGTTTTCTGTTGTTGTGTTACTTTGCTGAGAATTATGGTTTCCAGCTTCATCCATGTCCCTGCAAAGGCATGAACTCATCCTTTTTGTGGCTGTATAGTATTACATGGTGTATATGTGCCACATTTTCTTTATCCTGTCTATCACTGATGGGCATTTGGGTTGGTTCCAAGTCTTTGCTATTGTGAACAGGGCTGCAATAAGCATATATGTGCATGTGTCTTTATAGTAGAATGATTTATAATCCTTTGGATATATACCCAATTATGGGATTGCTGGGTCAAATTGTATATCTGGTTCTAGCTCCTTGAGGAATCATCACACTGTCTTCCACAATGATTGAACTAAATTACACACCCACCAAAAGTGTAAAATTGTTCCTATTTCTTCATATCCTCCCCAGCATCTGTTGTTTCCTGACTTTTTAATGATCACCATTCTAACTGGTGTGAGATGGTATCTCATTGTGGTTTTGATTTGCATTTCTCTAATGACCAGCGATGATGAACTTTTTTTCATACACATATTGTTTAATCTATCTTGAGTTAATTTTTGTATAAAGTATAAGGAAGGGGTCCAGTTTTAGTTTTCTGCAAATGGCTAGCCAGTTTTCCCAACACCACTTATTAAATAGGGAATCCTTTCCCCATTGTTTTTGTAAGGTTTGTCAAAGATCAGATGGTTGTAGATGTATGATACTATTTCTGAGGCCTCTGTTCTGTTCCATTGGCCTATATCTCTGTTTTGGTACCAGTACCATGCTGTTTTGGTTACTGTAGCCTTGTTGTATAGTTTGAAGTCAGGTAGCATGATGCCTCCAGCTTTGTTCTTTTTTTCTAAGGATTGTCTTGGTTATGCAGGCTCTTTTTTGGTTCCATATGGAATTTAAAGTAGTTTTTTTTCTAATTCTGTGAAGAAAGACAATGGTAACTTGATGGAGATAACATTGAATCTATAAATTACTATGGGCAGTATGACCATTTCACAATATTGATTCGTACTATCCATGAGCATGGAATGTTCTTCTACCTGTTTGCATCCTCTCTTATTTTCTTGAGCCACAGTGATTTGTAGTTCTCCTCGAAGAGGTCTTTCACATCCCTTGTAAGTTGGATTCCTAGGAATTTTATTCTCTTTGTTGCAATTGTGAAAGGGAGTTCACTCATGATTTGGTTCTCTGTTTGTCTGTTATTGGTGTATAGGAATAGTTGTGATTTTGCACATTGACTTTGTATCCTGCGACTTTGCTGAAGTTGCTTATTGGCTTAAAGAGATTTGGGGCTGAAACAATGGGGGTTTCCAAATATACAATCATGTCATCTGCAGAGACAATTTGACTTCCTCTCTTCCTATTTGAATACCCTTTCTTTCTCTTGCCTGATTGACCTGGCCAGAACTTCCAATACTATGTTGAATAGGAGTGGTGAGAGAAGGCACCCTTGTCTTGTGCCGGTTTTCAAAGGGAATGCTTCCAGCTTTTGCCCATTCAGTATGATACTGGCTATGGGTTTCTCATAAATAGCTCTTATTATTTTGGCATATGTCCCATCAATACCTAGTTTATTGGGAGTTTTTTAGCATGAAGGGTGTTGAATTTTATCAAGGGCCTTTTCTGCCTCTGTTGAGATAATCATGTGGTTTTCGTCATGGGTTCTGTTTATGTGATGAATTATGTTTATTGATTTGTGTATGTTGAACCAACCTTCCATCCCAGGGATGAAGCTGACTTGATCGTGGTGGATAAGCTTTTTGATGTGCTGCTGGATTCAGTTTGCCAATATTTTATTGAGGATTTTCGCATCAATGTTCATCAGGGATATTAGCCTGAAATTTCCTTTTTTTGTTATGTCTCTGCCAGGCTTTGGTATCAGAATGATGCTGGCCTCATAAAATGAGTTAGGGAGGAGTCCCTTTTTTCTATTGATTGGAATAGTTTCACAAGGAATTGTACCAGCTGCTCTTTTTACCTCTGGTAGAATTCAGCTGTGAATCTGTCTGGTCCTGGACTTTTTTTTGGTTGGTAGGCTATTAATTACTGCCTCAACATCAGAACTTGTTATTGATCTATTCTGGGATTCAACTTCTTCCTGGTTTAGTCTTGGGAGGGTGTATATGTTCAAGAATTTATTCATTTCCTCTAGACTTTCTAGTTTATTTGCATAGAGGTATTCATAGTATTCTCTGATGGTAGTTCACATTTCTGTGGGATCGGTGGTGATATCCCCTTTATCATTTTTTATTACATCTATTTGATTCTTCTCTCTTCTCTTCTTTATTAGTTTGGCTAGCAGTCTTGTGTATTTTGCCCCAATTAAAGGCACAGACTGGCAAATTGGATAAAGAGTCAAGACCTATCGGTGCGCTGTGTTAAGGAGACCCATCTCAAGTGCAAAGAGACACCTAGGCTCAAAATAAAGGGATGGAGGAATACTTACCAAGCAAAAAAAGCAGGAGTTGCAATCCAAGTATCTGATAAAACAGACTTTATACCAAAAAAGATTAAAAGAGACAAAGAAGAGCATTACATAATAAAGGGATCAATGCAACAAGAACTATCTTAAATATATATGCACCCAATACAGGAGCACCCAGATTCATAAAGCAAGTTCTTAGACACTTACAAAGAGACTTAGACTCCCACACAATAATAGTGGGAGACTTTAACACCTCACTGTCAATATTACACAGATCAACAAGACAGAAAATTAACAAGGATATTCAGGACTTGAACTTAGCTCTGGACCAAGGAGACCTAACAGACATCTACAGAACTCTCCACCCCAAATCAACAGAATATACATTCTTCTCAGCACCACATCACACTTATTCTAAAATTGACCACATAGTTGGAAGTAAAACACTCCTCAGCAAATGCAAAAAAACAGAAATCATAACAGTCTCTCTGACCACAGTGCAATCAAATTAGAACTCAGGATTAAGAAACTCACTCAGAACTGCACAACTACATGGAAACTGAACAACCTGTTCCTGAATGACTACTGGGTACATAACGAAATGAAGGCAGAAATAAAGATGCTCTTTGAAATCAATGAGAACAAAGACACAACATACCAGAATCTCTGGGACACATTTAAAGCAATGTGTAGAGGAAAATTTATAGCATTAAATGCCCACAAGAGAAAGCAGGAAAGATCTAAAATCAACACCCTAACATCTCAATTAAAAGAACCAGAGAACCAAGAGCAAACATTCAAAAGCTAGCAGAAGACAAAAAATAACTAAGATCAGAGCAGAAATAGAGGAGATAGAGACACAAAAAATCCTCAAAAAATCGGTGAATCCAGGAACTGGTTTTTTGAAAAGATACTACTATTTTCTCAATTTTTGTATGTGGGAATCAATCAGCATAATTGTTTTGAGATTCATCCATATTGTTGCATTTATCAATAGTTCATTCCTGTTCATTCTATCATACGGATGTACTACAATTTGTTTATCCATTCAGCAGTCAATGAACATTTGGGTTTTTTCCAGTTTGGGACTATTGAAGCTGTTATGAAAATTAATACACAAATCTTGTTTGAGAATATGCTTCCATTACAGAAAGAAGTAGATTGGCTGGATTACAATTGCTTCTTAAGAAATTATAACATGTTTTCCAAAATATTTTCCAAAGTCTATAACTTTAATAGTTATGGACTTCAATGGTATAAATTATACATACCATTTTACATTCCTACCAACTGTATATGAGTGTTACAGGTTCTCTGCATCCTTATCAACAGTTGATTAGTCTTTTAATCTTAGTCACTCTAATGGAGATTTTATGTAAGTAGAGCAAGCCTTCCCATCCACCATTTTAGATACTTATTGCAGTGTACTAATTAAAAGCCTGGGTCTGCAATTACACAGACTTGACTTCAGCATGCTCCTCTCTAGTCATATAGGCTGGAAGGAATTAACATCTTAGAGTCTCAGTTACACATATTTAATGGAGGAACATTTATAATTTCTAATTTCTAGAGATGCAGTCAATTCTATAAATAATATTTTATGTCATCATTCTTCTCTCATTTCTCCTTTCTTGTAGGAGTGTGTGTGTGTATGTGTCTGTCTGTCTGTGTGCATGTGTGTGTGTATAACATTTCGGTCAATGATGGACTGTATATACAATAGTGTCCCATAAGATTATGGTGGAGTTACCCTATATAGGTGTACTTTTTTCATTTATATTTCACTGTATTTTTATTGTATTTTTACTGTATCTACAGTAAAAATGTTACAGTTGCGGACAGTATTCAGTACAGTAACATGCCATATGAGTTAATAGTCTAGGAGCAGTATACATGTATACAGGTTATACCATGCAGGTTTGTGTAAGTACACTTTATGATGTTCACACAACAATTAAATCACTTAACAACACATTTCTCAGAAAGTACCCCTGTCATTAAGCAATGCATGGCTATATAAATTATTTTTCCAAAAAACTGAAAAAATATATTACTTTTGCTCCATAATTTAAAAAATAGTTAGTTATACACACTGTTCATTTCAGCTTTAATCACAGTTGACTTAAGCCACATTTTAAAATTATAGTTGATTACATCAAATTAAATAAATCTGTATTTTTTCATTACTCATAGCAGTATTTCTTTTTACTTCTCCCAAAATGCAGTGATTTGTTTTTTAAAAGGTCTAGTCATACAGTGATTAAAAGTTGAGTTCCTTTGTATTAAAACTTTTTGGCGTGTCATACTTTCTTATCTCTGAATTATGCCTTCCTGGAAATATCTAAAACAACAGTAATTTATTTTAGATTCAAAAGAAAATTTTTATAACTTTTGTTTCAAAAAAGTATTATAATTATAAAAACATTAAAACAAGAAAAGGAAAATTTGTGAAACTGAGAACATTTATTCATTAGCATTTCTTTCTTAATAGACTGCAATTAATCAGTTTTTATTCAATTTATGTTCAGGGTTTAATGAATTATTATACACAACATGAGATGAAAGTTTAGAGCAAAGGCAAGGTACAACACTGACACTGTAAATGTGAGCAGTTCTTAAGAACAGACAGTTCTTGGCAACTACAATTAAACTTACCACTCTAGCAACAACACCAATTCTGACAATTTGCAAATTAATTCTATTCTAAGAAAAACGTAAGTCATAAATAAACACAGATGGTTGATTGCCATCAATGGTTAACTTTCACTGGTTGTCTCACCTCTTTTCAAATAACACCAACTTTCAAATTAAGACTACGTTCTTTTCATATATTTTTCCTTTTATTTTGTCACATGAATTCCATATGTTTTTAAGTTCTTCATTTACCTTCAGGATGAACAGTTTTATGTAATAATTTTTTATTAATACAGAATATCCAATGAATGCTTATGGAAAGAGCTTTCACTGATTGATTCTGTCTTTACTGCCATCTTATCTCCACTTCGAAAATTACGGAGCGTAGGTTGGTAATGCAAGGTCAGCAAACAAAGAAAATATTTCTCAAACATAAACTGATACTACACAGCGAAGTGCTACACAATGACATTTCAAACAATGATGGGCTACACATACTGCAGTGTTCCCATTGATTATAATACCGTGTTTTTGCTGTAACTGTTCTATGTTTTGGTATGTTTAGATACCCAAATATTTACCATTGTGTTCCAATTGCTGACAGTATTTAGTTCAGTAACATGCTGTACAGGTTTGTAGCCTAGGAGCAATAGGCTACAATATATAGCCTAACTTGTAGTAGGCTATACCATGTAGGTCTGTGTAAGTACACTCTATGATGTTTGCATAACAGTAAAATTGCCCTCCAAAATCCCTGTTGTTAAGCAATGCACGACTATTCTATACTCTCTTCCTAAGAATCATTCACTTGACCCTCTTTGCGTAAGGTTAATTCACACTCACTATCTTCTAAAGTGTAAATTAAATTCTGGACTACAAATATTTGCATGTGAATAGCCCCTGAACTGCACAGGTCCACAAAAAATACCATGTCTTATCAAATCTAAGATATTATCAATTATAAGATGCACTGTTATATGACTAAAGAAGAAAATAACATTGAAAATTAAGGTATTGCACACATATTAAGTGTTACTGATTACAATATGCATCCCAAGTTAAGAGGTGAAAAAACTTGTAGGAAAATGTTCAGGTTAAAATTAATGAAATATGGTAGTTCACGTTAAGACTTCCGTGCAAAATGAGCACATCACTGTGTGAAGTTGGATGAGTTATTTAACTCCCTGTGCCTCACCTGTTTTATCTATGGAATGGATATAATACAGATTGACTATCCCTTATCTGAAATGCTTGCAACCAGAAATGTTTTGATTTCAGATATTTTCTCCAATAGTAGAATATTTGCATATGCATAATGAGATATCTTGGGAATGGGACCAAAACCTAAAAAGAAAAATTCATTTATGTTTCATATACACCTTATAAACACAGGCTGAATGCAATTTTATAGAATATTTTGCGTGTGAAACAAAATTGGTGTACATTGAACTATCAGAGAGCAAAGGGATCACTCAGCCACACAAGAGGACAATCTGTGGTTGTTTGGCATCGCCATCATTCCTGACTCCTAATTTATATGCTACTGATAAGCAATAATTTTCTTACGCTTATTCATGTATAAGTACTTAATAGTAAAAAATATGTTATTAATACAATGAAAAAACAATGTGTTCAGTTAACCAAACAGCACAGAATCATCACTAGAATACTTGTATCAGCTGCTAAACAACAGCAATAACAAATAAAGCAGACTTTCAGTCTCCACCTACAACACTGTGTTTGATTAAAAGGTTGCTGTACACTGTATTTTACTTTTCTAGATGAGAAGAAGTATCAGAAGCAGTTGGCAGACCAGGAAGTGGGTTCTCTAGAGATGAGGAAGCATTCTGCTGGATG
Organism: Macaca nemestrina; assembly: GCF_043159975.1. Taxonomy (NCBI): domain Eukaryota; kingdom Metazoa; phylum Chordata; class Mammalia; order Primates; family Cercopithecidae; genus Macaca; species Macaca nemestrina. Next base: position 31,490,439 of record NC_092129.1, read on the forward strand.
GCTTTTTAATGCATTTTCTCCAGGGTTATCTGCCTCATTAACAACGCTTTTGTCTTAGAGGTCCCTCTTTGATTTTATAAATGGATGCACGTCCTTATTCTTCTATGAATGCAAAGTGCTCTAGTCCCTCAATAAGCCCATAACACATTTTTGCTATGTTGTCTATAGGCACTTTTTTCCTTGAGGACATTTTGTAAACTATATGTTGTGTGCCAGCGTTTTGACTGTAGCCCATCACAGGATGTTAAGTGTGGACTTTTCCACTTGTGGTGCTATGACAGCATTCCAAAAGTTTAGGATTTGGGAGCATTTCAGATTTCAGATTTTCAGCTTAGAGATGCTCAGCCTGTAACTGTTTCTCAGTCAAAGGGATGAAAGGAGCTTGTAAAACTGTGATGTGTCAGATACATAGTAAGTTGAAAATAATCTTAAGTGATACGTTAGTGTTATTATCTTTTTTTACATTGATCTCTCACAGCAAAAATAAAAGGAAACAAACGTAAAATAGAACAGACACAATTGAGAAATTATGAAATAGACAACGGTTATGTTAAGAAGTAGGACAAGGCAGACATATGCAGTAAACCAGAAAGCTTGACAAGAGCTGACAAAAGTTTTCAATTTTACATGGGCAAAGTAGAAATAGAGTGAGAAATCCTAGTCTTAAGAACAAAGTGAGCAAAGGCATTGAGGTGAGAACAATGTGATACTTAGAATAAGTTCAATAAAAGAACTCCAGGTGTAATACATGAGAGCTGGATTTTACCCTACACTGTCATCAATAGACATGAGTCTTTGTAAAAGTAATTCATCCTCTTTTGGCATCATTTTTCTCATCTCTATAATGCTGTGTCTATAGAGATGACTTGTCATGACAATAATTTTAATGATCTCTTCTACCTCTAAAATTTCCTATGTCCATGTATACACATGTATGCACACAGAGAGGGGGAAAAAGGGAAACTTCCCAAGAGAAAGGGAAGAGAAGTAAGAAGGAAGGTGGACTATTGTGTCCTAAGATAGTAGATTTTTATTTTTATTATTATTGTTATTATTATTATTATTATTATTTTTGAGACGGAGTCTTGCTTGTTGCCCAGGCTGGAGTGCAGTAGCGAGATCTCAGCTCACTGCAAGCTCCACCTTCTGGGTTCACACCATTCTCCTGCCTCAGCTTCCAGAGTAGCTGGGACTCAGGCGCCCTCAAAAACGCCTGGGTAATTTTTTTGTATTTCTAATAGAAATGGATTTTCACTGTGTTAGCCAGGATGGTCTTGATTCCCTGACCTCATGATCTGCCCACCTCGGTCTTCCAAAGTGCTGGGATTACAGGCTTGAGCCACCGCGCCCGGCCAACAGTAGATGGTTTTTAACCAAGATAAAAGGGCAGACATGATGTAGGCTATTCAATTGATATTTACATTCCGTCGTTCCCAATATTATTCATGAAAGTATATAAATATACACGTAAATATATATATATATCCTCACATGTATTCATATATGCTGATAGAGATAGATTAGATAGATAGATAGGTAGATAGATAGATAGATAGATAGATAGATAGATAGATAGATAGATGACAGGTAGACAAGGCAAACTGTGGAAACTCTTATAACAGAGAATTAATTCTCTGCCTAGCAGAATTTAAAATGGCATCTTCTTTTTAATTCAATATTTTGCTTGAGTTACTACAAATATATGTAAATTTTTAATTTTTAAAATACGATAAAAAGCAATTAACAATGATGGTCTGTTAAAATAGTTTATATTTTAACTGATAAATTGGGAGCCAATTTAGGAACTTTGAGGATAATTTTAATAATGTAAACTATTGCTTCCCAAAGTTGTGTGGAATTGCCATTTTAAGCGCTTGTCAATGAAATTTCCGTATACAGATTAGAACATATAACAATGGAAATTACTATGTCCCTTCCAATATTATACTGATACACATGAAAAAACATATAAGTTTTTTTATTCCATTATTTAGATTTCAATAATGATGTTTTAGTCCCCCAAAAAATTAAATCTAAAGAAGAAATCATACACAATGTAGTGTGGGAGAAGGTGGTAAGTAGAAAACAAAAAAACATGATGCAAAGACCATCTGATTGTAGTGGGACAGTCTTACAGATTGTAAGACCTAGAAAATTTTCTTTTTTTGAATATAACTCTAGTATTTATGAGAATGAATATCTGTGTGTGTGTGTGTGTGTGTGTGTGTATGTGTGTGTGTGTGATTTGACACTTACCAGCCACTATGGATAGAGAAGCACATTATCACATACTGATGGAGACACCTTGAAGAGGTACCTTGCTTGGAGATTTTGTTTCTACACTGGCCTGCACAACAAGGTCTAGGGTGCTAAGATGATCCCTTTCCGTATGGAGTGAACTGGATCACCCCAAAATGCATATGGTGATGCTCTAAGCCCCGGTGTGGCTGTACAGGAAGATAAGGATTTTAGGAAGTAATTAAGGTTAAATAACATCATATGAGAAGGGTTCTAATCCAAAGGATTGGAGGTCATGTAAGAAGAGGAAGAGATTTCCCCCCATACATACACCCTGGGTATACCAGCCAGGAAAAGAGCTCTCACCAAAACAAAACCATGCTGGCACCCTAATCTCAGACTTCCAGCCTCCAGAACTGGAAAAAAACACATAAATTTCTGTTGTTTGGGCCACCCAGTCTATGATATTTAGTTATGTCAGCCTGAGCAAACTAAGACACTCTCCTTCCTCTGAATTTATCTGACACCACAGTTTGTCTCCCTCAAGCTCTCTGGAGTGTTGGACTAACTCAGCCTTTTTCAGTCTTTTAACTATGGAGGAACATTTAAAATATCTTTCAAGGCTCAGGGAAACCTGCGTACAAATAATTGTATCTACAACTCATGTTACATTAGCATTAATCATTTGTAGACATAATAATTCAATAATAATTGTCAATGGTCTCTTGAGTTGAGAATGATGGTTTTCAGTGGATGTTTATTTAGGCTGTCTTCCTAGCCTACTCCTTTTGTGCGGCTACAACTCCCCACAAAGGATTATCCACTCGAATGCAAGTCAGTAGTGTTGGGTATTGGAAACCTGAGTTTTACCTTTAAAAAATTTTTATCTTGATTTAACTATTTTATCCAAATAGCTCTAAAAGTCATATCACAAATTTCCACTATGCAAGATTCTCCAAAGATACAGCCCATGATGCATGGTATATACAAAAGTAGTTTTTTCTTTCATATTTAAAACTAAGAATTACTATCTAGTCAAACTTTCTAGAAAAAAAAATGTTAAACATAGTTCATCTTTCTTGAAATAAATCTTTCTTTCCTTTTTGTAAGTTAGGCAAACATAATAAATTTTTACATAACCTGCTAAAGCCAAATGGAATATTTTTCTAAAAGTAGGCTCAATAGATTTAATTTCAATAACTGTTGTAAATTCATTTTAGTTAGTGTTATTTACAACAGAAAAATTTATTAACAATGTTGAATAGTAAAGCTACTAAATCTATAAGTCGAAGAAGTAAAAATTTATAGCCTGACACAATTTTACAGACCTATAGATGCACAAAAAGTGTGTCTCCTTAATATGAAAATCATGCTATACAAATACGCAATTATTGACTGAGCTTCAGATAGCTACATAAAGATTCGATTTCCAACTGAAATAGGAAGATTTCTGTACTTCTCATCCTCAGGAATTGACTTATCTGACCATAAAACAAAACATAGTTATAATTAAAATATAAGGTATCACAAATAAATGATAAAAGCATTTAAAAAGTTAAACGATGAAATGGCAAGAATATAAAAGTTTCACAATGCAATTCTCTTCTAAACTACAAAATCCAGATTTTGTAACATTAGCAATAATAGCTAAGTGTCTGGAAATCAGCAAAGTCACTGCATATAACATTGTCTTCTTTCAAATGAAGTATCCTTAAATTTTGTTTATTACCCCAGAGGAGTTTGTTTGCTTTTGAATGTTCAATGGCAGCAAATAAGAGGCAGGTATGGCATGAGGGAAGATCTGACATTACTAGCCTTCCTTCCTTCCTTCTATGCAATTCAATGCTCATCAATTATAAATAGCCTTCCCCATGTCATATCAAAAGTGGGAAGAGGACTCAATCATTGGAACATGGCCCTACTGTGTGCTCACAAATGAAGCTGATGAACATTAACAAAGCTACAAATGGGATGCTTATTAAATGTCTGTCACTCTGAGTGCTCCTATCACATGGCAATCAAGAGCGTAAATTTTTGTTTTAAAAAATGTGTATTTTTTATTTCCCTTTCAGTCACAATCTCTTGTGGAATCCCAATTTACATTTCCTAGAATCCTAGAGTTCTGCAGAATCTTTGTTGAAAAACAGACTTGACCAATTGCTCGTAGAGGAAGGTGCATTTATGAAAGAACTAAACATCATAACCAGGAAATGGGATTTTGTGAAAAATGATAGAGAACTGTAGAAAGGTGATTTAAAGAAGGATATACCTTCCAAAGGGAAGCAAGGAGCAAGGACCTGAGGACAGGGATGCAAAGTTAGAAATTTGGGATTCTCACGAGAGAGTCTCTGTAAAGAACTTTACTTCTTGTGGCTTTGCCTTTGAACTGTAAGGATAGTCATCAAAACATAATACTTTTTTCTTGGTAGTTACCCTGATCAGGTCAGCAAACCTGATACATTTGTGCAAACTTATGTGATGGCATTGTAGAGAATAAGGTCATGAGGCAATCATGAGAAGCCTGGCTCCCCATACTTTCATACCTCCATTGGTTCCTGGATAGAGAAAACAGAGTCCAACCTAAAAAGGGAACTGAGTACAACCAGCAGTGAAGTGAGGAGTGGTTCCAAGCAAAAAAAGAAGGGCAGTTCCTGAATCTACAGCTTACAAGGAATTATGTGTAACCCTCCACTTGTTCCTTACTCTCTCCTTACTCTCTCCTCTACCTCACCTCTCATTTACATCTCATCACCTTCTATAATCTACTGTAGCATTTCTTGTAATCAACTGCCTTCTAATCACCAAATCCAGGAAATATTTTCCAAACACTATTTTTTGAAGCCCTCTCCTCATTTGGCACTATGATCTCCTTAAAATTTACAACTACTTTCACTTTCCAGGTATCACTCTCTCCCCATTCTCTTACTTCCCTGCTTCTTCTGTGAGGCTTTATTCTCTACTTCCTTTCCAGATTCATTTTCCTTTGCCCACTGTTTTAATGTTAGCCTATCCCAAGCCATCTTCCATAGTTTATAACTTTACTCACTCTGCACAAAGTCCCTGGATCATCTTATCTACTTTCACACACACACACACACACACACACACACACACACACACACACACAGAATGGTTAATTCAGAAAGCCAAGTCATGGAATTGCTAGAAAAGATGCAAAAGCAGACTTCGGTGACCTGAATTAGTGGAAGGACACTAGGCAGCAGAGAATGTGGCCAAGGCCACCCAGCAGGAAGTTGGTTTGACTACTTTGCTCATATTGCCCCGTGTGATACTAGCTGCCATAATTGGTGGACCACCATGGGCCAGCTACCACTGTTATGAGCACTCACTCAATGCTGTTCCATCTTGGCACATCGGATTCAAAATCCTGAGCAGGCACATGTGAAACGGTCATACTACTTTGCAGAGAGATGATGTTGAGTCCTTCTGGGAGCCCTGATTCCCATCTGAACTCACACAATGGGGAATTCCTCAAGGAAAAATAAACACACTGAGGTAACAAGAACCTAGAACAATACATACATACATACATACATACATACATACATACATACATACATCAGAGCATCCCAGAGTTCTCATGGCCCTAAACTACCCCCCTCATCTCCATGGTAATCACTGTCTTCATTTTCAATAGCATAATTTAGTTTTCTCATGTTTTGAACTATTTGTGAGAATTACTAGTGGCATCATATGTGTTTTTAAATCATTTATTCCCATTTTACATAAAATTCAATTATACAGATTTGTCAAAATGTGTTTTCATTTTGTCCATGTTCAACTAATATGATTAGTGTTACTATGACCATTCTTGTATATGTTTTATGGTAAATGGGTGAGCATGTTTCTGCTAGGCTTATACTGAGGAAGAGAACTGTGCTTTTTAACATTTTTCACGATACTATTTTTGCTCACGTTTATTTTATTTTATGGTTTTTGTAATTTTAATTTTAATTTCAATTTTAATTTTTTTTTTTTGAGACAGAGTCTCTCTCTGTCACCCAGGCTGGAGTGCAGTGGCACGATCTCGGCTCACTGCAAGCTCCACCTCCTGGGTTCACGCCATTCTCCTGCCTCAGCCTCCTGAGTAGCTGGGACTACAGGCGCCCGCCACCAGGCCTGGCTAATTTTTTGTATTTTTAGTAGATAAGAGGTTTCACCTTGTTAGCCAGGATGGTCTTGATCTCCTGACCTCGTGATCCACCCAATCCCAGCACTTTGGCCTCCCAAAGTGCTTGGGATTACAAGCATGAGCCACCGCTCCCAGCCCATTTTTGCTTAAATTTAGAACTACACTGTAGATATACACATTATTTCAGTTTCCAGTACAACACAAAAGTACAATGGAAAGAAAAGTGCAAAAAATTACTTAATGGATGCGATACATTCTGTTTCCCATTCTATTTTTTAATGCGTTCAATTTTTTTTTTCAAACCTTGAGCTACAGGATTCAAAGCCAGAGGCCTTGGAGTGGTACCCATTGCTGCTTCCATCCCTGTCCATCTTGTCAGCCTCATGTCCTGTCCTTCCCTATCCAAACTTTTTCTGTCTTAGCCATAAATGACTTCTTAGGATTTCCTGCTTCTCCCCTCCATACATGCATTTGCTCATTTTCCCGCCTCTGTCCTTAGTGGGCTAATCCTCATCTCCATTTTATCCAAATGCCTTCTCTTAACCAGACCTCCCACCCCAAGGCAACTTTAGGTGGCCTCATGAGTATTCCATCATGCATTGGAAGTATCTCTACTATTTTATGAACTACTCTGCATGATACTGATTTGTGTACCTGTGAGGCCCTTGAGGGCAGCAACTGCTTCTTTCATTATTATAGCTCCAGGATTTAGCAGAAAACCAGCACGAAGCATATAGTCAATAAATATTTATTATATAAATGATTTAACTTAAATTCAGAAACTGGGTTTCAGTTCCAGGTCTGCTTTTTATTATCAACTTGTGTTTTGGCAGGTTGCTTATCTTAAGTGAGACTTGGTTTTCTTATCTGCTAAAGAGAGGGATCATAATATCCATCCAACTGACTGAGGTTGTTAAGATCAAATAAGACAATGCAATTACACAACCCCTTATAAAAGTATATATATAGATATATACACATATATACACATGTATGTGTATATATACTGTGCTAACAGATTAGAACATTAAGATTCATGTCATTTTTTTGTGTGTTTTATTCTTGGTACATTACATTTGTTACTTGATGTTTCAGTTAAGTTGAATCTGCTTTATGAAACTTAAAATCCTCATGTTATTAAATGTCAGACACGGTGCTTAAATATATAGTTAGGAGAGTCAAGGAGTCAAGTATTCCATCAACCGGTTGAATCTAAACTAAGACCATATCTAACTGAAAATACATAAATTTTTTTAGTAGATATTGCTTATCCAAACCAAATCTTCAGCTTTCAATGTGTGTGGTAAGCTGTAATATATCTTAGAAGAAATTAGGACACATGCAACATGATACTTCTGAAAAGGTTCACACTGTGTAAAAAGTCCATTTGTGTCCATACACCACCTGATATATAATCCCAGCCGCATTCTGCATTTTTAATACAGGCAAAATTCCCATTAAAACAAATATATTGGTAACATAAAAGTAGCTATTATTCACCCTATTGGCTGAGTTAATCTTTAAATATTAAAAAGCAAATATAACTTTCTTTTACTGAAAAAAGCATGGTAGAAACAGGATAAAGTCATCAGGAATAAAGGCAAGATGCTAAATTGAAGAATGGAAAAGGATTTTTAAAATCCAGATAAAACTAGGGAAATTTAGGACAGGGTTATAAACTAAAATGTAGATGTTTACATACAATATGTCCAGGCAGATGTTTCTGTAAGTAAGTGAAGCCTGTAGCGTCCGAGGGTTGCAACTTCTGAGTACTGGTGATTGCGGCAAAGCAGCTCAAGCCCAGGCTGAAGAAGGCAGGCTCTATCAGCTTTTGCTCATAACCATGCCGGAAATACAGACCCAGCATTGCCAAAAGTTCTGACTTTGCACAGAAAATTATTTCAATTTTATGTCAACTTTCTAGATTTTAAATGTTATTTGCGTTTTTAAGCTGTACAGGCCAAAAAATACAGCTTTGAATCAGATCCAGGCTTCTCATTTACCAGTGTGAAAAATTTAGCATGCCCACTCCCCAAACCAAAACCAGAACAAATAAGGATAACACTGAATATAGATTATCTGCCAATAATACGGTGATTTTTAAGTGAAGAGAATGCTTATTATTATGGCTAACAAGCATTGGTATTATAGTTAATATTAGTTGTCTCATTAGGTTATTTGATACACTTTTTATTTTTTTAATTTTAAAGGAATATTTAGCAATTAGAATATGTCTAGAAAAAATAATCTAAAATAGCATGTCTGGAAACACTAGGGAAAGGTTACACCAACTTCTGTCAAGAGAGTTGTAGTTGTTTACCCAACTTCTCATGAAAATTGAGTAGGGTGACTGATTGCCTCCTCTTTGGGCTTTTGCATTTGCTGTTTTCTTTACGTGAAATGTCCTTCTGTCTAGTCTTTTACCTGATTAATTCTACATGGATAACATCTCCAGAAAATCTTCCCTGCACTCCCAAAACTCAGCCACTCTTATGTCTTTTATTACATTTAGTGTATATTCTTACTGTAGTACATCCCCCGTTATTCCTTCTTTATTTCTCCTTCCTCCTCTAGATCATTCATTCCTTGGGGATTATGTCTTGTTCATTTTTAAATCCTAGGACCTAGCCTAATGGTAACATATAAAGGATACATAATAAATATTAATGAACAGATAAATCAATGAATAAATAAATCAATGGACAGATGACTCTTTCATCTGACATGGATATACATAGGCTACTGTTATTTTGTAAGTTTCTCACTAATTTACATTCTACCCAGGAAATATACTTGGTCTTGCAAACATTTATAACATGTTGAAAAAGTATACTTGCAGATGTTATAGGACAGTTAAAGGTACTAGCATTTATTGATTATCAATGATATGCCAAATTTCTTTTTTTTTTTTTTTTTTTTTTTGAGAGGGAGTTCCACTCTGTCACTGAGGATAGAGTACAGTGTCGCGATCTCTGCTCACTGCAATGTCCACCTCCTGGGTTCTAGTGATTCCCCAGAGCCTTAGCCTCCCAAGTAGCTGGAATGACAGGCATGCGCCACCACACCCAGCTAATTTTTCTATGTTTAGTAGAGACAGGGTTTCACCATGTTGGCCAGGCTGCCCTTGAATTCCTGACCTCAAGTGATCCACCCGCCTCAGCCTCCCAAAGTGCTGGGTTTACAGATGTGAGCCAGCACACCCAGCCCCAAATTTCATTATGTAGTCTTCAAAATAACTCCAAAAGTTAGTCATTATTATTCTTACTTCACAAATAAATAAAAAGGGTTATACAAATTCAGTAAGTTGCATATGATCACAAATTAATAAAGTGAGGGAACCACAATTCTAAAGGTTCTTTTAGGCTCCAGAGTTCATGATCATTCCCTGATAGCAATGCTGCTTTTACATAAGCTCTGATGGAAAGGAGGGCTTCCTTGATAGAGTTGCACTGACTTTCACAGGATGTTTCTAAGAATAATTTACTCTTAAAGAGCCATAACTGTGTGCATGGTAAGATGGATGCACATGTATCTGTTAAAAAGAGGCTGTTACTTAAATTTCACTTAAAATATGCTATAATGTTCTTGTTTCTGGAAATTTATTTGTTCGGATGAAACACTTCGTGGTCTCTATTATTATGTAATATTTTTCATTATCTTTCCATTATCTCAACATCTAATCTCTTGCTAAGTGGAACACAGATGAGAAGAAGTGGACACATCTGCACAGGAGTTCTAAGAGTCTACTGAGAGGAAAGGGGTTAAGTCATTGATAAAGCTCCTTCCCTTTCATGTTGAACATCTTCAGAAACTAAGTTAACATGCTTCAATTTGGACTCTTGTCATCAGATTTGAACAAAGTCTCTGTCTGATTCTCTTATTTGCTTAGATAATGCCTTCTATCCTTGAAAGACTCAGTTCAGATTTTACCTACTTTAAAAAATCTGTATGTATCAGGATCTAAAGAGAAAAGCAGATACAAACTAATCTAAGTATGTAAAACACAAGAAATTAGAACAGGAAATTGACTTTGCATAAGAGAAAGAGTCTAAGAATCTAGCTAGGGCAGAGCAGGTCAACCCTAAGAATAAGGAAAACAGGAAACTATCCCTAAGCTTAGAAGACCAAAGGAGAAAATGGCATTACTAGAAACAACTGCAGGAAGCTGGAATTCCAGAAGGGTTTGCCTGGTAGAAACTGGAATCACAAAAATAACCTCCCTCCTCATGTCCCATCAGCGGCAACCACTGATGACTAGTCTCGTTTATAAGGTGGGTTGACTCACGAGGCTAGGAAACAGAGCTTCCTGAGGTTAGTCCTGAGAAAAAGAACAGAACAAGGTAAGGGTGAGGAGTGGAAGGAAGAATAAAAACCCTGTCTCTAACCCTAAACACTATCCCAGCTTCTCCACTTCCATACATGTTAGTTGTCCTTCTTATGCTCCCGTGAAATATGATTACATCTCTTTGCACTGTGGTCCTCTCACTTGTGTGGGAGATGATGAGGTGCATGAGATCAGGGACTGTGAATATTTTATGACTAAATGAATAAATGAATGAATGTCCCATAGTGCTTTCCTGCTAATAGATACTACTGCTTTATTTTCGGTTTCATATTACTGATTGTTTTTCAAAAGTGCACACCACTGAACACTGAGGCTTGCCCATGTAGTAGAACCTGGAAATTAGTTGGGCCTAACTCCTGGATGTTATAACTGAATGTTATAGGGGATTTTAGTAATTGCTTTCCATCCTGTCGTACTATAAATATACTGCTATGCCTTAGGGTATTTCAAAATAGACAGTATAAATTTTAGGAGTCTTAAAATATTTACTACATAAGGAATAAGATGCATCATTTATGCAAATTTTGAGAAAAATGCCTGAGAAACAATAAAATACTTCCCTTGTATTAGAGAACTGACAACCATATGTTTTCCTGTTAATCTTTCATATTATATTATTGAAAAATCATGTGATTTTCTTGTAAAATATTTTCAATATGTAAAATATCTTCCTTCTTAGATGAAAAAGAAAATAAGATATCACATTAAAAATAATTATTTATTTTGGCCGGGCGCGGTGGCTTAAGCCTGTAATCCCAGCACTTTGGGAGGCCGAGACGGGCGGATCACTAGGTAAGGAGATCAAGACCATCCTGGCTAACATGGTGAAACCCCGTCTCTACTAAAAAATACAAAAAACTAGCCAGGAGTGGTGGCGGGCGCCTGCAGTCCCAGCTACTCGGGAGGCTGAGGCAGGAGAATGGTGTAAACCTGGGAGGCGGAGCTTGCAGTGAGCTGAGATCCAGCCACTGCACTCCAGCCTGGGCGACAGAGCCAGACTCTGTCTCAAAAATAATAATAATAATAATTATTATTATTATTTATTTTAATTACAAGACACAGTTTCTACTTTCTTTTTTTAATTATTATACTTTAAGTTTTAGGGTACATGTGCACAACGTGCAGGTTTGTTACATATGTATACATGTGCCATGTTCGTGTGCTGCAGCCATTAACTCATCATTTACATTAGATTTATCTCCTCATGCTATCCCTCCCCCCTACCCCCACCCCACAATAGGCCCTGGTGTGTGATGTTGACCATCCTGTGTCCAAAGGTTCTCATTGTTCAATTCCCACCTGTGAGTGAGAACATACGGTGTTTGGTTTTCTGTCCTTGCGATACTTTGCTCAGAATGATGGTTTCCAGCTTCATCCATGTCCCTACAAAGGACATGAACTCATCCTTCTTTATGACTGCATAGTATTCCATGGTATATATGTGCCACATTTTCTTAATCCAGTCTATCATTGATGGACATCTGGGTTGGTTCCAAGTCTTTGCTATTGTGAATAGTACTGCAATAAACATACGTGTGCATATGTCTTTATAGCAGCATGATTTATAATCCTTTGGGTATATACCCAGTAATGGGATGGCTGGGTCAAATGGTATTTCTAGTTCTAGATCCTAGAGGAATTGCCACGCTGTCTTTCACAATGGTTGAACTAGTTTACAGTCCCACCAACAGTGTAAAAGTGTTCCTATTTCTCCATATCCTCTCCAGCACCTGTTGTTTTCTGACTTTATGATCACCATTCTAACTGGTGTGAGATGGTATCTCATTGTAGTTTTGATTTGCATTTCTCTGATGACCAGTGATAATGAGCATTTTTTCATGTGTCTATAGGCTGCATATATGTCTTCTTTTGAGAAGTGCCTGTTCATATACTTTGCCCACTTTTTGATGGGATTGTTTGATTTTTTTCTTGTAAATATGTTTAAGTTCTTTATAGATTCTGGATATTACCCCTTTGTCAGATGAGTAGACTGTAAACATGTTCTCCCATTCTGTAGGCTGCCTGTTCACTCTGATGGTAGTTTCTTTTGCTGTGCAGAAGCTCTTTAGTTTAATTAGATTCCAGTGGTCAATTGTGGCTTTTGTTGCCATTGCTTTTGGTGTTTTATTCATGAAGTCCTTGCCCATGCCTATGTCCTGAATGGTATTGCCTGGGTTTTCTTCTAGAGTTTTTATGGTTTTAGGTCTAACATTTAAGTCTTTAATCCATCTTGAATTAATTTTTGTATAAGATGTAAAGAAGGGATCCAGTTTCAGCTTTCTACATATGGCTAGCCAGTTTTCCCAGCACCATTTATTAAATAGGGAATCCTTTCCCCATTTCTTGTTTTTGCCAGGTTTGTCAAAGATTAGATGGTTGTAGATGTGTGATGTTATTTCTGAGGCCTCTGTTCTGTTCCATTGGTCTATATATCTGTTTTGGTACCAGTACCATGCTGTTTTGGTTACTGTAGCCTTGTAGTATAGTTTGAAGTCAGGTAGCGTGATGCCTCCAACTTTGTTCTTTTTTTCTTAGGATTGCTATGCAGGCTCTGTTTTGGTTCCATACGAACTTTAAAGTAGTTTTTTCCAATTCTGTGAAGAAAGTCATTGGTAGCTTGATGGGGATGGCAATGAATCTATAAATTACCTTGGGCAGTATGGCCATTTTCATGATATTGATTCTTCCTATCCATGAGCGTGGAATGTTCTTCCATTTGTTTGTTTCCTCTTTTATTTCATTGAGCATTCTGTTGTAGTTCTCCTTGAAGAGGTCCTCCACATCCCTTGTAAGTTGGATTCCTAGTTATTTTATTCTCTTTGAAGCAATTGTGAATGGGAGTTCACTCATGGTTTGGCTCTCTGTTTGTCTGTTTTTGGTGTATAGGAATGCTCGTGATTTTTGCACATTCATTTTGTATCCTGAGACTTTGCTGAAGTTGCTCATCAACTTAAGGAGATTTTGGGCTGAGATGATGGGATTTTCTAAATATACAATCATGTCATCTGAAAACAGGGACAATTTGATTTCATCTTTTCCTAATTGAATACCCTTTCTTTCCTTCTTTCTCCTGCCTGATTGACCTGGCCAGAACTTCTAACACTATGTAGAATAGGAGTGGAGAGAGGGCATCCCTGTCTTGTGCCAGTTTTCAAAGGCAATGCTTCCAGATTTTGCCCATTCAGTGTGATATTGGCTGTGGGTTTGTCATAAATAGCTCTAATTATTTTGAGATATGTCCCATCAATACTTAGCTTTTTGAGAGTTTTTAGCATGAAAGGCTGTTGAATTTTGTCAAAGGCCTTTTCTGTATCTATTGAGATAATCCTGTGGTATTTGTCTTTGGATCTGTTTATATGATGGATTACGTTTATTGATTTGCCTATGTTGAACCAGCCTTGCATCCCAGGGATGAAGCCGAGTTGGTCATGGCGGATAAACTTTTTGATGTGTGGCTGGATTCAATTTGCCAGTATTTTATTTAGGATTTTTACATTGATGTTCATCTGGGATATTGGTCTAAAATTCTCTTTTTTTGTTGTGTCTCTGTTAGATTTTGATATCAGGATGATATTGGCCTCATAAAATGAGTTATGGAGGATTCCCTCTTTTTCTATTGATTGGAATAGCTTCAGAAGCCATGGTACCAGCTCCTCTTTGTACCTCTGGTAGAATTTGGCTGGGAATCCGTCTGGTCCTGGACTTTTTTTGGTTGGTAGTCTATTAATTATTGCCTCAATTTCAGAGCCTGTTATTGGTCTATTCAGGAATTTATCTTCTTCCTGGTTTAGTCTTGGGAGGGTGTATATGTACAGGAAATTATCCATTTCTTCTAGATTTTCTAGTTTATTTGCAAAGAGGTGTTTATAGTATTCTCTGATGGTAGTTTGTATTTCTGTGGGGTCAGTGGTGACATCCCCTTTGTCATTTTTTATTGCATCTATTTGATTCTTCTCTCTTTTCTTGTTTATTAATCTTGCTAGCTGTCTATCAAATTTGTTGATCTTTTCAAAAAACCAACTCCTGGATTCATTGATTTTTTGAAGGGTTTTTTGTGTCTCTATCTCCTTCAGTTCTGCTCTGATCTTAGCTAATTCTTGCCTTCTGCTAGCTTTTGAATGTGTTTGCTCTTGCTTCTCTAGTTCTTTTAATTGTGATGTTAAGGTGTCGATTTTAGATCTTTCCTGCTTTCTCTTGTGGGCATTTAGTGCTATAAATTTTCCTTTATACACTGCTTTAAATGTGTCCCGGGGATTCTGGTATGTTGTGTCTTTGTTCTCATTGGTTTCAAAGAACATCTTTATTTCTGCCTTCATTTCGTTATGTATCCAGTAGTCATTCAGGAGCAGGTTGTTCAGTTTCCAAGTAGTTGAGCGGTTTTGAGTGAGTTTCTTAATCCTGAATTCTAGTTTGATTGCACTGTGGTCAGAGAGACCATTTGTTATAATTTTAGTTCTTTTACATTTGCTGAGGAGTGCTTTACTTCCAACTATGTGGTCAATTTTGGAATAAGTGTGATGCAGTGCTGAGAAGAATGTATATTCTGTGGATTTAGGGTGGAGAGTTCTGTAGATGTCTATTAGGTCTGTTTGCTGCAAAGCTGAGTTCAATTCCTGGATATCCTTGTTAACTTTCTGTCTTTTTGATCTGTCTAATGTTGACACTGGGGTTTTAAGTCTCTCATTATTATTGTGTGGGAGTCTAAGTCTCTTTGTAGGTCTCTAAGAACTTCCTTTATGATGGCTGCTCCTGTATTGGGTGCATATATATTTAAGATAGTTAGCTCTTCTCGTTGAATCGATCCCCTTACCATTATGTAATGACGGTCTTTGTCTCTCCTGATCTTTGGTGGTATAAAGTCTCTTTTATCAGAGACTAGGATTACAATCCCTGCTTTTTTTTTTTTTGTTTTCCATTTGCTTGGTAGATCTTCCTCCATCCTTTTTTTTTGAGCCTTTTTGTGTCTCTGCAACTGAGATGGTTCTCCAGAATACAGCACACTGATGGGTCTTGACCTTTATCCAATTTGCCAGTCTGTGTCTTTTAATTGGAGCATTTAGCCCATTTACATTTAAGGTTAATATTGTTATGTGTGAATTTGATCCTGTCATTATGATGCTAGCTGGTTATTTTGCTCGTTAGTTGATGCAATTTCTTCCTAGCATAATGGTCTTTATAGTTTGGCATGTTTTTGCAGTGGCTGGTACTGGTTGTTCCTTTCCATGTTTAGTGCTTCCTTCAGGAACTCTTGTAAGGCAGGCCTGGTGGTGACCCAATCTCTCAGCATTTTCTTGTCTGTAAAGGATTTTATTTATCCTTCACTTATGAAGCTTAGTTTGGCTGGATATGAAATTCTGGGTTGAAATTCTTTTCCTAAGAATGCTGAATATGTTGAATATTGGCCCCCACTCTCTTCTGGCTTGGAGAGTTTCTGCCGAGAGATCTGCTGTTAGTCTGATGGGTTTCCCTTTGTGTGTAACCTGACCTTTCTCTCTGGCTGCCCTTAACATTTTTTCATTTCAACTTTGATGAATCTTACAATTATGTGTTTTGGAGTTTCTTTTCTGGAGGAGTATCTTTGCAGTGTTCTCTGTATTTCCTGAATTTGAATGTTGGCCTGCCTTTCTAGGGTGGGGAAGTTCTCCTGGATAATATCCTGAAGAGTGTTTTCCAACTTGGTTCCATTCTCCCTGTCACTTTCAGGCACACCTATCAGATGTAGATTTGGTCTTTTCACATAGTCCCATATTTCTTGGAGGCTTCGTTCATTTCTTTTTCCTCTTTGTTCTCTAAACTTCTTTTCTTGCTTCATTTCATTAATTTGATCTTCAATCACTGATACCCCTTCTTCCACTTGATCGAATCAGCTACTGAAGCTTGTGCATGTATCATGTAGTTCTCGTGCCATGACTTTCAGCTCCATCGGGTCATTTAAGGTATTCTCTATGCTGTTTATTCTAGTTAGACATTCATCTAATCTTTTATCAATGTTTTTAACTTCTTTGTGATGGGTTCGAACATCCTCCTTTAGCTCGGAGAAGTTTGTTATTACTGATCATCTGAAGCCTTCTTCTCTCAACTCATCAAAATCATTCTCTGTCCAGCTTTGTTCCATTGTTGGCAAGGAGCTACGTTACCTTGGAGTTAAAGAGGCACTCTGAGTTTTAGAATTTTCAGCTTTTCTGCTCTGGTTTCTCCCCATCTTTGTGGTTTTATCTACATTTGCTCTTTGATGATGTTGATATACAGATGGGATTTTGGTGTGGACATCCTTTCCGTTTGTTAGTTTTCCTTCCAACAGCCGGGACCCTCAGCTGCAGGTCTGTTGGAGTTTGCTGGAGGTCCACTCTAGACCTGTTTCCCTGGGTATCACCAGTGGAGGCTGCAGAAGAGCAATTATTGCAGAACAGCATATGTTGCTTCCTGATGCTTCCTCTAGAAACTTTGTCTCAGAAGGGCACCTGGCCGTATCAGGTGTCAGTTGGCCCCTACTGGGAACTGCCTCCAGTTAGGCTACTTGGGTGTCAGGGACCCCCTTGAGGAGGCAGTCTGTCCATTCTCAGATCTCAAACTCTGTGCTAGGAGAACCACTACTCTCTTCAAAGCTGTCAGACAGGGATGTTTAAGTCTGCAGAAGTTTCTGCTGCTTTCTGTTCAGCTATGCCCTGCCCCCAGAGGTGGAGTCTACAGAGGCAGGCAGGCCTCCTTGAGCTGTGGTGGGCTTCACCCAGTTCGAGCTTCCTGGCCCCTTTGTTTACCTAGTCAAGCCTCAGCAATGGTGGATGCCCCTCCCAAGCCTGGCTGCCGCCTTACAGTTCAATCTCGAACTGCTGTGCTAGTAGTGAGCAAGATTCTGTGGGCGTGGGACCCTCTGAGCCAGGAGCAGGATATAATCTCCTGGTGTGCCGTTTGCTAAGACCCTTGGAGAAGCACAGTGCTAGGGTGGGAGTGTCCCGATTTTTCAGGTACCCTCTGTCACAGCTTCCCTTGGCTAGGAAAGGGAATTCCCCAATCACTTGTGGTTCCCAGGTGAGGTGATGTCCTGCCCTGCTTTGGCTCATGCTCTGTGGGCTGCATCCACTGTGTGACAAGCCCCGGTGAGATGAACCCCGTACCTCAGTTGGAAATGCAGAAATCACCCATCTTCTGCATCGCTCACGCTGGGAGCTGTTCCTATTCAGCCATCTTGAAACCTAGTTTCTACTTTCTTATTGTGAAAATACATCCTGTAAAGTCATTTGGCGTAAAATATTTGTTCAGCTTGTGTGTTTCTGAATTGAATCATGCTGTTTTACAGAAGGGCTTATTAATTGAACATTGTTTCCCAAATTATGTTCTGTGGTGCACAGCAATGCAGGGGTTTAAAAAGGTGTTATATTAATAGACAATTCCATGGCCAATTAATTTTGGGAAATGATAGATTAAAAAATGAATAATCACGTTTATTTACTGGAGCAATTATTAAGAGTCTGATATGTTAATACACTGTGAATCTCCAAGGAAGAAAGAGAATATCATTTTTGGCAGAATACTTATATAATGTGAGAAATTCTATAAAAGAAGAAAATACAAATTTACAGTAAGTTACAGAACACAACTAACAAAACATTACTTTCTATTGAATAAATAAATGAATATATAACCATAGTGAATAGAAGTTTGAAACTGATTGGATGAAAATGTTCTGTCTAGAGGGAAGTTCGATGAGTAAAACAAAAAATTTACAGGCAACATCTCAAATAAAATGAGGTGATAACATATCCACAAGAAACCCAGAATATGGGCAAATAGAGCTAAATCACCAGCAGTAAATGTAAATGCTACAAACATTTTGGAAAGTAAAATTCAACAAATTCTAATACAGTAGACATAGGTGTCCTAGGCTCAGTCTCATTTCTAGGTATGTATTTGGGAACCTAGAAAAAATATCTTAAGATGTCTGTAGAAACATTGTTTTTAACATCAAAAAACTGGCAACAACTTAAATGACCCTTAGCAAAAGAATGGATAAATGAACTGCTATATAATCATACAGTGAAATAAAATAGATTAAAAATTAAAGGAACATGGATGAAGATAAAGAATTCTCACAAATTATATTGAATAAAAAATTGTTAAAAATAGACTGCAGAATAATATAAGAGAATTATAACTATGAAAATTTAATAACTTGCAAAGATATTATATATGATTTAAGAATATGCCCTTATTTAAGAAGATATATGTGTATATATGTGTGTATATAAGTATATATATAGATGTGTATATACATGGATTTGTGTTTACATATTTATATTTTTATATATATATGCATGTATATGTATATATTTACATGAAAATTGTGGGAAAAGATACACCAATGTAGCATATTGGTAGCTCCGGAAACAGGGAGAAAAATATTGTTGGAAAAACTTATCAGCCAGGCACGGTGACTCATGCCTGTAATCCCAGCACTTAGGGAGGCTAAGACAGACTGATTACTTGATGTCAGTAGTTTGAGACCAACCTAGTCAACATGGCAAAAACTTGTCTCTACAAATAAAACAAAAAAAATTAGGTGGGCATGTTGGCACATGCTTGTAATCCCAGCGACTCAGGAGGCTGAGGCACAAGAATTGCGTGAACCCAGGAGATGGAGGTTGCATTGAGTCAAGATCGTGACACTGCACTCCAGCTGGGAGACAGAGTGAAACTGTGTCTCAGAAAAAAAAAAAGAAGAAAAGAAAGACTTACTAACCAATTTTACATGCATTAGTAACATCTCATTTCTCAACTAGGTGGTGGCTCCATATGCAATAACTGCATTATCTTTATACTTTTCCATGCATTAAATACTTTATGATAAATTCAAAAGCCAAGCAAATCCATATTTCTTCTATGACTGTATGACACAGGGTTCTCTAGTTACACCCGTAATCTGGAGCAAATTTCTCTGTAGTTTCTTTGAGTTCCGAACCCCAGTGCATTTACTCTCCTGAGCTACAACACATGTAGACATCCCTTCTCTTTCCTTTCTCCTCAGAAGAAATTAATCGTTAGTGTTTAGTAACAAATGCCAGGTAGGTATAAGTAATAAGTTGCTCAGAGCCATCATAGAAAATGGTCTTTGCCAAGAAGTTGTATTTATGCCCTGCATAGTATACTGGTACCAAACCAGTTACGACAAATACACTTTCTCTGCTCAGTATTGCAGAAAGATAATTAAATAATGATCTTCTAGTTACCAACTCTCTTGCACTACCAGACATTCTGCCCTCCAATGTCTCAGGTTTCTTTAATGTTCCTCTAAATATCAGAACTTCACACGTGGTTTTGCACTAGCTTCTTCTTTCCATTTAAAACAGAATGACTAAAATATACAAAGTTCCAATGTGGTTGCCTCATACCACTCTTAGGCTTCAAGTGGCTATTGTCATATTATCCCAAATGCTGTCTCTGATTTTATTACATAAACCTTGCCATTTTTCTTTAGGGGAATAAAAGGCAATTTTGTATAGGATGGCCCTGGTCTATCTCTGTTATTTTCAACATACCCAGAGTTTTTTTTCATTGTGACATGCTTGCAATTCTGGGAGACAGTGTATACTGACAAGGAGATTTATCGCCAGAAGCTCCCCAGTGGAGTAAGCGGCAGGAGATAAAATTTGGTCACAATTCACATGTGTTTGAAATGAGCATTCCAAGAGAAGATGATTAATTTTCCTTTAAAACCCAGAGGATAAAAATGCCATATCCATAGGCATTACCACCTCTCCATGGGCTCTGGTTTTCCTTTGTTCATTTGCTGTCATATTTACATTTCCCTCACTTTTGTTGCTTTTTTTTTTTTTCAGGCAAAAAACCACCAAATTATTGTTATTCAGGAGAAAAACATTATAAACAATGTAAAAGGACTTTATTCTGTCATGGATGCCCTTAGAAAACAATGGAATGGAGTTGGAAAGTTGATGAAGTACCATAAAATGCTAACACTAAAAAGTACGATAACAACCACCGAGTTCAAGACCCTTATTTTGTAAATGTGGAAACTGAAACCTAAAAAGATAATCTGCCTTCTCTAAAATCCTTTCACCCATGTAGAAGGCTGAGGAGGCATCTAGGGAACCAAGATCTTTTTGACGATAAGGAATCACCACTCTTGAAGGATGATGCCAGAAGTTTGACTACCAAGCCTTCATGTTTTTAGCTTAAAAGTTTAATCAATATTAAAAATTTGCCTGCTCCTTCCCTCCCTCCAAGAAATCCCTGGAATAATTAACATTTAAGTCTCTGTCAACTATACCGTGCCACAAAGTTGCTACAGATAAGAAGAGGAAGAGAAGAATTTTCAAAATAAATTATGTTAACCATCAGAATATCTGATATAACTGACTTATAAGTCAGATTGCCTAAATATTTGAACTACATTAAATAATACATGTATATATTACTGCCCCATATGGGCAAGTAAGGTACAAGGATTAACTAAGAGGATGCATGGTAAGATTTTTGTTTATGTAGTAACTATAAGGTACTACTTGTCTATTTTTTTTAGCATTGATATCTCACTTTCAAAAATATTTTAAGAGCTAATGACATAGAGTATCTTGAAATAGTAAACTGTCAAAACTATTAAAACAATGATTTAAAAGAAAAAAATATAAGAGCCAAGACACTGCCATTAAATTCTGTAGGCTGATCTTCCTTCCTAAGGATACAAAGGTGAATAACATCTGGTTCTTATCATGGAGCAGCTCATATCCTAATAGCCTATTTTTATAATGCAAGTAAACTCTATCTATAGAAAAAATCGATAAAGCACTTGTCAGAATGTCTACAAAAGAAGTAGGCAGCCTGTAAGTAGAAATAACTTTTATCTAAAGTTCTAAATGGTTTTAGAGCCAAAGAATATCAGAGTTAGAAAGAATCTTAAGAGGTCATTTATTTCTATACTTTAAAGGAATCCTTTATCTAATATATCTCCACTGAGTGACTGTTCAGTCTCTGTAACCAACTCCAGTTATCGATGCTTTATTCCATTTTGGCACCTCTTTGATTATAAAATTGTCCCTTAATGTAAACTGAGTTATCCTACACAATAACCATCTATGGATTCAAATAGGGTCCCATTTAAAGCAGTATCCATATTCCACAGCCTGCTGCCCCACACTGGCTCACATAGTAACCTGAATCTTTCCACAATGCTTCCACTAAGTCCTTGAATTTCTAGTTGTTCCAGAAAATATCTCACAAGCATTGATCAACAGGTTAGATTGACAGTTGTCATGTAGAACCTAACACTTCTGCTGGGCATGGTTGTCTCACACTGGGAACTTGCTACCTTCCACTCCGTTCACTGAGATGGGAGTAGATAAGGCAGCCCTGAGCTGTGCAGTAGCTTGTGGAGCAACCAGGGACATGTCTTGGCCCTTCCTGTTGTTGTGGTGCCCTCTGTCATTACTTGTGTGCTAAATGCCACCTCTTCCCACCTCTGTGTCTCTCAGGGTTTTTTTCTTTTTTTTTGAGACAGTCTTACTCTGTTGCCCAGGCTGGAGTGCTGTGGCGCCATCTCAGCTCACTGCAACCTCTGCCTCCCCAGTTCAAGCGATTCTCCTGCCTCAGCCTCCCCGAGTAGCTGGGATTACAGGCATGTGCCACCACAACCACCTAATTTTTGTATTTTTAGTAGAGACACGGTTTCACCATATTGGCCAGGCTGGTCTTGAACTCCTGACCTCAAGTGATCCACCTGCCTCTGCCTCCCAAAGTGCTGGCACAATAGGCATGAGCCACTGCGCCTGGCTCCTCTCAGGGTTTTTACTTTAATGCCCAGTATCATCTCCATTCACAGTCGGGCAGATATGACTCCAAAGGGAGTTAAGTGCCAAATTAATGCTATTGACAGATACAACACTGCACTCAGAAAACCTCCTCTCATACAATTTCTAAGGCTTTAATACTAGATGCTCCTGAGTTCTTCCTGCCCATATACTTCTGGAAGGACCCCTCTCAATCAACGGACTAGTCAAGTCTAAATTCCAGAAATAGGCACAGCTTAGTCTCATGCTTGCATCTGTGATAAATTTGAATTGAGTAAGTATGTGCATCTTATTTATCCAAATATCCCCTACAGGTAGCACAGAGCCTCACATGTAGAAAAAAATAAAAATAAAAATAAACATTTACTGAATATTGCAGCCTTGTAGGTAATACTTTATTTAATCCTCATAGAAATTCTATGAGGCAGATACTACTATTATTCCTACCTTAAAGATTAGTATACTGAGTTATGAAAGGGTTAATTCATGTGTTCAAGGTCACAAGGATAATAAGTGGTGGGACTGGGTTTTGAACCCAGGCAGTCTAACTGCTGAGCTTGTGGGCTTACTCACCCACCACATATTCTTCCTTCCTACCCTCCACACAGAAGCAGCTCAAGAAGTGTTTTGAGGAAATGATTGTAACTGCCTCTTGCAAAGTAAACACATTGATTCTTGACTTTCCCCTAGGGATATACGTTAAACACAGTGGTATCACAAAAGAAACATGTGTTTGAAGATAATTCTTATGCCCCTTGGCTCTTCTGTTTCAGTCCTAAAGAGAGTTTAGATATTGGGTTCCCAAGAGCTTCTTGGGGTGACTTGAAGCTCAGAATGGCTGAAATATTCCAGGAATCTGAACATTTTTCCATTTCTTTTGGAGTGAGTGGCTTGCTTGAGCACGTATCCATTCCTTTTTAGAAAACCTTTCCAACATTTTGCTTCTTCTGTCCTTCCCTGCATCCTATTTCCCACCAAAGCCTTTAAACCTCTATTGGCCAATACCCAGAGATGCCCTGCTGCATAACAACCCAAGTTCTTCACCTTTCTCTGCCTTTCTCTACACTGCTTCTCCTGTATCTAATCACTGGCTCACCATGGCCTCCAGGCGACATGCTATTTCGCTCTATCCCTTCTTGGAAATATGTAAAGGGGATACAGTTACAGGAGGATTGTAATTTATAATCCTTAATGTAATTTGTAAACCATAATGTATTGACTCCTAAGGAGTCTTTGGTTTAAACAGTGTTTATAAATAGATGAGCCAATGCTGAATCCAAAAAAATTAATCTCTAACAATCTTAATTGAGAATTGAGAATTCCTAAAATTCCCAATAATTTTAGGAATTTTGAGACCTAGAGAGGATTATAGTAGGATAAGATGTCATCTGGAATCCCAAAAGAATAACAACTACTTTGAGATGTGGGCATATTTGGAGGTAAGTGAGACTTCCTCTCAAAGCACAGTGTGGGAAAAGAGCTCTTTGACTATAAAGGAACTCAGTTCTGCTCTGGGAATCTGTTAGAGAAAGTGATCTCTACCTAAATGTGGAACGACGTTGGTTGTATCAAAACTTCCTTTTGTCAGTAACATGCTGTGTGATTTTACTTAGCTTGTCTGTTCTTTTGTTTCCTCTGTGTAAAGTAAGGATGTCAGACTGGATCAGAATGCCTCAAATCTGCGAGCCCACAGAACCCACTGGCACGTCATTTCCCAAAATATTCATATCTGTTTTCCTTTTCTGTCTTCCAAAATTCTCTTTCAAAGCCTCTATGCATCCCTATGAACAGTACTTACATAATGACTGACTTTATTAATTCCTAAACTTTTGAGAGTTATCACTCTGGGCATAACAGGGAAATTAAAATAAATCTTAGCATGTCAAAATAAATTTGTACTAGCAGAACTTCCTTTCCACGATAATTATTTTTACTAAATATCAGAGCAACTAGGTAAAAGGTTAACAAAAATGTATATAATGTCAGCGGTTTGGCCGGGCACGGTGGTTCAGCACTGTAATCCCAGCACTTTGGGAGGCCGAGGCGGACAGATCACCTGAGGTCGGGAGTTTGAGACCAGCGTGGCCATCATGGTGAAGTCCCATCTCTACTAAAAATACAAAATTAGCTGCGAGTGGTAGTGCATGCCTGTAGTCCCAGCTACTCAGGAAGCTGAGGCAGGAGAACTGCTTGAACCCAGGAGATAGAGGTTGCAGTGAGCCAACATTGTGGCACTGCACTCCAGCCTGGGTGACAGAGTGAGACTCCGTATCAAGAAAATAAAAATAAAAAGTCAGAGGTTTGTTTGGCCACTTTGCATTTTACTTGTTAAACAAGAAATATCTACGTATGATGTTGATACACTGCCATGATTTAAATCACCTCAAGTTACTTTCATCTTCTCTTTGTTTTCTTATGAAAAGATTTAATCTTACACCTGGAAGTTTTTTTTTTTTTAATTGAATTATATAGAAATGTTCTCAAATTCAGATAATTCTATATTGCGCACATGATGTCAAATAACACACTTAGTTAAATTTTTTCATTTTTAACCAGTTACTTCAGCAACATTTATTTTCCATGTTTATTCTGTTCTTTCAACATTTTAAATTCCTTAATTATTGTGATATGATTTGGATATTTGTGCCGCACAAATCTCATGTTGATAGGTAATTCCCAATGTTGGAGGTGGGACCTGGTGGGAAGTGCATGAGTCATGGGGGCAGATCCCTTATGGCTTGGTGCTTTCTCCAAGATAGTGGGTGAGTTCTCATGAGATCTGGTCATTTAAAAGTGTGTGGAACCTGCCCCCGACTCACTTGCTCTTGCTTTCGCCATGTGATGTACCTGCTCCTGCTTCACCCTCAGCCATGAGTAAAAGCTCCCTGAGGCCTCCCTAGAAGCTGGGCAGATGTTGGTGCCATGCTTCCTGTACAGCCTGCAGAAACGTGAACCAATTAAACCTATTTTCTTTATAAATTACTGTCTCCGGTATTTCCTTATAGCAATACAAGAATCACTTAATACATACTGATATCATGAGTTTCACTGGACATTTAAAATACTTTCTTCATGAGGGAAAATTCCCACCTTGACCTGACCTCTCACCAGTTTTATATATCTGCAAAACAATCCTTCTAAAAGATTGAGATGAACAACAATAGGACAAACTTTCAAATGGTACTGTTGACTGAGAATACAATGGACAATGCCAAAGTGTTTACAGATGTTACACTTGGCCTCTTTCCCAGTGCCAGATATTTGCATGAAAGATGAAGAGCATAACCTATTTACATACAATGGTTTTCTTCCCCAAAACCTTTGAGCTTTGTTATGCTTTAATAACCATTTGTTCTTGAAAACTGATTTCTTTTTTGAAGACCATCTGCATCTAGCTAGGCACCTATTTCTTCCATTTCTTCAAAACGGAATGTTGCCCTCTTTTCACACTGCATTCTCCTCACACTACCAGTGCCCCAGTGGATTATGTTTTGCTACAGTGAAGGAAAATAAAACTCTGAAAGATGTAGTGTAGTTGCTGTAGGTTGAATGTATTCCTCAAAGTTTATCTCCAATGCAACAGTGTTGGGAGGTGGGGTTTAATAAGGTGATGATTAGTCATGAGAGCTCTGTCTTCATGAATGGATTGATGATGTCATTATCACAAGAGTGGGTTGGTTATCATGCGAGTGGGCTTGTTATAAAAGCAAGTTCGGTCTCCTCTTGCTCTTGCTCTTGCTCTCTTGCCCTTCTGCCTTTTGCCATGAGATGACACCAGATGCAGACCCCTCAACCTTGTACTCCTCAGTCTCCAGAACTGTAAGACATTTCTTTTCCTTATAAATTTCCAGTCTATAGTATCCTGTTATAGCAACACGAAGCAGACCAAGACAGTAGGGTTGAATTTTTTTCTTCGGGGCATGATATAACCATGTAGAGCAGTGGATAAGAGGACAGGTTTTGAAGTTAAAGGATCCATCTTCTTATTCTGGCTTCACCAGTTATGTAATCTTGTATACATTACTTACCTTCTAGGCTCCTTCTAATTCATCTTATGAAAGAGATGATGCTACATATCTCTTTAGAGTTGTTGGGATGATTAAATAAGAGAATGTATACAAAGGATGAGTGCTTAATAAAAGGTAGTAGTTAAGCTCCTGCAGTTTTACAGCCTTCAAACTCATGTAGCACAAAAAGTGCTAATGTGGAAGAAAAAGTGGCTGTCCAATATAGTGGGAGGGGGCAGCTAATTTATTTTCTGGAAGTGAAGAACCTATGTCTTAGTTTCAAAGAGTCTGATGAAAGGACTAAAGTATATTTATACATTAAAACTTGAGGTGCATAAAACCTTCTTTGAAGAGTTATATACAGGACAGAGATGAGAGAATGTAATTTTCACATGCATCTCTCTTCTAAGAAGAGCTTAATATTCTTTAGCCAAGTGGTTCTCAAACCTACTTAATTATAATTATTAGCTGTAGAGCTGTAAATACAAATAAAAATAGATAATATAGTTGGCCCAACCATAGGCCAACACTCTCAGGAGTTCAGTGGGTAGGGAAACAAAAGGTAATTTTTTAAGAGCTCCACAATTAATTCTGATACCTATTATTCTCTCGGTATGCCCAGAACAAGATACTAATTATGACACAGATAACTCAGGGGAATCATATTCTTTAGGTAATTTCTCTATGAAAATGGAAGAAAACAATCTATTTCTTTTATATTTTTCATAAAACAGTGTTTAGATGAGGATACAAGAACAACTGATGAAAATATGTCAGCAAGTATTAATTTTGGGCTAGTTAACAGGCAGTTTGAACTAAAATGACAAACCAATTCATTGAAAAATATTTAAAAGTTTAAAAAATAATAAAAGTGTCAGACTATTATCAGAAATACAAAGATAATTGAAGGCAATAAGAAAGAACAGAATTATGGAAGCAGAAAATTGAACCAGTAATATAGAAGTAAATTTGATAAAATTTTCCATTATATAGGGTGTCTTAGCACAACTCTGCTGCTATAACAAGATACCTAAGCTGGTATTTTATAATAAGCAGGAATTTATTTTCTCACAGTTCAGAAGACTGAGAAGTCCAAGATTAATGCATCAGCAGTTTTCTTTTCTTTTTCTTTTCTTTTTTTTTTTTTTTTTTTTTTTGTCCAGCGAGGGATGCTCTTGCTGCTCCCTTAATGGGGCCTTGTTGCTGCATCCCCAGAGGGAAGAAATGCTGTTTCCTCATGTGGCAGACGAGACAGAAGGGCAAAAATGAATGAACTCCCTCCATCACACCCTATTTTAAGGACACCGGATCCTAGTCATGAGAAACTCAATCACCTTCTAATGGCGACACCTCCTAATACTGTTCTATTGGGAATTAAGTTTCAACATGAATTCTGAAAGAGACAAAAATATTCAAGCCATATCATATAAATTACATGAAAATAATAAAAACAAATAAAAGAGACAAAAACATATGGAGAAGATATATAACTTAGAATGAACATATTCAATGTAAGAAAGAATAGAAACAAAACAGAAAGCAATAATCAAACATATAATTGAAGAAATGTTCTGAATTGGAAAAGAGAAAGGGTTTTGAAATATTTTTGATCACAATAATAATAACAGCATACCAAAAATAATAATAATAACAGCATACCAACCAATAGCAACATCTAAAAATTTTAATATTAAATAATTTTTTAAATCCAGGTGAAAGAACAGATTATCAACAAAACACAAAAATTAAGCTGGTTTAAAAATTCTCCACAACAACATCAGAATCAAATGAAATGATTTGTACAGCATTTGTATTTGAATAACCTAATACACATTCACTATATAGAAGCCACAGAAAATATTCTCAGATTCATTAGAAAAAAGAAAATAAGCCACCCATAAATGTTTCTGGAAATATTTTGTTCAGTTTTGGTTTTTGTTTTTCAAGATTATTGAGATATAATTCACAAATAAAAAGCATACCTATTTAGAGGTATAGAATGTGAGAATGTGATGTTTTGATAAAATAGTCCCCCCTTATCTGTAGGGCATACATTCCAAGATTCTGAGTGGCCACTAAAGCCATGGATAGTACCAAACTCTAAATATATTGTCTTTTCATATGCATACATACCTATGATAAAACTTAATTCATTAATTAGGCACAGTAACAGATTAACAACAATAGCTAATAATGTAGTAAACCTATTATTAAAACAACATACTGTAATCAAAGCTATGGGAATGTGGTCTCTCTCTCTTTCTCTCTCTCTTTCTGTATCTCTCTCTCTCTCAAAATATCTTATTGTATTGTTTTACAGGTAACTGACACCACAGAAAGCAAAACTGTGGGTAAGGGTGAACTACTGTATATGTATACATTGTGAAAAGATTACCACAATCAAGCTAATTAACATATCCATCATCTCACAAAATTATCTATTGTGTATATGTGTGTATGTGTTTGTATGTGTGTGGTGAGAATTTTTTAGATGTACTCTCTTAGCAAATTTCAAGTATGTAATATGTTATTATTAACTATAGTCACCATACTGTATATTAGGCCTTCAGAATTTATTAGTCTCATAACTGAAAGTTTGTACCCTTTGACCAACATCTTCTATTTTTCCCACACCTTCACCCTTGCTTCTGAGTTTGACTCCTCTCCTCTCCGCTTCTGTTTGACATTTTTAGATTCCACATATAAGTGAAATTATTCAGTATTTGTCTTTCAGTGTCTGGCTTATTTCTCTTATTATAATATAGTACAATATGGCAGGGTATAATATTGTACATGTTCATCCATGTTGTCACAAATAGCAGGATTTCCTTACTTTTTTGTTTGAATAATATGCCATTGTGTAAATATGTGATGGAATTGTATATCTGTACACACCACATTTTCTTAATTTTTTCTGTCAATGGACACTTACCTTTTTTTCTATTATCTGTTAGAGCAGTGCTTTGAAATGGTCAAGTTTGTGTGTCTTTTTTCTATCCTTCTTTCATCCAGGGGGTGGGAGAAGTGTGAAAGGCATTTGCAGTGGTCTTGGGCCACTGGGGGTGTCCGTAAGTGAGACATCTCGAGCGCCTCATGGACAAACTTCCTGATGGAGTCCACTGGAGAAATTATGAGAGTCCACAGCCTCTCTTCTCTGGTTCTACCCTCTCCCAATCTCTCACCTGTGCCGAATCACCTCGGTAATTTGGGTAAAACAAGAAAGAAGTGGGGCTCTTGGACAGCATCTAACACAGTCAGGGAACTGACAGTTTATTTACTATACTCTCACTTTCCTTTATGGGAGAAATGGGCTTAAGGAGGTCTCTCTTGGCACTGAGCTTTGACACCTTGGAGGAGAAAAGGTGCAGGTAAAGTGCAACTGTTCTTACTGTCTTCTCTGTATGCATACTGAAACCTTTTGCTCTGAGAATGTGCTGGAACTTCTTTGCTGAACTCAGACTCCTACAAAGATAATGTTGTCCATGGGTAGTTGCAAAATTGATGCTTCTGTTGAGGAATAACAGTAGAAAACTCTCTTTTCATCATCTTGCTGATGATCTGAAAAAATTTCTTAAGAATATATTCTGGATACACTCAAAAGCAAAACACTCATAGCACTAAAAAAAGTAGCAGTAAATATTGGAGACATTTCAGTAAAGGAGATAAGACTGTGTAAGTACAATAACTATAATTTAAAATGAGTGCAAATATCATAAAAAATAATTTTACAATATTTGTGAACATTTATAATTTTTGATTAAATTTACAAAAAGTGATAATCATATATGAGGAGAAAACAGCGAAAAATTCAAATATATATCTTATAAAGTAAAAAGTCATATTTTTTTCCTGCAGTAAGTTCTGAAAAAAATGTTTGTTTAATTTGACTTCAAAAACTTAAAGATAACACTCACAGAATTTTAAATACCCACTGGAACATAAAAACAAAGGAAATGTCAATCATGGAGCAAATGACAGACCACAAGGAAAACAGTGTAAATGTTTACAATACAAAACAAAAGCACTCTATTAGGAAGTCAGAGACACAAACTTTAGCAATAACCATGAATATGACTAATTTAACTTCCTTTGTTAAAGGGGAAGGCAATTTGTTCAATAAGTAAATTTAACTTTTGCTTTTCAATTTGCTTATTGAAAGCAGCATAAGCAAATATGCTGCTCACAAAAGGTATCTGGAAACCAAAATGGTACAAAAGGTTGATAGTGTTTATACTTTATATAAATGGTTTAATAGATAAACATAAATAGATATTAGAAATGGTTATATTAAAATCAAACAAATAAAATTAATGGTACAACAAATTAAAGGAGCAAGAAGGGATCATACTAATTTGATCTTAGACACAATTCACAATTAAAGCAAAATAGTGATTTAGGCAAGAATAAATTGACTAAGAAAAGCTTTAGTACTATGAATTACTACTGCTATATGAGTTCAGGTCAAATGTGATAAAAATTAATGATATAAAGGATTTGATTATTGTAACGCTAATAGATTAAGAAGTAAAAGTAATGCTAATAGATTAAGAAGTAAAATTAATGCTAATAGATTAAGAAGCAAGTATCATATTTATATACACACTCATAAAATACACTGAAAATTCTCAACAAATTCCAAATAATACAAGTTTTTAGGTAATATTTGACAATGATACTGACATATCCAAATTTAGTAGCAAAATTGTAAACATAAGCATCCTTTTATCTGGATATATAATTAAAATTTTTGTATACAACTAGAACAATGAAAAGAAAAATATAAATTCACTTTAAATTCAATAAATCTAAGAATAATAATATCCACATATATAGTATGTGACCAAAGCTATATTAAAAAGTAATTGCATGGACTTAAGGAATTATGTTGTTTCCTTCTGTTTTAGGAGATGATAAATAAACATAAACACCAAAATCATTTACTTAGAAGGTAGTAAAAATGAAATAAAAATATAATTAATAAATAAGTCTAAGAAGTAATTCTTAGAAGAAAGCAAATAAACTGAAAAATACAAAATTTATTTCAAGTTCTAATGAAGAAATTAAAAACAACATATTATATTAAAATACAACAATATTAGAAATCAGAAAGAAGATATAATAAAACTGAATTCATAGTAAGCTTCTTAATACTCAGGGCATTGTTTTTTTCATTTTATTAATTTATAAACTACCACATCTGTAACCTAACAACTCATAGGCATAGTAGGCTCCTACAAATATTTATAGAATAAATGAAAATGGAAGACATTCAAAAATTGAAAGAGAATACATTGCAGAGCCATGTAGTCATTAACTCTTAAAAAAAGTTTCAATTTCAAGGAGTCATATGCTTAATTTTTCAGTCTTTTAAGGGTTAAATGCTTTTTATTTTATAGGACATAGAAAACACGAAAATGTTCTTAGTTATTTTACAAAGTAGAAAATACAAAGAAAGTTTGACCAAAATAGAAAAGAAAGAAAACAAATTTTCATGTGCACACACAAACACAATAATAAAAAAAAAAGAGAACAGTTGCACTTATGCACAGGGAAAGAACAATAATGTGCTAACAAACTTAATTAAAATATTAAATATATAGTTCACCATATGAAAATAGGATTTTTTTCCATGGAGGAAATCTAATATGAGGCTGTTTAGTCTCCAGTTGTCAGCATGACCTTGGGATCCAGGCAGCTTGATTTAATTCTCTGTTCTCTCACTTAGTAGCTGCCTGACCTTGAACAAATGACTTCACTTCTTCATGCCTTAGTTTCTTAATCTGAAAAATGAGGATAATAATAGCATAGATCTTAAAGAATCACTTGTGAAAATTATATGATATATAAAATGCTGAGCAGGGTACCTGGTATATAATCAGCATTATTACTATCGTTGCTGCTACTAATCACTATTATTATTTTAATTCATAATATCAGGAGCCATCTTTATTAGATTTTTATTCCAAAGCAGTAATGCATACAATTGCTGCAATGTGTTGTTTTATGTTATTTGGATTAGCAATATAAGTAAAGAAAATCAAAAGAGCAAAGGAATCGTGTATTATGTAAATGAAAATATGTCAAATTCCAATATTCTTCTTTTTGCAGGACCAGAAAATCTTTCTCCTGCAGTCTGTGTGATTCATTTATGCCCAGCGGTTGAATCTAGCCTGGTAAAGTCTGAAGCTCCAGGGTACCTCTACATCATTGGGCCTATGATACACTGTTTCAGAACGTACTTACACATGGGGTGGGAAGATTTTCTTAACTAATACTTGTGACTACTCCACAGTAAAGCTGGAAACAAGGTATTGGGTGAGTTATCTTCCAAAATCTGGAGATGGTTTTGAAGATAGTATCATTGCCATAAATTTAAAGGGGGATTGGATTTACTCAGGAAAAATTGCAAACAGGGGTAGGAGATAAACTAGCAAATGTCATATTTGGCCCATCGGGCACAAAGAAGGGCTATAATTGGCTCCTTTAAGTCCTATATGCAGATATCAAATCCCTATGCTTGCTCTTTATTGTATAGAATAAATTTACCTCACTCCTTACCTTGAAATATGAAATGAGAATCAAATTATACTTTCAATTATTGCAAATAGTTGTGCAAATGAAAAGATTGTCTTATTGTGGGCACTACACAAACCTACCAAGGAATAAGTAATCTTTAAATTCTATGAAGTGATTTGTAATCTGATACAGTAAGAAAAAAAAATCTAAGACTTTGATTCATTACCACCATGCTCACTGCTGTATAACTGTCCAATATCATCATAATTTCGGTGCCACTTAAAACTACACTGCAGCCATAGGAAGGTAGAAGTTGGGGCACTGGCGACCTGTTCAAAAAAAAAAAAAGAAGCAGGAAGTGGAGAAATACCACCTCATAAATTTCACCCAACCACATTTAACAGCCACCTGGAGTTCACACCAACTAACTGTTGGATCTCCTATGACGAATATGCCTCTATCACAATGTTGAGGCCACTGAGTTTCTCATGTC
The DNA here is from genome assembly GCF_043159975.1 of Macaca nemestrina. Taxonomy (NCBI): domain Eukaryota; kingdom Metazoa; phylum Chordata; class Mammalia; order Primates; family Cercopithecidae; genus Macaca; species Macaca nemestrina. The sequence goes on from NC_092129.1 coordinate 31,523,989, forward strand.
CTAAAATTTGGCTTAATGTGGTTACTCTTTCTGTCTGGAAGTTTTAAGAACGACTTCATGGTCATAACATTCTCTTTAATAAACATGATTCATCTGAATGTTAGATTCATATTTAAGTACCAGGATCTTCAGAAGAAAGGTTATAGCTCTTACTGACTTCAGAAGCTGCTCTGGACAACTTTATAATTTATCCAAATGGAAGACATTTGACAGTGAAAGGAAGCACTAAAATATTAAATGTCTATAATTTTTGGAAAATGTTTATTGCTTGAAAATATTGTTTATTGTATGAAACTTTGTTTATTTACATTCATGTATCTATAAAAACAAATCTATTCAAAAATTACATTTAAAAAAGGTCTTTAAAGATATAAATATATTTGTATACTTTAAAAGAGGTTGAAATATTGATTATATAAACTATTAAAAATTATATAAGCAGGGGGATCCTGAGCAAGATGGCCAAATAGGAACAGCTCCAGCCTCCAGCTCCCAGTGCAAGCAACACAGAAGGTGGGTGATTCTGCATTTTCAACTGAGGTACCGGGTTCATCTCACTGGGGAGTGCCGGACAATCGGTGCTGGTCAGCTGGTGCAGCCCAACCAGGGACAGCTGAAGCAGGGCAAAGCATAGCCTCGCCTGGGAAGCACAAGGGGGAAGGGAATATCTTTTCCTAGCCAAGGGAAACTGAGACACACAACACCTGGAAAATCTGGTAACTCCCACGCTAATACTGCACTTTACCAAGGGTCTTAGCAAACAGCACACCAGGAGATTATATCCCACACCTGGTCCAGAGGGTCCCATGCCCATGGAGCCTCCCTCATTGCTAGCACAGCAGTCTGAGATCTAACTGCAAGGCGGCAGCGAGGCTGGAGGAGGGGTGCCCGCCATTGCTGATGCTTAAGTGGGTAAACAAAGCCACCAGGAAGCTCAAACTGGGTGGAGTCCACCGCAGCTCAAAGAGGCTGGCCTGCCTCTATAGACTTCACTTCTGGGGACAGGGCATAGCTAAAGAAAAAGCAGCAGAAACCTCTGCAGATGTGAATGACCCTGTCTGACAGCTTTGAAGAGAGCAGTGGGTCTCCCAGCAGGGAGGTTGAGATCTGAGAATGGAGAGATGGCATGCTCAAGTGCATCCCTGACCCTTGAGTAACCTAACTGGGAGACATCCCCCACTAGGTGCAGACTGACACCTCACACCTCACACGCTTGGGCACACCTCTGAGATGAAGTTTCCAGAGCAAGAATCAGACAGCAACATTCGCTGTTCAGCAATATTCTATCTTCTGCAGCCTCCGCTGCCAATACCCAGGCAAATTGGGTCTGGAGTGGACCTCAAGCAAACTCCAACAGACCTGCAGCTGAGGGTCCTGAATTTTAGAAGGAAAACTAACAAATTGAAAGCACACCTACACCAAAACCCGATCAGTACGTCACCATCATCAAAGACCAAAGGCAGATAAAACCACAAAGACGGGGAAAAAGCAGGGCAGAAAAGCTGGAAATTCAAAAAATCAGAGCGCATCTCCCCCTCCAAAGGAACACAGCTCATTGCCAGCAACAGATCAAAGCTGGACAGAGAATGGCTTTGACGAGTTGAGAGAAGAAGGCTTCGGTCGATCAAACTTCTCAGAGCTAAATGAGGAGCTACGTAACCAGTGCAAAGAAACTAAAAATCTTGAAAAAAGAATGGAAGAATGGATAACTAGAATAATCAATGCAGAGAAGGGCATAAATGAACTGAGAAAGTAGAAAACCATGACACGAGAATTACGTGACAAATACACAAGCTTCAGTAACCGACTCAATCAACTGGAAGAAAGAGTATCAAGGATTGAAGATCAAATGAATGAAATGAAGTGAGAAGTCTAGAGAAAAAAGAGGAAAAAGAAATGAACAAAGCCTCCAAGAAATATGGGATTATATGAAAAGACCAAATCTACGTCTGATTGGGGTGCCTGAAAGTGAGGGGGAAAATGGAACCAAGTTGGAAAACACTCTTCGGGATATCATCCAGGAGAACTTCCCCAACCTAGTAAGGCAGGCCAACATTTAAATTCAGGAAATACAGAAAACACCACAAAGATACTCCTCGAGAAGAACAATCCAAGACAAATAATTGTCAGATTCATCAAAGTTGAAATGAAGGAAAAAATGTTAAGGGCAGCCAGAGAGAAAGGTCAGGTTACCCACAAAGGGAAGCCCATCAGACTAACAGCAGATCTCTCAGCAGAAACTCTCCAAGCCAGAAGAGAGTGGGGGCCAATATTCAACATTCTGAAAGAAAAGAATTTTCAACCCAAAATTTCATATCCAGTCAAACTAAGTTTCATAAGTGAAGGAGAAATAAAATCCTTTACAGATAAGCAAATGCTTAGAGATTTTGTCACCACCAGGCCTGCCCTACAAGAGACCCTGAAGGAAGCACTAAACATGGAAAGGAACAACCAGTACCAGCCACTGCAAAAACATGCCAAAATGTAAAGACCATCGAGGCTAGGAAGAAACTGCATCAACTAATAAGCAAAATAACCAGCTAATATCACAGTGACAGGATCAAGTTCACACATAACAATATTAACCTTAAATATAAATGTACTAAATGCTCCAATTAAAAGACACAGACTGGCAAATTGGATAAAGAGTGAAGACCCATAAGTTTGCTGTATTCAGGAGACACTACTCACATGCAGAGACACACATAGGCTGAAAATAAAGGGATGGAGGAAGATCTACCAAGCAAATGGAAAACAAAAATAAAGCAGGGGTTGCAATCCTAGTCTCTGATAAAACAGACTTTAAACCATCAAAGATCAAAAGAGACAAAGAAGATCATTACATAATGGTAAAGGGATAAATTCAACAGGAAGAACTAACTATCCTAAATATATATGCACCCAACACAGGAGCACACAGATTAGCAAGTACTTACAGACTTACAAAAGAGACTTAGAGTCCCATACAATAATAATGGGAGACGTCAACACCCCACTGTCAACATTAGACAGATCAACAAGCCAGAAAGTTAACAAGGATATCCAGGAATGGAACTCAACTCTGCACCAAGTGGACCTAATAGACATCTACAGAACTCTTCACCCCAAATGAACAGAACATACATTCTTCTCAGCACCACATCACACTTATTCCAAAATTGACCACATAGTTGGAAGTAAAGCACTCCTCAGCAAATGTAAAAGAACTGAAATTATAACAAACTGTCCCTCAGATCACAGTTCAATCAAACTAGAACTCAGGATTAAGAAACTCAATCAAAACTGCTCAACTACATGGAAACTGAACAACCTGCTCCTGAATGACTACTGGATACATAACGAAATGAAGGCAGAAATAAAGATGTTCTTTGAAAGCAATGAGAACAAAGATACAACATACCAGAATCTCTGGGACACATTTAAAGCAGTGTGTAGAGGGAAATTTAGAGCACTAAATGCCCACAAGAAAAAGCAGGAAAGATCTAAAATTGACACCCTAACATCACAATTAAAAGAACTAGAAAAGCAAGAGCAAACACATTCAAAAGGAAGCAGAATGGTCTCGATCTCCTGACCTCGTGATCCACCCGTCTCGGCCTCCCAAAGTGCTGGGATTACAGGCTTGAGCCACCGCGCCCGACTTAGGAAGCAGAAGGCAAGAAATAACTAAGATCAGAATAGAACTGAGTGAGATAGAGACACAAAAAACCCTCCAAAAAATCAATGAATCCAGGAGCTGGTTTTTTTGAAAAGATCAACAAAATTGACAGACAGCTAGCAAGACTAATAAAGAAGAAAAGAGAGAAGAATCAAATAGACGCAATAAAAAATGATAAAGAGGATATCACCACCAACCCCACAGAAATACAAACTACCATCAGAGAATACTATAAACACCTCTATGCAAATAAACTAGAAAACCTAGAAGACATGGATAATTTCCTGGACACTTATACTCTCCCAAGACTAAACCAGGAAGAAGTTGAATCCCTGAATAGACCAATAATAGGCTATGAAATTGAGGCAATGATAGCCTACCAACCAAAAAAAGTCCAGGACCACATGGATTCATAGCCGAAATCTACGAGAGGTAAAAGGGGGAGCTGGTACCATTCCTCTGAAACTATTCCAATCAATAGAAAAAGAGGCAATCTTCCCTAACTCATTTTATGAGGCCAACATCATCCTGATACCAAAGTCTGGCAGAGATACAACAAAAAAAGAGAATTTTAGACCAATATCCCGGATGAACATCGATGCAAAAATCCTCAATAAAATACTGGCATACCAAATCCAGCAGCACATCAAAAAGCTTATCTACCATGATCAAGTGGGCTTCATCCCTGGGATGCAAGGCTGGTTCAACATATGCAAATCAGTAAGTGTAATCCATCATATAAACAGAACGAAAGACAAAAACCATGTGATTATCTCAATAGATGCAGAAAAGGCCTTTGACAAAATTCAATAGCCCTTCATGCTAAAAACTCTCAATAAATTTGTTATTGATGGAATGTATCTCAAAATAATAAGAGCTATTTATGACAAACACACAGCCAATATCATACTGAATGGGCAAAAACTGGAAAAAATTCCCTTTGAAAACTGGCACAAGACAGGGATGCCCTCTCTCACCACTCCTATACAAGATAGTGTTGGAAGTTCAGGCTAGGGCAATCAGGTAAGAGAATAAATAAGGCGTATTCAGTTAAGAAAAGAAGAAGTCAAATTATCCCTGTTTAAACATGACATGATTGTATATTTAGAAAACCCCATCATCTCAGCCCCAAATCTACTTAAGTTGATAAGCAACTTCAGCAAATTCTCAGGATACAAAATCAATATGCAAAAATCACAAGCATTCTTGTACACCAGTAGCAGACAAACAGAGAGCCAAATCATGAATGAACTCCCATTCACAATAGCTTCAAAGAGAATAAAATACCTAGGAATCCGAATTACAAGGGATGTAAAGAACCTCTTCAAGGAGAACTACAAACCACTGCTCAGTGAAATAAAAGAGGACACAAACAAATGGAAGAACATACTATGCTCATGGATAGGAAGAATCAATATTGTGAGAATTGCCATACTGCCCAAGGTAATTTATAGATTCAATGCCATCCCCATCAAGCTACCAATGACTTTCTTCAAAGAATTGAAAAAAACTGCTTTAAAGTTCATGTGGAACCAAAAAAGAGCCCACATTGCCAAGACAATCCTAAGTCAAAAAAACAAAGCTGGAGGCATCACACTACCTGACTTCAAACTATACTACAAGGCTACAGTAACCAAAACAGCATGATACTGGTACCAAAACAGAGATATAGACCAATGGAACAGAACAGAGCCCTTAGCAATAATACCACACATCTACAGCCATCTGATCTTTGACAAACCTGACAAAAACAAGATATTGGGAAAGGATTCCCTATTTAATAAATGGTGCTGGGAAAATTGGCTAGCCATAAGTAGAAAGCTGAAACTGGATCCTTTCCTTACTCCTTATATGAAAATTAATTCAGGGTGGATTAGAGACTTAAATGTTAGACCTAATACCATAAAAACCCTAGAAGAAAACCTAGGTAATATCATTCAGGACACAGGCATGGGCAAGGACTTCATGTCTAAAACACCAAAAGCAACGGCAACAAAAGCCAAAATTGACAAATGGGATCTAACTAAACTAAAGTGCTTCTGCACAGCAAAAGAAACTACCATCAGAGTGAATAGGCAACCTACAGAGTGGGAGAAATTTTTTGCAATCTACTCATCTGACAAAGGACTAATATCCAGAACCTACAAAGAACTCAAATTTACAAGAAAAAAACAAACAACCCCATCAAAAAGTGGGCAAACGATATGAACAGACATTTCTCAAAAGAAGACATTCATAAAACCAACAGACACATGAAAAAATAGTCATCATCACTTGCCATCAGAGAAATGCAAATCAAAACCACAATGAGATACCTTCTCACACCAGTTAGAATGGCAATCATTAAAAAGTCAGGAAACAACAGGTGCTGGGAGGATGTGGAGAAATAGGAACACTTTTACACTGTTGGTGGGACTGTAAACTAGTTCAACCATTGTGGAAAAGAGTATGGTGATTCCTCAAGGATATAGAATTAGAAATACCATATGACCCAGCCATCCCATTACTGGGTATATACCCAAAGGATTATAAATCATGCTGCTGTAAAGACACAAGCACACATATGTTTATTGCAGTATTATTCACAATAGCAAAGACTTGTAATCAACCCAAATGTCCATCAGTGACAGACTGGATTAAGAAAATGTGGCACATATACACCATGAAATACTATGCAGCCATAAAAAAGGATGAGTTTGTGTCCTTTGTAGGGACATAGATGCAGCTGGAAACCATCATTCTTAGCAAACTATCGCCAAGAACAGAAAACCAAACACTGTATGTTCTCACTCATAGGTGGGAACTGAACAATGAGATCACTTGGATATGGGAAGGGGAACATCACACACCGGGGCCTATTGTGGGGATGGGGGAGGGGGAAGGGATGTCATTGGGAGTTATACCTGATGTAAATGACGAGTTGATGGGTGCTGACGAGTTGATGGGTGCAGCACACCAACATGGCACATGTATATATATGTAACAAACCTGCACGTTGTGCACATGTACCCTAGAACTTAAAGTATAATAAGAAAAAATCACATAAGCAGAAAGAATACCACCTCCACATATTTATGTACTTTAATCTGCTCCTTAGCTGAATCTGTCTCTAATATGTTTTTTAAAAATATTTTTAAATTATTTTTATTTTTTCCTATAAAATTGTCTGCAATATTTGAAATCTGAAAATTAAAATTCTTCATTTAAAAATTTCAAGTCACTGATATCCTTACTCACTAGACACGTCTTTGTAAAAGAACCAAAAAAAAATGAAATCTCTGTAAATGTCCCAAGGGAACTGCTTATCTCCAAATAAATTCTGCTAAATGTGATATTATCTCAATTTCAATTTATTTTAAGCTGAAATGCATAAATATTTCAGCCCAAATATTTTCATGGGCACTGCCTCTTTTGCCTCCATGTAGCACAGCTTCCTCCAACAAATTTTTTTTAAGACAACACTTGTCAAATAAGTTGTCTCTATTTACAATATCTTTGAAAACTTAGCCAAATTAAGACGCCGAAATATCGTAGGCTTTCTCACTTTTCTGTCATTCTGATACAAAATACCCATTTATTCAATTAAAATTAGGAAATCTATCAACAAATTCTTTCCACAAGTCAGATGTTCCAAAGCTGTTACGTAATTTCAAAACTAAATGTTAGAGCTTGTCTATGAGCTCATTCTGCAGTTCGTTCAGCTTCCCCTTGCTTTTGTAGAGATAAATGTTTTCCTGCTTGCAAGATATTGTCTTCAATAATTTCAGTTTGCAGAAAGCTTCAACCAGAATTGCTGTTTTTTCTTGCCACATCATTTTTAAATATGTTGTTTAAAATTTTTCAGCCGATTTTGCATACAGTGCAACCAAAAGTTAGATAACTCATTTATCAAAATATGGATATCATTGTAGGACATTAAGGTTGATTTAGAAAGTAGTTATTCAAATGATCCAGCATTCCTAAAATCTTACTGATAAGAGGCTGCAGAAAAAGCATACTGTTATGCTGGAGATTTTTAAATTCAATATTAGCTTTATCACAAAAGTTTAATTATTCTAGTTGTGTAGATATAAACATATTTATGGATTTTGACATCTTTAGTTTCTATTTCAATTGGTACATTTTTTTTTTATTATACCTAAGTTATGAGATACCTGTGCAGAACGTGCAGGTTTGTTACATAGATATACATGTGCCATGGTGGTTTGCTGCACGCATCAGCCCGTCATCTACATTAGGGATTTCTTCTAATGCTATTCCTCCCCTTCCCCCCAACCCCCCGACTGGCCCCAGTATGTGATGTTCCCCTCCCTGTGCCCATATGTTCTCATTGTTCAACTCCCACTTTTAAGTGAGAACATGGGGTGTTTGGTTTTCTGTTCCTGTGTTAGTTTTCTGAGAATGATGCTTTCCAGCTTCATCCATGTCCCTGCAAAGGACATTAACTCACTCTTTATTATGGCTGCATAGTATTCCATGGTGTATATGTGCCACATTGTCTTTATCCAAATCTATCATTGATGGGCATTTGAATTGGTTCCAAGTCTTTGCTCTTGTGAATAGTGCTGCAATAAACATACCTGTGCATGTATCTTTATAGAATGATTTATAATCCTTTGGTTACATATCCAGTAATGGGATAGCTGGGTCAGATGGTATTTCTAGTTCTAGATCCTTGAGGAATCGCCACACTGTCTTCCACAATGGTTGAACTAATTTACACTCCCACCAACAGTGTAAAAGCATTCCTATTTCTCCACATCTTCTCCAGCATTTGTTGCTTCCTGACTTTTTAATGATCACCATTCTAACTGGTGTGAGAAGGTATCTCCTTGTGGTTTTGATTTGCATTTCTCTAGTGACCAGTGACGATGAGATTTTTAACATATGCTTGTTGGCCACATAAATGTCTTCTTTTGAGAAGTGTCTGTTCATATCCTTTACCTACTTTTTGATGAGATTCTTTGTTTTTTTCTTGTAAATTTATTTAAGTTCCTTGTAGATTCTGTATATTAGCCCTTTGTCAGATGGGTAGATTGCAAAAATTTTCTTCCATTCTGTAGGTTGCCTATTCACTCTGATGGTAGTTTCTTTGGTTGTGCAGAAGCTCTTTGGTATAATTAGATCCCATTTGTCAATTTTGGCTTTGTTGCCCTTGCTTTTGGTGTTTTAGTCATGAAGTCTTTGCCCATGCCTATGTCCTGAATGGTATTACCTAGGTTTTCTTCTAGAGTTTTTATAGTTTTAGGTCTTACATTTAAATCTTTAATCCACCTTGAGTTAATTTTTGTATAAGGTGTAAGGAAGGGATCCAGTTTCAATTTTCTGCATATGGCTAGACCATTTTCTCAACACCATTTATTAAATAAGGAATCCTTTCACCATTGCTTGCTTTTGTCAGATTTGTCAAAGATCATATGGCTGTAGATGTGTGGTGTTATTTCTGAGGCCTCTGTTCTGTTCCATTAGTCTATATACCTGTTTTGGTATCAGTACCATGCTGTTTTGGTTACTGTAGCCTTGTAGTTTGAAGACAGGTAGCATGATGCCTCCAGTTTTGTTCTTTTTGCTTAGAATTGTCTTGACTATACAGGCTCTTTTTTGGTAGAATATTACAGCTTGTTTGGATAAAATTACAAATTATGAGGATACTACATCCAACTCTAAATACATTTCTCCTCCATAGATTTCTTAATTTAGTAAGAACATTACTGTTACCAGGATGATGTGCTCCATCAAAATTTATATCTGTATTATCACCACAAAAGCAGATACTTTAATTTCAGGGTCACACTTTTAATATTCACAATAATCTCAAGATATTTCACTTTTGAGAATGAATTCTAAAAGCACATGGGGAAAAAACATATATTGGAATTAAATGATTTTCAATGTGAAGCATCTGCTGATACAAAACGGACATCCTTTGAGCTTAAGAAATTCTGCTACTAATGGAGCCACATTTTCTGCTGTTGCTTCCTGCTTCATGCATACACAAAAACTTGAAAGTGAAAATGAGCAAAATTAACTTAAACTGACAGCCAATTAGTAGAAATAAAAACTCATGCTTTAAAGAGTGATATACAGGCACACCTTCTGTGGTCACATATGTAAAATTCTCCTTTTGAGCATAGTCTTCCCAAAAATAATAACTTTGAAATAACTTTGAAGGCTGATGCTACTGACTTCCCAGAAGACTTTTTGTCTGCCAATTGTCAGTTGGTGTGTGAAATCATTATGGCTTTAATGATGTATGAAAATCCTACTTGTATTATTATTATTATTATTTTTTTTTTTTTGAGACGGAGTTTTGCTTTTGTTGCCCAGGCTGGAGTGCAGTGTCGCGATCTCCACTCACCGCAACCTCCACCTCCCAGGTTCAAGCAATTCTCCTGCCTCAGCCTCCCAAGTAGCTGGGACCACAGGCATGCACCACCATGCCCAGCCACTTTTGTATTTTTAGTAGAGACGGGGTTTCTCCATGTTGGTCAGGCTGTTCTCGAACTCCTGACCTCAGGTAATCTGCCTGCCTCAGCCTCTCAAAGTGCTGGGATTACAGGTGTGAGCCACTGCACCTGGCTTTACTTTTAATTTTTAAATTAAACATGCACTTTCATTTTTTAGTTCATTGTTGCATGTATTGCAAAATTTAGAAAGTGTTGCCAAATAATGTGATAGATAAATCACTACACACTTAAAATTGGTAGATGACAAAATCACTGTAACAACAGTATCCAAACTACTTCGCTATACATTTTAAGACTGGACTGTTCAGTCTCTATGTTTTACATGTATGTGATGATGTTTATTTAGCTATAATATTCTACGTTTCCCAGTGACTTTTCTAGGGTCCTGGTGGTTTTGGTAGCTTGCAGTCCCCACAGGCTGCAACAAAACTTGCTGTTACACTAAGGGGAGCAGCATCTAATACTTCTTCCATGATCTCCAACACAAAAGGAATTTGTTACTCATACCTGAGTGCCTTGCCCATTCTTCTTGCATCTGGAAAGGTCTTAAAAAAAATTAAAGGTGGACAAATAGGCTACTGCTGATTATGCTTCCATGTATGTATGTCTCATACCTACTACCAGTAAGAAAATGACAGAAGCTGGAAATAAAGTAGAGGTCTACCAAACTTATTCTGACTTATTTTTGTACAACTATTAATAATAATACTTGAATAAAAATTAAGAGACTTGGATATATACCAGCTGAACAGGATGCAAGGACAATAATGTGAACTAAGACTGTCTCATGCAAACTGGGATGGGTGATCACCCTTCATAGAAGCAAGCTTCTAATGGTATCAGATATTTAAGGACCATTTGCTAAGGGCCAAGCCTTATGGTATTTTGATGATAAAACAGTAATGAAAATAGAATCCCTATTTCTTTCAGTAGGCCCAGTTTTCAGAGTTCACCTTTGTAAAGCATACAGTTTTTAAAGACCATTCTCACCATTAACTCCTTTGTTTCAAGAAGCACACTGTCCCCTCTAACATCACTGGCTTCCAGAGCTTTCCCAACAATCATCCCAAAGGCAGCCAGCATAGTGGAGCACAATGGGCAGCACCTCTGTTTACACCACTTTGAGTATAGTACACCCTGCCAGCACTGACAGGATGGGCCATTGCTATAACCAGGCTTTCTCACTCAGCCTCTTCTCTTGGTGCAATTCAGCAGCTTCAAAAGCAGCCAAAGCCACAGGAATGTCAGGGTGATTATTGGCCAATGTCAAACTTACTTTAGAGCAGAGGCCCCTTGAGTTCAGGAGACAGATTTACCTTTCCTACAGGCTTAATAGAATTAAGCAAATCAGCACTTCCTGCTAAAGGCGGACTCCACAACCACCATGCTACCAGGATCATTAAGGAACCACATGTGTTTAAAATAAAATTGTTTCTAACAGTGGGTCTCAAATACCTGCTATTCTGACATACTTTTTGACTTTTAGATTGCTGTCAAGCTGTGATGACTTTAACCTTATTCTTTGAAACATTCTCCTTTCCCCTTTCTTTCTCTATTCATCTCTCAAATTTCTTCTAATGAAAAGAGAAATAGAATATACTCCAAATATACCTGCGGGCCAAGTTGGTGTCATTTTTTTCCCTTTCTTCTAAGACATTTGCACTCCATTTCAACCAGTGGTCCCATTATTCCTCATGTTTCCAAACAAGGAACACTGGCCTTCTCACCTTTCTCAGATCATGTAAGTTGCCAGTCTCCAGGCTTTGTCGTATTTTTCAAAGGTCCGACTCTTAAATTTCCTGCTTACTCATCATTCCCGTGCTATCTGTCCAGTCTGAGCCTTAATAACCTCTTCTCTGTGGGAATGAACCCAAACTTCCTCTTTTACCACCCTGGTGTTAAAAGCAGGAGAAGCCAGAATGGCTTGGTTTCTATCCCCATTCTGTTATCTAGTAGGTAAACTTTGATTATTTAATCTCTCTCTGCTTCAGTTTCTATCTGTAAACTGGGATTGATAATAGTACTTGTTTCATAGCAAGGTTGTAAGGATTAAATGAGTTATATGTAAAGTACTTAGCTCTGAAGTACTTGGCTGTTATTTCACCCCTTATATCTCCAATCTGAGGCTCTACAGGGGAACAAGTAGTATAGAGACACCATCCACCAACAGTGAATGTAGGAAAGCTTTGCAAAGTGCTTAAGGCAACTTTCTTGTCTTAACAAGGCCAAGGTTGCTTGGTATAGAATCAGAGTAGTGTTACAAGAAGGAATATGAGTTCCTCAAATAGAAGAGAGGGTGGTCTTCAGAAGGAAATCAGTCCTCAGGGTTTGGGAATGTATGTTTGATTTCAGATACTTCAAAAAGAACTGGACCTCAATCCAGAATGCAAACCTTGCACAAAAATCAGAACTTTTCCTCCATAATTTATCCAAGTAATTTAATTTAGCACACTGATCGCTGTTCTTTTCTGAAGGAAAGTAATTAACTTGCTTTTGCACACCATAAATGTTCAAAAAATTTTCTAAAAAGCTGTTACCAAATACACATTTATCAGGTTTTTTTCCCTTTTAGTGGGTCACACACTTATAACAAATTTGATACTTTATACTTATTTTGTGAGACACACAGCAAAGGCGTCTCAAGGATCCTGGCAGAAGATAGGCAGAAACACATCCCTGAAAAATCTTCAATCATTTATTTACTCCATGTTACCAATAACCAAGCACAAATTCAAGCTATTGAGAAGAGAGGCTGAGGACTGACAATCCTGTGTTCTTAGTCAAACTCAGCCCTACTATGGTTGTTCTTGAGCCTGCAGCCTCACTACCCAGACCTTCAGTGTGATCCTTTTATGGGCATCCCTCAGCTGGACATTCCTCCAGGGAGCCCTCTCCATGCCTACCCACTTGACCTTCCACTTGACCTCCAACCAAACCAGTGCCTTGGTTCATTCATGCTCTCATCTCCCTTCCTTTCTGGGCTCTGGTCCTTCACCAGTAGTCATCATACCCCCTTCCTCATCTTATATCTTATACATCCTTATGGCATCCTGAGATTAATCATAGCATTTTTATCTCCCATCTGTTTCTTCTACCAGGTAATTAGAAAGGGAAACTAGAGTTATGAGAATAAAAGAGACCAGGAAAGGCACCAGGGTGAGTTTCTGCTTTGGTTTGCTGCATATTTTGGTATTTACTGTTTTCCTTTGCATATTTGTTCACCTATTCCTCTTGTCTTAAAAAAAAAAAAGTGTTTCATCTCCTGCCACCAGAACTCACTAGTTCCTCATAGAAGATCCATATCTCCTTGAAATCATAATGTTTGGATCTTATTAAATAATAAGAAAACCATTTCCTTCCTAAATGTGAGCTACATTAAAATCCCTCTTCAATTAACTTCCATTATTGAGGAGAATCACTATTCCAGGACTGAATCACTTCTTCCTGTTTGTTTGCCCTTTTATTATATGGAAAATGAGAGAGTTCTGTTATAGAAAAATGTGTCTCTAATCCTCACATCAACATTCCAAATTGGGCACTGGGTCTTAATATATGAAGATCTGCTAAATTTATTCAAATTTTATACTAAATCATTGGCAGAAGTAGAAAGTTCGATGCAACGTTTATTAAACCAAGTTTTTGGAGAGGAAATGGCATCAAAATATATTTAGAAGGAAATTTTAAAATATCTGAAATTCTGACAATATGCAGAGTACTACTAATACTGTTACTATTACAAGTAACTAATACCATAACGATCATGTGATATAAGGCTCCTCAAAGAGACATGTTGACCTCATTTGCTCAGAGTGATAAAGGAAACGCCTCTCACTATTCTTATCACGCTCAATCTTTTATTCTCTTGTGGCCCACTACCTTGTTGTTCTCTTATCTGTGCTTCATGAACTGGCCTGTCCTCCCTATTATCAGAAACCAATTTACAAAGAACAGTTCTTGTGAATGTCACCCTGCTAGGTAATCAGAGAATTATTACTACAGAAAATCATTAAGAAATGATGTTTAAAACTACAGAGAGCTAATTAGTTATATTTCTAAAAACAGAAAAGCTGACTCTGGGAATTTCATTGAGCTAACTTTGCCTGTCAGTATGCGGCTAGAGATAGAAGTTGTAGTCTGTACTGATTGTAATCTTTACCATGGTTCTTATGCAAATGTCTACGCTTGGAGGTAATCAAATGTTTACTGTTTTTGGTTTGCATCAGTCAAGATATTCTTCTATCTTTGGGGTCTAAACAGAAACAAAGTTACCAAAGTCACTTTAAGTAATTTTACTTCTTACTAAACATAAATTATTTAGTGATTTTAAATGAAGTTAAATACTACAGATACAAGATCAGGCTATAAGACCGTTCTTGGCACTTGATATGGATAATTACACCCTATATTTTATTTATCTGTGTGGCTTTTATAAGGGGACATCACCATTCTGGGATGACACAGTTATTTTTAACTTTGCCTGGTGATTCTGCTGCTGCCTGATGGAAAGGTCAGGGCCCTGCAAAAGCAGCTGGCACCTTGCCAGGTGGGATCCTGGAGTAGCAGAACCTGGCCTGGCAGCAGCATGGCTGACCCCAGCCTTGCAATGCCGTGATTTCGTATGATCCAAGATGTACCCCAAATCAGGAGGAGTGACTTTTGGTATGCATGACTATCACAAACATTTTAATGTATATTTAGCAACAGCCTATAACAGCAACAAGGATTCGTGGAAAAGCCAAGTCAGTCTGATCCAGTAGTCTTCATTTCTTATTTAAATAGAAGTTCCTATCCATTTTGAAATCACTGCCCAGATTTTTTTTTTTTTATCTTGAATATATACTATATTCTGGCTAAGCACAAAGTGTCTTTATAAACATTTTACAGAACGTTTTGCCTAACTCTAGTAGAGTAAGGTAGAAGACAGCCAGTAGAGGTTTCTCTTTTTTTTCTTTTTTTTTTTTAATGCAGAAGTTTTAATGAGTGGGTTCAAATAAAGTATTCTGGAAGATATTGTTCGAAATCTTGTACTTACTCCTGAATTTAAAGCTCCTGAAGATAGGGCCGGGCATGGTGGCTCACGCCTATAATGCAATCTCAGCACTTTGGGAGGCTGAGGCGGGCAGATCACGAGGTCAGGAGATCGAGACCATCCTGGCTAACACGGTGAAACCCCATCTCTACCAAAAATATACAAAATTAGCCAGTTGTGGGCACCTGTAGTCCCAGCTACTCGGGAGGCTGAGGCAGGAGAATGACCTGAACCTAGGGAGGCAGAGCTTGCAGTGAGCTGAGATATCATCACTGCACTCCAGCCTGGGCGACAGAGTGAGACTCTATCTCAAACAAAACAAAACAAAACAAAAGATCCTGAAGATAAATAGAGATTGCCAATGAGAGTGAGGAGGTCTGAGCATGGAGATCCAGGGCTACTTATCCTAAAGTGAAAGAAACCAAATTCAAAAGGCAGGCAAATGAGTTATTCCTCTGTAGGAGCAGGGGAAAACTCTTAACAGAGAAAGGAGTGTTTGGAAACAAGCAGGATGAATGTTTTGGCAAAAGAATGAATGCCGATTTTTTTTATGTGAAGAAACTTGTGAAAACACAATCAGTTTCAGAAAAGAACACGGAAGAGAAAATTAAGTTCATATGGAAGAAATTGAAAATAAAATTAGCTGAGTCATAGGTTGTAAAAGTGATTATCTACCTGCTCCTGATTCTCTTGCATTCGCCACACTAACAACGTATCTGTGAAAAATCTTTCAACATGCAAATTTCAAAAGCACTCTAATTTAAACTTACTGATCAATCTTTTTAATTTTTGGAAATTATAATCTGTAACTGCTGCAACATGGGTATCCATTAGCTGACTCAAATTTAGACCTCAGAAACACAGCAACCCGGTGACGTGGTTAGGCTGTGTCCCCACCCAAATCTCATCTTGAATTGCAGTTCCCATAATCCCCACATGTCATGGTAGATATCCAGGGATAGGTAGTTGAATCATGGGGTGGTTACCCCCATGCTATTCTCTGATAGTGAGTGATTTCTCATGAGATCTGATGGTTTTATAAGGGGCTTTTCTCCCTTTGGCTCAGAACTTCTCCTTTCTGCCATCATGTGAAGAAGGATGTGTTTGCTTCCCCTTGCACTATGATTATTAGTTTCCTGAAACATTCTCAGCCGTTTGGAACTGTAAGTCAATTAAACTTCTTTTCTTTAAAAATTGCCCAGTCTTAGATAGTTCTTTATAGCAGCATTAGAACAGACTAATACAGTAAATTGGTACCGGGAGTGTGGCACTGCTATGATACCCAAAGATGTGGAAGCAACTTTGGAACTGGGTAACAGGGAGAGGTTGGAACAGGTTGGAAAGCTCAGTAGAGGACAGGAAAATGTGGGAAAGTTTGGAACTTCCTAGAGACTTGGAGGGCTCAGAAGACAGGAAGATCTGAGAAAGTTTGAAACTTCCTAGAGACTTGTTGAATGGCTTTGGCCAGAATGCTGATAGTGATATAGACAACGAAGTCCAGGCTGAGGTGGTCTCAGACAGAGATGGGGAACCTTTTGGGAACTGATGTAAATGTCACTCTTGTTATGCAAAGAGATTGGCAGCATTTGTCCCTGCCCTAGAGATCTGTGGAACTTTGGACTTGAGAGAGATGATTTAGTGTAAGCAGTGGAAAAAAATTCTAGAGACAAAGTGTTCAAGAGGAAGCAGAGCATAAAAGTTTGGAAAATTTGCAGGCTGGCAATGCAATAGAAAAGAAAAACCCCTTTTTCTGGGGAGAAATTCAAGCTGGCTGCAGAAATTTGCATAAGTAATGAGGAGCCAAATATTAATCACCAAGACAATGGGGATATGTCTCCAGGGCATGTCAGAGTTCTTCCCAGGAGTCCCTCCCATCACTGGCCCTGAGAACCAGAAGGGAAAAATGGTTTCATAGGCCACGCCCAGGGCCCCCTTTCTCTGTGCAGCCTCAGGACATGGTGCCCTGTATCTCAGCTGCTTCAGTTCCAGCTGTGGCTAAAAGAGAGCAAGGTAGAGCTCAGGGCATTGCTTCAGAGGGTATAAGCCCCAACCTTGGCAACATCCACATGGTGTTGGGCCTGCAGGTAGGCAGAAGTCAAGAATTAAGGTTTGGGAACCTCTGCCTAGATTTCAGGGGATGTATCGAAATGCCTGGATGTCTGCCAGAAGTTTGCTGCAGGGGCAGAGCCCTCATGGAGAATCTCTGCCAGGGCAGTGTGGAAGGGAAATGTGAGGTTGGAACCTCCACACACAGTCCCCATGGGCACACTGTCTAGTGGAGCTGTGAGAAGAGGGCCACCGTCCTCCAGACTCCAGAATGGTAAATCTACCAACAGCTTATGCCATGCACCTAGAAAAGCCACAGACACTCAATGCCAACCTGTGAAAGCAGCCAGGAGGGGAACTGTACCTTGCAAAGCCACAGGGGCAGAGCTGTCCAAGGCTGTGAGAGCCCACCTCTTGCATCAGCATGACCTGGATGTGAGACATGGAGTCAAAGGAGATCTTTTTGGAACTTTAAGGTTTAATGACTGCCCTATTGGATTTCGGACTTGCATGGGGCCTGTAGCCCCTTTCTTTTGGCCAATTTCTCCCATTTGGAATGGGCGTATTTACCCAATATGTAAATTTAGGTATATAGGTGTATTTACCCAATGTCTTTGCCCCCATTGTATCTAGGAAGTAACTAACCAGCTTTTGATTTTACAGGCTCACAGGTGGAAGAGGCTTGCTTGCCTTGTCTCAGATGAGACTTTGGACTTGGACTTTTGAGTTAATGCTGGAATGAGTTAAGACTTTGGGGGACTATTGGAAGGGTATAATTGTTTTGAAATGTGAGGGCATGAGATTTGAGAGGGACTACAGGTGGAACGATATGATTTAACTGTGTCCCCACCAAAATCTCATCTTGAATTATAGTTCCTATAATCCCCACTTGTCACGGGAGGGATCCTGTGGGAGATAATTGAATGATGCAGGAGGTTACCCTTATGCTGTTCTTGTGATAATGAGTGATTTCTCATGAAATCTAATGGTTTCATAAGAGGCTTTTCCCCTTTTTGCTTGGCACTTCTCCTTCATGCTATCAAGTGAAGAAGGTTGTTTTTGGTTCCCCTTCTGCCATGATTGTAGGTTTCCCGAGGCCTTGTAGGTCATGTGGAGCTGTGAGTTAATTAAACTTCTTTCCTTTAGAAATTACTAGTCTTGGGCAGTTTTTTATAGCAGCATGAAAATGGACAAATACACCTGGCTAGGCAGATGAAGAGTAAGACCAAGCATCCACTCTATTTCCTGGAATATCAGAGGCTCAGGTGCCGGACCACTGGTCAGAAAGCCTGGAAGCTACTCTTCTCTTATGAGGTGTCCATGGTGATTTATTTCTTCCTCACCCACACATCTATCCAAATGCTTTTAAACCTTAATACACTGACTTCATTATAACTTGAACTTCTACTCATCTTATATTGACCTGACTAAATTCCCTCTCATTCACAAAGTGTCATCTTTCATCAACTGCCTGATGAATGATGATTTTTGAGAATTACCAATAGTCTGGGAATTCTGCTGCTTACCTGGGAGAAAGGGGTCTCTGTCTAAGAAGTAGTGAACAATATTTGGATGGAGCTGGTGTTAGTACCAGGCCCTTGCTAGGAAGAAGCAAATCTGTGGCTCTTTCCTACAATACAAAAATAACAAAAAAAAGTTTTTTTAAGGAAATAGCTTCATTGATATGCAATTTATATATCATAATGTTCACCTATTTAAAATGTACAATTCAGTCAATGATTTTAGTATATCTACAGAGTTTTACAGAGGAATGAATTCAAATGCTTCAGGAAGAGTGGAGTTGACATTTAAGACCTACTCACCCACACCAAGGGGTTCAGACAACATACCTTTCCCCAATACTTTGTGAAATACTTTGTGAAGGGAGTCCTAGTATCCCTGGAGAGCTTGGTGATAGTGATTGTGCTTCTCTGTAGGCCAAACTTTAGAGAGTGAGAACCACATCCAGCCACTCAACTGGAAAATCTAAATGCAACAGGAGTAATTGGATCCTGGGGTGCCCAAGTGGCAGCACTCAACAATCAAGGACAAGGCGATCATAGTTACTCTAGTGCTCAGAAGAGTCACAGCAGCATCAGAAGACTGACGCACAGACCTATAGCACTAGCTAATTGATCATGGTGTTCCTGGAAGGGAAACACATCGGAAGCCTACTACATTTTTACTTGGTCTGTATAAGCAGAAAAATTCTGGGTCCAGTGAGCAAAAGTCTAACTTGAATCATAAAGACAGAGTTACTGACCTCAATTCCCAGATTTGAGCCAGGTTGCAGACCGAGAATCCCTTGAATAAAGGAGAGGATAGGTTCACTCGAGAAAGGACCCTGGTACACTACCAAAAATGTATATTGTTAATCTTTCTCCCAGCCTTCCCCAAACAGACCCATGGCCTTTAACTAGGTAACTATGCGTTGAAAAAAAGGAAATAATCAGACTTTTCAGGGATTTTTGGTCACTGGCTCTAAACTTATACTGATTTCAGGATATCCAAAACATTACAATGTCTCTCCAGTCAGAATAGGGCTTTATAAAGATCAGGTGCTTATAATAGTTTTAGCTTAGGTCCATCTTAAACTAAAGTGGGTCCTTGAGTGGTCACTAACTGGGTCCCTGAACCCATCCTGTGATCTCTTCCCCAGCTACTGAATGCATAATTGGAATAGACTCACTTAGAAGTTAGCAAAATTCCAAAATTCATTCCTTGATCCGTAAGATGATGGCTTCTATTGTGGGAAAGGCCAAGAGGAAGTCATTAGAACTACCTGTACCTAGGAAAGCAGTAAGTCAAATGCAATACTGCACTCCTGGAGGGATTTCAGTGGTTACTGCCATCACCAAGGACTTGAAAAATGCAAGGGTGTTGATTCCTATCACATCCCCATTCAATTCTCCTACTTGTCCCTGTTCAAAAGACAGATGGATCTTGGAGAATGACAGTGGATTATCATAAGCTTAACCAAGTGGTGACTCCAAATGCATCAACTGTACCAGATATGGATTTATTGTTTGAGTAAATTAACACATGACCTGCTACCTGACATGTAGCTATTGATTTGGCAAATGCGTTTTTCTCCATCTATGTTCACAAAACCTACTAGAAGTAATTTACTCTCAGCTGGAAAGGCAGGAAACACTTCACTGTCCGACTTCGGGGGTCTATACAGCCCTCCAGCTCTATGGCATAATTTAGTTCACAAGGATCTTGATCATCTTTCCCTTCCATAAGATATTACACTAGTCCATTACATTGATGACATTATGTTAATCGGACCTAATAAGCTAGATTTAGCAGCTTCTCTACACTAACTGACAAGACATTTGCATGTCAGAGAATGGTAAATAAATTTAGAATCCTTCTACCTCGGTGAAATTTCTAGGGCCCCAGTCATGTGGAACGTATTGAGATATTCCTTTTAAGGTAAAAGATAAGTTGTTGAATCTGGTCCCTCCTACAACCAAGAATGAGGCGCAACATCTACTGGGCCTATTGGGATTTTGAATAAATTGTATTTCTCAATTGGGTGTGTGACTTCTACCCATTTACTGAATGACCTGAAAAGCTTTTAATTTTGATTGGTGCTCAGAAAAAGAGAAAAGCTCTGCAACAAGTCCAATCTGCTGTACATGTTGCTCTGCTACTTGAGCCATACAGTCCAGCAGATTCAGTGGTATTTGAAGTGTTAGTAGCATGTAAGTATGCAGTTTGGAGCCTCTGACAGGATCTTATAGGTTACCTGCAGCACAGGCCTTCAGAATTTTGTAGCAAGGTCCTACCATCATCCCCAAATAACTACTCTCATTTCGAGAGAAAGCTCTTGGCCTGATAACAGACCTTGGTAGTAACTGAATTTGTGAGGGTGGGCCATCAAGTTACCATATGATCTGAGCTGCCCATCATGAGCTGGGTATTATCTGACCCAACAAGCCATAAAGTTGGGCATGTACAGCAGCACTCCATATCAAATGGAAGTGGTATATATGTGATGGAGCCTGAATAGGCCGTGAAAGCACAAGTAAGTTACATGAAGAAGTGGCTCAAATGCCCATGCTTCCTACTCCTGCTACACTGCCTTCTCTCTCCCAGCATGCACCTGTGGCCTCATGAGGTGTTTCCTACGATTAGTTGATAAAGGAAGAGAAGACTCAGGCCTGGCTTATAAATGGTTCTGCATGATATATAGGCACCACTCAAAAGTGGATACTATAACACTACAGCTACTCTCTGGCACATCCCTGAAGGGCTGTAGTAAAGATTAATCTTCACAGTGGGAAGAATTTCAGGTAGTACACCTGGTTATGCACTTTTATTGGGAGGGGAAAGGATTAAATGTGTGATTATACACTGACTCATACACTGTAGCTAATGGTTTAGTAGGAGCATCAGGGACTTGGAAGGAATAAGACTGGAAAACGTAACAAATGGCTGGGCACAGTGGCTCACGGCTGTAATCCTAGCAGTTTGGGAGGCCGAGACATGTGGTCACCTGAGGTCAGGATTTCGAGACCAGCCTGGCCAACGTGGCAAAACCCCGTCTCTACTAAAAAAATACAAAAATTAGCTAGGCATGGTGGCATGTGCCTATAGTCCCAGCTACTTGGGAGGCTGAGGCAGGAGAATCGCTTGAATCCAGTAGGCAGATTCAAGAGACAGAACAAGACTCTTTCTAAAAAAAAAAAAAAAAAGAAAAAGAAAAGAAAACTGGTAACAAATACATTTGGAGAAGAGGTATGTGGATAACCCTCTTTTAAATGGGCAAAAATTATACAGACATTTGTGTCCTTGTGAATACTCACCAAAGGATGACATCAGAAGAGGAATATTTTAATAATCAAGTGTCTGGGATTACTCATTCCATGGGTACCAGTAAGCTTCCTTCCCCACTCACCCCTGTCATTGCCCAGTGGACTCATGAGCAAAGTGGCCCTGATGGCAGGATGGATGTTATGCATGGGCTTAGCAACATGGACTTCTATTCAGCAAGGACAACCTGGCTGTAGCCACTGAT
Organism: Macaca nemestrina; assembly: GCF_043159975.1. NCBI lineage: Eukaryota > Metazoa > Chordata > Mammalia > Primates > Cercopithecidae > Macaca > Macaca nemestrina. Next base: position 31,546,215 of record NC_092129.1, read on the forward strand.
TAGTGCCCAATATGCCAGTAGCAGAGACCAACACTGAATCCCTGATATGGCACCATTCCCCAAAGTAATCAGCCAGCTATCTGGTGGCAAGCTTATTACATTTGACCACTTTAATCATAGAAAGGGAAGTGTCTTATCCTTACTGAAATATGCACTTACTCTGTATATATATTTGCTTTCCCTACACAAAAAGGTTCTGCCAAAAATACAATCCACGAATTTACAGAATGAATGATGCACTGTAATAGTATTCCATACAGCATTGCTTCTGATTAAGGAACTCACTTCACAGAAAAAGAGATAAAGCAATAAGCCCATGCCCATGGAATTCACTGGTCTCACCATGTTCCCCACCATCATGAAGTGGCTGGCTTGATAGAGTGGTAGAATGACGTTTTGAAGACACGGTTACAGTGTCAGCTATGTGGTAATGCCTTGCAGGTTGGGGCTAGGTTTTCCAGAAGGCTGTATATGTTGAGTCAGTATCTAATATATGATGCTGTTTCTCTGATAGCTGGGATTTATAGATCCAGGAATCAAGGTGGGAAAATGGGAATGAGATCACTTCCTCTTACCCCTAGTGACCCACTAGCAACGTTTCTGCTCCATGTTTTCGTGACTTTATGCTCTGCTGTCCTAGAAGTTTAAGTTCCAGACGGAGAACTACTTCCACCAGGAAACACAATAATCCATTGAACTGTAAGTGAAGACTGCCACCTGGTCACTTTGGGCTCCTCATGCCTCTGAGTCAACAGGCAAAGAAGAGAGTTATGATATTGGCTGGGGTGATTGATCTGGATTAGGAAAGGGTACTTGGACTACTTCTATACAATGGAGGTAAGTAAGAGTATGTCTAAATACAGGAGATCCCTTAGGGCAGTGGTACCCAACCCTTTTGGCATCAGGGAGTGGTTTTGTAGAAGACAATTTTTCCATGGATGGGGTACGGAGATGGTTTCAGAATGAAATTGTTCCACCCCAGATCATCAGGCATTAGATTCTCATAAGAAGCATGCAACCTTGATCCCTTACATGTGCATTTCACAATATAGTACGTGCTCCTATGAAAATTTAATGGCACTGCTGATCTGACAGGAGGCAAGCTCAGGTAACAATGCTCACTCACCCATCATTCACCTTCTGCTGTGTGGCCTGGGTTCCTAACAGGCCACAGACCGGTATGGGTTCAGAGCCTGGGGGTTGAGGACCCCTGCCTTAGGGTGTCTCTTAGTATTGCCATGTCCTGTGATTATGGTCAATGGAAAACTATAACAACATTACAACTAGCCTAGACTCTTCAGGAATGAAAATTTGGGTCACTCCATTAGATAAGGACCCATGATCCACTGAGGTGCTTGCTGAAGGTAAAGGAAATAGAATGGGTAGAAGAATGAGTGGCAGAAGAAGGAGTTACAGGCATCAGCTGTGACCACACGACTAGTTATAGCAACAAGGACTGTAATTTTCATGACCATTTCCTCTTTTTATGAATATATTTGTGTGTGTCTCTCTCTATATATATAGACACATACACATATATAAAGCAAATATCTTCATTTTCTTTCCCTTCTAATTCTTTTATCATGTAACATGAGATGTGTTGACTTTACATTGTATTTAAGTATTATTAATTTTACATTATAGTATTTGAGTTATAGGCTATCAGGAGAAGAATAGACATCACTCAGGTACTTTACCTTCCCTCCTAGGGAAGGAGTTAGTACATTTTTTATTGTATGCAGGATAATTGTGTCATGTCAGGCAGAATTATGACCTTGTTTTTGGAGATTAAGTATAGTTTAGGAAGATGTATACAGGTGTCAAGTTAACAAGGCATTAGTTTGTGATTATTAATTTTATGTGTCAACTTGACTGGACTAAGAATTGCCCAGATAGCTGCCTAAACATTATTTCTAGGTATGTGCATGAGAATGTTTCTAGAAGAGATTAGCATTTAAATTAGTGGACTAGGTAAATAAATTTTCCCTTACCAATGTGGGCCTGAATAGAACAAAAAGGTAAAGGAATGGGTGGATTCATTTTCTTTGCAGGAGCTGGAACATCCATCTTCTCCTGTCCTAGGACATCGGCACTCCTGGAGCCTCTGGACTCAAACTGAGTTACACTACTAAGTTTCCTGGTCCATCAACTTGCAGATGACAGACCATGAGTCCTCTGGCTTCCATAATCACATGAGCCAATTCCTACAATATATTTCTATGTCTACATTAATATTGATATCTATCATTGCAAACACGCTCATCTGCCAAAGCTGAAGTATGGCACCCCTACTCAAGGAAACAGTGTGGCTTCTACCTTCCAAATCTCATGTGAATGACCCTCATCAGCAGAACTTAAACAGTATCCAGAGTCCTGCTGGCAAGGGATTTTGGGAAATTCAGTTTCCACACTTCCAGACCTTGCAATACAATGAGACCAGAGGTGAATGGAATGAATGCTGTTTGCCAAAGACAATATCCAACATGAAACCGTTAAGGAAAAGAATCAGCATTGTTTGAAGAACAGATAGAGTGTAAAAAGTACAAGATATAGTAGGTCTCTGAGAATACAGAGGAAAAGAACCTTAGAAAAAGATGAAGGGGTTATAGTAGATGTGAATGGCAGAGACTAGTACTCCAATCTCATTCCTGAGAGGTGAGAAGCAACACTGAAGACTATAGTAGAAATAAATTGTCCTCATTTGAAAAAAATATGAGGAGGTAGATTGAAATTCATTTAAAAAATTCACACTTAGATGTTCCTAGCAATGTTCGATAATTTCAAGTATTATAAAAGAAACAGGTCGAGAAGCATCTCAAGCAGATTTTTTAAAACTAATTTGCAAATGCAGAAAATTTATATGCTATAAATGAATGTAAATTTACACACAAAACTTTCTATAACTGTCATCTTGATATAAAGTCTATTGTCACTAATGGTTAAAACATAGGTGTATTGAAATGAGCTAATTTTAGATTTGTCTGATGTTCTTTTGGGTTATATGTTTAGGTGTCTTTCTGTCAGGTGATCTCCATTCTCAAGGATTCTCTTTTCCCTCCTTTTTCCCCAGATGACATATGCACAGGGAAAAGTATCCATGTCCTCACAATAAGACAGAGGCCAGAAAATGGCCTCTGAGCTGCATAGATCCTCATGTGCTCCACTGGAAAGTAAATTCCTTATTTCACCCAGTTATTGGACATGCTACATCTGTGTTTACAAAGTCACTGCTGTCTCCGTTGGTTTTGGGGAGATACTGTGCAGAAATACCCCGCCGAAGTCTCTGACTTTGGTATAGCCTGCTTTCAAGAGGTCCCAGCATTCCAAAGCTTCCTTTTCTGGACCTCAGGCCTTTTTTGGTTCACAGTTCTTTTTGCCTGACTGTTTTCCCAAACAGAAGTCTCCTAGATGCCAAACAAAGGCAATGGTAATCTTGAATCTAACTAAGGGCTCTCCGTCAAGATACCTCCCTCGGGTACTTCTACTATGTCACTTGGTTGACATCATTTTTCTTTTAGACAGTGCCAAACACAGTTTCTCTATGTTTTTCAGTTTTCTGGTCCACTCTTTAAAAAGTGAGACACTAGGCTTTCTGCTTAGGATTTTTTTTTAACTTTCCATTTTTATTGTGTACCTTTCCATGCCTCTTTGAGATCTGACCATAGGGCAGGGATGAAGAATGAAGAGAAAAGAACAAATAGAAACATTTAACAACAACTTGGTCCTTCTCAAACCTTCCTCTTTCCTATTTTCTGGAATTTTCCGACAGCAAAGCAAACTTCACTCTCTATTTTGGTGCAGAGTAAAACAGTGATCAGATTTGCAAAATCTACTCTGATATCTAAAAGGAAGATTTGGAATTTATGGAATGCAACAAAGCCTACCTTTCAAAATTAGTGTGTCATTATATAGACTGTGTTTTAAATTTAAAACTCAAAGCTGAATAATCACTTTTTAAAAATCTTTAGGCCCTTCTCTACCCATGAGCAATGATGATTGTCAGTGGGTGTGAGAGCTGTGAGAAACCTAAGAAAAAATATATGGCTTAAATATCTCAAAAATTATTCCTGTACATGCTCAAAGGAACAAAACTACAATTAGACTTGTCCTATACAAAATGGAAGAAAGTGGAACTATAAATAATATTGTGAGATAAAATATCATAATTCGTGAATTCCATATGAAGTCAATAGTAAAGTATGATCAACTATACAAGAGGTCAGAAAATATACAATTCATATTCTCCTCCTGAAAAACTCAAAATCACTGAGTGACAGACTAATTTATTAATTTAAATTTCAGTATGAGAAAGTAGCTTTAAGAAGATTCTCATTAGCATTCTATTCCAATGAAATGCTTTAACTTAAGTGTAATTGTTTTATAAACAAAATATTATTGAATTCAAATAAAAACTATTCTTAAAAATATATATAACGTAAAAATATAATTTAATAACAAAAAGAACTCAAGTATGTAGGCCTAGATTTTATTTTCAAGGTTATTAAGTAGTAGTGGTAGACATAACAAAATTACTAAATTTCTTATTTTACATAATAAACAAAGTCTTTATATTGTTCTTTCCCTATATTATACTTTTCTCTTTGTAACAAAATTATGATGATAACATAAGCTCGTGAAAACAGGTTAAATAAAATGTTGGGTGAGAAAAATAGCTTATTTTATTTCATCACATCCTGAATAAACTTCTACTAATTACTAGCAGTTTCTTCTTGCCTTGACTTTCTAATTATTTTGTTTTAAAATTATATCAGAAGAGAAAATGTAGGTTCTTTTTTGTAATTAAAAGTTCGAACTTAAAACAGAATTTAACATCAATGTTTGTGAACTTTTAAATACTGTAGTGAACTTTCAAATACATGGGACAACATGAAAACAAATAAAACATAGTTTATATCACAATAAGAAAAAATAAATGTTAATAGTGTTAATATGGCATAAAAAATAATAATAAACAAAAAACATCACCCACAGCTCTTGAACTAGTTAAATCCTCATATGCAAAGCTTTGCAGATTAGGATAGAACAATTCAACTCTATGCTACTTCCAATAACCGCAATGACAAAGAATAAAAATGAAAGGTAGATCAAAGAGTTATCTGGCAAAAACAAAATAATAGGAAACAGTCCTAGAGGAGTCAATGAAAAAGCCCACATTCATAGGAAACTTCGCAACTTTAAAGATATACATTATCAAGCAAAAATTAACAAAACAATAAAATAAAATAAAATAAGAATAAAAGAAAAAATATCTTAAAAGAAAAAATAAATGTATTAAATCAGGAAAAAATAGAATAAATGAACCCATGAATTATTGGCAATAAAATTAAGTCAGACAGGTTTCTTAAAAATCTGATTAAGGAAAAGAAGACAAATAAATAGAATTAGAAAGAGAAAGGGTAGAGACAGCAAATAGAATAAAATGTATAAGAGATTACAATGCAAGACTATGTAATTCTAATAAATATGTAAACTCTGAAAAGGAAGATGTTCTTGAAAGATATAAACTAGCAATAAAAATGTATAAAAATTAGAAAAACATGAATTGAATAAGAACCACTGGCATAATGGAAAACTTTTCAAAAAATTACTCCAAATTCTCCAGGGATTGCTTTACTAGTGAATTGTTTGAAACTTTAAAGGAACTAGTAAATTCAGTTCTTTATAATTTGTTCCAGAACATAGGGAAAAAAAAAAAAACATGGAAAGCAATCAAATCTATTACATAAATCGAGGATAATTCTGACAGCAAAATGTGACAAACATTACAGAAAAAATTCTGCTAAATACAGGTCTCTCGTAAATGTAGATTCACAGATGAATCAATATTTGGAAATGTATATGCCTGGCATTTATTAGCTACCCAATTAATGTCTCCTACATCACTAAAGAAAGCAAGAGTATCAGAATGAATTTTCTCAGCTTCCTGACCTGACATCTACACATTTGATTCACATATGAATCTATCCTCATCTCATTTCCATTTCAGAGGGAAAAATATCTTTTCTTTGTGCAAAAATAAAAACTTCCAACTATGCTTTGGACCCCAATCTACAGGCAAATAAGGATCCCTGCTCTGTCAGTTACTTCTTCGTGACTTTCTCTTAAGCCTCTTTCGCTCTATTGATTATTTCCTTTCAGCTATTGAAAAATTATCCCTCAGTTCCACATCCTCCTCATTCATGACTTACTTAGTGAGCACTTACAAAGCATCAGATGGACTTAAGAGTCATAACCAGATAAAATACACTCCTTGACTTCAATAATCTTTCCCTCAGAGGAAACCAGCTAAGTCCACCAATTGCAGGGCAAGACGGTTAAGTGTTAAAATGTGGCTATGCTCAGGTACCACTGGAGCTAATGAAAGAAGGGTTTGGGAAGTCTTCCTCTCTAGTCAGTGCCATGTCTTTATTCTTTCCTCCATTGATTATCTTCTAAAAAACAGTAGATTCCATTTGTCATCTCAATTCTTTACCTCCCATTAATCCTTCCTTCCACTGCTCTCAGAAATTCCCTGAAACTCCCTTGCCAGAGTCAAAAATAATTTTGTGTTGAAAATCCAATGATATTTTATTCCATGTGATGTTTTCCTTCCTTGTTGCATTTTATACTATAGATCATTACCTCCTTGAGACTTCCATAACTACAAGCACTTCTGCTTTTATTTCTTCCACTTTGGCCATTCTTACTTACTCTTTTTGACAGATTCCTATTCTTCCACATAGCTCTTTATTATGGGTGAACTGTGCTGTCCAGGAATACTGGCTGCTTTCATTTTCTCAATCTGCACACACTCTCTCAATACACATTCCGTCTCATCAAGTTTCATGGTTCCATCCACTACCCAAATGTGGCTTCTCAGTCCCTATCTACAGTCCAGATTCAAAACTACAGCCCTCTACTGAATTTCTCCAAATGAATGACTAATTGGTATCTCAAAGACATGTCCAAAATGAACTTAATATCTTCTCAAATCTTGCTGCTCTCTACGCATTCTACCACAATGTAAAGCATCACCGTGTACTCCACTGGTCAAACTGTCCTCTGTTCCCTTCTCTAGTCCACTCCCCAATCAATCTTGGACATCAGGTCCAAGTCTCTGTACTTGTTTGTGTCTTTTGAATTTGTCACCTCTCTGCCATGATATCCTCAGGTTCAGGCCATCAGTAATTATTACTTGTATTACCACAAAAGCTGTGTACATTGTGTCCTTGTACATTAGCATCCTGCTAATATACCTTTTTAAAAATTTTCCACTAGGAATATATTTTAAAGGGCAAATCTGCTAACTAAGGTCACTCCCTATGTGTAAATTTCTTCAATAATACTTCCAGATTTTTAGCAAATTATACAAGGCCCTCATGACATCACTCCTATGTCCCTCCTGTCTCATCTCCTGTGGTTGATAGTTTTGTGACTATGGTTTTTATTTCTTAGCCCACAGTAGGTATATGTTTTGACCAGAGTTTGAAAACCAAAGTCTACATGCACATGAATGCCCTCAGCTAACTCCCATCTGTTCTCTTCACTCTCCTTGTGACTATGTCAATCACTTTTTTACATAAAAACTGTCATTTCCCACTCCTCCCCCAGATTATTTACAGGTTCTGATTTCTCTTAGTAGTGAGATACTAGTGGCCCTTTATCAGCTGGTTCTATCTCTACACCATCAGTAAACACTCTTCTCTAAGTATTCTGCACTTCAGGTACACTGGACACGCCTAATTTGTAATATATTGCAAGGCAGTTAGATGTTCTCTAAAAACTTGAAAATTTGTTTCCAATTAAGGATTCAAATATTAAAATCAATATAAAATGAATAAGAAAACATACAAAATCAACATAAAACCAGAAATACATTTCATTATTAACTTCTTGGAATAATGGAATGACCTTTTGGTTTTTGTTCTTTTTAGAGACAGGGTCTTGCTCTGTCACCCAAGCTGGAGATGGGAGTGGGGAGCTATTTGGAAGAGGGGAAGCAAGAGGACATAAGTTTGGCCATAAACATTTTATAAGGAGAGAGTGTCCTGTGGGCCAGGATGTCACTGACATAGGGACACACTCTTCATGTTATCACGGTGAAAGGCTCACATGCATTCTGCATTTAAAGCAGATGACCTTCCTCTGATCTCACAAAGCAATTTTTGATCATCCTAGTCTTTTACATGGGGACAGACTTCTCTGTATAGGATGACACAAAAGTTTTGGGCAAATAAATTATATTTATCATAGTAGATAAATAAATTGGAATTCTATTTCCTTATATTGTGTTTTGTGAGTGAGATTTGCTGGTCTGCATTTATGTTCCCCATTCTTTTAAATCTGGAACACTAAAGAGACTGAATGATTAAGTCCGCAGGGCTGAGTATAGACTGAAATGTACTGAATTCGCCAGGAAAAACAAACAAACAAACAAAAAAACCGATAAAATACTATGAAGGACTTGGATGGCCTTTCCAGGTGACACTTCCTTTGTCTCACTGTGAGTCTGTGTACACATTGCCCTCTGTCAGCAGAAATGTGATCTTCTCTGAATCTTTCCTCTCTCAGGGTTCAGTCGCTGCCTGGTGCACTCTCACACCACTTTCTTATTGCCTTTTCTCCCTTTATCTTGCAATCACTTGTTTATATGTCTGTGAACTCCCATGCCTGGCACATACTAGATACTCATAAATGTTCATTTAATCAACTAACTCACATCCTGGTCTTTGGTACAATTCTTTTCCCTTTATTTTCCTTTAATTATTAGACTGAACACGAAACAAGGTGCTTTCTTGGGAACCAAGACTGATGCTATTATCAAATAAGACTTTTTCAATTCACTGCATCTACTCATTTATCTTCCAATTATTTTCAGCCTCAGTTAAGCACAGCAGCCTCTATGGCATGGTTACTTAACTCTTCTTGCCATAGGATCTAGATGTGACTATAATTTTTTTTTGTTTTGGTTTGGTGTGATTTGTAGCCATTAATACCACTGGGCTCACCCTCATGTACCATTTTGTCTTTCAGCAGAGTAGCCATTTAATATATAATAGAGGAAGGCTTTGAGTTCTAAAAGGTCTTGACTGTGTAAAATACTCTTGTAACCTGCAGCTTATAGAATCAGGGCATGTCCTAATGGTTCAGTAGTTTAAGAGGTGTTTGAATTATTAGGTGAGGGAAGTCAATGTAACAGTTAAGCAAAATAACTAAATACATCTGAAGCTATATAATTTAATGTATTAGGAGCAGATCTTTTGAAAATTTCCAGAAAGTTATCCAATATCCTATTGACCAGCATTTTAAGACAAATTTTATAGCTCAAACCCTCAACTTAAGTGCCTATGTCGTCTACTGAGGGAGAAAGAAATGGCATAATGGTAAATCTAGCCATAGAAAAAGAGCTGTTTTTTTTGGTACGCTACTGTTTCCCAGCAAGTATTGTAATTGAGAAGAAACTTCCCTTAAATGTGCTAAATCAATTAATTACCCCCACACACTTGCTTTAACATCCTGCACTATTGAAACAACTTCCAGATGTCACATTTGCTAATAATTCTTTGTTCATCATGTTTCAGTAAGTCTACTGTATTACTGCAGCTAGGAACGAAGAGAGGCACAGAACCGTGGCCCTTTGATATTTTAATCACTCTGCTGATCAGCTATATCTTGGCATGGACACAAACTAATTTGCTATCTTGGGTAAATAATTTACTCATTTTCTACCTTCCTTGTCTGTAAAAAATGGGAGTAGTGATTGGTGGTGCTGAGGAAGCATTAACAAAAATGGATATAAGGAATTTAGTGTTTTGCAAAGAACTACACATGTGCTTAGTAGTAACCATAGTTTGATGTTCCTCATGTTCTTGCATGAGGAGGACCTCATTAACTCATTTTCCCATTGAGAAAGTGTGTATGGCAACATTGTGCTCTGTTTGCTATTAAATGCAGTCTCTTTTTGTTTAGAGTCAAATGCTTGTTTTATTTTAGCACACTTTAAAAAAATGTTATTCTAACATACTCAACAAATTAGATTTCTGAAATCCACTGTTGTGAAGAATCTGAATAACATCGTGTTTACCCTAATAGTAAGTTTTATTCATTAAATGCCATTTTACAACATGAAGAGATACATTTGGAGTTGTTTTGCTGCTTTAAATTTTTTAGAACCTTTAAAATCACATCATCATTAGTTGAACTTATTCTTAAGTTTTGGACATTCTACTAACATAAAAGCATGAGGCAAATTTGCTTTCAATAATTTTCTTCAAGCTTTGTATTATATTAGAAATAACTCATTTATAGAAAATCTTTTATTGGATTGGTGGTGAGAATAAACACATAGTTCTCAGTGACTTTTATTATTTATTATAAAGTAATTTGGCAGGGTGTTGTGTAGGCAAGTAAACGAAATAAAAGATTAATCAGAACTACCAATCTTTTTCTGATTTGCAGAGTAACAGAAAACAGCAGCCCAGCCCTGTTTTAGTCCCTGAAGGTTTAGTTCAGTATGTGCCAGTGATGGAAAACATCGTCCGCCTATAAAGCAACAATTAGGGCTGGTTTCCATTGACTCAATCAGTTAAATGTAAAAATACAAAAGACCAATATAAAATAAGCCCTCTTCTGTGAGGCTTCACATGCCAGAAACGTGAACACCCTTCGATATGTGTTACTCCTGCTATTTACCAATGCTCCAGTGGAATTTTCAGGTTTAAAAGTTCATATTTTAATTGCAGAATTGAATACATAAGGGTAAAAATCAGCAGGTTTTTTTTCCCTCCGTTATAGTAGAGTTTAGGGAAAAAGACATGGCTGGAAGAAAAGAGGCCGGCTATAGTCAAAGTAAAGCTAACAGAGAAATTATTGAGCTTCTTGGTATATTTGTTTTCTTACATGTGCCTTCTATTAATGCATATAAAATATTAGAAAAAGTGCAGCCTACTCAAATTTGCCAGCATTCTTGGAAAGAAGCACTTTACTCAGAAATATTTTTTGAAAGAGGCCTTATTAACATATACACAGCTCTCCATGTATTTTGATGACAGGGCAGTCGAAGTTATTTGTGTTAACATCTAACTATACAAGGTAGAACCTTAAAAATCACCTAGAACGAAATGTTAGAGAACAATTTCTGGCTTGAGAAAGATGTGAAATTAAGATGTTTTCTGGAAAAAGGCTAAGATGATTACAACAGCTCTAGGTCATGAAATGCTACTGTACATTCACTAATAATCAAGTATTTATTATTTACATACACATACATTTTGAGTTATATAGAATGAATTTAGTTTAAATGAATGTCTGAGATATATAGAATGAATTTAGGCTAAATATAGGAAATATCTACCTGGCATTGAAGGTAGAGAATTGACAGTAATCACTAATATAGTTGTCTTCAGTTATAGCAAATAATATTGTGGCATATTAGCTACGTTTCTGCTTGAGAGGAAGGGAGGTAACTGGTGGTGCTTAAAGAGTTTTTTAATTTAGCTCTTCTTTAAAAGTGTACGAAGAAGTCATTACATTAATAAGATGTTGCTGTTGTTATCGGTCACTTTGTTAATAACCTTTCAACCAGTTTGATGTGTTCCAAAAAGATCAAACATTTTTACATTGCCTCAGAGGATGTGAAAAGTACTTAATTCCTATAAATGCTTCTTCTTCTAAAATTTTGCAAAAACTGATATATTATTAAATTAGCATAATTCTGCATCACTTGCTCCCTGATGACATAAGGGCCTTTGCTTCAGATTGGTAGGAATACGTATAGTTTTTCATTATTCTTGGTGGGTAGAATAAAATAAAAGCTTCACGTCTCTGGGTTCTCTGCCCCAGGCCTGGTGTCATGAGTATTTGTCCAGTTTTATTCCAAAACAAGAAATTAAAAGTGAAAGAGGGGAAATTTCCATTCTGGTTAGAATGAGAGTAGGGATGAAACAGAGAATGACCAGGCTTCCTGCTGAACCTCCATAATTTATGGAATAAGAGTTGACACTTCTTAATGAGCTGATGATTACCAGGCCTTTAGCCATCTGGCTCTGCTTATGTCTCTCACTTCATCTTCAGTCCCTTTTCTAGTGTTTCTACCCTCTCAGCATACCAAACTACTTTCAATCTCCTCAGCGTTACATCCTTTCATCTAAGAATCTTTTAAGTATGACTTCTTCTGCCCAGGATGTGCTTTCCTCTATTCAGGCAGTAACTAACTTTAGCATGATTTTCTTCTAAGAATCTTGAGTTAGCTGATTTTCTTTACTTGTATTCTCATTATGTTACCTACTGTAGATTGGTGTGTTCAAATTCTAGCTCATTGTTCTGTAATGGGCTTTCATGCAATACAGTATCTTTTTCTAGAAAGTTCTTTGTATCTAAGATTCTGGATAAAAATTAGATTCTGTCACTTAGATGCATCTGTGGAAGATATGTAAGAAAGTGAGATGGGATCATCTTTTCACACCTTTCAGCTATTTCTACTGGCTCACAAGGTGATAGAGACATAAAACTTTTCTACCATAGCAAGCTAGTTGCAAGGGGCAACAATGATATATTTGTATTAGACCACAGCTATGAAAAGGTGGAGTTCTTGTGTTCAATAATTATAATGGCAGCTCAAACAAAAGTCCATTAAGGTAATTATTTCATATTATGTAGAGGAAAGAGTGACACAGTTTTTCATTATGTCCTATAGTTTCTAACAATCATGTTTATCATTATCATAGCAATCTTTTAATCAAGCTCTGTAGAAACTTTATGTTGCAAATTTAAGAACAGTAGGTAGAAAGTAAATTGATGAAACATAAGTTAATCCAAGGTAGAACTATTAAACACAGATCATCTTTGTTATTTGCATCTCTAGGCAAGCCTCAATATAAGGTTATCTATGACACTGTTTTACAAGCATTACTTTGACATTTGCAAAAGAAACTCTATCATTCTATCTCATATAACATTATTCAGATTCTCAACTACATGAGAGGAAATAGCAGTTAAATATTGATATGTTTTGGCTGTGTCCCTACCGGAAGCACATCTTGAATCGTAGCTCCCACAATCTTCATGTGTCATGGAAGGGACCCTGTGGGAGGTAGCTGAATCACGGGGATGGGTTTTTCCTGTGCTGTTCTTGTGATAGTGAATAAGTCTCACAGGATCCGATGGTTTTATAAGGGGCAGTTCCCTTGTGCACACTCTCTTGCCTGCCACCATGTAAGATGTGATTTTGCTCCTCCTTCTCCTTCTGCCATGATTGTGAGGCCTCCCCAGCCATGGAACTGTGAATCAATTAAACCTCTTTTTCTTGATAACTTACCTAGTCATGGGTATGTCCTTATAGCAGTGTGAGCATGGACTACTACAAATACTGTTTTGCACTTCTATCTGTGTGAAAAAAGAAAATGAAAACAACTTGTATCACCAAAATCATTTCATAATAACTCCCCATTACCTTAAGTACTAGACAAGGTAGTATCTTAATTTTCCCATTTTTTTCTGAGACTAAGCTCTATAAAAACTGAACACAATCAATTATTCAGTGCTAATATAAACAAATTAATAGAAGGCACTCAGAAAGTGACAGGAGAAATTAAGAGTGTGCTGTCATAAAAGGTAGAAGCAAAACAAAAGGCAAATCTATATAAGGGGATTGGAAATGATAACAGGTTAAGTCATTGAACAACCAACAAGGTGATTTTGGGGGTATGACGGTGGAAGCAAGCAGATGGTCTAACCCTTGAAGTCATAAGTTAACTTCGAAGCACTGTTTGGAAAGGGTGTGGCTATCATAAATTTGAAAATTATTACATAAGTTCATTTGATTACACATTAGGATCCATCATGCTGTGAACTCTTAAATTTCTCTAACCACTGTCCTGTCGTGCTCTTATTTTGAAGGGCTAATTTCTTCATGATCATTTAGCTCCCCACTAAAATCCTACTTCTGCAAGGTATCTCCTGAATACCTCTAAATAAAAGGATTCTATCCCTTCTTTCCTTTAATACATTGTTGCACTCTTTCTGAGGTCAACATTAGTAATAGTCTGTTGTATGCAGTTACTTAACTACAGCACTCTGTAGTCCCCTGCCTCAATGCTGATGGTAGCATTATGCATTTAGATGATTCCCTGTGAACCTTTATTGAATGAATGAAAGACCTGGTACAGTTTGCCAGAGCAGATATAGTGAGGCACATCCTAGAAAACAAAGCCCCATAATAAGAGTAAGAGAAATGAGTCTCAGCTCAGCCAGTAGCTGGCTTAGTAACTAAGGCAGTCACTAAGGCCTTTAGCACCTTGATTTCCTCATCTCTAAAGAGATCTCTAAAGCCTCATCCTATTTAAATGCAGATCATCCAATTTAAATCCAGATCTTGTAAAATCTGGATGCTATCATATACTGGAATAATACCTACTTGAGTAGGCATCACCAGTACATAAGTAGGTATAGAAATAAACAATAATGTGGTAGTTAAAGGAAACCCACAGAATTATATATTTACTTCTTTAGTTTGTACACATAGAAAGGGTGCCATAAGATATTCTTTTGTATGGAACATAATTCTGAAAACAATTTTCCACTAAAAATGCTACATGAACTGTAAAACTCCTTTAACTAAAAGTGTTTCATATATCCTAAAAAGATACAGAAACCCAAAAGAGAAGACCATGTTAATGGTATGTAAACTGATGGTAGGAAAGGATTAATGGCATGCAATCTTCTTTAATGAACATTTTGTGTCATGACATAAGGAGGTGTCATTTCACCAAAGGAAAACAGAGGTTACAATCTAATTCCTCTGTTAATGGTAGCTGGTTATGATTTTTTTTTGTTATAACCTGGTACCATCCCTACTGATGGTTATGATTTTTATATAAAGATTGATACATGTCCAGAAATATTTAACCAATCACAGCCTAAGAAGTTGAATCCTTCTTAAGCTTCAAAAAAAAAGAATAAGATAATAAAAGAAAATGTGGGTCGTGCATGTCTATGTGTGTGTGTGCATCTGTGTGCATGCACGAGTGTGTGTGCATGTGCACTGGTGGCAAGGACAAAATGGAGACATCTTCCTTTGATTATAAGGCTGGTGATTTTGTTACATTATAACTTTTACTTTTTAAAATACATCGTTGACTTAAAGGAAAAAGTGTTGTGAGTTAACTACAAAAATTGTGGTGTGGCTTTGAACCACTGTGAAGTCTTTGGATGTAAAGATGACATCTCACATTTTCTTTCAGCTCATGGCACCTAGTCCAGTACCTGGCATATATTAGGTGTTCAATACATGTTTATTGAATTGGGTTTCCATTTGTGAGACCCACTCACTATTGATATATTTTTATCAGGGCAGTAATCATACGAGCAATCACAAGACCATTAAATTGACACAAGGAGTATTAATTAGAAAGAAAATTTCAACATTCACAGGCCCTATTTGGCCCTTAAATTATATGGTCCTTTATGATTACATGGTTCTTTATAATAATTATATGGGCCTTATCCCATATGGGCAGCTCTGACTGATAAGCCAAGGTAATCCTTTCCCCTTTCCAGGTTCTAGGATTCACCAACACCAGAATGGTTGCTATGCCATCCTTTTCCTTACTCACAATGCTTAGTCATTTGTGACATAGATGAGTGACTCCACTGCTGGCTCAGACAATATCCCGATCAGGTGGCTCATTCTCAGATTCGATACTAATTTCCGCAACCAATACTTGTGAATGTGAGTACGTAAACCAGTCCCCTTTCCATTTTAATGTAAACCTTTATTTTTATTAATTCCTTGAATTACCATATCTTTTTTCTGTATTCCCACCAACAGAATCATCTCAAGCATTTATGAGCTTTAGTCATCAAGTAAAATACTGACTCTATCATCACTCCACTCTCAAACTTTATGACCTTCAACTTTTAAGCCTATCATAATAGCAAAGATCGTCTAACTCTTTGATCAACTCCTAGAGATATCTTAGAAATATCTGCCCTAGATTTAGAAATAAGTTGTGCATAGGAGTATAATCTAGAAAATGGAATTTTGTTTAAAAGTAAAAGTGAAGAGAGAGAGAGGGGACGACAGAGAAAGAGGAGAGGAAACGAAAAAAAGAGAAAAGAGGCAGAGATAAGGAGTTTCTACAAATTCACTGAAAAATTTGGTCAAGCTGTAATTTCAGCCACTGTAAAAGCTGACCGATTTCTCATTGAAAGCTATCAGACACTCTTCTGTTTAACAACAACACATACCATGTATTCAAGAGCAAAAGTATGCCATTCATCTAGGAAGATAAAAAGCTGTTTGTCTGATTTCTTAATATGGGAAGGAATACAAATAAAGATTCTTTATCCTCCTGTTCTTTTTCTAGGACTTTCAGCTCTTCAAGCTGAAAAATGATAGTGATGATGATGGTTATGATGCATCAATGGGAATATTGCAAATATCTCTGCCAGTAAGAAAGAAATAAAGTTTTAAAAGCTGCAGAATTTCCTACCCCAACTCAAAGATAAAGCAACATTAAAAGGCAGAAATAGGTCCTTCTATGTAGGCGTAGATATCCGCATACATTTACTCGGTCTACCACGAATCCCATGTGGTTTTTCACTCCTCTGAAGTCCAGATAATGAGTCAAAGTGAATGGTACAACCAGCTGACTTAATACATTCATTCCAACTGCTGATCAAGTCCAATCAAATCAAAACAACAACAAAAAATTAGCCAACTGAGTTCTTTAGCTGTAATGGTTGATTGAGCAAATAATATAGCCAACAGTGCCAGCCAGACTAAGATCTCAGCCACTCATTGGCCAGTTAAAGGAAGGCAGCCTCCTGTGACTGGCTATGTAATGGCTCTTTCTTCAGCTGCTCAGTCTATCTTGGGGTAAACCCAAAACAACTGCTGAGTTGAGAGGTTTATATGTTTTAAAGAACCTGGAATAAAATATTATATTTTGCTTAGATTTAGACCAGTGTCAAATCTTATCACTCCACTGGCTGGCTGTCACTTTTGAGTTTTCTCTGAATGTTAACTCAACATCAACAATTCAAATTTTTCAACTGGGTTCATTTGCAGCCAAAAGGATCATGTTATTAGAACATTCAAGATACAGATTAAATTGTGTATCAAGGGCTGCCTGCCATCTTAGCAGTATGGAGGCATGTATTTTCAGGGCTGTAGCTGCTGCTTGTTTTTGTGCATGAACAGGAAATATTGGTAAAAAAAAAATTGTGCTGTGAATGACAAGAGTAGAAACGAAAAAGTATCATTGAATGATTTTCTATAGTGATGAAGAATGAAATTTTTATCACTTTCAGCTTTGCTCTTACATCTGTTTCCTGGAAAGAAGGCATTCAGTGCCAGTAACAAGTATGCTAATTACAATTTGGGCCATAGCTTCAAAATCTTTAAGTAAATGCTGAATGCTTTAGTTCAGTCAGGAAATTTGCTAAGACACATTTCTTCTGACAGCTGCCAAGGAGAATGTCTGTTTTCAATACTTGAAAGATATACTATATTTGCACTTTTCAATAACTGCAGTTTTACAGCTCCTATTGGAGTCTTGTTGAGCTCCTGACTACATTTTCAGCATTGAATGTCATAAGATAGTTCACTTAAAATAGGTTTTATTATCATTATTACTATTATTATTATTATTAGTGCCAACCATTCAATGTCTCCAGAGAGCATTTAGTTCAGAATCAAAAGAGCTAAATCTTTTGCTTTTTTATTCCATGTAAACTCAGTGTCATTGAATGACAACAGACCTAAATGTCCAACCTACTGGTAACCCCAGTGCTCAGGTTTAAGAGCCTAGTGGGAGTACAGCCCAGCCAGCCTCATTCATTCTGGCCATCTTCATGGGCAATAATGGTCTTCATAACCAGGTCCATTCTACCACGATCCTTATAATTT
Source organism: Macaca nemestrina (assembly GCF_043159975.1). NCBI lineage: Eukaryota > Metazoa > Chordata > Mammalia > Primates > Cercopithecidae > Macaca > Macaca nemestrina. The sequence continues at coordinate 31,564,123 of NC_092129.1, forward strand.
TCAGATAGTCAGAAAAATAAGCATTGCTGTACAATGATGTCTTCATTTCCTTTGCTTAAAACTGGTATAGTACTTCAATTGAAGCAACCAAGTTAGTGACAAGTAAGAAAGACTTTCCAAGTCTAAGTTTCTTGCTCATTATGCTTATTAAAAAAGTAGTATAGGCAAAAGTAGGCTTCATTTCAAAGAATCTAGCTCATTAACATATCAAAGAAGGCTTGTGTAAATATTTTACATAAGCTTCTTTCATAGCTTGTACCTATTCTTCCCTATGGCAATAAGGAAACCTGACTCTTGTCCATCAAGAAAAATCCAAATTTATTTACAGCTGGATGGACGTGGGCCAAGCTATGTTTTCCTTAGCATGACTTTGGGTTGTCCTTTCACTGTAGACTTGCTCAGCATATGATTTCAATATGGTTGAAATGAATGCTGACTTTCCAAAACAGGCAACAGTCTGAAAATCGTGGCAGTTTATGGGCAAATGACCTATTTTTCTGCTTGTTTAAACTGTTTAATAAAACCTCATGAGAAATACTAAAAATAGTCAATGCCTTGAGATTGTTCTTTTCACGTAAAACCAATTGAATTGATCTTCTTCACAGAAGGAGAGGAAGCAAATAGATACTTAATTATCAATAATTATCAACACCACCAGCAATGCCTTTGCCATTTCTATAGTCTGCGGTATGCCAGGAATTGTAATAGATACTTAAAGTGCAATATCTCACTTAATATCCATATAAATCATGTAAGGTATATACTCTTACTCAATTTCATAGATAAGAAAACTAAGTTAGAAAAGTAATGTTGCTTGCCTTATGCTATACAACCGAAATACGGCTGAGCTGAAATTTATATCCAGGAATGTTTAACTACAAAATGTTTTCTCTTTCCAATCACTTTTCTTGCAGCAAGAAAAGTAGTAGAGGGCAGGGCAGGTTTTTCCCAGATGAATTGAGTAGCAAAAGATGTGCTTTATTATTTGATCTATCTAATCACCTGATGGCATCTGGACTTAAAATATTGATAAAATATATCAAAACTGTGTAAGTCAGAAATCTTGCTTTATATGTCACATGACAGCAGAACACAAAACTCGGGAAGGTGTTTATAGATTAGAAATTCTGTGAATACTTACAACTGACTTTAGACTATATCTAAGTGAACATCTGGTCCAGAACCAAAATAACAAAGAAGCTAGAGGCATTATTGTTAGAAGAAGGGACAGTAACTTAAAGAAGAATCTCAAATTTTCTCAGATTTTTGAGATAATTTTAGGCCCATTTGATGCCTGAACTACCTATAATGCCAATTATGGGGAATAATCAAGTAAATAATCAGATGTGATAGAGTTATATGCAATCAGTTGCATAATCAAGTAAATAATCAGATGTGATAGAGTTATATCATCTGATGATTTACCAGATTATCCCCCATAATTGACATAAACAGCCTATTTCCTCTTCTGAGTCATTTATTTATTTAATTACTCACTCAACACATCAACAAGTATTTCTTGAAATTACTATGTGCCATGTATAGTCCCAGGCCATGAAAAGATACAGAAAACCAAGAGTCCTTTCCCTCAGGTTCTTTCTTGTATTGAGCCAGAATCTCTTTCACTACTACTTCCAATTTGTGTACACGTTTTACCCTCAGAATTATTCAAATATGTTTTTCCAAGTAATATTACTTCAAATATCTCAAGTCACTGAATGAATGTGCCACTTTGGATGGGAGTGGGTACTTCTCCCACTGTTGCTGTATTTTTTTTTTTTTACTTTCACTTTTAGAAGAGTCATCATGGGAAAACTTTGTCCTTAAGAGAAAATCTTTGGATTTGGAGAATGAGAGGAGCCATAGGGACAACAATGGGGAAGGACACCTAACTGGTTGTTTGGGCCTGGCTCTAGTTTTGCTTTAAGGGATCACAATAAAGGGCATCTCTAATGTATTTTAGTATTGTCCTGAGACTAGGAAGCAAACAGAGGTTTTGAAGAAAGTAGTAAACACGTATTCGGCTAAACTAATCCATGTCGTATCTCTCCTGAGGATCTAATTGCAGACATGAGTGGCTAGATGGCATTGAAATGCACTAAAGCAAGGGATACAGTATAGACATTTCCTGATAGGATGCGGCTTCCCACTCTATACTTCTCCTAATAACTATCCTTGGAGCTTGTTCTATTTGTCTGTATATGTTATATTAGTTTGGTGCAAAAAGAATTGTGGTTTTGCCATTAAAAGTAATGCTTTTTATGGCAAAACCTGCAATTACTTCTGCACATTACTTGTAATGGTAAAAACAGCAATGACTTTTGCACCAAACTAATAAAATGTGTCACCCAAAGCTCAACTCAATAGTTATTTCTCAGTATCATTTGGAAATTGCTTCTAGGATCCCTGTGGATACCAAAGTCTGTGAATGGTTAAGTCTCATATAAAACAAGGTAATATTTGTATATAACCTACACATAACCTCCCATATACTTTAAATCAGCTCTAGATTACTTGCAATACCTATACAATGTAAATGCTATGTAACAGTTGTAATGTTATATTTTATGTGTATTCTTTATTGTTTTACATTATTTTTTTCAATTTTTTTACAATATTTTTGATTGGGGATTGCACAGAACCTTCAGATACAGAGGGTCAACTGTATTATATTTCTAATGTGAATAGTGGAGGCAAAGCAGAATAAGTTATTATCTAATTCTAAATATATTATTTTTAACTAATATAACCAATCCTTGCATTGTTTTTTTTTTAATTCGAATCAGTCTTTCACTCTTTTAGCCCTAAAAATATTATTAACCAGAATAGTCACACTTTTTCTTTAATTTATTATCCATAAAATTGATGAGCATAACATATATATTTTATTCATATCTTGGCTGAATAAAAAGCCAAGAACAAAGGTATGTCATTCTAATAACCATCTACCTCCAGAGGGACAGAAATCTTATAATCAATTAGAGTGGACATTCAGTTGTTTTTGTCCTTACATCTGGTTAGTTTCTTCATCATATTCATAGGAAGAGATAAAAATAGATGTCTGAAATTTACTTTTACTTTTTACCACACTTTCTTATTTCATGGTTTAGAAGCCCACTCAAACAAGAAAACAAGACATCTTATTTTTAGGGAAGCCATAATAAGCTAAATGATTCTGTTTTTACTTATGGTATTCATAAATCGTTACTAATAAATAATCACATCATTACTTATGAAGAATCCAAAATAAAGGCACTGCTGTGGTATTGGTGGAAACAGCTCTTGTTCTCTGTCTCTCTCTCTCTTTCTTTCTGAAGAATCAAAACATGACAATTTCTTACTTTCCTCTCATCTCATTCATTGCAATTCTTCAGAGACCACTATATTTATCAATTTAATATTTTATTTTGTCGGCGTTCTAGAATATAACTCTACCATATCAAGTAGATTCTAGAACTCTTTGATCATCACTTTGCAATTTCTCTTACTTTGATCAGCACTGAAACTACCTTTGTCATGTAGTAGTCTATGGCCATGAAGTCAGTATCCAAATAAGAATTAAGGACTGTTGAAGTCATTCCTGCCATTTCCTTGGAATACATTGAAGTCTTACTTACTGAATCTACCTACAGAGTTCAGGAAAAAAAGAGTCAAAGGCAGGAAGTTCAGGGAATCCAGAAGCAGCTGACCAGTTAGCAAAGGACAAACGGACTTTATGATTAAACTACATCATCTATCCCTCACTGTGTAAACCAGTGCAGCTCAGAAGTGTGGTCCATGGACCAGGAGCATCAGCATCTCATTAGAGTTTACTGGAAATACAGATTATCAAGTCTCTTCTCAGACCCACTGAATCAAAATCTCTGAAGATAGGGACCAGGAAATTGTGTTTTATCAGTTTTCCAGATGACTTATCCATGCTAAAGTTGTGATAACCACTCTTCTATGCCAGATTATATGGGAAGATGTCTCCAGGGCTAAATTCTCAGTATGGTTGTAGGGCTGTATGGGTAGAATAGAAAGGAAAGAAGGTAAACCCAATACATTTATTTTTTCAATAATGTTTACATAATGCTGTATGTTAACTCCCTCCTTTCACTTCTCAGATGTTTGGAATAGCAAATCTTCTAAGTGAGTTATGATACATTAGTGAATTAAATGCAAAACCTGGATGAAAGTTGAGATGTACTTACTCTTTGTTCAGATACAATCCATTCTTTTGATTTACCTTCACAAAGTTCCCATTTGCCTCTCCTGAGTAATCCACTGGAACTACTTTCTTGTCATTAAATGTTAGGATCTACCAGGAGCCAGGTCCAGTAACATGTCTTTACAATGATTCGATTCTTGATGTCATTTCTATTACAAGATCTTGCTAAAAGCTTATTCTCCACTGCAAAATCATGTGCTGATTCACTGTTCACTGAAAGTTTGAGAAAAACCAGGGATATGCCTTAAGAGACAGCAAAGCATAGTAGACAGTGCATCAGCTTTAGAGTCAGACTGTGACTCATGGTTCTGCCACTTACCAGCTATGTAATCTTAAACAACTTACTAAATTTCTGAATTTCCATTTTTTTTTGTCCATTGGGTTTGTTGTGCAATACTTAATTGTTTATTTACTTATATGTCTGTCTGTGTATGGATTTATTTACATGTGCTTATCTCACTACAAATGGCTGTTGTGGTGACTAATGAAAGAATAAATATAAAATATCCAGCCCTTTGCCTGGAGCCCAGATGTTTAATAGTAGTTAATTCCCTTTTATGTTTTCTTATTTCTTCTTCTTTTTACAAAGAAGTCAAAGCACTCATCTCTGGAGCAGACTGAATGTGTGCAGTAATAAGCAACCTGACCATTACAATCCAAACATAAGAGGCTTTCCACTCTAAGCCTCTGCTATCCAATATAGTGGCCTTCTGTGGCTCTTGAGGACTTCAAATGTACCTAGTTTGAATTGAGATGTACTATATGTATAAATAAATAGTGCAATTTACAGTTAATATGAAAAATGAAAGAATGTAAAATACCACACGAATACATTTTTATGATTAGGTATACATACATATTTTGATTATGTGTTAAAATTATATTTCGGATCTATCAACATAAATAAATATATTATTCATTTTACCTGTTTCCTTTATTTCTCTAAATGTGCCTACTAGAAAATTTAAAATTGTATTTGTGGCTCTCTTTATATTACCATTGAATAGCACTGTTCTAAGTTATTGGCCTTTAGACCACATTTTCCCAGCAAGCAAGTGGTTTTTTTATTTTAACTCTTCTTGTCTACTTTAAATATAGCAATGTTGGTAGACTGGAGAAAGAAAATGTGATACATATACACTATGGAATACCATGCATCCATAAAAAAGAACAAGATTATGTCTTTTGCAGGAACATGGGTAGGGCTGGAGGCCATTATCCTTAGCAAACTAATGCAGGAATAGAAAACCACATACTGTGTGTTCACTTATAAGTGGGAGTTAAATGATGAGAACACATGGATATAGAAGGGAAGAATAGACACTGGGGCTTATTGGAGGGTGGCGAGTGGGAAAAGAGAGAGGATCAGGAAAAGTAACTAATAGGTACTAGCCTTAATACCTGGGTGATGAAATAATCTGTATAACAAGCTCCCATGACACAAGTTTACTTGTATAACACTTAAAAGTTCAATTAAAATAAATAAATAAATACAGCAATATTTCAATCAATGGTCTCACATTAATAATTTATCAAATATTTGTTAATAACTACAGAGAGAACAAGTCTTCAGTGAACTTGCTTGCATATCGCTGTTCAAGAAATTAGAGGCATAGGCAGGGCAGATCAAATTTATGTACAGCAACTCCCTCCTCTGGTTTTTCCTAAGAGAATTGCATCCTTCATTGCCAGTTTAATAAACATTCTACATATGAGAAAGACGGTAGGGCTAGAAGTTAAAATTATACACCTGGATGGATGTCTACTGGTAAGCTGTCATTCTTTTTACAACCAACATTATGAGCAAGTTATTTGCTTAGGTAGTACCATATTTTAAGGCATACATTATATTAAAACTATAGATAAAATAGCCTATTTTCCCTTGCTTTCTGCCCCCAAATTAGAAATGCCCTTATCTAGCATCTTTCCCTGTCTTTACCTTATTGAAACCAATTATCAAGTCCTAGTTTATGCATGAAGTTTTCCCCAGTTCAGTTCAACCTCTCCATTATTTGACATCCTATAACAGGTGCTGTTTGTTATATATACATATATTACAAATTGGAAAGGCATACACATACCAGTTACATATACACATATTACATATATGTTGTTATATATACACATATATTACAAGTAGAAAAGACATATATATGTGATACATACATATATCACATATATAGTTGTATATACATATGTTACAAACAGAAAAGGCATATATCTAACAGCACTTGTTACAGGGTGTATATATATACCCTTCCCTAAACATGACTCTTTTTGTTACCTAATTGGTTTTTCAATGTAGATCTTATCTACCTATCCATGCTCTTAACACCTCAAGGAGATTGCCTATATTCCTTTGTGTACCTCACAGCCTTTGTTTAAGCAGAGTAGGTAACTTTGACTGTAATGATTGATAGGAATGAAGGCAAAAGAGAGCAATATAAAAATGAATGCCTACGAATATATGAATTACAATTACAAGGTCATTATGAACAAGAAAGATCTGTTTTGCATTTTGGCTGAAATGCGTTTCTGCATTTCAAATTCATCAAAGCTGAAATTGAATCCATGAACTTCCTTTTTTTAACTTGATCTTGCTTCTCTGATTCCTATTTTAGTGAGTGGTGCTACCTTCCCTTGATTCAGATATATATACCTTTGACTCACTCTCCCCTAAACTCCCTACATTTAGCCAGACTCCAGTTCTGGTGATATGCTTCAAATTCATTTTAACGATTTCAATCCTCTCTGTCAATCCCCTATCTCCACGCCTCCTGTCTTCCCCCAGCTCCCAGCCCCATCAGTGGGAAGCGTTTCAAACACAAATTTGAGCATGCCATGCTTCTGCTGAAAATCTCCATTCTTTTTCATTACTTTGGAGTAAAGTCTTAATGTTTTTACAGTAACGTGGTTCATTTATAACACTTCAATGTCAACTCTCATTCCTGTTGCTCCTGACCCCAACTTTGTGTTAACATTATTTTGGTTCTCCTAATCTGCCTCTCCTTTCCCTACCTCTGGGCCTTTCCCATGGTATTCTCTCCACAAATGCACTCATTCCCTCTTACTTGATTAGCTCCTCCCACCACCTCCAGTCAGTTGACACTGGATTATATGTTCCAGTGACATTGCATAGGGACCTGATTATAATTCTGCTTGTCTGACTCTTCCACTGAAATGCAGGCAGAGTCAGGGTGTGCCTCTTTTGGCCTTATAGCTCTTCCTGTTAGTACTGTGTCTGTCTGGCTCATGTAGAGACTTGATCATTATTTTTTGAAGAAAGAACAAAAAATATGGTAAGGGTAAAGAAAGCAGCGAGATAAAGAAATTTATTTTATTATTCTACTTGCTTTCAAATATGTAATTTGTTAAGGTCATTATTGAACCACCATTTGGGAACATACCCTTAGGCTGTTGCTTTTTGCTGTTGATTTCATTACAGGCTTTTTCTTGCAATAGGTTCACAATTTTAAGAAGAGGATGGTTGAACACAATAGCTAACACTCATAAGTCAAATTGGTCTTTCTAGGGACCAACACCGACCCTTGTCCAGTAAGCAAGAGCACCATGCCCTTACAAATGGAGCTAATTTGTCCACTGTAAATACCTGTTCATTACTTCCATTGTTACAGTCAATGGCAAGTGAAATCAATTAGTTAATCGATCCATTAAAAAGTTAATGAATGTTTGTTCTATATTCAGCACTGTGCTAAGCAAGGAACAAATACTAAATGAATATGAGTCTGGAAATCTGGAGCATAAATGTGAGAAATTCTGTCTGGGTGAAAAAAAATAAATTAAATACAAGAAGTAATCATAGAGAAATACTGCACTAAAGGGGTACTCCTGAATCCACACAACAGAGTAAATTGAGAAAGAAATGTCAACGTGGTATTTTATCAATAAATATCAAAGAACTGTCAACATCAACTAGAACTTCAAAATGAGCAGGTGAAAGATATTGACCGCCTCCCCCGCCACCGAAAGGCCCAATGGAGTTAACAAGGTAGACGTTTACTCACCAAAATCTCTCAGTCAGTAAAGCTACAGTCATGAACGTCTGCTCTTTTCTCCCTGTTTATATGAACAGTAGAATGCCAAATATAGGGCATTCAGCAATCACTGACTCAAGCCCTCGTTCTCAGCCAAAAAGTCTCCCTGCGTGGGAGCAGCAGCCAAGGTGTTTTGGTCAGGCACTGTGAAATTGCCTTGGCTGACTAGGCTTTATGTTATTCCAGCAAGGAAATAATACTCTGTCTTGCTGCTGCATCACATGTGCTCCAGAGGAAGAAATGGTATCGAGGATTCCAAAGCATCCTATCTCATGTCATACTCAAACTTTCAAACAGTACATGCTAAAGAGGTATAAATGCTTTGGGCCACTTTCTTTTTCTAACCAATAAAAGACAGTATTTGTCAAACGGTTCAAAGAAAACATGGCAGCTTATATAATTGGTTTAAGTAAGTAAAAAAATCCCTTGGATGAGGAACAATTTTACTCTGTAAACACTGAGCTTACATAGAAGCCACAGATAAGTCTACTACCTGCATGGATTGCTGATGATAGGGGCTGGAGTGTAGTGGGATGATGCTATAATGAACAAAGATAGAAAGAAAGGGGCAAGGTTAGGAATATGTCCTGATAATACACTATGTTGGTTCAGTCATTAAAGTTGTTTCTTAATAGGGTGAAACATTTCAAATACCTTATTTTCTTCTTTTGATAGTGCAAAGTATGAAACTAATCAGAAAAAAAAAACCCAACTTTGTAACTAGATAAGGTCACTCTTTGCAATTAAGCTTAATGATACAGAGGAGCATGGTAGAACAATAGAGTAAATCTACAGTTCGTTTTGCGTCTTGGCTCTACTAGTTTTCAATCTTAGACAAACGATTTATTTACTTTCATTATTTCTTTCACTCCCATTTCTCTTTATCAGTGTTTCTCTCAAGGTACATTTTTTAAACAATATTTAAATATTTTTATGTCTCCTACATTACCAAGTACAGAGTATTGCACAGAGTAGGTGTTCAATGTTTCTGTGAAAAGCAACCAAGTCTCTATCTCAGTTTAAAATGTCATGGCTCAACTGTAAATGGCCATGCTAATAACACAGATTCTTTAATTTGCAATAGAAATTCCAGGTTCTAGAAACTAAAATGCTTCCTTTAGAGAAGTATCTCAACAAAATTTGTTGGTGCTTATAAAATAGTATTTTTGAAATTTAGCTTTTTTTCTTATTGTTTGATTAAAACCAATAATAATGTCATTTAATATTAAGAAATCACTAGAACAATATTAAACTCTTGATAACATTATCACGTATTAGTCCATCATTGCTATAATTATATATTTCAACTTTAATATAGTACTTATGTAAGTCCAATTAAGTATTAATTTGGCTTAGGATTTTGAACCTCATTCTTGCATTGCCAAGAGTGATAACAGAGGCAGGAGAGAAGTGCATCAATGAAAGTCAGAGAATACAAAGCCCCATTGCAAGAGGCTTAATTTCATTACATACGTTGCCTTGCAGACTTGCAGGGAGGGAAAAAAATATATGTGTGTATGTGTGTGTACATATTTTTAAAATAATTCTTTATATACAAACATCTTCCTTAATTTGCTAGGACTTCTACTATTACTTTTATTTACCTTCCCAGAAAATCCTCAAGATAGAATTATTAATACCTCCATTTTACAAAAGACTGGGAAACAGAAAGATTAATTTATTTACTTAACGTCAAAGTGAATGCCAGCCTTGGTATTAGAAGCTATCATCACCTGATTCACACAGTCTTTGAATCTTTCTACTATTCTATTTTGACGTAAGAAAAAATGTACCATGTGCCAGTGCACATTTCTACATTTCAGTAGCAAAAATACACCCCTCACCCCATGTGACCAGCAGCCGCAGCCACAGCAGCAGCACAAGTAGTGGCTGTAATAAATTGAGTCATATCAAAATGGTTTAAATCCCTCATTAGATTTTGTAAGAGTGAATTGACTTTTTGAAGAGCTCTGGTGTTTTTTTGGGTCAAATTGTAAGGAATGCCTTTTTCCTTTTCAAACCTACTAAAGACGTTCTATTGCTTTAGAAGAGTTGAAGAATGCCAAGGACTTAAATTCTGATCAGAGTAGATATGAGGCGGCCTTAAAAATGAACAAAAAAAAACATGCCTTTCACATAGCACATGCTTAATGCATGCTGATTTCATAAATGAAGTCTCTAAAAAATGTATTTCTACCATCAGCTGGGATTGTAGGCAAATCCGTTTCCCTCCTACTTAAAATTTGCTGTTTCAAAAATAGCTTTTCTGAAAGTGAAGAAATTAAAGCATTGGGCAGGTTTCCATGGCCACAGCTGCTAATAGTAACTACCCCTTTTATTAACTCATCAAGCATTTTCAGTCTATACTACTATACCTATATTTCAGTCTATACCTATACTACTGTTTCGCATAGGTATCTTGGAATAGATTTTTCTTTTTGAGGGTAGGTTGACACAATAAAATATGAATAATATGAATAATCTATGAAGTGTACTTTCCTTTTGACAAATGTCGGCTGAGTGATAGCACATTTTGTTAATGATGCTTTTCTCACAGCATAGTTCTTAGACCACCTGAATGAGGAGCACCTCGGGTGTTTGTTAAAAATGTAGCCTCTAAGACCTTGCACCAAACTTCTGCATCAGGCTCTCTGTGGATAAGGCCTAGGAATGAGTCTCATGCACACCTGGGTTTGAACATCAGTGAACTAGAGGATAACAGTGGGGGCACAAGAAGTTACAAATGCAGACACAAAAGAAGGTGTAAGGTTAGGGAAGGCTAAGTAAAAGCAATGCACCAAAACCAAAATGCTCATCTCTAAACTTTGCCTGACCACTTCTCAATTTCCTGCTCTGCAGGTTCATAGCCCAAGTCATTTCTCACCAAAGATTATTAACTTTCCTTATGTAATGAGATTTTACTAGAAATGTGAATCGTTTTGCCAGAAACATCACCAGTGGATTCTAAAGAAGCTGGCTCCAGACAGCCTGTCGACTGAATGACCATGTGGACTGCTGTAACTTAGTTCCCCAGCGGACTCAAGGAAGTTCTGTAGGTTGGATGGTCTCTGCAAACAGTAGTTTAAGGAGTAGGACAGAAACCACTAAATGTAACTTAATATAGCACACAATTTCAGCCCTGACAAGGACCAGGTCTGATCCTATGTGGAGATCGAATTACAGAGGGACACCCCGGCCCCCAGCACCATTGGCAGCCTCTATGGGAAAAGTTACCAAGCAGCTGTACTACCTTATCTAGTCAAAGGAAAGAAAGAGGTCATCAGATTCCAGGGCTGCCAGTTGTTAAACCTTTATAAAACCCACTAGGGGAAAAAAATGCCTACAGGGTTTTAAGAAAAAGATACACAAAATAATTCTAATTCCTTTGAGAACATAATCCAGGATTTATTTTCTGAAATAAAAACCTGGAAGAAAAAAATAAACACACATTAAACTATTAATGACCAAATATCACTTAGGGATTTGACTGTATTTTCTTTCCTATACTAACATTATGGAGCCAAAGGCAGAATACTCTGAAAGACTAATTGCAAATGAAATTGAGACTGCCAAGCATTTGCTCAGCTCCTGTCAAATTTATTTTGTGTATTAATACTGAGTTACGTTAATAAAAATAAATTAATTAATTCAATAGATATCTTAGCCTAACCAAAAAAATAAATAAAAATAGAAATAAAACCATTAAATAGACCAATGGAAACATCTTGGCATCGTATAACAATCTACTCAGGAAAATATTTAAAACGAAATTGGTAGCAAACCTGGCCTAGATAGTGATAAATCTCATCTATATAATGTTAACTGAAGCTAAAACAACCACATTTTGAATTGAATATCTTATTTCCAACTTTCCCTATAAAAGCCTAAAACTAAAAACCTCAAGTTCTAAACTATTCTTGGATCTGAAAGTAACCAGGGTTTTCTAGAAGTCGGTTTATTTTGTGAGGTGCTAGAAGTGAATTCCACTCTGCTTCTGCACAGCCTCTAGGGCTGCTGGCTCTCCAGCCTTGAGATTGACTCTGTTTTAAAGTTATCTTACATTTGTTTACCCCATCTTCAAGCTTAAGCCTCTTAGGTCAAGGACCCTGCTTTTGGTGGTTTATCCTTTCTGAAGCAATATACTCCTCTGTAGATAATTGTGTTTGGCCATCCCAAGACACTTCAGTTGAATTTTCCCATAGAAGAGAAAGTTATTTAAAGGGTGCTTTGTAGTTAAAGCACAACAGAACTCTTATTGAGTCTTTTCCTATGAGTTCCATCAATACATACACAGCTTGGGAAACTCGAGGCATAGCGAAGCCAAAGTCACAATCAAGGAAGGCTTAAGTGTTTCTTAGAGAAGCTGAACAATGGTCAAAGTACTACTGGCAGAACCCTCCAAACCAGGTAAAAAGTGATGAATCTATTAATTATGATTATTTTGTGAAGATTTGAGATCAAAGAACTTATGTATTTCAGTAAATTGGCTATTATTTGAGGCATTAAAGATATAACTAGACCTTTGTTTGTTAGCAGAGTTACTATCATAGTACGTATTTGATGAATTTCCCTTTTCTCTAGCTGGTATGCATGCTGTGGTTTCAAACTTGGTGGGGCATCAGAATCACTGAGAAACATTTAAAAGCATTAAAACAACAACATCCAGATTTCAGAGCCTTGCCTACCCACTGGTGGTACCTGCGAATCTGTAGGTGTACAAAATTCCAGAGGCAAGTCTGATTTCTGAAGCTTTGCTGGGTTGGCAACCACTACATATGCCAAAGAGTAGAATGGATTTCCACAAGGTGCTGCCTGCACTTCTCCTAAATACCTAATGCCCCTCTGGTGTGTCATCCAAAAGGAGGACCTGGAGCCTCAAACTCAGAATTCAGGTGCACTTGCAATTCAGCACCATGCAATTCCCCTTATATGAGAAAAAAGTCACCTGAGAAGCTTTAAAAAATACCCATCCCTGGTCTCCTTCCCAAGTTATTTTTATGTGATTCATCTGAATGGAACCCTGGCATCCATGAGTATGTTTTAAAGGTTTCCCAGGTGCTTGCAACATGTAGCCAAGTTTGAGACCTGCTGGAAGGGATGAAAAGATGCTTCCACAACGAGCATCCATGAAGTACTTAAATAATAACCAGGGTCCATTGCGTAGATTCTTGGTATTTAAGTTTCATAACAGTACTTTGAGATTAAGCAGAAAATATGCTCGAATATGCCTACTCAGAGTGTGGTCCATGTATCAGCAGCATTACCTGAGAGCTTGTTAGAAAGGCAAAATACCCAAGCAAGGGTTTCTGTATCAGAATAACAAGATTCTCCAGTGATTTGTATGCATCTTCAAGTTTGAAAGGCACTCTGCTAGAGGGAGGATGCACACTCATGAGGCTTCTATGAAGAGTAGACGAACCGTCCCTGCAATGGCTTGCCTTGCATATGAAACTGTTCAGTTAGTTCCAATAGAAAGGCATTCTTCAAAGGAGCATAACTGAGTAAGATGGGGCTATATCACCTGATTTCCCTACCTGGGCTTTTTCAGTCAAATAACTATATGTTACTTAGTATACAGGATGCAGGGAACTTAAAAACAATAATAAAATAATCTATAAAAGCTCAACTTTTGTCAGATACTTTGAACTATGGCCTTTGCATTACTTACCTTGACCTTTGGTTTCATATCAGATACTGCAACCTCTGTTTGACCTTTCAACTCTTGGCCTTGACCTTGCCTCTCCTTAAATCACAGCAGGGCAAAGGGTAAAGGAATTTTAAATCCTACATACAGATGAAGTACTTGTGCTAGGTAGTATTAATTCTTTCAATGCTCACTATCTCAACTCTGGTGTTAGCATTCAATGATGAATAGGGCAGCATTCCTGATTGTAAGTAGTTTATAAATTAATGAGAGAGACAGATAACAAATCACTATGATATGTGTGACATATGAGAATACTGTATGTTGGTAATGGCATAAGATCCATATCTCGTACACGGCTTGTTGGAGTATGAATTGCTGCTACTTTCCTGCAAGCAATTCAGGAATATATATTAGAAGTCTTAACATGTTCTTGAATTTGGATAGTTCACTAGTTCACACATGACACATTGAGGAGCTATTGTGTGAGGTTAGTAGGGAGGACGTGATCAGATTTATAGTTTAGAAAGTTTATTTTGGCTTAATACAGGGAGTGGATTGGAGGGGTGCGAGACTGGATGCTGGGAGATTAATTAATAGGCTGTTGTAGCAATCCCACATTTTTCTAACTAAAGAAAAATGAGAACCTGGAATAGGGCCATGATTATGTCTGACTTCTTCGATTCTAATATGTTTCTAGTTTTACCTTAAGAGTGCCTCTTCTAGGAAAAATTCAGAGGTGGACAAGAAGAAACAAAGGTTTACAAAGATGTTTACCATTGTGATGTTTATAATAGTGAAAAAAATTTTTAAAAATACCAAAATACCCAACATCCAAGTTATCCTTAAACAAACAATATAATAACATATGAATTGGATAGAAATAGTCATTCAAACAATATTTATAAAGAATTTTGATTAAGTTTTAATTTTAAGAATTTTAATTAAATTTTAATTTTAATTAAGGTCAACTTAATTAAATTAATGATATATTAGGCAGAATCCTGCAATCAAAATTATTCAAAGGTTTTAATATGATCTACAAATTCACTTAAACTTTAATCTCTGCCTAACTCTTCTTCCTGTATTCATGACACTGCAGCTATAGGGAAATACTGTTTCTTCTCTAAATCTACAAGGTCTCTCACAATTCCACCCTACTGAAAATGCTAGGTTTGGGGTTTGTTTTTTACAAAAGTACTTTCATTTTTTTTCACAAGGAAGAGAAAAGCTATGAGGTTGTCACCCCCATGTCCCCATCTCCCCTCCTATATAAGAACAGCTCAAGTTTCTAGAGTCATTTGTTAAATTAATTAGGTAAGTATCTACGTTATTATCCCTTATCATTTTATGATCATTAAATGGTTTTACTTTCTTTCAGCCTGATTCTGGTAGGCAGATTCACAACAGAACTTGGAACCATATTCTCCCCCATGCTGTTATTCAGAATCTCTTCCTCACGGTGATCAATTACCTTACTGTCATAAAAGAATTTTCAGAGAAGCTAGACTCTTCCTTCTGAATATTTGAAAGCCACCAAACAGTGCAGAATATATCTTCAATATGCTTTTCTGATTCTTCAGAAATTGAGTAAAAATGCTTATAAATAAGTTGATAAATAAATATTTTTTTACTGTGCAAATAACTGCATGGTAAATGATCAATTATTAAAGACAGTATAGAGGAAAACTTCTTAGGCTTTTTTTGCGGTTGGAAAAGAAGATTTTTTAAGTTAATTTAAACATCATAGTAATAATTGATTTTAATAGTAATAAAAATACTCATACAAAGGAGGGATTAAAAAATGTTTAATTTATGTTTGAGATTAGTGCCAGAAACATTTTTTTTTTGAGTAAGGACTATTTGCTAAATTTAAGAGTATAGGGACTATGGGGCTTCTGCCCTCTGAAGGTCCATAGTCTGGGTGCAGAGATGGACGTGAGCCTAAATAACACTTGCCAATGTTACACCAGTAGAATACAAAAGCTGTACTGAGGGAGAAATTCACCTGGGAAAATGTAGAAAATCTTTTTTGGAGTAACCAAGATTTTTAAAGGGCCTTGATAAATAAATTGGATTTCAGCAGTTGGTTAGTTACGGGGAAATGCAATCTAGACTGAGAAAATGGTCTGAGCAAAAATCCAAAGGATTTTGCCAAACATGCTTGCAGTCAAATGAGTACATGGGCTGATGCCACAGCTCTGTGGAAAGTCAGGGGCGGGGAAATTGGATGGAAAAGTTTAGAAAGGGCCAAACTTTGGTATTTGAATGCTTATGTTGAAGTATTTAAACTTTATTTTTCATATCCTGGGGATTCATTGAAGATTTTTGTATATAGGCAATGACATGATTATATCCATGTTTTGGAAAGATTACTGAAAGTATGTAAGAAGGATGCCAGAGGGGAGAACCTGGAGGCTGGTCGCTCCTAAATTGATCTCTTAAGCCCAGACTGCTGTCACATCTCTCTGCTGTGCTTCAATGTAAACATTTGGGAAATCATATGATGTCCTTTATTTTATGAGACAACTTTCTAGAATATTCCTGTACTTTCAGTGCTGAAATGCTCTAATTCCATATTGACATTTATCCTCCTCCTGTGTTTGCTTGCACTGTTTTATCTGAACCAGTTTCTTCCTTAACATGTTGTCTAATTCTTTTATCCTCACTTTTTTCCTGCTTCATTCCATTGAATTTCATGCTTTGATTTCTTTCCCTGTCTTATTAGTGGCATCGTAGTATGAGGCCTTTAAGTCTAAAATTTCCTTTCACTGACATTGGTTTCTGATTTGTGGTCCATGTAACCAAGAATTTTCTAGATGAGAAACCAATATTGATATGAGGTAGTGCTCCACCCATGTGCAGAGATTAGTCATGTCCTTCGAACCTTTGTCTTCCTGCCTGGAGTCAGGCCTTTGCTGAGTACCAAGCCTTTCTCAGATTGTGTCCCAAGCAAGTCTCCTTCCTCATCGAGAGCTGCCTGGGTTGCACTACAAATCATGGACCACTCAGGCTTTCAACATTGAATCAGGAAGTGATTCCAGCTGCAATACCCCGCCACCAATGTGCCAAGTATTCCCCTAACAATAGGGACACATCGTAAGACTTTCAGACTCTCACAGTATAAAAGGAGGAGGTTAGACAGTTACACATATGATTGTAACATAGTGTAATTAATACAAAATATAAACATACTGCATTAATTTTTCTAAAAAGCTGCATCATGAATTGAGTTCTCACTCTTGCAGACCAGCAGTCACTTCCTCCTAGGGTAGCCATACTTGGTTTCCATGCGGGACAAGGCAGTGCATTAATGCATAGTTTTGTGCACATTTACACATCACTGGGTGACATAATTCAAATTTGACTTGAACATTTTCACTTGGTGAGTAAATTAGAGCTCTGTTACACTGGCAGTGAGTTCACTAGCTGGCTCTAAATAATGCATCAATTTCCTCTCCTTAGTGAACTTACACAATCATAAAGATGGAAGAAAAAATGATTTACTTTTCTAGAAGAGAAAAAAATGCTGCAATCAATACTATTTCAGGACATCTGCATAAAATGGCTGCTTATAAGACCTTTGTGATTCTGACGTTCCCACTGACAATTCTTCACTCCACACCAGAGGTTACATGAGAGACCTACTGTCTCTCCGTTGGCACTTGGGCAGGAAAAAGTTTGTTCTTTCCTCCCTTGTGACATGAGAATGTTTAAGGTCTCAGTATGCATTTAGGGCAACTATGGGTCTTCCACAATCAGTTGATCATATTCAATGAAAAGAAGCTTATATCATTATAATATTATTACTGCAGACTAATTCGTCTTTATGTAGTGCTTGAGAAATAACAAACTGCTTCTCTACTATTACGTTCAACAGCCCTATAAAGTGAGTAGAACTGATTTTGTTGTTGTTGCTGTTGCTGTTGTTGTTGTTGTTGTTATTAAGACAGTCTCACTCTGTCACCCAGGCTGGGTTACAGTGGTATGAGCATAGCTCACTGCAGCCTCAATCTCCTAGGCTCAAGCGATCCTCCCACCTCAGCTTCCTGAGCAGCTGGGACCACAGTCATGCTTCAACCTGCCTGGTTAATTTATTTATTTTATTTTTTTGTAGAGACATGGTCTTTACTATGTTACTGGGGCTGGTCTTGAACTCCTGGGATAAACTGATCCTGCTGCCTTGGCCTCCCATACTGCTGTGATTACAGGTGTAAGCTACTGCATCTGGCCGTGGAGCTGATTTTTAGTATTCATTTTGCTTATAAGAAAGTCTGTCTTTCTCAAGGCCACACCACTGGTAAAATCCTGATCCAGGAATTTAAATAAAGACACATTAATATCTATATTTTAAAATCTGAGAATTCTTGTATTGCCCAAGATCATTCTACCCAATTAAGGTGCATGAGTCTTTCCCAAGCTCCCATGTGTCTTTTATTTCCCAGGTTTGTAAGAGGGACAATAATCTACATGCTGAGGTATTCTTAGAGTAGAAATATTATTTCAGGCTTGTTCTAAAGAGCCCTGTTCTGTTTTTTATAGAGAAGTAAAACATGCCAGTTTTTACCTTCTTAATAAAGTACTTGCAGGAAAAGAGAAAACAGCCAAAACAAAAACACATCCAAAGTAAAGAAAACTGGTAAATAACATTATTTCATTTTTTTTTTCTGAAATATTATATCCTGATAGCACAGGTTTCTGGATGAAGCCTGGGTTTAGAAGTCAATTATACTGGCAATTCTAATTTCTTTTAACTTGTTTCAATTTTCCTTTTATGAGTAGCTTACCAGCCTCTCACAGACCACATAATTTACATTTTCATTATTTTAGTTTATTGTCTCTCTCCTTCAACTTGAATTCAAGCTACACGTGGCCAGGGATCTTTCTTTGGTTCTCCGATATACTCCAGCACTAGCATGGTACCTGGCATATAGTAGGAACTTAATAAAATTTGCTGATTGAATGAATGAATGAACATGTACCTGGGTTGAAATTCTCACTTTCCTATTTATCAATGGAAGAACTTAAGAACACTAATTAACCCTCCAGGTCTTGTTTTTTGATTGTGGCAAAATATACATTACACAGAATTTACCATGTTAACAATTTTTAAGTGTATAGATCTGTGGCACTCAATACATACCTTGTTCTGTAGCCATCACAGATTAAAGTCATGTCCTAAACCTTTGTGGCAAAATATACATTACATAGAATTTACCATATCAACATTTTTTAAGCATACAGATCTGTGGCATTCAATACATAACTTGTCCTACAACCGTCACCACTATCAATATCCGGATCTTTTTCATCTTCTCCAACTGAAACTCTACATCTTTCAAACAGCAACTTCCCATTCCCTCATCTCAGCTTCTATCAACTACACTTCTACTTTTTGTCTATGAATTTGGCTACTTACTGCAGCCATGACCTCCTAGGCCCAAGCAATTCTCTTCCTTCAGTCTCCTTAGTAGCTGAGACCACAGGTGGGCTTCACCACACCTGGCTAATTTATTTATTTTGTTTTTTGTAGAGACAGGCTTTTCACCATGTCTCCCTGGCTGGCCTTGAACTCCTGGGCTCAAGCAATCCTCACATAAGTGGAATCACATGGTATTTGTCTCTTTGTGACTGGCTTATTGTTTCACTTAGCCAAATATTCTCAATGTTCATGCATCTTGTAGCATGTGTCAGAATATCCTTACTTTTTAAAGCTGAGTAATATTCCATTCTATGTGTATACCACATTTTGTTTATCTATGAACACTTATTGGCTATTGTAAATAGTGCTGTGATGAACACGGGTGTATAAATATCAGTTTGAGTCCCTGTTTTTTATTATTTGGAGTATTTACACAGAAGTGGAATTGTTGGATTGTGTTAGTAACTTTATTTTTAGTTTCTGAGGAATCGCCGTACTGTTTTCCACAGTGGCTGCACCATTCTACATCCCCACCAGCAACACACAAAGCCTCCAACTACTTCAATTCTTTGCAAACACTTAGTATTTTCTTCTGTTTATTTTGATGCTAGTCATCCTCATGTTTATTAGGTAAACTTTTCTGAGTTTAAATAACTTTACTATATAGTAGGGATATATCAGAGAAGGCATTAATTAAAAGGAGACTTTCTTTTATTTACTGTTATATTTCAGAATAAATTTTCCATGTAAATGTTGAGTGACTCCCATTGTTCTTGTAATTATCTAAAATTCATTCAGATTGGTATAGCAATAAATCAAACTAGAAGATTTAAAGAGAAGAGAACAGAGATTTTGTCTTGATTTTTTTCTTCTTTCACCCATGAAAGAAATTATTCATGACTGGATCTAGTGGAAAGAGTTCAAATGATTATAAACTGAGACATAATTTTAGTGACTTACATTTTCTTTTAGTGAGAAGGACCTGAGGATACCCATGAATACAGTAAGAGAAGGAATAAAATAAACTTTATTGTAGCAATTTCCAAGTATGAAAAGAGGATTGGAGCAATATGGAAGAAGGAACATGTATGTCCAACTGCACTTCTGTCTAAAATGCCATGAAATTTTAAAAAAAAAATTGTATTTAAAATAATGAATCTGCAATAGCTCATGAAAACCAGGAAATTTAGTGAGGAAAATTAAAGATATTAAGACAATCTGATTCAAGTATGAAAAATTCTACCCTTGAATTAAAATATGTAATTACTTCAGTTGATCTAGTTGCATATTTACACATTTTAAAAATCACAGAAAATGATTAATTGATTCAAGTGAATATTTGACTGATTTCACAATTACACTATTTATGAAATGTTAACACTTCATAATTCTTCTTTCTGACCCTTTGGCGATTCATGCTTAGCCTAGAGTTAATAAACAAAGTTTCTGGTGCTTAGGAAACTTTTATCTTTACCTCAAATCAATTCAGCAAAAGCTTAGCAAACAGACATCACGGGCAAGACATGTGCAAAACACAAAGAAGAATAAGATGTAATCTACACTTTTAGGAGCTTGCAATCCGCACAAGAAGGAACATGAAAATCATTATTTTAACCATTTAAAAATATAAGAGAAGATTGGATCGATATGGCAGAAAGAAACGTCCATCTCCACCTCTTCTTAAGCCTAAAATACCATGAAATCAAAGAAAAAGGGTATCTGTCTCTCTAACATTTCTATATTGATATCTATCTATGAATACAGAAAGAGAAGGAATAAAATAAACTTTATTGTAGCAATTTCCAAGTATGAAAAGAGGATTGGAGCAATATGGAAGAAGGAACATGTATGTCCAACTGCACTTCTGTCTAAAATGCCACGAAATAAAAAAGAATATGTATATTTAAAATAATTAATCTGTAGTCGCTCATGAAAAACAGGAAAGAGGTCTGAAAGCTGTCTACAAAATCTGAAATATTTTTATCTTTCACCCCGAATTACAAAAGCAGTTTATGATTAAACATAACTAGAACACATACTAAAGTGGGCAGAGTACTCAAAAAAATTAATAAATAACAGAATTACTAATAATTTGAGAAAAACCAAAACAAAGAGACTTCACACAAATAACAAAAAAAGAAAACAATAACGAAAAAGAGATACAATAAAGAAAATAAACTTTTAGAATAGAATTCTGTATCAATAAGATATCAAATAAAGATTGTGGAAATACAAACTAAGATAGTTGAAATGGAAAAACAAAAATAAAACCCTCTACAAATGGATTGAATAGAGAATAGGTGCAGCCAGATGTTAACTCTGTGAGCTGGAGAATGGAACCACGGATATCTCCCAAAACATAACACTAAAGAGCAAAGAAATGGAGAGAATAAGAGAAAGGTCGATAGACGAGGAAAAGAAATTCCAACATCAATTTAATAGGAGTTCTAAAAGAGCAAAGAGAATGGAATGGGGGAAATGACAAAGAACTCATGAAAACCATACAAGAAAATTTTGGATCTAATTGCACAGCTGAAAGGTCTTAGAGTGCCAAGAAAGATGAATAAAAATAAACACCTAGGCCACCATACTGAAGTGTTAGAAATTCAAAGATGAAAAGAAAATCCTACAAGATTTAGGAGGGAAAAGAATTAGTTAACTACAATAAACAACCCACAAATCAGATGAACAAGAAATTATCTTCTTTACAATACTGAGAGGTAGAAGATAATGGTGCTGTATCTTTAATGTTATCATTAAAAAAAAAAAAAGTTTTTGAACCTAAAATACTTAACTAAATTGAAATTCAAAATAGTAACATTTAGAAATGTGTAATGAGTCAGAAAGTTTCCTAACCATAGTTCTCTAAGAAAATTACTCATGTAAAACATAGGAGAAAAAAAGCCCAAGCAGTAGGAAGAAGCAGGCTAGCAGAAAAAGTGGTGAGCCAAGAAACCAAGAAAGCCAGTTTGAATACTTGTTGAACTGTAGCGTAAAGAAATTAATTAGGAATCAAATTCTGGAATAAAAATTCAGATGATTTTAGCATAGGAAGACGATGAAGGTGATATTTAATCACCAAAAAAGCAAGTTAAAGTGTTAAAGTGATACATTAAAATACAGAGCTGATCTGGTTTTGGAAATTAAGCTACATGCTATTTACAATGGGATAGTATATAGCAGACAAACAAATTCACTTTTATGCCTATGACAGCATAGCTATATGTTGACAAACTCATAGAAATATATGAAAAAATAAATATAATATTATAATTTGAGAATAATATACCCATAATAAATCAACAGTATACAAAAAATAAAAATGTAGAGGCTTTAAATGACACAATTAACAATTCTTATTTAATAGATAATAAAGAAATTTACATACTAAAAACAAAGAATTCATATATTAAAAAATAAAATAAATTCAGCAATTCACAATTTATAAGGTCCCAAAGAACAGAAAAGATAGCAATTAATTTTGACTGAAAAGGGAGAAGATATGGAATATTCCAGATAGACCAAAGTATTCCAGGAAGAGTGAACAGCACATGCAACGCTTATCCTTCAGTTTCTGCCCAACCCTATTTCTCTAAGTACACTGTATCCCCTGTGGCTCTTTACTCCCTTGTGGCTCTTTAATTATTCTCAGGAAATGTGTTAGATGTTGGACAAACTAAGTTCACAACATTAATATTGTACCAGTGGAAGAACGACAGAGAAAAGATAAACATTCATATTTAACTTTTCCATCTTAGCTGTAGTAGTGCCCTGAAATATGCAATAAACAATGTTATTTTTAGTTTTTAAAAACACTAGAGATAGGTGATAATAGTTTGGATTTGTGTCCTTGCCTAAATCTAATGTCGAATTGGAGAAGGGGCATGGTGGGAGGTGACTGGATCATGGGGGCAGATTTCCCCTATGCTGTTATCGTGATAGTGAATGAATTCTCACGAGATCTGATGGTTTAAAATGTGTGGCACTTCCGCCCTCACCTTCTCTATCTTGCCAACCTGTGAAGAAGGTCTTTGCTTCCCCTTCACCTGCCACTGTGACTGAAAGTTTCTTGAGGCCTCCCAGCCATACTTTCTGTTAAGCCTGCGTAACTGTGAGTCAATTAAACCTCTTTTCTTCATTGACTACTTAGTCTCAGGTAGTTCTTTATAGCAGTGTGAAAATGGACTAATACAATAGGTATGGGTATGTTTGTATTTATTCATATATGTATATATGTACATGTATATACACACATGCATTTACACATATGTGCATATATGTAGATACACATATGTGGGTGTTTTGTATGTATATGATTACACATGCACACATATGTTCATATATATGCATGTATGTATTATGTATCTGCATGTAAGTATATATGTATCATTTTCAATATATAAATATAGAGAAAAATATTAACAGATATTCAGCCAGGATTCTGAAATGTAAAGCCAAGTGAATAATGAGCAATTACTGAATTTAATTGGTAGGTCTCAACTACCTATAAGATATGTGGCATTATTCTTTAAACTATAGAATGGTTAGTTATCACACATAAGTGTTGTGTTTGCCATCCATGCCTATAATATGATAAAAAGTTTCAAAAAGCAGTTTAGGGAATAAGACTGCTCTAGTGTACAATGGCAAAGTTAGAACTATTGAGTAAGGCCAGTAATAGCATCGAGGAGAACATACTTCATGATACCAAGCTCATTATAACAGGTATTTTATTAATTTTGTTTTGTTTTGCTTTTGAGATGGAGTCTTGCTCTGTCGCCAGGCTGAAGTGCAGTGGTGCGATCTCGGCTCACTGCAACCTCTGTCTCTCGAGTTCAAGCGAGTCTCCTGCCTCAGCCTACTGAGTAGCTGGGACTACAGGCGTGCGCCACTGTGCCCAGCTAATTTTTTCGTATTTTTAGTGGAGACGGGGTTTCACCATGTTGGCCAGGATGGTCTCGATCTCCTGACCTTGTGATCCTCCCACCTCAGCCTCCCAAAGTGCTGGGATTACAGGCGTGAGCCACTGTGCCCGGCTTGGTATTCTGTTAATTTATTGACTCATAGAATATTCCCATCAATGACCTCAAAGGTCAACTATTCTCAGAGATTTATCAGTGATGCTGCACTGTAAAGCTCCGAATAAAATGAGACAAAATACAAAGCTCTGTGTAAACCATTGTTGCTAGCACAGAGTAAAAAGAAAAGAAATGTTTTGAGATAAATTGGAAGGTAAATACTGCTTGGACTCTTGCTGACATGGCAGAACTCACTCTTCAAGGACATAGTTTGCACTTTTTGACTCTATAAATATTTCTTGGTTTAAAGAAAACATTATCCTGGAGTGTGTCTGTAGTCCTACTATTCCAAATAATATAATGCTGAATAACTACTGCACCTTAATTCAGTAAGTTTTATGGACATGATAGGGCAGGGAGGGAGATGACACTCCTAAGAGTAGAGCTATGGACGGAAATTGTGTTCCTCCAAATTCATATGGTGAAGCCTTAATCACCAGTATGATGGCTTTTGGAGATGGAGCCTTTGGGAGGTAATTAGGTTTAGATGTGGTCATAAGGGGGGGCCTCACGATGGAATTAATACTTTTAAAAGAATAGACACCAGAGAGAGATGGCAGTCATCCATAAGTCAAGAAGAGAGTCCTCACCAGCCCTTGACCATGCTGGCACCCGGATCTCAGACTTCCCGCCACCAGAATTGTGAGGAAATTCATTTCTATTGTTTAACCCACCCAGTCTATAGTTAGAATGAGATAACTAACACAAATAGTGTCATAAACTAGCCAAGGACAAGAAAAATGTTCTGGGTTAGCTGGTTTTGCTTATATAAGGATGAACTTACCTAGATGTAAATTCAAATATGAAATATATACTTTATAACTCATCACAAATAAAAACACTCAAATAAGAACCCCAATAAAATAGTGTCAAATGACACCAATAGAGATTTATAAATGTAAACATTTTTGGTAACCTCCTTGATTGCACTAATCACGTAGAATAGCATAGATCCCGTGTCCTACACTGCAACCTTATAAACCTTTCTCTCGGCCAAATTCCCAGTAGCTGCTTTCACCCAGGTTTCTGTGTGAGACCCCAGAGACAGTCTTCTTAACCTGCACAAACCCACAGTAAGCATGAAGCTCTAAGAAGTCCTTGCCAACATATTTTTTCTAGCTTTTGCACAAATATGCATGAGACAAAATGTGTCTCAGAGGTGCAGCAAGCCCATTAATTCTGTTTCTGTGGCCAACTAAATAGGATGAGAATCTTTCTAACAGAGGGTGTCTTACATACCGTACAGTCCTCAGTCATCTAGCTCTCCTGCACACACAGAAATCAACTTTGAAACATTCGATGACTATGACGGAAAATCTTTTTGTGAAATCCTCTTGTGAATCTTTTGTGTTTTACTTTTATCCTCTTTTCTCATTTTTCCATAGTTTTTAGATTTAATCATCCTCCTGTGATATTTCTCCTCTTTTTTTCTCATGATTGTTCAGTTCATTGTTTCTTTTTACATCCATTTTTAACTAATCTACTTTTTTAGCTTAGAAAATTTTTTGTCTTTTCACCCACTAACTTGAAACCATGTAAATGGTTGCATCTTATCCTAAAAACGTCCTACTTTTTTTCCCCATGTTTCCAAGAATCTCCAGTTCCTCACGTTGTCCACAGAACTTCCGTTATTGTGGGATTTGGGGACTTTCTACTAACAAAGATTACTTTTTCCACCCCCATGCTAGAACAAGATTAAAAACCAGGAGTAGGGTGAGATTAACAACCAAATGAAGTTGAGAGGGAGAAAAAAGTAAGAAGTTAGGGAGAGTTGCTTCTCCTCACTGAAAGTATGGCTATTTTTAGGGTATCAAGCATGGAGTCTTTATGGATTACACTGGTTCATTCCCACTGCACCTCACTGAAGCCTACATCTCTTTTATCAAATTTAAAGATGTGTTCTTGTGAATATTTCCCATACGAATGACATTGGATTTAAAGACATTTTCTGAATCTAAATACTTTACTATGGACTCCTTAATTGCAATAAAATTGATGAAAAAATACCTCGGAATATCAGTAGTCTATCAACCTGTGATTCACTCTAAGAGAGGGGGAAATTGGACATTTAAAATTTTACCAAATGCAAAGCTTCATGTTTTAATATTCAGAGTCTCCTTGAAGATTGTGTAAAATGCTGGTTGCTTGCCAGTGGATGATACTGGGATGCTGAAAGTTACTCCAGAGAATAAAGACTCCCAGATTCTGAGATCTAACTTTGGCCATTTGTTTAACTAATGAAATGTCTTGGACTAAAAAGTTTTTCTGACTACAAAAAAAGTTTGTCGTGTAGCATAGTGAAGCAGCACACACAGTGGTTGGAGCAAAGACCGTGTTCCAATGCTTGTCCTGACTTTGCCATTCTTATATGACATTGGGCATATTACTTCTCCTAGCCTCAATTTTCCCATCTGTAAAATGGGGATAACACTGGTACCTGTTTATTAGAATTTTTAGAAAATTTAAAGATAATTTAGAACAGTCCCTGGTATATAAGAAACACTAAATATAATTTTGCTATTATTTTTAAGGCTACCTCAGTAGTCTTCCTTAAAACTATACGGGATCCCTCAGACATAATTCTACACCCCTGTGCAGTCATTTAAAGTTACAAGTTTTTCAATATTTAGGGGAAAGATCTTTGCCCCTGTCCAGAAGCTGAACAATATATTAAGCATGTCCTAGGGCATAGTTTTGTGACCATGAAGAAAGAAAAAACCTGGAATCAGAAACACCGGAGTTTTAAGTTTTTTTTAAGAAACCAAGAAACCATTAACCAATTATTTTTTTTTTCATTAATTTTAGTAAACATAAAATGTGAGACATGAAGGCTGGCTGACCTAAGAAACTGTGTAGCATGAACTTCGAATCATGAACACTGGTTATTGAAATATGAATTTTGTTATTCAATAAAATTAAAAATGCAGTAGCTTATTTGGTACCTACATCATGATATGCTTTTAGGTAGTTATGCATAAATAAGAAATTAATTTGTTAGCATTGCATTTATAATACTATATCAAAATTTAGCTACTCAGGAGGATGAGGCAGGACATTCGCTTGAACCCCGGGGGCGGAGGTTGCAGTGAGCCGAGATCACACCATTGCACTGCAGCCTGGGTGACACAGTGAGACTCCATCTCAAAAAAAAAATGCTTTTTATTAATTTTTGAAGAGGCTTCATGGATTTAAGATGGCAGACGTGGGAGCTCAACTGCTGATACTTGAAACCCACCTCTACTACCTACTTGCTGCATGAGCTCTGGGAGCTTACTTGACTCCCCTCTCTACCTCAGTTCCCTTATTGTAAATGGAGAAATAATTAAACCTCCCCACTGAATTGTGATAATAACTAAATTATGTAATATACGCAAAGCACCTAGAATAGTGCTGGACACATAGTAAATTCCCCAAAATTGTTAGCTTACATTATTATTTCTCACTTAGTATTTTTTCTAGCCAACATTAGATACAAATCTTAATGGTTTTATTTTAAAACTGCATGGCATTTTAATGGTCATTTAAATTTAATCTATTATAATGGATCATTCAGTGGTTAGACTTTACATCATCAGCATTATGTACACCCACAAGAAAATTGGGCTAAGACACAATGGCTTGGAAACTAACTTGAAAATAAAATAAGCTTCTTTTGGCCATGTCCATGATCTATGGCTACTTCTTCTGGACACATCTTGTTCAGTTCTGCCTTCCATCTCTTCTTCGGTGGGACTCACTGAGTTCATGCTCTGGGCTCTATTTCAGGGTGAAGTGTTTGGGGGCTGAAGGCTCCGGATAGCAGATTCTTAGGTTCCCTGGACATTGAGTCTACCAATTTCCTTCCTGGAGTTGTCTGCAAATGTAAACATGTAGGGAAGACAGAGGAAGAATTTAGAGATCTCAGACAGAGAAAAAAGGGGAAAGAATACAGGGAAAATAGGCTTAGAAATAAGACAGCATTAAAATTGTAGGGACATGGATGCAGCTGGAAACCATCATTCTCACCGAACTATCGCAAGAACAGAAAACCAAACACTGCATGTTCTCACTCATAGGTGGGAATTGAACAGTGAGAACACTTGGACACAGGAAGGGGAACATCACACACCAGGGCCTGTTGAGGGGGAGGGGGAAGGGAGAGGGATAGCATTAGGAGATATAACTAATGTAAATTACAAGTTAATGGGTATAGCACACCAACATGGTACATGTATACATATGTAACAAACCTGCACGTTGTGCACATGTACCCTAGAGCTTAAAGTATAATAAAAAAGAAAAAATATATATATTTAAAAAAAAAAAAAAAGAGTTAAGAGGAAGGCCAGGCTCAGTGGCTCACACCTGTAATCCTAACACTTTGGGAGGCCAAGGCAAGAGGATCACCTGAGGCCAGGAGTTCGAGACCAACCTGGCCAACAGGGCGAAACCTTGTCTCTACTAAAAATACAAAAATTAGCCAAATGTGGTGGCAAGAGACTATAATCCCAGCTACTAGGGAAGCTGAGGCACGAGAATCGCTTGAACCCGGTGGTTAAAGTTGCAGTGAGCTGAGATAGAGCCACTTCACTCCAGCCTAGGCAAAAGAGCGAGACTCTGTCTCAAAAAAAAAAAAAAAAAAAAAAAGAGTTGAGTAAGAGGAGGAAAAAAAAAAGAAGAAAGAGAAAAGGGCTTTACCAGCCCCAGCATCTTTTAGCTACTTCTCATCAACCACCCTCCAGGCATTCTAAAACTGCTCATTCAATTCAGATTTATGGCCAGGTGCTGGAGAGAAGGTGTAGTATTTCCCTTCCTTTAGTACTTTGGTCATTTTATCCTTCATGCATTAATTCAGCATGCCACTATGTAGCACTTTCTTTGGGCAAAGCAATCATTCTATTAGACATTGGGCCTGGAGAAGGGAAAAGTGATTACCAGAATGAAAAAAAAAAAAAAAAAAAAAAGACACAGGGGTTTATGGTTTGGTGGAAGAAACTATATAAGGATATAGAAACATTACAATCAAGTTAGTGATCATAAGTATTAGGGTTGCTGAGAGAGAGGAATGACTAGTTCTGCCTGGGTAACCAGGGACATTTTCCCAGAGGATTTATCACTCAAGTAAGTCTCTAAGGACAACGAGGTACTCCTCAGCCTAAAATAAACTGTATTTCACTGGGTCTGAGGCATGCAGAAGCATGATGTGTTTTGGAAGCAGTAGTTCCTTATGGCTGTAATAGAGGGAGTGTGGGTGAAGGCAGAAGACATGGAGGAGGATGTGGGGTCGTTGAGAAATCATGTGCCCAAATAGGTTTAATATGTCGTTTTCATCTTTCTTCTCCTCCCACTATCCTCCCTAGTGTGACTAAATGAGAGATGCTTGGAAGTACCTGTTTCTGGTTCCAGGGAAGTCAGTGAATCCATGCAGCATGGAGAACGGCCTAGGGTGACCTGAGCATCTGGAAGGTCCATTTTCAGTCTCCAGGCTGGGACTGCTGAGTGGCTGGTGGTGTCACTAAGTTACTAAACAGGATAGGGGTCTGTTATTGGATTTTCTCATGCCATAGTTAATAGTGTCAGTAAAACATAATACATAACTTAGACACTACTGTTAGATGTACCTTTTTAAGTTGCTTTATTGAAAATTGCGTGTATACTGCATTGGTATAGATAGCCAGCCCTGTATGCATGTGTGCGTGTATGTCTGTCAGCTTTTTATGCCTGTAAAGTCTCACAAACCCTGAAGAACAAGCATGCTTTTCTAATATTCTTAGTTGTACATATATCTATGTATTCAGAACAAGACTACAGTGAGGGCTTCTTGTGCCCATGGAAGTGTCAAACCGGGTACCAATGGCCCAGGAAATGCTGAGAATCTCACCAGACATGACCAGTTATTTATTCTCTGGTGACAGAGTGTGGAAAGGGATCAGCTTTCCTCTAGCCAGTCTTAGTCTCTGCTTAGGAGGACAATTGCAGTATGGTTGAAACAAATACTCTTTTCTCATATATTCTACTCTAGCTTGTGCAAAATCCTTCTATGTGGCAGAAAGAGACAGATAATTCTTTGCTCATGTTTTCCTGGGACTCACCCCAGTAACACTTCCTGGAAACTCCACCTGCCAGGCCATATAAGAACACTGAATAGCTTAGAAGAAAAGGAAACTGATATGAAAACTGGACAAGAAATTACCCAAAAAGGTCTTATTTGAATCCAAGCACCAAAAAATGCAGAAATGCACAATTAACTGATTTCCTAATGCATTAGGAAGTAACTCAATCCCTTGCTACCTAAAATTGAGTTAAACTAGGAGAAAAATAATATCAACACGTAGTTTGCATAATGTGATGTGCTTATTAAGGAAGTCTACTGGATGGTGATGCTACACAAAATAAAATGTCCACATTTCAACATGATCTGCTTTTAAGTTACAGAAACTAAAACTGAATATACTTTCTTTTGGCATCTTATAAAAAAGTTCTTACAGAATCTTAGCCTAATAGGTCAATACCAACAGCACCAATTTTGTGCAGTTCTCCTGAAAGCTTTCAGCAGTAAATCTCTAAAAATGTCCACTTAAGCAGTAGGGGTCATAAATATTTCGCGAGAGCAATAAAACAGAACAGAAATTTGGAAGTTATAATTTTAGTGGATATAACTGCACTTTATAAAAGGAAGGCCTCTGGGACCCAGAATAAATGCAAAACTCTGTCTGACTGAACTGCAGTACTAACCCATCTGCAAGTGGTAAATTATCCCCAGTCCCAGGTGTGGTGCATTATCCTAAGGGTGTCCAGTGATTAAAGGTAAGAACGTGGCTAAAGTCCAAGGGAGCACTGAACATTAATGATGACTGGAAATCATCAACAATTTCTCTGGAAGTTTGATTATTTTCTATTTATTCACATCAGCCAGGCCCAAGGTTCAATAGATTGTCTATGATCAGTTCCTGGTGTGTAGAGATACACCAGTGAAAGAAGCCCAGAGGCTCTTTATTTGATCTGAAAGGAGTTCACACGGAAAAATAAAGTGATAATCCTATTACCAGTAATCCCTCAGGCTGCCAGAAAGACAGACATTTACTGAAGCCTTTATCCTAAAATTCTACTGATGATTGCAAAGCAACATAAAGATGTCCTTACTTTTGTGCTTTCCCTGATACATCACTTGTTCTGTTTAGTACATATTTGCATAAAGGTTCTTTTACATTTAAATCTGTGTCTGAGTGTTAGAAACTATCCAAGGGCCAAGGTTAAGCTTAATTGATTTCCTAAACTCTCCCACCATCCCACCTCTCCACACGCTCATGTGTACATAAAGAGCACTGTGGATTTTAAATGCAAGTGACTATTATTTCACAATTAAATCCATAGTTTTTGTTAACATCCTTTATACTTTCCACCAAGTTCTTCAATTGTCTGTCTGCTTGGCCCCAAACTAATTTTAATTGGTGTAGTCTAGAAAACTCATAATTACAATATTGAATGAGTGTAGCAGGAATAGAAAGTTACATCTGAAGAGCAGATGAAAAAAATGTTCACGCAAGGCGGCTCAAGCTTCTGATTTTTAATCAACATTTGATTGTAACCTATTAAAATGCCAAATCACTTGGCAATATTGTGCTATGTCGTCACAGCTTAAAATAGTCACTGTGAAATAGTCATTCCACCCTAGTTTTCTCATATGAAAATAATAACACGTTGTACCTTTTGCTGTTGTTTCTAATTTTTTGGTTTTTATTATTGCGTAACTGAAATGTCAGCCTCTTGCATCTAAGGGTCACCTTCTAGTTTGTTTGGAAAATAAAGGGTAAGAGAGTTTGTCTCATGTCTCCTCCTGAGTCATTGACTTGGCAGTGTTGGCCATATCATGTGTTCCACTCTGCCTTGCTTTCAGCATGGCCTTTGGTCACGACTGTGTTCACTGCTGTTTACCACCTGGACTTTCGTCTCCCTTGGTGGTATAGCACTAGTACCAGAAGGGACACACTTTCTATAACTGACCTATCACTTTGTTCCCATTAATACTCAACCACAAAGTTTATGTCTTATGGATTCTCCTGCAGTTTTGGGGATTGTTCCAAGTAAAATGCTCTAGGAAAAAAAAAAAAAAGAAAGAAAACTTGTTGGATACTCTCATGGGTCGGTTTTACCCGTGGCCTTTTTTCAATCTGGGCACTGCTGGGATACAGTAATCATTCCGCAGGGCCTTTCCCAAAGACTGAGATAGAGAATCCAAGGCAAGCCTACAAGAATGGGGAGTGGGTGTTGGATTTGGAAGGAGAGAGGCCTGCAGAAAATAGTCTATAATGGGTTCTGCAGATTAAAGTCTGATTACCATCTGGGCCCCTCAGTCAGTGTGAAGAGAAACCAGCCTAGGTTCCTGGGTGGATGTGTGTTGTTTTTGCACACCCAGAATTATTATCCTTATACTTGTAATAGTGACTTGAATTTCCTTGGAGATCAACCCTATATACTTCCATTCCTTGGGGTTTAGGTGGGGCTGGCCCAAACTCATGACCCAGATCTGGACAATTGGTATTGTAGTCTGGACATGGTGATTGGTTAGTTACTCTTTAATCTAAGTAATCCTAGGAATTTTTTTTTTTTTTGGAGCAACTAGAAAAGACAGGTTGTGTGTGTGTGTGTGTGTGTGTGTGTGTGTGTGTGTGTATCTGTCCTAAGACAGCTAGCAGAGAGGATGAAGTGAGTCTGAACTGCCATCAGGCACCATAAAAGCATAAAATGAGGACAACTGAGAGGAAAGCAGGGCTGAAGTGTGAAGACTGGTTCTAATGATGGAATTTGAGACCCTTGGATCTAGCCATGATCAAAGCTGGTAATGCTGAAGTTTTCAGTGTGAGAGCAAAGTATTTTTTTTTCCACATTAGCCAATTTGAATTGATTTCTTGTCACTTACAATCCAAAGTTTCCCGAATGATATATTTTTGAATTTTTTCCTATTTACACAAGTTACATGGATACTCACTGACACACACACAGAGACACACACACCTCCCAAGGACAAACAATAATCTCAAAAATATTGCAATCTAGATCCATAGTAGAAGAGAGAAGCACTTTTTTTGTGAATCTAATATGCACCAATACCTGTGAACAATATCTATAGTAGTTTATAGTATTATGCAAAACATTTCGTTTCCATGTCTTCTTTCCAGACATTAATGCTAGCCCTTAGTGAAGCAAAAGAAATTGGATCCATTGCAGTCCCATGACAAATAACAAAATTATTTTTTAGTTATATAAAAGTTAGCTGGAATCGAAATTAAAATTTTTGAAATTCAAGGTCAAATTATTAGGCAGGCATCCATCTCCCTAACTCATTATATCTTTGGAAGCAGGAGGTCACAGTATAGGATTTATTTCCCTCTTCAAATTCCTAAGACAAAGGAATGAGGGAGAGGCAGGACAAAAGACTAGTTCTTCCAGTAACATTTGAACATAGGCAACTTTAACCAATGTTTATAAAGAAGAGAAAATCTATTTACATTTTTCCAAATTCTTTATGATCTTTCTCTATTACACATACATTCATCTCCATTTATGAGGGAAGAGTGGTTTATATTAGATAGGAATAGACCAATGGAGAGAAGAAAGGTTGAGAAATCAGTGCACCACTCTAGAACAGATAGGGTTTGCTGAGATATCTTTCTCATTGTGTTGAAGATATGATTTAAGTCGTTACGCTCAACTTGAATGGAAAAGATTTCCAAATTTTCTTATGCTAAGGGTGACTATTTGTCCAAAGACTAAATATTTTAGTAAATCAGAGTTTGGTTGCCTATACATCTATTAACTTGTTCTTGGTGTACTGTGTTGTGTGTGTGTGTAGTGAAGAGGGGTGATGAAGGCAGAGAATGGGAAGTAAGAGCTTTTATTTTCTTCATTTATTCTATCTCCCTTAAGAAGGAGAATTAAGTAGTAAACCAGAGATGGAATTCCAGTTTGGGTGTCAGAAATTATTCCTATTCCAAAAGACTTCAGTCTATGTTTCACATTCATACGATACTGAATAACTTGGCATTCTTCTCATGATCAGTGATGGTCAAGTATGACCCTTGCCTGCAGGATACTGGCATCAGTAATGAAATTTGTTTAGCTCATCAATAGTTAGTTGGTTCTCAGCCCAGTGCATATTTTGACTCAATTTATACATATTGAGTCAAAATATGTTTATAAACAACTAAACTAAATATATGTTTTATGTATATATTTAGTTGTATGTTATATATTATATATATTTGATTAGCATATAAATATTAGTTTAATATAGTTTAACATACAAACTTATATATGTATTTAGTTTAGTTGGTTTTAAAATATACATATCAAAGTATTGAGGTCAGGAGCAAGGATTTTTGTGCCTTCTTAAATATGCTCTGCTTTCTGGCAGTCCATTTCAGCAATTCCTTTTATCCAGGGTAAAGTTGATATAACAATTCTAATTCCATCAGGGCAGAGCATGATAGTTATTTACTTATCTTAGGCATTTTTTAACTGCCAGGATATCTTAATCTCTGGGACATTATTGACTTTGGCCTAATCTGTGATACTTTTCTTTGGGACGAAACCCTTCCCCTCTCCTTTCCCCTTCCCAGCTAAGCAGATCTGTTCCACTCCCGTGAGTTGCTATCTGTTTGGTTTGACTGCTCACTGAAGACTATTTATTTACTCCCTAGGCCTCTCCTCTTATAATAGAGCCTGTTATTGATCAGTCAACTTTACCTCCCAGAGTAAAATCCAGTCTTTAGCATAGTACTTGAGAATCTCCTTTATCTCGAATCCCTTCTTTTTATTAGATTGAAACATCTACAGTTCCTACTCATGCAGACTTCCAGGTATCTGGTTTTAAATGTTGAGAAAATTCTCTATTCATATAACATCATACACAATATATGATCCTGTTAGCTTTTTAATCAGTGATTGACATGTTTATTATTTTTCTTGTGGATGCATTAGATTCTACTAATGGTTTTCCTCGTGTTATATGAGTCTGCTTCTTGGAACAAATCCCATATCTTCATAGTGGAAACTATTTCAATATGATGTACCCTATTTTAAAATTTTATATATAATTTTCCAAAAATACTCATAAATGAAGCTAAATTATATAATTTTTTGGACTCTCTGAGTTCGGGTACCAAAATTGAATCTGTTTCATAAAATGAATAAGATAATAATTTTTAAATTAATGCATCACTTTGGTAATTTTATATTTTTGTTGGAGCATTTCTTCTGTATGTATAATTGTCATATTTATTCACCTATTTTCTATTAAAAAGAATAAGATTTCCTTTGCCCCAATGTCTGGTTGGCAGATCCATCTAAAAAGAATATTTCTCAGTGGTTAAGAGCATAAACTCCTGAAGCCAGACTTCCTGCCACGTTAGTGTCTTCTTAGCTAAGTATTCAACCTTTCTGTTTCCTTATCTTTAAAATGGGGATGATAATAATAATAATATTGCAAGTATTGCAAAGTTGCTATAAAGATTAAATGTATGACTATATAGAGAGCACTTACAAACACCTAGTAGGAGAAAGGGCAGCCATTTCTTATCTACTGATTGCTTAGTAAGCACCTCAAACTTGAGAGGTCTAAAACAGAATTTTGATCTACTGTTGATCTCAACCTGCTCCTTCTATAATCTCCTTCTCAGTAAAATGTACCATATTTTCACAAAGTTGCTTAGTCCAGGAAACCGCTAGCTATCAGTGATTCCTCTCTTTCCCTCATTTCTCACAATTGATTCATCAGAAAGTTTTATCTGCTTTGAATTTTAAAATATCTTATAAATTAGACAATTTCTCACTATTTGCATAATTGCTGTCCAAGTCTACAGTGCTATCACCTTTACTATTCCATGGCCTCTTTAATGATCTCTCTGGTCCCACTTCTATGCCACTTCATTTCCTTCTCCAAAGAGAAGCCAGCATCTCCTCCTTAAATAATTGGATTGAATTTTCTTCCTGCCAAAACTTGTTAGAGACTTCCTCTAACATTTAAAATAAAACTCCAATTCTTTATTCTAATCTGAAAGACCTGGATACCCTTGCCCCATATCACCCAACCTCATTTCTTATCAGGTCCTGACAATGGGTGTCTTCAAATACATGAAGCTGGTTTCTACCTTAATCCTTAGGGTTTGCTATTTGGTCTGTCTGGAATGCCTTTCCCCAAGATCTCAAATAGCTGTTTCCTTCTTTTCGTTTTCGTCTGTACTTAAGTGTGATCTCAGAGAGGTCTTCCCTGATCATTCATTCTAACATAGTCCTCTCTGTAATTATTTCTTCTGTTTATTTTCCTCATGGCACCTCTTACTTTGATCTGAAAGTGCATTATTTGTTTATTATCTACATGATTATGGTCTTTTTCTCCCCTAGAGACATAGGGACAGGGGTTCAATCTTTTCATTTTCTTTTCTTTTTTTTTTTTTTTTTTTTTTGAGACGGAGTCTCACGCTGTTGCCCAGGCTGGAGTGCAGTGGCGCGATCTCGGCTCACTGCAAGCTCCGCCTCCCAGGTTCCCGCCATTCTCCTGCCTCAGCCTCCTGAGTAGCTGGGACTACAGGCGCCCGCCACCGCGCCGGGCTAATTTTTTTTGTATTTTTAGTAGAGACGGGGTTTCACTGTGGTCTCGATCTCCTGACCTTGTGATCCGCCCGCCTCGGCCTCCCAAAGTGCTGGGATTACAGGCTTGAGCCACTGCGCCCGGCCAATCTTTTCATTTTCAACAATGAAACACTCAGTGCCCACACTGATGCACAGAGGTTCTCAATCAATATTTATTCAATCAGTCATTATTTAACAAATACTTTGAATAACTACTTTTTCCCTTACAGCTACTCACTCCTCCCATCCCGTGCAGATGGGGTCAGGCCTTTGTTCTCCAGGGAACACCCTTGTCTTTTCCTAGATTGAGACTTCCCCCTGGTTTTAATGCCTTTTAGCAGAACTGATCCAGGTTTATTCAGCACTTCAAGATTTGAGTAAAAAGTAAATGTAGACCACCAGGCTGTCAATGTCTGGCATGATGCCATCACCACATTAAAGAAAAAAAAAGAATTTGAGGTGAAACCTTAACTTTATCCATACTCTTATCCAATAGAAAAGAATATGAAAAAAAAATGCAGTGAGAATTATATTTGGAAGCAATGAGACAGAAGATATAAACAAAAGAAGAATTGTGTTCCAGAAAATATACCCAAGCATTCTAAAAAGATCTGGCTCTGAGAATTTAAAAATACCAAAACACAGACTTCTCTGTCCACACAACAGGACACAATATTGTAAATATCTTACTAGGTTCATATTTGCAATGGCAGGAGAAGGAAGTGTTATGCTGATGTGTTACAATGCAATATCAAAAGGCCATGTAAACAAAATCCATTTGCCACCCTTTAAAAAAAAAAAGAAGAAGAAGAAAAGAATCTTACCTGAAGCCACTCATGAAAAATATCAGAATCTAATTTACTGTTTGCATCAGGCTGCTTTTCAACCCCTGTTGCTAGATATTCAAGACCCTTCTCTTGTATTCCCCTCCTTTCTTCCTTTCTTGCTCATTCTTCATTCCTGAGTCCTCCCTTCATCCTGCCACCATCTATGGGCCCAAGGCAAAGCTAAATTCAAACAAATAAATGTACCGTATATCCACATTTCCCTTTGAGTGGAGTAGCTTCAAGACCAACTCCAACTACTGCTCCTTTCCTTATTGTTAATACTAGTTTTCTATCACAGCATAATTTTGATGCCTTTATATACAGTAGGCATGGAATACCAATATCCACAAATTAAATGCCTAACCTTTAAGGCTTTTCATCTTTTTCTACAACTCAATTTAATCACATTTCATCAAATGGTAGAAAATTCACTCAACATCGCTCCAGACAAACTTGACAATTTTGGGCTTAAACGCATGAAGTTTTTGTAAGCACTAAATTTAGAAATGTGCTTAAAAACTCTTTGTAGAACAAGAAGCTACTTAAAGTTTGCCATATAAAGAAGAGGTTATCTTCCTCTTCTTTCCATATATCTTCCATATAAGACAAACTACTCATTATAATTTTTCCCTGACTTATTCAGTTTATAGTATATGTTGAGAGGCAGTAGTTTGTGCAATAAGGAGGAGGGAAATGAGATTAAAAATAGGTCATAGACAATTGTATTTCTGCTAAAATTCCACATGCTTTATGTCTTTTAACCGTCACCCCAAAATCTTGGGGTATAGGTCTGCATTTTAGGTATGAGGAGATTCAGGCGCAAGAAAGTTGAGAAACTGATCAAAGGTACAGAGCTAATAAATAGCAACCCAGGGTCTCTGCTCTTATACTTTTATCAGAGCATTTATTCATTAGGTATATTTGTGTGGCTTTTTTTAAAATCTGAATTTCTTTTAAGTCCTTTGTACAACTTAGAGTGGGGGAGAGAGTTGGAGTAGAAAAATGTTATTAATCACTGAAAATAAATAAAAAGGTTTTTATTTATAAAATTTATAAAGAGGATTGAACTGAGTTGGTGTCTGAAATATTGGGCGCACAGAAAACCTTCTAAAGAAGATTTAAGCTCTATAATAATATATGTGAACAGTGGAGTTACAAAATTTCGTAGTTGATATTTACATAGCACTTATCACTGGTCTAAGTGAGAGATTTATTCAACATAAACATGCACTAACTCTTATCCCCACAATATGGATGAGAAAACCAGAACATAGGAGTAATGAGTAATATTCTTAAGTCAGCCTCTGGTCATCTGCTGTATACTATAATAAATCCAAAAACCCAAAATTAATGTTTTGTCTCCTCCGTGAAAACAGACTTAGAAATATAACTTTCTTGATTGCCTCCACCACAGAATTTCTGTCCTACTGATAGGTGCAGGATGTGTGAGTAAGCGTGAAGGTAAAGTTTAAATATTTTGCACCTCAAGTATATTTCTCGTATATTTTTAGGTTTATAAATACAACCAACATTGGAATCTCCAAACAACAAATGTATCAATATATTAACTCTGGGGATGCAAAGAAAGGTGTTGAATATGTGGCTAAGCTTCATAATAAAGAATGAATCATTTTAATTGTTTAATAAAACATCACTTGAGTAAATACATATATATCTATGTTTGTCTATATCCATGTCTAAAATATGACATTAAAATAGTTCCTAAATGAGGACAAATATCTAAAGTCTTCTCAGAGTCAGATAATTCTTCTATTGAATTGCAAAGAAGAAAGAGGGCCCACAAGAAATATTTTTCACTGATATTAGAAAAAAAAAAATGAGCCAGTTCCTGTGGCTCATACCTGTAATCCCAGCACTTTGGGAGTCCAAGGCAGGAGGATCCCTTGACCCCACGACTTTGAGACCAGTCTGGGCAACATGGCAAAACGCTGTCTCTACAAAAAACACAAAAATTAGCCAGGCTTGGTGGCACATGCCTGTAGTACTAGCTACGTGGGAGGCTGAGGTGGGAAGATCATTTGAGCCTAGGAGGTGAAGACTGCAGTGAGCCATGATCTCGCCACTGCACTCCAGCCTGGGCGACAGACTGAGCCCCTGTCTCAAAAAATAAATAAATAAAAACTAAATTTAAAAAAATGTATACACACAACTAAGCCTCCTTTTGTTACCAGTTGTTTTATTTAACTCACTTCCCTTACTATGAAGATAGAATTAATTCACAACAAAGAGCAGAGAAGAGGTGTCAAGCATCAATCATTTTGCCTGTTGCCAAAACAATAAAGTCAACTCTAGGACAAGATTAATTCCTTCCACAAAGATGCCTGCTTTATATAACACTAGATAGCCTCCAATAGTTGATGTTATACACATACTGATAATGGAAATGATATGGAAGAATACCAATAGATCTAGATACTGTAACAAAAAGACAAATCTACAGCTACAAAACTATGGTTTAATATCAAAATATTTGACTTTCAAAGGGCAGTTCTGTCTTTAAAAGACATACTATTTTAGAGCACTTACCTCCCTTTATAGAAATCTCATTTGCATCAGTGTCTGTTTCTCTCCATGGACCTTTTTAATGGCTTGCATTATGGCTTATTTATTTTCAACCCTTTGATTTCCAATAAACTGTTTGCCACCAATTTGCAACCACAAAATGCATTGATTGAGTATATGAATAAGTACCTGTATTTGTAAATCCAAGAAGTATTTTCCTCCTTTTTCTGGTAGAAATATTTGGGCATTTCTGAATCATATTCTGAGTTTCTTATTATTTTAACTAATACGTAGAAGAATTGCTGCCATTATTTTTGTATGAAAATACAGTAAGTAGTTGATAAAACAAAAGAGAACGGCTTAGTCATTTTAAATAAATCGAGTATGATAGAAAGAAAGCATTGGTGTTACAGAAAAGGGTAAAAAATTAAGCCTTTATATTGAAGTTACCGCTCCACGCTCAGCACAACCACATGAACCCATGAATTTACTGCAGTATAGTTTTCTACTCTCAAAAAAACATAAGTTAGTCAAGGATAAGAGAACTGACCTTCAGCTTCATGTTTGTGTACTGAATTGCCATAAGGAATCAGAATATATTTTCTGTGGCACAATATTTTTATAGTGAAGCAGCCAAAATACCACAAATGCATAGCACAAGCTCCAAGCATTCTGGACCTTCCAGGCATTTTTGTGGCTTGGCATTGATGAATGCAGGTGAGATATAGGTTGCAGTTAGGATCAAATTACAACAAACACTGCCTTTTCCAAAAATATGAGTTGCTAAAACAGCTTCCCTATTACCTTGGGAGAGGATGCCTGTCCATCAACAAGCAGGGACTTTAGAGCAAGTTCTCACAATTGCATCTTTTCAGTGAGCACAACATCTGAGCCCAGTCAAAATAAAAACAATAATAAATGACCCTTCCCTCACATTTCCACAACAACCTTGTGTGGTGAACAATGTGACTTCCTTCTCTCTTTTCTTCTCCTTCTCTATTCTGAATGGTACACTTTTACTTGCAACTAATTGAATTTAGGTATAGGATTATTTCTTAATTTCAGAAATGACCAATAAAAAGAAAGGAATAAGACTAGTACACATATGTATCTTATAGAATTATTCTCATTACTTTCCAGGTCAACCTAACAATGACATTTACCTCTTATATAATGCCCCTAATACATAGGCTATTATTTATAAGCATACAATCTGTTCTTTTCTTATATTTTTCCACTAATTTCTTCCTAGTTTGATTATACCAAATAACAACACAATATAGCTTAGAAAACACCATGTGTGACATATATGTTATGCTCAATATTTTGTGGTTATTATTATTATTACTATTTTGAGACAAGATCTGGCTCTGTTGCCCAGGCTGGACTGCCTTGGCACAATCTGCAGCCTCAACTTGGGTTCACGCTATTCTACTGCCTCAGCCTCCCAAGTAGCTGGGACTACAGTCTTACACCACCACACCCTGCTCATTTTTGTACTTTTTGTACAGATGCAGTTTCACCATGTTGCCCAGGCAGATCTTGTACTCAAGGGTTCAAGTTATTCACTTGCCTTGGCCTCCCAAAGTGCTGGGATTACAGGCATGAGTCACAGTGCTTAGCCACTTTGTAGTTATTAATATGCCATTTAATATAAGATATTCCTTCTTAAGGTTAAAAAATGTATAGCCTGTGATTTTTTCACACTCATATTATTTTGTTTTCCTGGTATAATTTCCTGGTATATGGTATGAATATACTATATTCATACTATATTTCCAGTTATTCTTTGTGATTGATTGTCTAAGATGAAATTTATGTTTTGAAATACAGTGACTTTTCTGAAGTTGATAGATCTGTACATTCACCACTTCTTATGTGGGTTGATTTCTCAGTATTTTGAGAATATGTCTTGAGAAAAGTATTTATGTGGTTTTTGACATAACAACTAAGACTGTTGTTGCATTTCAAACAGTGAATCAAATATTGTGGGGTCCAACATTTGGATCCATATTGTGCTAAACACAGCTCTGATTTATAAGAGAAAGACTTTAAAACACTCAGAAGACAACATTAAAAGTTTTAGATTATTCTTACAGAATGAAGTCCTCATACATCATCAATCATTTTCCTTTGTTTCACTTCTCTGTGATGTTTCTTCTTACCACTTTCAACAAACTCCCTGTGGATATTTTGTGGATATTTTGACCTTAAGACAACTACGACCATTCTTATAGCTACACAAAAAGGCATTTATTACAGTCAGATCAATGCAAAACTGATGCAGTTAAATGATTTTCTAATTATCTCCCTCTCCAATACATCTCTGATGAATGCTTTCCACTAACTCAAACGTTCCAACCAATTTGTGTTTGGTTCTTTTGTTTTGTTTTGACAAGCATAAATTGAATTTCTCATTGCCCAGGAACATACTTGCAACCAACACAATTATTTATATGTGTATTGGTAAAAATTTCAGCCCTTCAGAATATTTTTTAGTCACAGAAGACTGCTCATGTTGGAAACAACAGAAAGTTACCACATAGTATAAATTCAGCCTTTGTATTGAATATTTCCATTAGCAATGTAAAAGATGGTGAGAAGTTGCTGCTAATCAAATAGGAAATGTCAATCAAATGGGACAGGCTGGGCATTAGATAATGAAACAGGCTTCTGATTTCTACATCATTTATGTGGCCCTATGAAGTGTGACGGAACCATAATGATTCATCGCCTCCTGATATTAGAATCAAGCACTTGGGTTCTGAAGTTAGGAAAATGTCTGGGTAGCTCAGACATAGTTTTGACAATGCCAAAACAAGCTTGGAAAGGGAAGCAGTCAGTCTAACCAATGATTTGGCAGCGTAAAAACCGAACAAGTATGTTAATTGATGTTTATTTTAATATCAAATGTAGTCAAATCCTTTT
Source organism: Macaca nemestrina (assembly GCF_043159975.1). Taxonomy (NCBI): domain Eukaryota; kingdom Metazoa; phylum Chordata; class Mammalia; order Primates; family Cercopithecidae; genus Macaca; species Macaca nemestrina. Next base: position 31,607,419 of record NC_092129.1, read on the forward strand.
TATGTAAAACCAACCCATTTAAGGAGACACCCTCTGAAGAAGAATAATTGAGCAACATGGGTCAAAGTATCAACTGAGCTGTTCTTGAAAAGTAACAAAAAGAGGCTGAAACTTTTTGATGAGGTTTTAAAATGAAAGGCAAGAGAGAAGTACATGAAAACTATGAATCCCTTTAGATTGCGTATGTCAGCATTAGTCAACATTTGGAGAGTAAAAAAAAATTCTCACCAAATTTTAGTGCTCAAAGACTATAAAATATGAATGTGTTAGTTAAATATTTGCAAAAAGCCTTTAAAATATTAAAATATTAACATTTTAATTCAACAAAGAGGGTCCTTAGAGTTGTGAAATGTTATGCACTACGATTCCAATCTTTAATTTGGGGAATTTATCTACATTAAAAAATATTTTGAACAAACCAGCTTTTTCTCTTATAACTGTTTGTGGTTTTACTTTTGCTAACTCTGCTAACATGTTGCAAGATATATTCATTCAATTGATAAAATCATGATATATATGGGCACCTTACTAATTCCTAAGCATATCCATTACACTCAAAACCAAAACACCACATTATGCTTGATACATGACTAGTTATGGCTTATTCTACTGCGAGTACTACTAATCAGTGCTTCCTGGTCAAACAAGGTAAAAGTTTCATATCAGAAAACACATAACATAAATGTAACATAAAGTCACATATCAGAAAACACAAATCAAGGTGAGTAATACTTTCACTTAACTAGGATGATAATAATGTAATAACATTATAGTAATAACCATATGTCAAGAACCCACTAAATACCTGACATAGAAAATGGCAATTTAGATGTTCTTTTTATTCAATCATTAAACAAATCTTAAGGTCAGTATTAATTATTCCAATTTTACAGGTAAGGAAACTTGCTAAGTAGCTTGTCCAAAATTAATCACATAGTTCATGTGAAGCTGAAACCTAGATCCAGATGTGACTGTACTGAGAGCCAATCGTGCCTAAGAAAAAAACACAAAAATCAATAAAGTGAAACTCCCGGGCTAGAGAGATAATGTGATATCTTTTAGTCAAGCCCATATTTTGATTTCATACCTTGAAGCATGCTCCTCCACCCCTACTCCACTCTGAATACAGTGGTTATAAAAAAGAAATCTTTTTTGGATACCAAAAAAATGGTGGAACGAAATTAAGAAAAATTGAGACAGAGATCTCCGTGAACCTGAAGGAAACAGAAACAACCAGGAGAGAGGAGAGAGAAAGAGAGAGGAGAGGGGAGAGAGAGAGAGTGTGTGTATTTGTGAGAAGGTGAGAAGAGGTATAATGGTCATTTGCCTGTTTGTACTCAAATGCATTTCCTCCTTTTCTCTTGGTCTTATTGCAGATTGCCATATTTTCCGGGGTTTCTTGATTGGTGGCTTTGGCTAGCTGAGCCAGTGTAAAGCAATGGCAAGAAACTGGGTAGCAGGAGAAATAAATGCTAGGGCAACATGCCTCCTCTCTCTGCCTTACTGACAGCAACTGTGTCTCTCTATTTAGATCCTCCTCCCTCCTGCCCCAAGCTCCTGCAGACCTATTTCTCCATGGTCCCAGCTCCCATCCAGGCTGGCACCCATGGCCCTGTGGCTTGTTTCTGATAACAGCAACTTGTTCTCATGTCTCCTCAGTCATAGGAAAAGTATCTTCTTCTTACTGTTGGTAATTTCTGTTATGATTTACTGTTCTGTGTAACCAGTTATCCGAATCAAATGTGACCTCTGAAATAGCTAGAGTGATTGCTGTTTGCAGGGTACTGACTGATATGCATGAGGTGGTAGAGAGTGGTGGGGAGAGTAAAAGGTACAGCCATAGGTGCATTGGTTTATGAATCCAAAAACCACGGGAATTTTAAATGCTACCTATTACACAAATAAAGGTGTTCCCTATTCAGTGGAGGGATTAAAGAGACAGTGAGATGATTTGTAGACGACATTATCGAAATGCCAAGCTAATCACTATGTGAGAAGCCAAAGTCAACAATAAAAAACATGGTGCTGGAGCAGAGGTCCCAGGATGGAGGAGGAGCTAAATTGAGGGAACTGTAAACTAGGGAGGGATAAAGAGAGGGGGAGAGAGAGAGAGAAAGAGAGATAAATACAATATGCATATCAGAACGAACTTACCCAGATGAGCAACAAAACTAAAATTTCAAACTATTAGAACTAAATAATACTAAGAAAGAGTGCCTGCAAAACTCAGGATATTAATTCCCTACAATAAAATAAGAGAAAAATATACAACAATCTCAAAAGGAGCGTTATAGAATTAAGACCATTAAAGAAATAAGAATAAGATCAATTTAAAAGAAAATTATAGAAAATTGCAGGATTATAAAACTAGAGGTGATACTTATGAAAAATAACAATCAGTAGAAACAATAAGCATCTTACCCTCTACCAAAATCTTGAGATTTCAGAATTACCAAACACATATTATAAAACAAATATAGTGACCATGTTTGATTCTACTTCATTGGGTAGATTCAGACAAATTGAGCATACTGTAGTTCTCTCCTTCTGATTTTGCCATACAGCTGGTCAATTTATTAGGATAATGACAGCAACCAATTCATACTGGTGGATTTCCAGTCTACTCATTTAACCAAACTAAATGTGATGTGAGTACATTTTGTAGATTTCAAATGGACATGGATGACATATCATGAATTCTGCTTTGAAAAAAGTTCGAGTTGAAATCAACTCGACTGTGTTTTAAGTTGTTAACATTTGAGGAGTTATTGTTTATTTATTTACACATTGTATAAAATAATTGGCTGATTTCTATTTTTATTTGTTTATTTATTCCTTAACACAATCCTAGCACTGCCTATGGATGCTAAGATGGCCACCTCTGTGCAGAGAGGCTTGGCTATCTGTTTACATAACAGTCACGGTTGGGAGCCTCAATTTTCACAATGAATATATCAATTCTATCATTTACTTTATTCTAGTTAATAAATAGAATTTCTATTGATCAGCAACACAGAATACCTGGATTCCAAGCATATGTCTTCAATTGACCTAAATAAAACAAACAAGAGATAGGATAGTTCTAATTGATGTGACAAACTCTGTATGTGTCTTGGAAGCAAATAATGTGCCTTTTTACAAGTAGAATGACCGTTCACAAGATTTAATTATATATTGACATAGAAAAAATCGATACAAGCAAAACAACAGAAATGATACAGGTAGCATACTTGGATCACAATGCAATACAAGCAGAAATAGCCAAATTGAAAAGTAACAAATACCGACCCTTTGAAATAAAAAAGTAAAAACTTTTCTTAAATGGCAACAGAAAATTTAGAAGAATAGTTAGAATATGACATGAAAACATGCATATCAGAGCTTATGAAATATAGCTAAACAATTGCTTATGGAAAGTCTCAGCATAAATATTTATATAATGAATTGAACATTTGCCACAGGTAGGTGGGAAAAGAACAAAATACTCTCAAGGAAAGGTGAAAGAATATAATAGAGAGAAAAACAGAAATTAATGAATTAGAAAAGAAAAAAATTGAACTGCTGAATAAATCCATGAACAAGTTTTGGTTTTTTTTTAACTAAATAAATAAAAAACCTAATCAGTAACAACAACAAAAAAAAAACCAGGAGAAAGTACAAATCCACAAATAAAAATTGATGAGGGGGAAATAACTACAGATTAAGAAAAAACTAAAAGGATCATGTAATATTATTTAACCTATTCAAATAATTTTGCACATCTTGATAAAATTGAAGATTTTCTAGAAAAGCATAAATTTCCAAAACAATTTCCAGAAGACATACAAATGTGAACAGTTCATTATCATAAAAGCAAGGAAAGAATTTGTATTTTGCTAACTTCTTCTCCCTCCATCCCAAAGCACTAGGCTAAGATTATTTCTTAGTGTATGGAGCAGAAATCTCTAATTTATTTAACTGTTTCAGAGTATAGATGAAGAAAACAACTTCTGAATTGCTTAATTTTTATGGCCAAACCTGACAACAAATGTCACCAAAAGTAAATTAAAAGATCACGCATACACAAAAATACATAAAATACGTTGATAATTAATCTTTATTTACGCCTCTTAGCCCTTGATAGATTTAGTAGAGAAAGATTATTAAGAACCCTATGTCTATTTTTGTGTGTTTGATTTTGTTTTTGCCTTAAGAATGTCAATGCTATGTTTTTAGTGAATACTCACAAGTGTCATGTTTTCATTGAAGAATGCACTATTTATTATCGCTAAATACTCTTTTTTGTCCCATTTAATACTTGTGCCCTGTTTGTAACCATTTCTGATATAATGGTATTTGAATTGCTATAGTATGTCATTGTTTATTCTTTAATTTTCAATCTGTCTGAATCATTATGTGTTAAATAAGTCTCCTGTTATAGTTGGTTTTGCTTGTGATCCAACCTGATAATGCCTTTCTCTTAATATTAAGGGAAAATTAGTTCATTTGCACTTACTGATAGTGCATGTATGCACTGATAGTGCAATGTATGATAGTGCATGTATTCTTAGTTGTGACATCATACTTCATATTATATTTTCTATTTTATAGTATATTTGAACCTTCTTTTATACTTTGATATTCTGTTCAAGTTGTATTTTTCCCAGCTCTGAAATTTCATTTATTTGTACTATTTTGGATTTACTGTCAAACACTGCTTGAAATATGGAATAAGAAGGCATATTGTGGAATAATAAGACAACTAGTTACTTAAGTGGATCTAATGTGTGCATAGAGAATATACCATATTCAAATACGTGTAACCATTTTTAAATTTCTCTGTCAAATATACATTTTTACATTGACTATGTAAACATGGTTGAAGAGGCAATTCTATAATTGGAAAAACAAAAAACAACTGGAGTCAGACTCAGAAGACTTGGGTTCTTATTCTGGTTTCAAATTGTACTACCCAGAATACTTTGAAGGATGTCATTAAGCTTCTCTGTAATATTTTTCTAAATGCCATCTTTGTTTCTTTTATGGTAAGACATTAAAGACATCAACATTGTGAAAGTTTTTTAGAGAAAATTTTTTTTTTTTTTTTTTTTTTTTTTTTTGAGACGGAGTCTCGCTCTGTCGCCCAGGCTGGAGTGCAGTGGCCGGATCTCAGCTCACTGCAAGCTCCGCCTCCCGGGTTCGGGCCATTCTCCTGTCTCAGCCTCCTGAGTAGCTGGGACTACAGGCGCCCGCCACCTCGCCGGGCTAGTTTTTTGTATTTTTTAGTAGAGACGGGGTTTCACCGTGTTAGCCAGGATGGTCTCGATCTCCTGACCTAGTGATCCGCCCGTCTCGGCCTCCCAAAGTGCTGGGATTACAGGCTTGAGCCACCACGCCCGGCGAGAAAATATTTTAGAATATAAAGTATTTTTAGAAATAGCTCTCTAATTTTTTTTTAATTTCTCAAATAATCACCTAAAACAACAAAATTAGAAATCAAAACATTAACCTTGACATTAAGAGTGAATCTAACTTGGAAATATTCACCTAGACAAATTTGCAAAAATGAAAATTGTATAAGCATCTTGAATTTTATCAGGTCAGTAACCCTCTTCTGGCGATTTCGACATTTGCTCAGTCAGAGGTCACCCTGACTGTGCATATAATCTGCATAAATGCTTCTGGTTACTTTTAAGTACAAGTAGCAGAAGGCACCTGATGATCACGACGGTGAAAACACATCATTGAGTCTGTTATGCAAGGACACAGGTGACCTGGGATTTGGAAGGTTATAGGGTGGGACGTCCTCAGTCATTTAGGGTTAGTCTTGAGGCTGCAGGAAGAGGGTACATACATCACAACATGAAAATAAAATAGCCAACATCGCTCACACAAAAGAGAAATCAGAAGATGGGCCAGAATGCTAAATGTAATGTGAGCTTAGCTGATGTCTGGGCTAATACGTCATTCTTCTGTCCTTTGTTGTGCCTCAAAATAGAAAACAAAGGCCATCCGCACCTCCTGTGCAACAATCTAAATCTACATTAATTTACAATCTCAGTTCCCCTGTCACCTAGGAACCTCATGAGCATAAATCATTGCTGTAATGTTACTGTAAATAACAGCTCACTGGGCTGTTGTTGATTCATTGACTCCTGTCTGTTTCTAACAACAGGCCATTTCATGACACAGGGGATCTCCATAGGAGCACAACAGAAAGCTATAAGTATCTCTAACAGCACATATCACTGCACTTTACATGTAAGGCAAGGCAGTTCTTCCAGATAATAATAATATGAAATGGTTTTGGAAGTTCAGTTAAATTAATTGGCTATCATAACTGGAAAACTTTTGTATTTTGTAAATTAGCAAATCTACGAAAAAAACCATATACTTTTAAAGACACAAGATGCTTCCATTCAAATAAAAATTGACAAATTCTACTAAAGGAGAGAGAGAAGCTAGCAACGTTTTACTGTCTTCTAAGTGCACTTAGATCTGCTCTCTTTTTGAATTTAAATGGCAAAACTGTCAAGTATGTGTTATGTTCTCATTACAGAGAGGTGAAAAAACTGAGGAACAGAGAGATTAAGTACGTTTCCTAAAATCACTCAGCTAGAGAACTACAAATACAGGATTCAAACTTAGATTCATCCTTCCAGAACACTGCACTATTTCCTCTGAGGGCCTATTATATAAGTGGTACAAGACAATTGAGGATAATTTTTTAAAAATAACACAAAACCTACAACACTAATTATCTTAAAAGTTAGCAGATTAGAGTCCACAAATAAGTACAAGACAAAATATGAGGGGGAGGATATTAAAGATTGTAGTGAGGAATTAGAATAAAGTAAATATCAAATTTGACTTGCAAAAATCAGAGAAGAGTTCATGAAGAAGATGTTATTTCAAATAGGTTTTTTGTTTTGTTTTGTTTTGTTTTTTGAGATGGAATCTCGCTCTGTCTCCAGCCGGCTCACTGTAACCTCTGTCTCCCGGGTTCAAGCAAGTCTCCTGACTCAGTCTCCTGAGTAGCTGGGATTACAGGTGCACGCTACCACGACCAGTTAATTTTTGTGTTTTTAGTAGAGACGGAGTTTCACTATGTTGGCCAAAATGGTCTCGATCTCTTGACCTTGTGATCCACCCGCCTTGGCCTCCCAAAGTGCTGGGATTACAGGCGTGAGTCACCGCGCCCAGCAAAATAGTTTTTAAAAAATTAGAAGAATGTTGTCAACAGAAACTTTATCATTAAATATACCGTATAAACTATTAAATCAGATGTGCTATTAACACATAGATACATGGCAAAAGATTAATATTTTACATTGTGTGTTTTGTGAATGAAGTTAAATATTTGGCAAATGAGGGATTGCTACAGGTAGTATTTATTAACTGTATACTTAAAAATGCCTGTGGAAGTTTATTTAGACATTTTACTAAAAAATAGGAGTTATCATATTTCTATCTTAGCTAAATTTAAAGTAATAAATCTGTTCTTGTTTATGAACAAATATGCCAAACATTTTCAACAAGGCTACCACAAAGAAGAACTTAGCATAAAGGTATGCCAATTCAAGTTCTGAGATATATATATTACAGTTTGTATATATTTAACACCTGGATAAGTTGTTGACATGTATTCTCGGGAAATTGCTCCAGCAATTTAAAATTCAAATTCTGTGTCAAAGTTCTGGGGTTAAGATTGGACTCAAAAGACGTCAACAAACCGAGTAATCTTTAGGACAGTGGGCCAAATTCTTACACACATCTGCTACGGACATCAGGGAAAGGGATCAAACTTCAGTGGAAGGTGACCTTGAGTGATGTGGAGCAGCACTTGTCCTCAAATCTGCTGTTAAATTCATTTAAAGCTGACTTAAATCATGTAAGAATTCAAAACTTGTATTTTGGGATTGTGAATGAATAATGTTTCTCTGCATCTATAGGAATCCCTTCACAATAATATGGATAAATGAAGGTAAAGCCATCTACTTGGTGTTCTCATGACTGGGACCACAAAAAGTCCATACTATGGTCGATATATTTCTATTTGTTAGGGAATGTTTTCTCCTATTTAACTTTTACGTTTTGATCGTGATTTCTTACCTGCTTTAGTTTTAGACTAACCTATATTTTGACTTTCTACTCAGAGTAGGTTTATTTTTTGTTTTATTCCATCTTTTATATTTCTCGTGTGTTTTTTTAAAAATATCTTTTTCATTGATGCAACAATAATATTGCCTCTTAATCACAAAAGAAGTCTATTTTTTCAGTGAGATAGGAGCACATTTACTTATGAGTTATTTCTTTGTCTCTCTATTTTAATCTCTTTAACATATACTAGAAACTGAACGTGATGATAGTTGAAAGTGGCATTTAATGTTTTGAAGCACTCTGGGTAGAGAAATACATTTCTAAAGCAATCAAAGAGCTCCACAAGCAGGGCATATGAACAGCACACATGCAACAGAAGTTCCTGACCAAGCTCACATCTAAAAGTATCCTGCTTCCATTAAGAGGCCCCACTTTTGCTTTCTCTCCTCATCCTTGAGGTTCCAGACAAACAGAACTGCCTCCAGTTCTGCATGACTCGGGAGGCCTCAGGAAACTTACAATCATGGCGGAAGGGAAAGTAAACACATCCTCTTCACATGGCAGCAGCAAGGAGAAACGCCAAGCAAAAGGAGGAAAGTCCCTTATAAAACCATTCAGATCTCATGACAGCTCACTCACTATCATGAGAATAGTATGAAGGCAACCGTCCCCATGATTCAATTACCTCATACTGGGTCCCCCCAGTGACACGTGGGGATTATGGAAACTTAAATTCGAGATAGGAGTGGGGACACTGCCAAACCATATCACATGCCATTCTCATCTTTAATCTGTTTTGCATGTCTTGACTCATTCACCACCTATTTCAAATGGCCAACCACACTAACTATTCAGATTTCAGATTCCACATTGCCCTTCTCTTTGCTAACTTCTCTCCTCCACACTCACACACAGTCTGAGTTAGAAGCTTGTTGTATTTCCATATCTAACATACTACCCTTGTTGAACACTGGCATTGAAATTACCTACTTACTAGTCTGAATCTCATACCTTGTGGTAATCCCACCAAGAGAGGTGTATTTGATTGGTCTTGTTCACAATTATACATCTCAGTATCTGGTACATGGTAAGCATGCAATAAGTACTACTAAATGAATACAGGAGTGAATGAATGAATGAATGAATGACTTTCATGCAGTATCTGTATTAAGTATACCAGCATGATATTTCTGACTTTTTATGTAATGATAGATAGTAATTCTCAAATATACTGCTATTGCAGTAAGCAGAGAAAGAACTTATAACAACAATAATATGTCTTTTTAAACAAGCTAGGTAGATCCAAGCAATTGGGAATAGGTGAAATTTCTTGTACAGCAAGGATTAAGAAAATTAGCTTTCTTGATATTTCTAAATTTACCCCTTTATTCCAGAGTCCATCTGGTCTAATGTTTCTTAAGTTATTAAAAATTCCACGGCAATTCAACAGGAGATTAAGTCCATTGAACATTTGTGCTGGCTCCTCATCCTGGCCTATGGTGCTGGATAGAAGAAAAGTGACAGCTTCAGGACCACACACCTGAAATGGTATTCTTTTTCAATACTCACCTGTAACTACACCTAGCCAGAGTGCTTGTGACTGCTTTTCACTGATAGAGTTATGTCAGGCATCCAGCCGTATAGATCATGTTAAAAGCTCCAGTGCACTCTTGGCTAAATATTGATGGATTGGATGAGACATGTTTTAACCTTTATTGTGCTTTCCAATTTCTGACATCTGTGAATGACACATTCACAAATTTAACACAATTTTAACTCTGAGATAGACTGGAATGTAAAATATTTGGGGATCTTGGGGCTAGGGAAGGGAAAGAAACAAGATGTTGGAATAAAACAAAAGGATTATGCAGGGAAAGGGACCAGGACGGCAGGGGAGTAAGGTTGTCACGTATAATGAAGATTTAGTGCTTCAACAATAAATCTAATTCAGCTAGAAGAGCACGCTGCCAAAACACTGTGCAAGAAATACCCCCAAGGTATCCAATGGGGTCCTTTTAAACCCTGTTCACTTCACAGTGCATATTTGAACACAGACAGTTGGAGTTCAGAGAGCACACATCTGGGTCACTGTGCAAATCCCCATTCTCCTTTAAAAAAATAAAATACATGCACTCCACCTACTCCAGACTTACTCTATTGCTGAGTCTGCCAAGGAAAACTATTCCATTTTAGAATACAAAAGCCAAAACACAAAGTGGAACCAATCCACATGGAGTCATGCTCTGCTACTTTATGTATCCAAAGAAAGAAAAATATTCAAAGCACAAATTCTCAGATTACTACTCCAACAGACGACTGTACCAAGGTTATTTTTTATTACAATTGTCTCCTCCAATGAGGACCAGAAATCTCCAGAAAATCACAAGCTTTAAAAAGCTATTCAACACCATCTACTTCTCTTGTGTTTAATATAGAATTAAGCTCCATAATCACAGCTTGACATGCCATGCTATTTGTAAATTATTTTTAAGTTCATGCTGATAACTATTAAAAAGAAGGAATTTATAAGCTGTAGAATGTTATTTCTAAAAGAAAGACTGTATGATTATAAATTAATTTCATCTTATTTTTATATTGTGCCTTGATACTTTAATGTAGGAAAGCAAATATGTACAACTGTTGCATTATTGACATTCTCAAGTCCAACTCTTTGTACAGAAGTTACTATATGAAAATATCCTTTCTAGTATTTAGCTAGAAAATATCCTATGTGTTTTCCAAAATCATTCATTTAACGAGAAAACTGTACATAAGCAGGTGCTTGCTAAGAGAGTTCCATGATAATCATTATAGTGACAGGGAAAACCAAGATAAACCAACTAAACTGTTGTTCCTAATAGGGATGATTCAAGGTATAAATTAGTTTAGCACCTCAATCAAGAATTTATACATGTCCTATCTTGGAGTGTATTCTCTTACAGGTAATAATGATTTATATGTGATAACTCCAGAATTTATATCTCTTAGAAAAAATATGGAAGCCCAAACAATCTTCAATAAACTATACTCTTCAATCTTTATCTCAAAGGGCTACTATGAATATGAAAACAATGGCTAAAAAGAACTTAGTTCCCCCCACCATTTACATTATTTTTATTTTTTTCAAGATTCTGTTTCTGTGAGTGAGAGAGATAATCAAGTATTTTGCCTTTAAATACATTTACCCTCACCTTTATTTTGCCGTATTTATCAAAAGTTGAGCAGGACAAAAAATAAAGAAACAAGAAATCTAAATTATGATGCCCACCCTTAAGTTGCTTTCTATCAACCTGGGACAAGTTGTTTTTTTGTTTTCCTTTTTTTTTTTTTTTCTTTTTTTGCTTTCCCAAGTTGAGAGACACCAAACATAAATATTCCATAAGTTAAATAACAATATATCTTAGAAGTAACAATCAACAATGTAGAGATGATGCAAAAAAAAAAAAAAAAAGTTTAGACAGTAATTGTTGGAAAGGCAGATTACTATAAACCACAGTGGACCAGATTTGTCTATGAAATACTTCTGATTTTATTACTTACATAGAACTATTCAAACTGTTATTTGAATTGATTGATACTGTTGCTGTGAAAAGTGCCTAAGCTATTCTACAGTGACTCTACAAATATTTATATATGTAATGAGAACTTGCATCAACAGAGATGCTGTTGATAATAATAATACCTTATCCTTAAAAAACAATGTAGCATACAGAACAATTTTGACATACAGTATCGTATTTTATCTATGTAAAGCACGAAGCATCTGCAGTTTGACCTTAGTTGAGGGATGTATTTGTTCATTTTCATGCAGCTATGAAGAAATACCCAAGACTGGATAATTTATAAAGAAAAGAGGTTTAATTGACTCAATGTTCCACATGGCTGGGGAGGCCTCAGGAAACATACAATCATGGTAGAAGGCACCTCTTCACAGGGCAGCAGGAGAGAGAATGGGAGCTGCGCAAAGGGGGAAAAGCCCATTCTAAAACCATCACACACATGATTCAATTACCTCCCACCAAGTCCCTCCCATAACATATGGGATTGTGGGATTACGGGAACTACAATTCAAGATGAGATCTGGGTGAGGACACAGTCAAACCATATCAAGAGATGAAGGCTAAGCTTGGGGGAAGTTGAAGCAACTGCCTAAATTTACTTGTTCACGGCAGTTTTTATTCGATTCTTGTCTGTTCATTTCTAGTAAAATGTCAATTCCATTACAGAATTATAAAGCTAATCATAAATCATAAGGTAAACATGATTTATTTAAGACTTAATTACATTTTATGTTTGATGATAATTAAGAGGTGACCATAAATTTTTGAATTATAGTAACTAGCATTCATAGGTTACTAAGTTAGGGTTAAGAATATTTAGTCCTTACAGTAATTCTCTAAGTTGGGTACTTTGTTTTTTCTGTTTTTTGTTTGTTTGTTTGTTTTTGAGATGGAGTTTCACTCTTGTCACCCAGGCTGGAGTGCAATGGCACGATCTCAGATCACTGCAACCTGCACCTCCTGGGTTCAAGCAATTCTCCTGCCTCAGCCTCCTAAGTAGTTGGAATTTTAGGCATGTACCACCACCCTCGGCTAATTTTTGTGTTTTTAGTAGAGAAGGAGTTTCACCATGTTGGCCAGGGTGGTCTTGAATGCCTGACCTCAGGTGATCCACCCACCTCAGCCTCCCAAAATGCTGGGATTACGGGAGTGAGCCACCACGCCTGGCCTGAGTTGGGTACTTTGAATACTCTATTTAACATATGGAAAGATGGGATTAGAGTCAAAATTCCAAATCTGGTCTAAACAGGGTGAAGAGAGTGATTATCTATACATTTTCTGAGTGATACTCTTCATTGCAAAATTATTCTTGGGCTGCTATAGATAGATTAAATTTGAATGTATATCTATCATTATTATGTTGTATAACTTGATGGCTTATCACACACAGGTCTGAAGTTAGCCTGTAATCACTTTACCACTTAATACAACACTGAAAGAAATCATGTTCTATTAAAGTACTGGACAGCTTTAAAAAAGAAGGGTTTCAGGCACACATGGAATTCATACCTGAAGGTATTTTTTAACCTTTAGGTTATATGAAGAAAAGGTAGATTGACCTTCAATGAGATAAAACAAAATCAGGCTCTAGATTTTTTTAAATGTATTTTGGTTGGAGAACACTTTCTAATTCTATCAACTTTGAATTTCCAAAATTAATTCAAATGTTTTTTAAAAGTCAGTTTCTATATCCAAAATTTGGCTCAGTTCAATCAAAATGAAATTCATATGAGAAAGCAATGTGCTTTTACCATACTTCTGACATACTACTAGGGTTAATTAAGTGTTTAGCAGATCTACAGTTGGTAAAATAAAAAAACAAACAGCCTACAATTATTCACACCTAAAGAGAATTTCAGTCCCAGATTTCATATTGTCTAAACAGAAGCTTTTTCTTTCCTGGAGAATTTTCAGTGAATTCTAAATAACTAGAAATGTTCTTAGCTATCACAGAGATAGGTATATGAGCCAAAAGTTATTTCAAAACATACAGATTTCCTACCTGTATCACTAGAAATTCTTACTCAGAAGTTTTGAGATGGCACTGAAATACTTATATTTTTATAAAGCTCCCTGGCTTTTTTCTTGTCCAACAATCCAGTGTCAATGAGGGGACCTCCATCCGGAAATTCCTGAAGTAGAGCATTTCATTATCTGACAATGCATATGCACTAGGAGTTATATTTATAGCATATAAATCTAACAGGAACAGTTTACAGATAGCATTTTATGGTGGATTAGTTTATAGAAAAGGTGCTATAAATCAAATCTTATTTTAATATGATAAATATTGGGATTATTATTACATTCCTCATCTGCAACTCAGTATTAACAGAATTGACCACAAATGCCATACTGAGTCAACTAGAAAGTAATAGTCTCTACACGATTTACGTTTTAATTTTAGTTATTTTACTGATAATTAATATAGGGTAGCAGGCATGCCTAAAGACAGATAAATTAAGGAAATATATAAAAAGACAAAATTAAATAGGTCTCAAATAACTAAACTAAGAAGTTTAGACTCAAATGTAATTAGTAAAGATTCATTTGTAAACAGGAAACTGACAGGATTGAACTTGTATTTTAGAAGATAACTAAAGAAGCAGTTCTAAATGGTACACTTGAAGGGGAAGAGAAAAACAGCAAAGGGAACACTTAAGAATTAACAGGCTGGGCTCAGTGGCTCATGCCTGTAATCCCAGCACGTTGGGAGGCCGAGGAGGAAGGATCTTCTGAGGTTAGGAGTTCAAGACCAGCCTGGCCAACATGGCAAAACCCCATCTCTACTAAAAATACAAAAATTAGCCAAGTGCAGTGGTGTGTTCCTGTAATCCCAGCTACTCAGAAGGCTGAGACAGGAGAATTCCTTGAACCCAGGAGGCAGAGGTTACAGTGAGTCAAGAGGGCACCCCTTCATCCCAGCCTGGGTGACAAAGCAAGAATCAGTCTCAAAAAAAAGAAAAGAATTAATTGGTGATGAGAGTTCCTCTAGGGATAGAGAGGGAAATAAGAATAATTATAACTATCATTTAAATAATGCTACCTATTTGCCAAGCAATGTCCTAACAATGTACACATATTAACTCATATAATCTTCACTACCACCCTATAAAGTAGTATTATCAGTTGGTATTTTCTAGGTAATAACTCCAAATATAGTGCTGTAACACAAACACCATTTATTTTAGCACATCATTCTGGCAGTTCTTTTAGGCTTGGCTGAGATCGCACATAATCTTTGGTCAGTTGCCAGGTTGACTGGGGGCTGGCTGAACTAGAATGGCCTCAGCTAGGAAGGTTTATCTCCACCCTGGATGCTTCTTCATTCACCAAAGGCTGAATCCGACTTATTCACATGGTAACTGGGCAAATTTTGAGCAAGCAAAAGCATTCAAGGCCTCTCAAGACCTAGGTTGAGAACAGACATACTATCATATCTTCCTCACTCTATTAACTAGAGCAGGTCACAGTCCAGCCCAGATTCTAAGGTGGGGAAATCAACTTCATCTCTTGATGATAGGAGCTGCAAAGTCACTTTGCAAAGGGTAAGGATAGAGAGAGGAGGAAAAGATTGTGGAAATGTTTACAGTCTTCTTTAGTTAGGTATTATTGTTATCATGCCTGCTTTGCAGGTAGGTAAACAGAAGCACAGAGTTGTTAGGTAATCTGCTTTAGGCCATTTAGCTAACAGTTCACCAAATAGTCCAGCTTTAGTGTCTGTTGTCTAAGAAATTTACTTTTATGTCCCTAAGGTTTTAAGAAATGGAGAATGGTTAGAGAAGTATCGATAAAAAGAATCAACATGATTTAATGATTGATTAGATTGGAAGCAGAGAGTCAGAGAAGGAGTACGATGATTCAAATTTGGAAAAATAGCAATGTTAATAAAAAGCGACAGCATTTATTGATGACACTAACCACAAAGTAAGAAATATAAGAACAAGATTAAGTCCTGTCCAGGGGTAGGAATGAGCTTAATAAAAATGTAGATTTGATCATTTAAGATTGAGCTGTGCTCAGGGTATTTCGATCGATATGTCCATTTGGCTGCCTGGAGGTAGAGTCTTTCACTGAAAAGAAAGAGATTAAGATAGAGACACAGATTTGGGCTCTGGTAGTTGAAAGCATAAAACTAGATGAAAAGACACAAAGAGAGTTTAAAGAAGAAGGACAAAGACAAAATCGGGAGAAGTGTAAAAGCAATGCAGAGGAAAAAGAAACTTCCAAGTAACTTTCTGGTGATTAAAACCAAGAAATAGCAACATGAAAACAAGGAAGAGTGACATCTCCTCCTACTAATGGAAGGCTAGGTAATTTGTCTCCAACTGAAGACTACTGAACAAACTAGATAAAATATTTTAAAATAAAACATATCATATCCTTAAATTAGAGAACCAATAAGACATCATAATGTTACCATCCAACAATCTAAAATAAAGAAAAAGGCCCAGGAAGATGAGAACAGAATTTAGGGTTACTGTATCCTGGGAGAGTCTGACAATTAAAGACGGAGGTTCTGGAAGATTGAGCTATGTTTTTGACAGCCTCATGGGAGTAGGAGTACTATAGTTGAGTCTAGTGCTTACCAAGGAAGATGGCTCTAGGGAATCCCCTTCACTTTGCTTAGGGACTTTGCAAAAGTAGAGAAGACACAGTGAGGACTACTGTATATAAGGTTTTGGAATATCAGACAAAACAAAGAGAGAAAGCAAGGAAACAACACTGGAACAGATAGTTCAAAAACAGAATATCTAAGTGGCCGAAAGACATTTTTAAAAAGTTTCACTTCACTAGTAATCATCAAAATGCAAATTGAAGACACCAGATATCATCATATACTTGCCAAAGTGACTAAAAATTTAAAAGACTTAAAATGCCAAGTTCTGGCAAGGAAGTAGAGTGACAGCAATTTACATACATTTCTGGCCACCGAGACAAAAAGAGAACGCCATTGATGATTAAGACTTAGGAATGGAAAAGATGCAAGTACACAAGAGGAAGTGTAGCTTTGCAGAGGTGAAATCTGCCTTTTCTACCAGAGGAAGAAATGATGGATAAGTACATAGATTGGTTCGAGGCTAAAATGTTGAGAAAGCTTTATCTGAGGAAGTTTAGAATGGGCTCTGTGTTCTTTGTCAATATGAGTGAGCCTATTGATGAAAAGGGAGGAAAGCTGAGGTGAGTAGGCATTTTGCAAATATTAAAAAAAGTTGTAATAGCTGTTATGAAGTATGAAAGTAGGATTTCACTAGGCATATGTAGAAGTGTGGCTGAAAATATTGGGAAGCAGGCTGATACGAAAACAATGAAATTTAAGTGACTTCAATCTTAATGTTTTAGATTTCTCTGGTCTTGGTAATGTAGTAACCATCTTGATTCATGAAGCATATCAAAGGTATCACTCCAGTTGTCTCTGAGATCCAATTTCTTCATTTAGAGAGAAATATTTCTAATCTGTACTTACTGTAAAAGGATGTTACGTATCTGTTTGGAAACAATCACACCTAGTTATATAGAAAAGCATGCAAAGAAAGCGAAGACAGAGCACTTACACTGAATTTGAAATAGAGTGGGTAAATTTGACTGTGGAAAGCTGTTTAATCCACGTACTTGCCTAGGGACAGTTGGAATTTAAACCATCATAGGCACTCTGACATCTGTGTCACTTAAGCCATCTCAAGCAAAATGGTGCAGGAACTCAAATGTCACTAAACTTTTCCAGCAAGAGAGATCCAACCAACTTCATTTGTAAACCATTCTAGTTTCTCCCAATTCTCATGGCCCGGGCATACTTTCTTATATGTTTCATGGTCTATTTAACTTTCCCTGAAGTCTGGAAAACCTCAAAAGCATGTTGACAGCAAGGATTTTTAGAAGTCTTTCCTACAACAGCCAAAACTATAGCTCGTAGCCTGCATAGAAATCTTGATTTTTACAAGCAAACCATTGATATAGGTTTCCCTTCTACACTCAATTACATTCCCTCATTTCAATTCAGCTTTGCATATGAGTTTTACAAAGCTGAGTTTGACGAGATGAAATGTTGTTAAGGAACTAAAAGTCAGGATCATGGAAACACCTCACTGGAGATATATTTAATTAAAATGACTCACCCTAACAGCAAAAGAACAGGTAATTTTGTAGGTTGTCCCCCAAACTTTATTCTCTCCTTACCACCAAACCTCATGTGGTCTTTAAAAAAAAAAGAAGATCTTGACCCAGAGTACATAGAATGTGGAAAGTCGTACATGTTGCTTGGTACCATTTTGCATTTTGTTATTCATGTAAACACCAGAACAGGCAGGAAAAAGTTTGCAAGCCCAGGAGAGACTTTCAACAGCAACCTTATCTTGTTTGAAAATTTGCTCTGAGGTCACATGGGGCAAGCCAGAGCTCAGCTGACAGTGTGTCGAAAAGCCTCCAGCTAGCGAAAGAAAGCATCCTTGAGTGCACAAAGGTCGAGCATCTTTGGAAGTGGGTAAATTGGAACAATATGATATGCCTTGTGTAAAAACATATTCCATTTTCTAACTTTGCAAAAACAGTTTGTGGTCTGGATTCCTAGCAGCAGAGAAAATGAATAAACGTTAAGCTAATGTCAGAAATGTTAAACTCTTTTTTCTTGTTATTGGTGGTGGTGTTAAAAATAAAAATAACATAAACACATGCCTAAATAAATAAACAGCAGTTCCTTCAAAAACCTGAAAACTTTGAACAAGCCCAAAGAGCCTGTACCTACCGTCCAATTCAAGGGAATCAGGACAGTATTGGATTTCACAGATAGCACCACAGACAGCTATTAAAGTCTAATCCAGTGTCACATTTCTGCCCAGTGCTGGCTAACTACCAGCCCAATTTGCTGGCTTCACTCACTCTGTGTTTCTTCATTGTTTCAAGCCAGGCAGAGACTTATCTTAATAATGGGTCAATCTTCAGCCAAATGTGTTCAATTGAAGGCCACCATGGGAGAATGGCAGGATATTGTCTTTCCAACAGCAAGTGAATTGCAGGCAGCTTAAGGCAATATCCATTTCACTATAATACTGGTTTATGTTACAGCCCTTTTCAAACTTCTAATTGCCCTGTATTGCTGACATTTATATACATGCCCTATTTTAAATGAAAACACAACACTGAGGTCAGAAGGAGGTTCTGGGACAGCAGAGACCCCAGGTGAAACCAAAGGGGGAAATTACGTTAAAACTTCCAAATGCCAAACATGTTTGAGAAAAAGAGGAAAAAAAATAAAGTCTTAGGGCAGAAAAAACATTAATCATGGCCCCATGGTATAAATTAATAATAGCTATATTTAATACTCCTATGTAAACTTTCTATGGTTGGATTATATACATTTTAAATGAAAGTAAATATTATTCATTTGACATGGTAAGTCTGGTAAGTCTCAGCTTATATAGAATAACTTTGAATATGATTTTTTTCCCCTCAAAATTTCACTTTTATTTGTCAAAAGCAAACCGGGTTTCTCAGCTGCTTTTGGCAATCACTGTATGTTATGAATCTTTCAGATCATTCTACAAGTCATAATTAATAAAATAATATTTCACATTTACATACAGCTTTTCACCTAGTATCTCATACCGTTTTAAAAGCAATAAATCATTCATTTCAGAATTGCAACTAAAGAGTCTCAAGTGTTGTTCTAACAAGTAATTTCTTCCAAGTAGCTTCAGAAGAAGCAAGGTATATATAGGTTATAATCATTTTCATTTGTTTATTCATATATTCATTCACCGAGTTATTGATTCATTGATTCATATCCTGAACAAATATGTATTGCATGTGCATGTGTATTTAACATTGTGTAGATGTAAAGCTATATAAATAAGTGTTAAAGAGCTTACACTCTAGTTGGGTTCTGGTTAAGAGACTGTTTAAGATCCAACTCTGAATGACCTGAACAAATACTTTCAATACTATGTTCTCTTAATCTCTCTGAGTATCTTATTGAAGAATAATACATTAAGAAGTAGTCATACCAATGTTTTTCTTTTTATATAAGATACATATATTGAAAGAAAAAACTTAGAAGCAAAAAAAAAATCGTCATTTAAAATTTAATAATTACCATTATTTCTGCTACGCAGAGATAAACATTGTTAATAATTTGGCATACAGTTTTCTTGTTTGTTTTAAATTTTTCTATGTGTATATAAAATATATTTACTTTTTACATATATTAGATTATGGCACACATACCGATTTATAACTGACTTGTAAAAATTTATAAATATATTATAAATATTTTCCAATGTCATTGAATTTTAGGTTTCAGTATACTGAAGTTGTGGCTTTTGCTTATAGTTCTGTTTCAAATTGTGAAAGAACACTAGATTGCTAATCAAATTTATATGAAGAAACAAAAGGCACAAATACAGTCAAATACAAGATAGATATAAAAGACAATGTAACTGTAGTTTCTGTTTGTAAAACCTTTTTCCTCTGATTTAGAAACAACTGCAAAATGGAATCATTATAGGTTGAAGGTAATGGGTACACAACATGTAAAATATAACTGTGACTATAACAGCATAAAAGAGCAGGGAAACAGAGCTACGCAGAAGCAATGTTTTTGTGTACTGTCAAAATTAAATTGGCATTAATCAGAACAAAACAGTTGCAAATTTAAATAATCATAATAAGTTCCAAGGCAGCCATTAAGAAAATATCTCAAAAACATATTGTAAGAAAAATAAAGGAATTAAAATGTTACACTAGAAAATATCTACTTAACACAAAAGAAGGCAGTAATAAAGAATTGAGGAGAAAGAAATATATAACCCATTTAGAAAATAAATGACAAATGTAAATTCTACCTTAGTAATTAGATTAAATGTAAATGGATTAAATTCTCTAATCAAAAGGTAGAGGTTACCAAAGTGGTATAACTAACTAAATAAATAAATCAACTCTGTCAAAAAGAGACTCACTGTAGATTCACTCATAAGTAGATTAAAAGTAAAAAGATGGGCAAAGATAAATCTTGCAAATAGTATTAAAAAAATGAATTGACTACATTAGTAGGAGACCAAATAGGTTTTAAGCAAGAATTGTTACCAGAGACACAGGACATTTTATGATAATAAAAATGTCCATCTATTAAGAAGATATAATTATTAGGTTATTGCAAAAGTAATTGAGGTTTTTGCCATTACTTTTAATGTTTTTATGTACTGTCAAAATTAAATTGGCATTATTCTGAAGAAAACTGTTATAAATTAAAATTTTGTGGTAAGCTTCAAGGCAGCCATTAAGAAAATAACTCAAAAACATTGGAAGAGAAATAAAAAAAATTAAAATGGTACACTAGAAAATATCTACTTAACACAAAAGAAAGCAGTAATGAAAAATTGAGGGGAAAAACTATGTAACACTTTTAACGGCAAAAAACACAATTACTTTTGCTCCAATCTAATATAAACATAAATGCACCTAGCAACAGATTTCCAACATAAATGAAGCAAGAACAGACTAAATTGAAGAGAGAAATAGACCATTCAACAATAAGAATTGGAAACTTAAATATGTTACTGTTGGGACTCAGAAAATGTAACCACAAAGTATCCTGCTTTGCTAGGCTGAGTACATTGAACTGAAGAACTTTAGAAGGACTTCAGAAGCAAAGTCCCTTTCTGACCTTCTGACCTTCTTTCTAACGCTCTCCTTTCTCCCTCAAGACAGGTAATAAAAACTGTAATTTGTCTTCCCTTAAGGCAGGTTATAGAAACTAGAACCCTTCTTCCCCAAAGCCAGCCAGGAAACCTGGAAATATTACTCTAACCTTTTCCCATCTTTCTGTGAGAGATGTCCATAAAGAAATTCTCTGACTTACCTTTTCTGACAGTAGGTCATAACACCCTCATTCCAGAAGAAGTTCTGCCCTATACCTGGGAGGTAGAAAAGCTACACAGAGAGGTCAAAAAGAATCTAAAGAGACAAGCCTTGCTAGATTTCTCCACTCTGTTACTATTAGATAATTCACTTTTTTGTTCAATTACATTTCTACATGGCTGTTGATTCTTCAACAAACCTAACTACACAAATGGACAGTTTTCCCTCAGCCTTCATCTCTGAAGGCTCTCATGTCACATAAAACTTTAAGTATCGTTGTTATATGAGAGTCAACTGTAACCATTATGATGGCTGAGGAAAGGTATCACACTTTTCTGCCCCTACACAAGTTTCAATAACAGATAGAACTAAACAGAATATCAGCAAAGAAACAGAAGTCTCGGACAATGCTATAAACCAACTAGCCCTAACAGACATTTATAGAATAAGTCACTCCAAACAGCAAAATATATATTCCTCTTGACTGTATATGTAACATTTTCCAGGATAGACTGTATGCTAGGCTATAAAACAAGTCTCAATAAATCTAAAAGGATTAGAATAATACAAAGTATCTTCTTTGTCCATAATGGAATAAAATTAGAAATCAATAACAGAAGGAAACTTGAGAAATTTACAAATGTATGTGGAAATTAAACATGCTCCTAAGTAATCAATGAGTCAAAAAAGAAATCATAAGGATAAATGGAAAATACTATAGGATGTATGCAAATTAAAATAAAACCTATCAAAACTTATGAGATAAAAAAATAAATAAAATGCCTAAAGGAAAATGTATTCCTGTAAATGTCTACATTGAAAAAGAAGACAGATCCAAATCAACCTTAACCTTTTACCTTATGAAATTAGAAAAAAAAAAAAAAAGACCAAGCTAAACCTAAAGCAAGTAGAAGAAAGAAAATAAAGAAAAGAGCAGAAATAATCAAAATAGAGAGGAGAAAAACGATAGGGAAAATCAATGAAACTAAAAGTTGTTTTTTGAAGCTATCAATATAATTTACAAAACTTTTGCTAAACTAACAGAAAAAGAAAGTGACAAGACTCGAATTACTAAAATCATGTATGAAGGAGTAGATCTTACAGAAATTTTTAAAAATATATTCTGAGAAAATGCTATGAACTTTTTATACCAACAAATTACATAATCTAGATAAAATGTGCAAACTTCTAGAAAGACACAAACCTCAAAAATTGAAGAAAATATTGCAAATTTGAATAGACCTATTACTATTAAGATTGAGTTTGAATCTGTAATGTTAAATTTAAAAAACTTCCTACAAACAAAATTCAGGACCAGATGACTATAAATGTTAGTTATACCAACATTTAAAGAATTAACACCAATCTTTCTAAAAGTTTTCCCAAAAATAGAAGAGAAGGAGGAAATACTATTTCATTCTATGAAGTCAATATTGCCCTGACACAAAAATATTGCAAGGAAAGAAAATCACAGACAAAATTCCCTTATGAATATAGGTGTAAAAATCCTTAATAAACTCATGAAAAACTGAATCCAACAGCATCTAAAAAGTACTGTGTATCATGATCAAATTGGATTTAGCTTAGGAATGCAAAGTTGTTTCATACAATAAAACTAATCAATGTAATATACAATATTAATCAAAAAAAGAAGAAAACACTTGATCATCTCAATAGATGTATAAAAATCATTTGGTAAAGTCTAACACCTTTCCAACTCTACAAGCTACAAATAGGAAAGACGTCCTCAATCTAACAAAGGGAATTCATAGAGAATCTACAGTTTACATCGTACTTAATGGTGAAAGACAAAAAGATTTCTTCATAAAAGACTGAAAACTTTCCACATAAGACAAAGATGTCCACTTTCCCCAGGTATTTAACATTTTATAGGAGGTTATACCCAGAACATTTAGATAGGAAAAAGACATAAAGGCACTCAGATTGGGAAAAAAAAGAAGTACAACTTTCTGTATTTGTTAATGACATGATCTTATAGATACGAAATTTTAAAGAATTCACATATAAACACATGAACATTCAAAACTATTGGAGTTAATAAGAGTTCAGCAATTTTGGTTTCAGGATACATCAATATATAAAAATCAGTTGTATTTCTATATTAATCAATGTTCCAAAAGTGAAAATAGGAAAAAACATTTGTAGTAGCATCAAAAGAATACAATATTTAAGAATACATTTAATGAAACAAGTTTAAGACTTGTAGAATAAAAACCATAAAACATTGTTTAAAATTTTTAAAGAAGACCTAAGTAAATGGTAAGGCATACTATGTTCTTAGATTGGAAAACTTAACATTTTAAAGATCATAATACTCCCCAAATTGATCTTTATATTGACTTCAATCTCTTTTAAACTTTCAGTTTCTTTTCTTAGAAAAAATCAACAAGTTGATCTCAAAATGTATATGAAATGGAATGAATGAATCCAGAAGAGCCAAAATAATCTTGAAAAAGAGGAACAAAATTAAAGGACTCACAATTCTTAATTTGAAAACCTACCATAAACCTATAGCAATCAAGAAAGTATGGTATAGGAATAAGGCTAGACAATATATCAATGGAATAGAATTAAGAGTCTAAAAAGAAACCTTTGCGTCTGCAGTCGAGTAAATTTCAACAAGGATGCCAACACCAGTCAATGGGAACAAGAATAATCCTTTCAATACATGATGCTGTGACAATTGTGTGTCCTTATGCAAAAGAATAAATTTATTCCCCTACCTCACACCATATGCAAAATTTAACTCAAAATACATCAAAGACCTAAATGTAAGAGTTGAAATTATAAAACACTTGGAAGAAAAGAGGTGTAAATATTTGTGACCTGGGATTAGACAAGAGTTTCTTAGATATAACACAAAAAACCTTCAACCAACCAAAGAAAAAAATATGTAAATTGGACCTCATCCAAAAAAAATTATTCAAATGGAAACAAAATTTGTAGTATGGTTTCCAGGTATGCTGTAAGATGGTGTATTATTGTGGTTTTAAATGATTTTGAATTTCATTTCATGCTTGTTGGTCACTTGAATGTCTTTTTTCAAGAAATACCTGTTCATATACTTTACCTACTTTTTAATTGTTTTTTTTTTTTTTTTTTCTTGTTGATTTGTTTGAGTTTCTTGTAGATTTTGGAAAAACTCTTCTGGACAATGGCTTAGACAAAGAATTTACGACTAAGACCTCAAAAACAAATACACAACTTGGACAAATGCACAAATGAGACTTAATTAAACTAAAGAGATTCTACACAGCAAAAGAAAGTCAGCAGAGTAAACAGGCAACTTACAGAATAGGAAAAAATATTTGCAAACTATGCATCCAACAAAGGACTAATATTCAGAACCTACTAGGAACTTAAATCAACAAGAAAAAAAAAACTCATTAAAAGTAAGCAAATGACATGAACAGACATTTCTGAAAAGAAGACATACAAGTGGCCAAGAAACATGTTTTTAAAATGCTCAAACTAATTATAAGAGAAATGCAAAAGAAAACCACCATGAGACATCTTACACTATTATTGAATGGCTATTATTAAAAAGTCAAAAAATAACAGATGTTGGCAAGGATGTGGAGAAAAGGAAACAGGTACACAGTGTTGGTGGGAATGTAAACTAGTTCAACTCCTATGAAAAGGAGTATAAAGATTTCTCAAAAACTGAAAATAGAACTATCTGTCCTTTGTAGGGACATGGATGCAGCTGGAAACCATCATTCTTAGCAAACTATCACAAGAACAGAAAACCAAACACCGCATGTTCTCACTCATAGGTGGGAACTGAACAATGAGATCACTTGGACTAGGGAAGGGGAACATCACACACCGGGGCTTATCATGGGGAGGGGAGAGGGGGAGGGGGGAGGGATTGCATTGGGAGTTATACCTGATGTAAATGACGAGTTGATGGGTGCTGACGAGTTGATGGGTGCAGCACAGCAACATGGCACAAGTATACATATGTAACAAACCTGCACGTTATGCACATGTACCCTAGAGCTTAAAGTATAATAATAATAAAAAATAAAAATAAAAATAAAATAGAACTATCATTCAACCTAGCAATTCTATTACTGGATATCTACCCAATGGAAAAGAAATTATTTTATCAAAAAGATATCTGCTCTCATATGTTTATTATAGCACTATTCACAATAGCAAAGTCGTGGAATCAACCTAAGCATCCATCATCAGATGACTGGATACAGAAAATGTGCTATATGAGTTCTGGGCAAGATGGCCGAATAGGAACAGCTCCGTTCTGCAGCTCCTAGTGAGACCAATGCAGAAGGCGGATGATTTCTGCATTTCCAACTGAGGAGTTGTTTTTTTTTTTTACTGAGTGGCACCTGGAACCCCAGCAAGACAGAACCGTTCACTACCCTGGAAAGGGGGTGAAGTCAGGGAGTCAATTGGTCTTGCTCAGCAGGTCCCACCCCCCCAGAGCCCAGCAAGCTAAGATCCACTGGCAGGAAATTCTTGGTGCCTCACAGCAGTCTGAAGTCAACCTGGGACACTCCAGCTTGGCGGGGGGAGGGGCATCTGCCATTACTGAGGCTTAAGTAGGTGGTTTTCCCCTCACAGTGTAAACAAAGACCACAGGAAGGTCGGACTGGGTGCAGCCCACCACAGCACAGCAAAGCCACTGTAGCCAGATTGCCTCTCTAGATTCCTCTTCTCTGGGCGGGGCATCTCTGAAAGAAAGGCAGCCCCTTGAGAGGAGCAACCCCAAGACACATAATCATCAGATTCACCAAGGTTGAAACAGAGGGAAAAAAATGTTAAGGGCCGTCAGAGAGAAAGGTCAGGTTACCCACAAAGGGAAGCCCATCAGACTAACAGCGGATCTCTCTGCAGAAATCCTACAAGGCAGAAGAGAGTGGGGGCCAATATTCAACATTCTTAAAGAAAAGAATTTTGAAACCAGAATTTCATATCCAGCCAAACTAAGCTTTGTAAATGAAGTAGAAATAAAATCCTTTACAAACAAGCAAATGCTGAGGGATCTTGTCACCACCAGGCTTGCCTTATAAGAGTTCCAGAAGGAAGCACTAAATATGGAAAAGAAAAATAAAATCCAGTAACAGCCACTGCAAAGCATACCAAAATATAAAGACCAATGACACTATGAGGAAACTGCATCCATTAATGTGCAAAATAACCAGCTAGCAGCATGATGACAGGATCAAATTCACAGATAACAATATTAACCTTAAATGTAAATGGACTAAATGCCCCAGTTGAAAAGCACAGACTGGCAAATTGGATAAAGAGTCAAGACCCATTGGTGTGCTGTATTCAGGAGACCCATCTCATGTGTGAAGACACACGTAGGCTCAAAATAAAGGGATGGAGGAATATTTTCCAAGCAAATGGAAAATAAATAAATAGTTAAAGCACAGGTTACAATTCTAGTCTCTGATAAAAGAGACTTTAAACCAACAAAGATCAAAAGGGACAAAAAAGGCCATTACATAATGATAAAGGGATCCAGGAAACAAGAAGAGCTAACTATCCTAAATATATATGCACCCAATATAGGTGCACACATATTCATAAAGCAAGTTCTTGGACACCTACAAAGAGACTTAGACTCCCACACAATAATAGTGGGAGATATTAACACCCCCTGTCAATATTAGACAGATTAATGAGACAGAAAATTAACAAGGATATTCAGGACTTAAACTTAGCTCTGAACCAAGGAGACCTAATAGACGTCTACAGAACTCTCCACCCCAAATCAACAGAATATACATTTTTCTCAGCGCCACATAGTACTTATTCTAAAATTGACCACATAATTGGAAGTAAAACACTTCTCAGCAAATATAAAGGAACAAAAATCATAACAAACAGTCTCTCAGAGCACAGTGCAATCAAATTAGAACTCAGGATTCAGAAACTCACTCAAAACTGCTCAACTACTTGGAAACTGAACAACTTGCTCCTGAATGACTACTGGGTAAATAAAAAGTTAAGGCAGAAATAATTAAGTTCTTTGAAACCAATGAGAACAAAGACACAATGTACCAGAATCTCTGGGGCACAAGTAAAGCACTGTTTAGAGGGAAATTTATAGCAATAAATGCACACAGGAGAAAGCAGGAAAGATCAAAATTAGACACCCTAACATCACAATTAAAAGAACTAGAGAAGCAAGAGCAAACACATTCGAAAGCTAGCAGAAGGCAAGAAATAACTAAGATCAGAGCAGAACTGAAGAAGAAGAGACATGAAAAACCCTTCAAAAAACATTGAATCCAGGAGGTGGATTTTTGAAAAGATTAACAAAATAGACCACTAGCTAGACTAACAAAGAAGAAAAGAG
Source organism: Macaca nemestrina (assembly GCF_043159975.1). Lineage (NCBI taxonomy): Eukaryota > Metazoa > Chordata > Mammalia > Primates > Cercopithecidae > Macaca > Macaca nemestrina. The sequence continues at coordinate 31,635,265 of NC_092129.1, forward strand.
AGAAAAATCAAATAGAATAAAAAATGATAAAGGATCACCGCTGATGCTACAGAAATACAAACCATCATCAGAAAATACAAAAAAATACCACTAAGCAAATAAACTAGACAATCTAGAGGAAATGGATAAACTCCCAGACACATACACCTTTCCAAGACTAAACCAGGAAAAAATCAAATCCCTGAATAGACCAATAACAAGTTCTGAAATTGAGGCAGTAATTAATAGCCTACCAACCAAAAAAAGCCCAGGGCCAGATGGAATCACAGCCAAATTCTACCAGAGGTACAAAGAGGAGCTGGTACCATTCTTTCTGAAACTTCTGAAACTATTCCAAACAGTAGAAAAAGAGGGATTCCTCCCTAACTTATTTTATGAGGCCAGGATCATCCTGATACCAAAACCTGGCAAAGACACAACAAAAAAGAAAATTTTAGGCCAATATCCCTGAAGAACATCAGGTGAAAATCCTCAATAAATGTGATAATAAATTAATTAATTAATTAATTGAGGATGTGAAAATCCTCAATAAAATACTGGCAAACCGAATCCAGCAGCACATCAAAAAACTTATCCACCATGATCAAGTTGGCTTCATCCCTGGGATGCAAGGCTGATTCAACATACATAAATCAGTAAATGTAATCCAGCACATAAACAGAACCAATGACAAAAACCACATAATTATCTCAGTAGATGCAGAGAAGGCCTTCGAAAAAAACTCAGCATCCATTCATGCTAAAAACACTCAATAAACTAGGTATTGATCGAACATATCTCAAAATAATAAGAGTTATTTATGACAAACCCACAGCCAATATCATACTGAATCAGCAAAAGCTGGAAGCATTTTCTTTGAAAACCAGCACAAAACAAACATGTCCTCTCTCACCACTCTTATTCAACGCAGTATTCAAAGTCTTGTCCAGGCCAATCAGGCAAGAGAAAGAAATAAAGGTATACAAATAGGAAGAGAGGAAGTCAAATTGTCTCTGTTTGCAGATGACATGATTGTATATTTAGAAAACCCCACCATCTCACCCCATAACTCCTTAAACTGATATGCAACTTCAGCAAATCTCAGGATACAAAATCAATGTGCAAAAATCACAAGCATTCTTATACACCAATAATGGCCAGAGAGCCAAATCATGAATGAACTCACATTCACAATTGCTACAAAGAGAATAAAACACCTAGGAATACAACTTACAAGGGATGTGAAGGGTATCTTCAAGGATAACTACAAACCACTGTTCAAGGAAGTAAGAGAGGACACAAACAGATGGAAAAATATTCCATGCTCATGGATAAGAAGAATAAATATTGTGAGAATGGCCATAGTGTGTCCAAAGTAATTTGTAGGTTCAATGCTATTCCCATCAAGCTACCATTGACTTTATTCACAGAATTAGAAAAAAAAAAATGCCTAAATTTCATGTGGAACAAAAAAGAGCCAGTATAGCCAAGACATCCTAAGCAAAAAGAACAAAGCTGTAGTCATCACGCTACCTGACTTCAAACTATACTACAAGGCTACAGTAACCAAAACAGCTTGGTACTGAGGTTAGAAGATTGTTTGCACCTGGGAGGCAGAGGTTACAGTGAGCCAAGATTACCTTACTGCACTCCAGCTTGGGGAACACAGCAAGACCCTGTTTCAAAAAACAAATAAATAAACAAACAAACAAACAAAACTTCATACTACATATCTAATATTGGTCTCCACAAGTGGTTCATGAGTTTCCTGAAGTCAGAGATTCTATTTCTTCTGCCTCTGTATTCCCAGTGTCAGTTACCTGGCAGGTCTTCAACTAATAGGTGCTAAATAGTCATGCATGAATGAATGAGTAGGTGGACAAATGGGTGGATGAAAGAGAAAAAATATTTAAATACTAAGGTAATCTTGGCTCATGCTTTTCTCTGTAAATATGGGTAAATAAAATTGTTAAGTAATTAGAATTAAAATTTATTTTTGTCAATAAGTATACATTACCTAAAATTACCTTATTATTACCTTATTACCAAAACAAAGTATTAACTAGATCTTAATTTGATAAGAACTAAATTTTGCTGTTAATGTCAAAGTGCAGGTAAAGGTAACTCTTAAATCAAATATGAACAGAAAGCACAGATTGAGTTTTGATAATTCACCTTCTCCTTGGATGTAGAAGCTGGGGTGAGAATAAGGACTATTGGGTGGAGAAGTCCATGGAAAACATCTGCCAGTAGTGTTTCAAAGAGTGAAGAGGGAACTTATTGTGAGTGCTATTGTCAAAGCCCCCAAAACACAACATCAATGAAGTGCTATTTATTTTTTCTGTAGTCAATAGATCAAAAGCCTGAGGAGCAGTGTGATCTGCTCTCTGTAAGGAGAAAAGGTCTATCCAGAGAGATGGAGAGCACATCTGGAAATATCTGTCCATGGAACTGCTTGAAAAAATCACCATGTAGCAGCAATAGGAGAAACATCTGTGTGGTGTGCAGCAAACCAGCCAAGGAAGGAAGCTTCTAGGAAGAAAACCATGTAATCAAGACAAAGACCAGGGTGGAGACAGGCACCCCTTGAATGACAAAGCTTCCTAGATTCCATTTTTAACCACATGTAATCAGTAAGGACGATTTTCTCTATCAAAGTATTTATATTAGCAGCACCTGCTCCAGGTGTAGCAGGGCAAAGGCAGAACACAGGATCTTAAGGTGATTACTTAAAGAAATCTCTAAATGTCACTGAAGAGCAGAACCTGCATGTTACATGTTCACTGCAAAGTTCTAAGTATTAATTATTTTAAAATCATGCATTAAAGAAGCTCATAAACATGGATTTTAACCCAAAGTACCTTAAATGTGGTTTTCTTATACAACTTATTTACATGAGCTTTTAATCAAAAGTAGTTTGAAGATAATTTTTTATCAAAACTAACATCAATTCAGCAATTTTTAAAAAAACATGGTTTTGTTTTGTTACATGTGAGTTAGTGTCATCACACTAGTTTTAAAAAATAAGTGTGCACGTGAATATTCATTTGCATACTCTTTAAAAGACAAATTTACTAGATATTGCTCATACTCCTAATATGACAGTTCTATTTTTTAAGTAAGTTAACTAACTGCTATTCAATGAAAATATAAACGAAAGTCTTCATTTTCATCAACAACTTTAAAATACTGCATTTCTGTGAAACAAGATTAAAAGTATGCTCGATGTTCTTGTTATCTATGAAATTTGACTGGTAAACATGCTGTTCCCAATATTGATGTTAATTAACAAGTTGTCACTTTGCATTAGACTGGAATTGTCTAATGCTTTCACTTCATCTTGTGGCTGTGTTTACACTACAAAGTGCAACATGGAGAAAATCATGTAGATATTTCAGACTAAAAAAAAATCCTGTTGAAGAAAACACGAGGGAATTTTTTTAGAATCAACCAACTTGGCATTCCGTATTAAATCATATCACTAGAATATCCCTCAATTATTTTCATTTTTCTCAGTCCATGTTGCTAGAAGTTAAAAAGGGAAAAATATTATTTTTAACTATCAAGATAGGCTCTAAATAGAATATCTTACACTTATAATTTACAAATTCATTGTATACTTCCATTCATTTAATCCTTTCCACATTCCTCTACAAATCGTTCCTGACTTACAATGGTTTGACATGATTCTTTGACATTATGATAGTGTGAAAGTCGTAGGCATTCAGTGGAAACACTACTTTGAGTACCTACACAGCCATTGTGTTTTTCATTTTCAGCACAGTATTTATTCAATAAATTACATGACATATTCAGTACTTTATTATAAAATAAGCTTTGGGTTATACTATTTTGCTCAACTGTAGGTTAACATAAGTGTTCTGAGCATGGTTCAGGTAGGTTGGTCTAAGCTATGATGTTTGGTAAGTTAGGTGTATTACATACATTTTCCACTTAAAAAGATTTTCCATTTTAAGAATGGTTTGTTGGAAGTTGCTTCAAGGAGCATCTTTACTAAGGTTTTATTAATCTTATTTTATGAATGACAAAATTGAAGTTCAGAAGAGTTATTTTAACTTTGCTCAAGTTATATAACTCTAAGTGGCAGAGCTAATCCTTGAATCTAAGTCTTCCAGTTTTAAATCTAGTAATAACACTTTTTTTCTAAATACTTTTCAAGAATCTGAAAATGCTATCAAAGATAGGGATAAGAGGCTCACAATTATACAGTCTCTGTATAAAAACTACATATAATACAGAGTACATGTATATATACACACATATACAGATTATATGTGCATTTATATAATTTGTATATAACCACACATTATTAAGTATATAGTAAATTGTTTTTATATTGTCTAAATGAATATTTACAAAATCTTGTGTGGTAGGTATTATTTTTTCCATTTACCTAGTGAGTCTCAGAGAGAATGAGTAACTTACCTAAGAGGACACAGTTGATGAGTGGCAGAGCTTATATTCAAATGACAGCCTGAGAGACTGTTGAGACCCTCACTACGCTGAGGCCCATGAATAGGCCTTATCAGCATTGCCTGGGAACTTGGGAGACACAGAATCTTAGACCCCACCCTCAACATAATGGGCATTTTTAACAAGATTCCCAGAAATGATACCACACATCTACAGCCATCTGATCTTTGACAAACCTGGCAAAAACAAGACATGGGGAAAGGATTCCCTATTTAATAAATGGTGCTGGGAAAATTGGCTAGCCATAAGTAGAAAGCTGAAACTGGATCCTTTCCTTACTCCTTATACGAAAATTAATTCAAGATGGGTTAGAGACTTAAATGTTAGACCTAATACCATAAAAACCCTAGAAGAAAACCTAGGTAATACCATTCAGGACATAGGCATGGGCAAGGACTTCACGTCTAAAACACCAAAAGCAATGGCAACAAAAGCCAAAATTGACAAATGGGATCTAATTAAACGAAAGAGCTTCTGCACAGCAAAAGAAACTACCATCAGAGTGAACAGGCAACCTACAGAATGGGAGAAAATTTTTGCAATCTACTCATCAGACAAAGGGCTAATATCCAGAACCTACAAAGAACTCAAACAAATGTACAAGAAAAAAACAAACAACCCCATCAAAAAGTGGGCAAACGATATGAATAGACACTTCTCAAAAGAAGACATTCATACAGCCAACAGACACATGAAAAAATGCTCATCATCACTGGCTATCAGAGAAATGTAAATCAAAACCACAATGAGATACCATCTCACACCAGTTAGAATGGCAATCATTAAAAAGTCAGGAAACAACAGGTGCTGGAGAGGATGTGGAGAAATAGGAACACTTTTACACTGCTGGTGGGATTGTAAACTAGTTCAACCATTATGGAAAACAATATGGTGATTCCTCAAGGATCTAGAACTAGAAGTACCATATGACCCAGCCATCCCATTACTGGGTATATACCCAAAGGATTATAAATCATGCTGCTATAAAGACACATGTGCACATATGTTTATTGCAGCACTATTCACAATAGCAAAGACTTGGAATCAACCCAAATGTCCATCAGTGACAAACTGGATTAAGAAAATGTGGCACATATACACCATGGAACACTATGCAGCCATAAAAAAGGATGAGTTTGGGTCCTTTGTGGGGACATGGATGCAGCTGGAAACCATCATTCTCAGCAAACTATCACAAGAACAGAAAACCAAACACCGCATGCTCTCACTCATAGGTGGGAACTGAACATTGAGATCACTTGGACTTGGGAAGGGGAACATCACACACTGGGGCCTATCAAGGGGAGGGGGGAGAAGGGAGGGATTGCGTTGGGAGTTATACCTGATGTAAATGACGAGTTGATGGGTGCTGACGAGTTGATGGGTGCAGCACACCAACATGGCACAAGTATACATATGTAACAAACCTGCACGTTATGCACATGTACCCTAGAACTTAAAGTATAATAATAGTAATTCTAATAATAAAAAGAAAACAAATCATTCTAATAAAAAGAAAAAAAAGATTCCCAGGAGATTCATAAGCTTATAAATATTTGAAAAGTACTGTTATACACCACATTAGTCTGATATCAAAATTAAATCTAACAAAGTGTGTAGTGGAACACAAAGTGGTCTACAGTTTTTATATCTGTCCATCTCTTCTAAAACTGTAAGCTCCTCAAGGGCAAAGTCTAAAACTGCTCCTGGCATGTGGCATAAGACTTGTGCTAGTAGCTGCCTGAGAGATGTTTACATCTGGTTAGTTCCATATATAAAACAAGTATTTAGCCAACATTTGTATATAAATGTTTGTTTTCTTTGTTGATGTTCAGAGGCTGTTAGATGGGAAGTAAGTTATTTAAATTCCATTTTATGATTAATTGCATTATACAGGTATCTCAATAAAATGTGTTTTGTGTTTTGTTTTTTCAAACTATGGTACAGATAGCTTGGGTTTTTTTTTTTTTTTTTTTTTTGGTTTTTGTTTGTTTGTTTTTGTTTTTGTTTTTGTTTTTGTTTTGAGATGGAGTCTCTTTCTGTCTCCCAGGATGGAGTGCAGTTGTGGCATCTCAGCTCACTGCAACCTCTGCTTCCCCAGTTCAAGTTCTCCTATCTCAGGTCCCTGAATGGTTGGGATTACAGGAGCCTGCCACCATGCCTGGATAGTTTTTGTATTTTTAGTAGAAACAAGATTTCACCATGTTGGCCAGACTGGTCTCAAACCCCTGACCTCAAGTGATCCACCTGCCTCAGCCTCCCAAAATGATGGGATTACAGAAATGAGCCACCACACCCAGCTGGGTATTTTTAAACAGGGATGGCTTCTTATATTTTGGTAGATAGCATTTATGGTGGGAGCTATAGAGCTGCTGAAATGTATGGCATTTGCAAGCTGCTATTTAACCATAGTGGAGGGGAGGGAATTTATTAAGATTGGCTCAAAATTACTTTGGAAAGACACAGAGCTACAAAGCTGAAGGAAGGTGGTGCTCTGCCAAGGGAAGAGGTGATGGTTGTGCAGGTTAATTTAGTGATGGAGTATCAGAGTCTGCATGACAGAGGGCTCAGCAGAATAAAGGAGAGATGGAGACTAGGACTGTGGGAAGCTTTGGAAGATATCCTAAGTAAAGGAGGAACAAATGGGTGGGAAACAGGATATCTGCAGGTCTATGATTTCGTGATTCAACATTTCAACTTAAGACACATTCTGTGAATAATTACATTTTGAGGGTTAAAAGATGGAGAAAGAAACTAACATCTAGTAAATGCTTACCATGTGCTAGAAACAATGCAAGGCATTTTATATATTAACTTATTTAAATTTTATAGTGATGTAGAGAGGCTTCTATTTTTCACAGGTGATATTAGAGATACATAGAGTTGAACAAATTTGTAACTCCTACTAAATTAAACTCCTACTCCTACTAATCTCACTATTCCAATCCTGGCTAAGGATTGGATTTTTCCACTGGGCTTTTAAACACATAAATACTTGAACTCTTATTCTGTAAATTTCAGTAGTATCTATATATTTGTCTAAAATTCCACAAATGTTTGTGACGTACAAAGGAGAGAAACATTGCTTTATATAATACTTCTTTTGACCTATTATGTACAAACCACTGTACTAGAAGAAATGGGAAAGAAGATAATAAGTCAGATAAACATCCTATCCTCAAAGAGCATCCAGTCTATTTGGTTAGATAAGTCAGGTACAAAAATAACACAATATATAGGAAAATTGCTAGGTAACCTATTTTAAATGCCATGGAAATCAAGAAAGTGTGGTACTGGTGAAAGCTCAGACAAATAGACCAATGGAACAGAATAAACAGCCCAGAAACAGACCCATACAAATATAGTGAACTGACATATAACAAAAAAGCAGAGACAATTCAGTGGAGGAAGGATAGTCTACACCACTGGTGCTAAAATATTCACATGTTTTTAAAAAATGAACCAAGCACAGATTATATCTTTGACAAAAGTTAGCTCAGAATGGATCACAGACCTAGATATAAGACTCCAAACTATTAAAAATTATAGACTATAGCATAAGAGACTAGCTGATGTTAGGTTTGGTAATGACTACTTACACACAACACTAAAAGCATGATTTCTGAAAGAAAAATGTAATACATTGGACTTTATTAAAATTAAAAAGATCTGCTCTACAAAAGACCCCGTTAAAAGAGTGGAAAGTCAAGGCACTGACTGGAAGACAATATTTGCAAAACACTTCTCTGATAAAGAGCTTGTATCCAAAATATACGAAGAACTCTTAAAACTCAACAGTAAAACAAGCAACTCAATTTAAAAATGGGTAAAAGATGTGAAGAGACACCTCATAAATGAAGAAAAACCAATGGCAAGTGAGATCCTGAAAAGATGCTTCACATTGTATACAAGGAGGGAAATGCAAATTAAAACAATATTAAATACCACACTACACATCTATTAGAATAGCTGAAACACAAACACTGACAACAAATACTGACAAAGATGTGTGAAAGCAACTCTCATTAATTGCTGGTGGGAGACCAAAATGGTATAGTTACTTTGAAAGTATATTTGGCCACTTCTTTAAAAAATAAACATACTCTTACCATATTATCTGCCAATTGAAACTCTAGGTATTTACCCAAATGGGTTGGAAATTTATGTCCATGCAATTGTTTATAACAGCATTATTTATGATTGCCCAAAACTGAAAGTCACCAAGATATGTTTCAATAGGTAAAAGCATAAACAACTGTGGTACATCCATACAGTAGAATATCATTCAGCAACAAGAAGAATAATCTATCAAGCTATGAGAAAACATGCAAGAAAACTTAAATGCATATTGCTAGCTAAGTGAAACAGAGAAGCAAGTCTTAAAAAACTACATTCTGTATGATTCTAACCATAACATTCTGGAAGAAACAAAACTAGAGAAAAAAAAGACCAGTGCTTGTGAGGAGTTTATGGGGAGAGAGAGAGGGATGAATGGGTGGAGGAGCATAAGGGATTTTGGGGGAAGTGAAAGCATTCTGCCTGATCCTATAATGATGCATATATGACATATGAATTTGTCAAAATCCATAGAACTATATAGTACAGAGAATGAGCCCTACTGTAAACTATGCACGTTAGTTAATACAAGGTACCAATATTAGTTCATCAGTTGCAACAAATATGCCGCAGTAATGCAAGATGTTAATAAAAGAAACTGTATATGGAGAAAGAGGGAACTCTGTACTTTCTGCTCAACTTTTCTATAAACAAAACAGTGCTCTAAAAAAAAGTATATTAATAAGTTTTTAAATCCCATGTGAGTTCAGAGGGGGAAATACTGCTTCCAGTCAGAATAATCAGGGAAAATAAAACTACTTGGAAGGGATGGCATTTCAAGTATACTTTGACAGATGGTTAGGATTTGGATAATATGATATCCTATGTACAGTAAGGACATTCAGATAGATGAAAGACGGAGGTTAAGCAAATGTGCAAATCAGCTCATCCGTAACCCCTGTATGCATTATATACCAGTAATATTTACTATTTAACATATATGAAATTAAGTTCTCTTATAAGTAGAAATAATTATATATTGCAAGGTTATTCCTAGGATTAAATTACATATTATTGGTGTTAAGTAAAAAGTTGTCACTTTATGTTAGACTGGAATTGTCTAACGCTTTCATATATACAATGAATAAGCAAATCTTAAATGTACCATTCAATGAGTTTAACAATTTCATACACATTTATAAAATAAACCTTCACCAAAATAAAGAACATTTTGATGAAGGATACTATATTATAGGATAACCCTATAACATAGAAGCATAAATATATAATAATCCTAGAAAAATAGTCCCATAACTATTTCTACTATTAATAGGAATGCCTTCAGAGAGTTTAAGTTGCAATGGATACTGCAATAGTAGAGTGGATTTAGAAGGACTGAAAAGACAGTAGGAAAAATGATAACATTTTGTGAGAATAACTAAAAGTAAATCTGAATGCAAGCTAAAGATGCTGGACAATGTTCTATTTTTAAGAAGGAGATTGGAGAAGAATCAGTGCTTTGGTCAAATGTGCTAACATTTGTAACGTGTCTAGTACTGTGGCAGTCACACTGTAGATGTTAAAGATGGCAAAATGTTAAGGAAGCCACAAAGAAGAGAATAGCAATGAGGTGAAGATTTTCAACACTGTCAAATACTACAAAGGTATTGGGGAATTTGAAGAGGGATTCAAAAGCATTGGATCTATCAACCGTAGGAGACTTTTGGGAGGACTGTTTCCACAGAGCAGTTGGAGCAATAGACAAAGTCATGGTTTTTAAAGGTGTATGTAGTGAGGAACAGGAAAAAGCAGCAGAAACAACTCTTTATCTCAAAGTTTGGTTATGAAAAAAAGGAGATACCTAGAAAAATAACTCAGAGGGGTAGCAAAATGTTATTCTTGGATGGGAGAGGACTTGAGCGTGCATAAAAGTATATAATTTTTTGATAATACTAAAGAAGCAAAAGAAATAATATATACAGGGTGATGAATAAAAGCACATATGGTGGATAGATAATAAGAAGTGATAGAGGAGATTATTAATTTTGAAGGGAAGAAAGAATTATTTTTTTCCCTAAGAAAGAAGGAAGGATGAGAAAGTAATTTAAAAGAAAACAAACTTTGAAGCAGAGAGGATAGAAGTTGAAGTACCTCATTCATTTACAAATGTCTTTATGCATCTAAGTATCAAACACTGGGCTAGAGAACAGTACAAGAACAGAAGCATAAGAGGTCTACAATACCAGGACAGCACAGTAAATTTTGTGATAAATATGAGGGTGAAGTGCCATAGCAGTCAGGGGAGAATCCACATATAAAACAACATTTCAATGATGGCTTTGAAGTTCATGTAACCAGGTGGAGAAGAGAAGGAAAGATATTCCAGGCAGGAGAGACAGAAGGTGCAAATCTAGAGCATTGCAAATAGAACAGCTTGTATCTGATGGTGTTTGTAGGTAAATTCTTGATTGCTGGCTTCTATAGCAACTGACAGGGATTTTTTCTTTCTCCAAGCCAATTTGTGTAAGCAGTATTGGTCTTCTCCAGAGGTGACCGTTCCCTAATTCCAATTCTATTGCTTAAACCTCCTGCCTCTTACTTTTCCTCCCAGTAAAAGATGGTCATTTTGCTGGTCTGTGGATACATACTGCCAATAACCTGATGATCACTAAGCCAATGCTCTCTTTTGTTTGTCTATACTTACTAATGGTAACACTGTTTTCCCTGCACCCATTTTGGAATTTTTCATCTCTTCATTTACCCATCTATTTATTGGCATCAAATACTTTAGATTACTTCCTCATAAAGATTTTCATGTTTTCTTACTTTCAAATTCCCATTGCTTTGGTTTTGGTCATCATTAGATTATGCCTAAATTATTACAACAACCTTCTTAGACTCTGTCTATAGTCCTTACTTTTCAAGCACCATCTTGTACCCCACCACCAGATTAATCTTATCAAACATCACATTCCCCAGGCAATCTTCCAGTCCACAGTCCAGTGACTATCTGCTACTTAAGATAGAGGCTTTAGCAATAAATTCTGTTTTTTCACAATCTAGTCAGTATTTACTCTTTACCACTTAACTTCTATCCTACACACCCAATGTTGGCAAGAATATGGAGTAACCATAGGTCTCGTGTATTTTTAATAGAAACTGAAAAAAGATATGGAAGTTTCTCATAAAACTAAACACATATTTACTTTAGGACCCAACAATTTCACCACTAGGTATTTTTCTGAGGAAAAGAAAATGTATACAGGAATATTTGTAGCACCTGTTATTCATGATAGCCTCAAACTCAAAACAATGCAGGTGTTTATTAATATACAAATACATAAACAGTACTATATTCATGTAATGGAACCTTACCCATAAAAAGAAACAAACTACTGATACAACAAAATGAATAAATCTCAAAAACAAAATACTAAATGAAAAAAATACACGAAAGAAATTCTTTTTATATGATGTCTTAAAAAAGGAAAACTAATCTATGGTTGAAAAGTATTGCAGCACTGGTTGCCTCTGAGGTGGCAATTAAAAAAAATAACTGATAAGAACAAAAGATAAATTTTGGAAATGGTAACGTTCTTTATTTTGATGAAGGTTTATTTTACAAATGTATATGAAATTGTCAAACTCATTGAATGGTATATTTAAGATTTGCTTATTCATTATATATAACTTTTACTTCCAAAAATATCACTAAACAACTATTGAACTCACTGATATATGTGACGAAGTATTTAGGGGTGAAATATACTGACGTCTGCAACTTACTTTGAAATGAATTATAATTAAGATGGATTGACTTATAGAAAGAGGGACAGATAGATATGTGATAAAACAAATATACTAAAATGTTACTGATAGAATTAAGGTAGTGGGATATTTATGTTTACATACAATTCTTTCATTTTTCTGAGTATTAAAACAATTTTATAATAAAATGTTGGGAGAGAGAACCTCACTTCCCATTACTTCCTTCTATATACCCTCCGTTCTAACTAATGGGTTCATGTCTGTTTGAACATCCTCATTGTTTGTCACCTCTGTGCCTTTAACCTATAAATACCATCCTTCATTTTCATTTATACTCAAACTGAACCTTATTGAAGTTATATATGCTGATCACTTCCAAAAAAAACTTTTGATGACTAATTTCATTTACAACATATCTCCTGAAATGAAGGTTAATTATCTTAATGCTTTTCATTTGTATTTAATTATACATTATAACAAGAAGCATTCTTTCAACTATATCTTTAATTATAGCACAGTGAGATAGCATAGGATAGGCATGGAGACAAATTACCTAAATTTTAATCCTGGCTTCATAATTGACTTAATTTACTAGCTTTGGGTTTCACAATTCTTACCTAGAAAACCACTACCTTCCTTAGATGACTATTCAGAGGAATAGAAGTATTAAATTATATTAATATCTTGTACCTGGCACAGAGCCCAATTACCGTTAATAATCATTATCTTCACAGTATGTAACTAATACCTTACCTTGTGTCTTAAATTTTATAAGTTTCTTTTTTTTTTTTTTTTTTTTTTTTTTTTTTTTTTTTTTTTTTTTGAGACGGAGTCTCGCTCTGTCACCCAGGCTGGAGTGCAGTGGCCGGATCTCAGCTCACTGCAAGCTCCGCCTCCCGGGTTTACGCCATTCTCCTGCCTCAGCCTCCCGAGTAGCTGGGACTACAGGCGCCCGCCACCTCGCCCGGCTAGTTTTTTGTATTTTTTAGTAGAGACGGGGATAAGTTTCTTAATAGCAGAAGTTGTTTCTATAAGACAATTTTTATTATTGTCTTATTGCATTTTTCTACAAAAATGTATCATATTGCCAAACATAATCTCTAAGAAAATATTTCTTTAATGAATGAATGAGGAAATTAAAAGCTTTAGTGTGTTTTACTAGTGTGCTGTGCTGTCTCTGTTTGACTCTCTTTTGCAGTAATATAGCTTTAACTAAACAATCTCCCATAAGCAGCACATAACAAAATTACTTACAAATGGAAGACTATGCTTTTCAATTTAATGCATGCTTTTCCACCATTGTTTCAGATGTACATCTTTGTTTGACTGCTTTTACAATCATAAAAAGAAATATTCGGTATGTACCGCTATTTTGCCAGTGTTTCCTCATGTGCTAGGATCCAATTGGCTATTCATCTTACAGAGTGCGGAGTTCTGGAGTTCCAGGGAGACTGAACTTTGAAGGCCTGTAATACGGAACAGAATCAAGCAAATATGAGTTTTATGTCTTTGCTGTTTCTTTAGAAAAGTATTAAAACATTGCTGGAAGCTGTGATTTTATAAACTTCAAAAGCTAGGGGAAATCAAACATTCTATAGGATCACGGTAAGGCTAAGTCCCTTTCTCACACTACAGTGATGACAACACAATCATGTCTCTGGGATATAGAATTATAAAAAGCTTGTGATTAACTGAGTGAGAAAATTAGCAAGTTGAACAGCAAGTTGGAGGTTCCTACCTTACCACAAAAGCAGGCAGGCCCTATGGAAATTGTATATAAGTGTAGAGCAAGTTGGCAAATCTATCAGAATGATGAGTTTTGGTCTCGAGAACTTACACAGATTTTTTCAGAATTCCAGAACCATGGAGCAGTTAGAAATTGTAAGTGCTTGTGTGTGAACAATCTGGTTTTGTTTTTTTGTTTTTTTGTTTTGTTTTTTTGTTTTGTTTTTTTTTTTGTTTTTAACATGACATGATGAGAATTTAAAGCTCATGCACAGATGGCTTTAAAATGTCGATAGCTATTCTGTACTTTTCACTACCTAGAACTTTTAGAGGAACTTTGACATCTATAACTTTTGTGGAAAGCCCTGACTAGAACACAATTTAAAGAAAGCCCAGTGTCTTCATTCTGTTTTGAGGCCAAGACTAGGTGTTTTATTCCAGCCTGGTCTCTTGGAAAGAAGGTTCCCAGTCATGAAAAGGCCCCTCAGAGGGAAAAGTATGGCCTGAATTCAACCGAAGCCTTTAAGAGCTGGTGCCTCAAGCTTCACCAACAGAGGGTTTGTCGGACCAGGGGTGTCAACCCTCAGGGTCTTTTACTTACTACCCTTTATTAACAAGTGCCTCTTGCAATAGGTCTTGATCCACATAGGTATTCTCCAGGTATTCATCTGCATGAGGGCAGGCAGAACTTGTTGCTTATAAAAATCAGAGGCTTTGCACAGCAAGGTAACATAGACTTTAGCATAAATTTACAAATATCGCATTTTATTTAACAGCTAAATCCCCTAGTCTATTTTCCTTATCATCCCAGTAGCACCTAACTGCCTAACCCACTGAGAAGGCTGCTTCCTAGGTCTACTTAGTAATTCTAATGTCTGATAACAGTATTTGTCCCCAGAGTGATATCAGGTTCACACTCATCCTTTTATTTTATACATTTTATATTTCTCTCTATTTTATAGATCAGAATTGTTTTTCACGGGCTGAGCATGATGCTTCACACCTATTATACCAGCACTTTGGGAGACCAAGGCGGGTGGATCACTTGAGGTCAAGAGTTTGAAACCAGTCTGGTCAACATGGTGAAACCCCATCTCTACTAAAAATATAAAAATGAGCCAGACGTCGTGGCAGGCGCCTGTAGTCCCAGCTACTTGGGAGGTTGAGGCAAGAGAATCGCTTGAACCCAGGAGGTGGAGGTTGCAGTAAGCTTGGATCATGCCACTGCACTCCAGTCTGGGTGATAGAGGGAGACTCCATCACAAAAATTTTAAAAAATTGTTTTTCATGGTGGTGGTCTGGCCTCTCAAAAACTTCTCTCTCTTATCCCCCAAGATTTAGAAAACTCTTACATATTTCAACCATAAGGAAATAGCTGATAATACAGATACTCTTCATATATATATATGGATGTACGTAACTATGTACACACCCACTCACCCCCCACACACACAGTAGATGTGCCTAAACCTAGCAACACTTGTCAATGAGCAGCTTGAAGACATGTAATACTAGATCTTAAAGGGGTGCATTTCCTGCTGTATTTGTTTCATGTAACAAAGTATTGCAAAGTTGGTCACTTGAAACAACAGAAATTTATTCTCTCACAGTCCTGGGTGCCAAAAGCCCAACATCAGTATCACCGGGACAAAATCAAGACTCCAGTAATGCTATACCCACTCCCAAGGCTCTAGGAGGGGACTGCATCCTTGCTTCTTCCAATTTATGGTGGCTGCTGACATTTCTCGGCTTGTGTCTTCTTTGCTCCAATCTCTGACTCTCTCTTCACATTGTCTTTTCTGTGTGTGTATCCTCTTCTCTACTGTCTGTGTCAAATCTCCCTCGACCACTCTCTTTTAGGATACATGTGATTGCACTTAGGGTCTACCGTGATTATCAAGGATATTCTCTCTGTCTCAAAATATGTAACTCAATCACGTCTACAAATACTTTTTTCCTTTTAAGGTAACATTTATGGGTCCCAAGAATTAGGACTTGGCATCCTTTAGGGGTCGTTATTCAATTTACTCTACCTTCCAACCACCCTCCTCTCACTCTGAGTGCTTTCTATAGATTTCAGAGGATCACTTTTCTCCTATGCCTCTCTATATATATCACTCTTATTAGAATTCTATTTAGATATGGCTACACATTAAGGACTACACAAGTAAAGCTCATTCACTAGGTATAGAAGGAGGGGTTAACCTGACAGATGAGGTTATTTCTGGTAATTCTTTTCTTTTCTTTTCTGTTTTTTGAGACAAGTCTCACTCTGTCACCCAGGCTGGAGTGCAGGAGCACAATCTCGGCTCACTGCAGCTTCCGCCTCCCAGGTTCAAGCGATTATCCTGCCTCAGTCTCCCGAGTAGCACCACCACATCCAGCTAATTTTTGTACTTTTGGTAGAAACGAGGTTTCACCATGTTGGCCAGGCTGGTCTTGAACCCTTGACCTCAGGTGGTCTGCCCACCTCAGCCTCCCAAAGTGCTGGGATTACAGGCATGAGCCACCACGCCTGACCTATTTCTGGTAGTTCTTAGACAGAATAAAGAAGTAATCACACAAAAATTCCCAGAAATCAAAGGCCAGCACTCCATTAGCTGTGGGAAAGTATCATGCTCTCTTTGTCTTAATCATGGGCATGCCAAGGTGTATTATAGAGAAGAGTATATAAAATATATCCAGGAAGGTAATTTTAAGATGGTACTAAGAAAAAGCAGGCCAGGAGGTAAGTCATAAGAGCCCAGGGAAAGCTAGTAGAACCTCTGGGGGGCATCTGACTCAAAACGAATAATGAAATCAAACAAGTTCATAAGTTTAGTGGCGAGAGTGCCATCGCTGCTCTAGAAAGCTATGCACTTAATTTATTGCACTCTTTATATTTCTTCATGTCTCTTGGTTGTCCATGTGTGCCTTCATTCAATTCTGTCCACATATATTTATTGAATTCCCAGTGTATGCCAGGCACATTATACAATGGGGATGACACCCTGAAGAAAACAAGCCTAATCTCCATCCTTCCTTGAACTTAAAGTTTGGGGTGTAATCACTTGGCTTTTAGTTGCAGGAAATTACAACCAATCAGCTCTGTAATGAGAAACTCAGAGCCTATGATTTACCAGGAGTATGTCATGAGGATGAGAGTGGATCTGACATGTGCAAGAACTAAGATGAATATGAAACTAAAGGAAACAGAGACAGAGCCCCTTAATCATCTGTGTCTCCCCACTTGGAGAGTCGCCTTTCAGGACAAACTCATAGTGTTCCTAAATCTTGCTGCAATCAACAAGTTAGAGTTGCATTAGAGCAGGGGTCTTCAAAGTCCTCAGAGGAGCTAAAGAGAAACACTGTGATCCCTCTCATGTGCCTCTTTCTAACAAAGCAGCTCTGTTTTCATCTGTTTTACATCTTGGGCTTCTAAACAAAGGGTTCTGCAACAAGAACAATGAAGATTGAAAACTCCTGCTTTAGAGTAGCAGCCCCCACAGTGACCAAGACACTTCTGCAATGCCACGTGTGGGAAACAATTCAAAATGCATGTACAGTGACTGGTGGGTCAGGTATCATCTTATATGAAGAATGGACTATTAAACCAATACTTAACCAGTGACAGTGACTGGTGTAGATGATGATAACTTGATTCTCTCTGGTGTTTCATTTCTTCTTCATGTGACAGGAAAGATAACCAGGAAGGGAATGAAGGAGGGAAAACTGTTGCTTCTCACAATGCTTGTCATCTATCAAGTGATAATTTCCCTGCTCATGTTCTGAAAGTCTCCTCTTTTGAAGAACCTTATGTCTTCATGAGTTTCTGAAGAGCTGTCCATGGGAACTGAAAACACAAGGGTGATAGAAAATTACATAAATCTGGGTTAAAAAAAAAAAAGAAATTGAGTTGAGATCTGAAAGTTTGATGAAAATCTCTTATCCATTGTGTATGTATAATTTTTATTATCTTACACATTTTTAGAAAGATGAGTACAACTCGTATTTTTCACACTACGCTAACCTCTGGGTAGGATAAGGTAATAACAACATAACCAACAGTACGTTCTGGTTCTATTTCTGCCCAATCTAGTCTTCAGAAAACTCTCCCCAAATGGTTCTGAGTGTTCCTAGGTAGGATCATGTTCTTTGGCACCTAATAGCATCATTCATTTTTATTCTTGCTAACAGCCATAATTTCTTCAGTAACCTTTTATGTTGAAAGTGGCAGCTATGCCACTATGATTGTGAAGTCACTTATAATGAACTGGCAAAGGATGTCATCACTTTAACTAGCCTTGCTCAGATTTCAGTTGTGCCAGGACCTGAAGGGGCCTGCAGGCAGAAATGAAGACGGCTCAGAGGTATCTGGCAGTACTGAGCACCAGATGGAAAAATTGGTGTATTCTCGCACAAACAGACAACAGTTTGGGTATGTAGAGCCATGGCTTATGGGGAGGAGTGTCCACACTTGCCTAAATGTTTCAGAATGCAAATACAACTTTGAGAACAGGAGTGAAGGGTACATTGTCTCAATAAATGTTTCTGCCTCCATAAGAATAATGTTCATGTAGATAACAAAGTTTTATTTTCTGATCACCTGAGTTCATTGACTGCTAACATTTCCCCTGTACACAAAATTATGAAAACTATAAATTATACAAGATTATTAACTAAATATAAATATATCATTATCATGTAACAAATTATTATAGTGTGATACAGTAATGAAGTATTAACACATGCATAATTAATTTTTATAAAATACTAATAAGTTTTTACTTATAATTTAAGTTCTGAGATACATGTGCAGAATGTGCAAGTTTGTTACATAGGTATACAGGTGCCATGGTGGTTTGCTACACCCATCAACCCATCATCTACATTAGGTATTTCTCCTAATGTTATCCCTCTCCTAGCCCCCCACCCTCCAACAGGCGCTGGAGTGAGATGTTCCCTTCCCTGTGTCAATGTGTTCTCATGGTTCAACTCCCATTTATGAGTGAGAACTTACAGTGTTTGGTTTTCTGTTCCTGTGTTAGTTTGCTGAGAATGATGGTTTCCATCTTCATCCATGTCCCTGTAAAGGACATGAATTCATCCTTTTTTATGGCTGCATAGTATTCCATGGTGTATATGTGCCACATTTTCTTTATCCAGTCTATTATTGATGGACATTTGGGTTGGTTCCAAGTCTTTGCTATTGTGCTGCAATAAAAATACATGTGCATGTGTCTTTATAGTAGAATGATTTATAATCCTTTGGGTATATACCCAGTAATGGCATTGCTGGATCAAATGATATTTCTGGTTCTAAATCTTTAAGGAGTCGCCACACTGTCTTCCACAATGGCTGAACTAATTTACACTCCCACCAACAGTGTAAAAGCGTTTCTATTTCTCCACATCCTCTCCATCATCTGTTGTTTCCTGACTTTTAACATAAAATAATTTATCCTATAATTCTAGTTTGTATTTTTCTACACTGTTTAATCTTTGTGTATAATTTATTTAATTAGCTAATAGTCTCCAAAGACTTCTATTAAAAAAAACACATTTTCATTGCTTTATAAGAGATTTATTAAACCAATTGGGCTCCAATACTACACATTTATGGAGAAACGAGTATATGCCCTATTCCTATAAATCAAGAACAAAAGCTATAAATGAGGCAGTAGGGCAAGGGACCAAATTCTCAAGTCCAGGATCCCAATGAGAAAAGGCAAATTGAAATTTGCTCTTTCTCAAACATTCTATTTACTTAACATTCTCTAGCTAATTGCTTTAGGCACAACTAAAAACTAATTCTGCATTTGCTAAGGTCCATTAAAGAATTTGAAAATATAGTTCAAGGGAACTAAGGCAACTCTCCACCACCACCCCTGGCCAACACACCAACCACTGCACCTGAAATTTCAGCTGTGCTAGGGAGGCCAGGCAACAAAGTATTCTTTTAAAAGAACAATAGATCTTCTTGTAGATTCACTAGGGACATGAACAACAAAGCAACTACTGGAAAGTCTGGTAAATCTCCGCATGCATCTGGAATTGATAGGAAGAAATGACATAGGACCATTATTTGTCTTATATGAATTCAAAAAGTCATCTTGTTACGCACTTTTTTCCTAAGGATATTTGTACTTCAACATAGTATAGCTCTTTCTTGTAAACAGATGTACATGATGGATGAATAGAGTGAGCGCCTATGGTTTCAATGTTCTCACCCTCCAAAACTGAATTATACCAAGATGCTGCTAATTACACAATAGTTCTTCTAAATGAAAGCTCACAGCAACAAAACTCACAGTAGGGGGTTTTAATGGGTAATATTATATTACTGAGTAATTGAATCTTTAGCTCTTAAAGAGGTCTTCAGCTTTTAAAGTTAAAGACAACAAAACCTGTGTTGGAAAGGTGCCGTATAATTAATTAGGAGAAAAAGTAGTACCAGAAAACAAAATAATTTCCTCTTTACCACATTTCCTCCTCCACAGAAGTTTTGTACATTTATTACCATAGAGTATTATCTTTTTCACCATCCCATCAAGACTAAGTTATATTTACTTTACATGAGAATGTTTTGTGTCACATTGAATGGAGTATCAATTGGATTCAAGATACTACAGCTCAGGTTTTTCTTACTCTGAATAATTACACTACTCCTAACGTTATTATCATTTATGATTATTAGTGACCATTTTTCAATCACCAAGCCATTGTAGCAGGACAACATTAAACAGTTTCTCAGCAATTCACGTTGTACTATATTATATTTCCTCCACAGATATAGAAATGGAACTAATATCTTGGCCAAGGTTGCATCCTACCAAGTGCTGAAGAGGTGTTCAAAATGAAGAATTTCTGAATCTACAAATCAAGTGATTTTTTTCACTAAATGATAGCTACTTCTTTGTGCGTGTGCATGTGTGTGTGTGTGTGTTTTGTGTGTTTGTGTGTATGTGTATTTTATTTAACTAGAATGGTAGAAATATTCAAAGACCTGTATCCCTTGGTAGGATCCCAATTTCATGGATGAAATAAATTGTTACCATTTATAAGTAATGCATGATGCTTTGGGCAAATAATATAAAACAAGCATTTCTTCCACATGAAATCTCCTTGGCAAAGAGTCATAGTGACTTCAGGTTGCTACCTGGCTGTTCAGGCCAACATGGGACAATTCTAAATCTAAACATGCTTCTCAACAGAAGTACTGTTGGCATATGAAGTTAAACAATTATTTGTAGTGCTGGACTATCCCAATCATTGCAAGACATTTGCATCCCTGGACGCTACTTACAAAATAGTAATGGCCTCCACACAAATACAAAACCCTACCCTATGATAATACTGCCCTGAGCTATGAACCACTGAGCTCACCCAGTCTTATGACATTCCATAGTCAACAGCAAGCTGCTCTACTGCTGCAAGAAGCAGTCCTGGACTTTACATGCAGTGTTACATCATTTTGGCCCCAGCCCAAGAATGTTAGGAGCAGATAACATGCTGCTGTAGACAGGTTTGAACTAAGTCACTGCTACGGGGAAAAAACTGTATTAGATCAAGAGAGAAAGGTTAGGGAGTCCAATCAGAGTGTATGGATGTGAAAAGATGGTCAGTCTCCATACCGAGTTATAGTCATAAGTGACAAGGAAAGGAAAGAGAAAACACAGTAGGAGGTGCGCATCTCCAGTTTATGGGATGAAAGGGGCAGTAGTAAGGCCAGGTGTAATGGCTCGCACCTGTAATCCCAGCACTTTAGGAGGCTGAGGCAGGTGGATCACGGGGTCAGAAGTTCAAGACCAGCCTGGCCAACATGGTGAAACCTCATCTCTACTAAAAATACAAAAATTAGCCAAGCATGGTGGCATGCATCTGTAATCCCAGCTACTCAGGAGGCTGAGGCAGGAGAATCACTTGAACCTAGGAGGCAGAGGTTGCAGTGAGCCGAGACCACGCCACTGCACTCCAGTCTGGGCAACAAAGTGAGACTCCATCTCAAAAAAAATTAAATTAAATTAAAAAATGGAGCAGTAGTAAGGTCCACCCACCCAGTGCAGGCTCTGTAGGCTGGCTGCCAATTTCCTGCGTGCTATGGGCTCATGATATGGCAATTTTCTGTCTGGAACTTAATAGTTCCTTCAGTCTTTACAATTACTCCTCACTCATCCAGTAACTACTCTTGGGCCCCACAGAAGACAGGCCAACTGTCGACTTTCATGTCTGTTATAACTTATTCTTGAAATATGTCACCATGAAGCCTAAAAAGCTTGATGCCCCATTCAACACATTTTGAGTTACATTTTTGAAAGAGGATGTTTGGGCAATGACACACAAATTACATGCACAAAGAAAATTAATTATTTGCAGACATGTAATATAATTATATGGGTTTATGCTATCCATGTGTGAACCTTAGTCTCCCCTAGTGCAAGCACTGCATATAATAAAAAAAGGTTTAACAGCTTTCAGAAAAATTTATTATGCTTACTTTTGCATAATTATGCAAATGATTATGTTTACTTTGGCACAAGAGTGCAAAATGTATTATGCCTACTTTTGCACAAGAGAAAACTCTTCATTATTTGATGGCATTCATTGGCTCATATGAGTAGAAGGAAATTTAAAGGGCCAACTGGTCCATTCCTTGGCAATCAAGAGGGACAACTTTCAAACAAACCTTGAAAGATGGTGCCAAGGATCTGCCACTGGTGCCACTTGAGGAAATATACCATTGTTTAATCTTTCACCCTCAGAAAAATTTTCTGTTACTGTGTCTAAATTTCTTGCAACAATTTAAATTATCCTCAATAATCTGGGGTAAAAAGATGCAGACTAGTGGCTGGTCACCTCCTCTATGTTAAAATGCTTCATGACTGAGAGTTGTTATTCAGTAATTTCTACCTCCTCTTTAGATCAAGTAATATCACTATGTTTAGAACCTTTTCTACAGAGGCTTTATTTTATCAAACAATAATTTTCAGTAAATGTCATACTCATTTCTAATGATAAAACATCTTTTTTATCATTAGATGAGAAGATCTTTCCAGAGGTCTTTTTATGCATTTTTAAAATTTGTATTGGCATCACACCAGCTTTTAATGATAGCTTCATGTGTCCTCCATATCCAAGTGCCTTGTTATTATAGCACAAAAGCATAAAAGCTGACTTGGCCCCTAGGTAGATTCTCCAGCTACAACTCCCTTGATGCAGACAGTACCTCTCATTTGGCTGCTTGTTCCCAACCCCCCACTGTTGCCTCCAGCAATACATCTCACAGCCTCCTACTGCATCACATCCCTATGACATGTTCTACAGTGGGCCCCTTGAAGTCCCTCTTAGAAGAGCTAGGGTTAAGAAGTTGCACCCCTCATTCCCATGGCTGGGGGTAGAAAGTAGACTCATAGCGCTCCAACAGTTCTCCTCAAACATCTGTCTCAAAAAACATCTCCTTTATTTCTACCCTAAATAAATTTATATTCTCAATATGTGAAGGACTCACATATTAAGTAATATAATCAAGTAATACATTTTCGGTTAACTACCACATGAAATTTTGCATATCGTCTAGTATTGCCTTTGAAATTCAACATATATTGTTTTGTCCCAGTAAAATCCAGCTTTTATTTTATTTCGTTTTGATATAAAGCAAGAAATATTTATAAAGATTTGAAATTCTGGTTTCACAGACACGGGAGAGAAGAAAAGACTGAAAACATAAAAACAGAAAAATGTTTTATTTCAATTATTTTTCTCATCTGCAAAATGGAGCTGAAAATACCTACTTATCCAGAGAGACTGTGAAAATTAAATGAAATTAAAAATATTAAGACATTAGCTGGACTAGTCCCAGAATAAGAGCTCAGATAATCTAGGATTCAAATATTAAGCTGGACAAACTAAAACAATTTTATAGAATCATGATGTAGAGCTCTTTTTTTGATTCAACTATGAATCTGTTAGTTTTTCAGTGTTCCAGTAATGTGGATTAGAGTAAACTGAAAGGATTTATTCTTCAGAAATATTAAACCCCTTTCTTTTCAAGAGGTCTGCAAACTGATTCTAGTATTAATCTTCCTCTTTTATTTTCTGTAATTTCTATGTTATTTATGTGTGTGTATGAATATACATGATACTTTGGCCCATATTTTTTCCCTTTTGGGGAATGTTTTGATTGCTTATTGGGTTTCATGATGACCAGTGTTCCAGGACAGAGTTGGTCCAGTTGTTTTATTAAACTAGAAATAAGTCATACAGATCTACAGACTTTTCTTTTCTATTAAGGCAGCATACAAGAATATCTAACAGATACTGAGTACTGAACTACAGGTAATGTACTATGCTAAGGAAGTTATTTATATGATCTCATTTAATACACACAATGTTATGAGACAGGTATTTTTACTATCCCCCTTTCACAGATGAGAAAAATGAGGCTTAGAGAGGTTAAGTTTTCAAAACAATTCTTCTTCCAAAGTTGCTACTATCTCAAAAGTCAACAAGTTTTCAGGAAGGGCAGGAGTCTTTGTATAGAGAGAAAGAAGAGAGAAGTGGCTGTGCCCTACTGTGGATGCATCTCTTTGCTCACACGTGGTGACCTCTCACGGAGGTCTTCACGTGAACATGGATCAGAAGCCAGCACTTCTGCCCACCCCAGAAACATATTTCACTCATAATGCATTAGAGGCAGATTTTATTAAAGAATTCATGGTATGATGTGGAAAAACATCTGGTAAAATTGCATAAAATCCTCCTCAAGCTTTTATTTCTCTAACAATCCCTTCCCCCAAACCAGGTGTTTCATCTCCCTTCTCCTTCCTCCCTTTACCTCCTAAGGAAGATAATCACCTGTTTGAATATCCCACTGAACAGATAAAAGTTAGGCAAAGAGAAGGCACTTCAAGTAGTATCATCCCTACTTAAGCATACTCCTGAGTTGTAAGGGTTGGGAAGGTGGCCTACCCACCCATCCCCTGTGGCCTACCAAATTTATCCATTATGTACTTGAGGCTTATTAAGAGTAAGAGGTGACAAGATAGATTTTGATGCTAAGAAGAGATTTTTAAAAATTACTCTGATGGACTTATATCAGGATCAATTCTTTGGCAACGAAGGATGAAACTTAATACAATAGGGAACAGGATGGGCCTACCTTCTTAGGTATCTCAGAATGAAGGATATCAAGCTTTTCCATGAATTCTGTATATTGAGTGGTAAGTGTTTGAACCACCATGCAGAATTCTAAAATTTAGCCTTTTTGTATCAACTGTCAGTGGCATATTTAGATGTGAGTCACTACAGCAATAGGGCAGAGGCAAAGGAAAAGACAAAAGTGTTAATAATCATCTGTGCCATATTTTTTTCAAGGATAAACACAACTGCTTCCTATTCAGCAGAAGAGAAAGAAACTAAAGGACATGAGAAAGGATGATTACGATATTCTGGAAATGTAAAATTTTCTTTCCCAAACTATCTCTTCTAAAACCATGTCTTCAAGTTCTGTTGGTCTCTGATTTAGATGGAAATTTTTCCTAAAACTCAGACATTTCAGAAAGGGCATGAAAATAACCAGATTTCACTTAGAAAATTTAAACAATATATGTCATATTTTTCATGACTAAATAGATAATGCTAATAATAATGGCATAATAACCAGTTTCTTTTCAATTTCCATACAAAGATTCTTTCTCATAGGAAAATTCGTTGACTTGAAGTGTGAAGCATGAAATCCTCAATTAAAAAATGTCATAAGCATTTTTAAGCATGAAAAAGATCTTTTGACCAGGGAAAGACAACTTCAAACAATGGATTGTTTGTCTCTTTGTAAACTTAAACTTGATCTTCCTTGTAGAAGAAGGAATGTTTTCATCATTCCTGCTATTGGCTTGCAAGTTTGGGTCCATGTGGAATGGTTAAGATCGATCTGTAACATTTCTCTCTCTTGTAGATACAATGCCTTTATCTATACAATTGTAAACAGACCAGGGGAAAAAAAAATCAGTCATTAATGTTCACAAAAATATATAGACGGTAAAATGTTGAATCTTTTTTCACTGAAGTATCACAGCACATTGTAACCTAAGTCAACTAGTGTATTTGCTGCTATTTGTGATTTTGAGAATATAAAATATTCATTTATTAAATTGACATTCCCCAGCTACTTCTGACTCTCAGTTTAAAATAAATGTATCTCACTATTATCTCCTAATTCAGTACCTCCTAGAAGACTATTTTTATCACTTTTATAAAATGCTGAATGCTGGCCGGGCATGGTGGCTCATTCCTGTATTCCCAGAACTTTGGGAGGCCGAGGCGGGTGGATCACGAGGTCAGGAGATTGAGACCACCCTGGCTAAGACGGTGAAACCCTGTCTCTACTAAAAATACAAAAAATTAGCCGGGCGTGATGGTGGGCACCTGTAGTCCCAGCTACTCCGGAGGCTGAGGCAGGAGAATGGCGTGAACCTGGGAGGCGGAGTTTGCAGTGAGCTGAGATCGCACCACTGCACTCCAGCCTGGGAGACAGCGAGACTCTGTCTCAGTACATACATACATAAACAAACAAAGAAAACAAAATAAAAATGCTAGTCTTGTGCACCAAAAAGTTTAAATTTCGTTGGAAAGCTCACACAACTCTCTACGTGTCTAAATCACAACCACTTCATATGTGTCACAGTGTAATAAAAAATTACCTCCAAAATTCAATATTCTTCAATACGGCAATAGTCACTAGTGAAAGTGGGTACATCAATTTGCCCCTTTCCTACTTTGCTTCATCCTAACTCTAGTGTATTTTTCAGGTTCGGAATTCGTTTCAGGGTTGTAGATCAAAGAGCCAATAGCTGCATGAATCCAAATGCCAGCAATTTGAATCTAAATCCATCCCCATATCCAAATATCAATCTCTGAGGCATGTAGCACCCTTTGAATAGTCAGGTCAGCCCGGACAGGCCTGAATCCTCCTGGGAAATGGTGTTTGCTAGTAGCAAGGCATCTATCTATGTGCTTAATCATACAGTATGCTGAAATTTATCACTATGAGAGATTAAATTGCTCTTCTTTCCGATTAGCACATATTTCAGAGATTTTGTGAACTCTATCAAGAATTTTCCAATTCGGTTTTATCCTGAAGGAGATTTACCACTTATAAGAAGTTCAGAGCTTGAACCTTGAAGACTATATTAGTCTTCTCCAGCTGCCATAATGAAATACGACAGAGAGGCAGGCCTAAACAACAGAAATTTATTTCTCACAGATCTAGAGGCTGGGAAGTCCAAGATCAAGGTATTGATAAGGCAGGTTTCACTCTGAGACCTCTTCTCTTGGCTTGCAGGCTGCCATCAGCTCACTGTGTGCTCGTGTGACCTCTCTTTTGTGCTTATCCAAGTTGGGGGAGGGGGGAGAGAGAGAGAGCAAGCTCTCTGGTGTCTCTTGTTATAAGGGCACTAAACCTGCCAGATCAGGGCCCCACTCTTATGACCTCATTTAACCATAATTACTTATTTATAGGCCCTATCTCCAATACAGCAACATGGGAAGTTGGGGCTTCAAAATATAAAGTGGGGGAAACACAGTTCCATCCCTAGCAAAGACATTGCTTCATACTGAAAGCCGAGAGGTTCTGGGAAATGAAGGGAAGGATGAAATACAACGTTCATCTCAAAACTCCATCTGTATTTTACCATCCTTCCCAGGTTTCAGTTATCTCTTCTTTGATTTTCTATCTTGTTTTTCCTAATGTTCTTTGTTCTATGCTTGCAAATAGGAAATCCTGGGCCTCAGGGCAGGCTCAGAGTTCAAGAGATTCAAGACCATGCAGATTTTAAGGTAAGTTTCAACTTGGAAGAGGATCCTTCAGTGGCATAAAGATTTACCTTAAGTTTCTTTATATTTATAATGCACAATGAAGAGAAGTCCTCAACATGAACCATTTTCTAAATGTTTTTCTTAGAGAACACAAAACTTTAACAGAATTTATCATTCAGAAAATATAATGAAGAACTGAAATACAAAGAATTTTCACACTAAGTTATTAATTTCTAAATTATGATTCCTTGCTAAGTTATTATGCCTAGACTTCAAAATTATAATAAAAATAAATAAAAACCTTCTTCTTTAGAATAAAAGTCTCTATATTTTTATAACATGATTAACACTTTCACAATAATCATGTTATAAAAATTTTTATTTGGTCTTTGGTAAGTGAACAGCAAAACTCTGATTTATCTATGGTAATATTAATAATACAACAAGTTTGAGATTCAACTAAGTTCTAATGCGATTGTAATCCAGAAAATCATATATAGCAATATATAGGAGTGTGTGTGTGTGTGTGTGTGTACATGCCTTTTTGCTTTTGCAATTCTTGAAGGGAACAGAACCATATTCACTATTGTGCACATAGTACCTAGCATGGCCACTGACATGAGAGGGGAGGTTCATAAGTATTATATTAAGTAGTTAATCAACCTTTATTGCCTGCCTACTGTGTGACCCAAACTACTGTGTACAGTGGCAAGTAAAATTATGAGACACTGCCCATTGTCTTCAAAGAGCTTACAGCTAAATAGGGGAGACAAGACCTCCTGCATAAAGCTATTAGAGATTCATTAGAGAATAAATATCTTGAGATAACAATGCAAGATGATAAATATGTGGTTAGGTGTGAACAACTGCACTTAATAACAGAACCAGACAATGGTGTTACATTTCATAAACTGTAACATCAGAATAGTTCTCTTCCTCTTGTATCCAAAACAGAGGTGTCCATATTACAAGCTATTTGCAGGGTTAGGGCAATTCCAACCTTGAAGTAGACACGGCTGAGCCTCTACTCATGCCCCAACATGCTTCTTTGCTAGCGTTACCCAAAGTCTTGATTGAGACTAACAGGTGTGACAGTACTTATTTAGTTGCTGTCTGCCTCATCTATGAGGCTAAAATGCTTTCTGATATCTTTAATACTGACATAATAGCTAATAATATAAGCAAACTGAAAGACTATCCCATTGTCCTTGCATGGTATTGGGTGGAATTTAGTGAGCCATACAGCCTGTCATCAAGATCTTTATACAAAAAAGGGCAAAAAGTTCTAAAAAGCAGATAATACAGAAATAAATTACTACTTTTCATGAGAAGTTTTATATTAAAAAATTTAAAGAACACTTTTATTTGAAATTTGGTAAAATTGCAATTAAAGATAAAATAAAACCAGATTAGAGCATGGAGAATATAATTTGTATACGCAGATGAAATTGCTTTATATTTAAAATAGTATGCTGAAAGCAAAGTGCCTTGAAGATTTCCTTTTGTTTAATCTAAACCAGTAGTTTTACAAGTGTTCTACAGAGAAGCTTCCAGAGTCACACAAATGTTTATAGAAATATAATTTCTAAACAAGTTTGGACTATTTTAAAAAGTAAAAAAATATATGATACAATATACAGTATATTTTAACACACTGGAGAGACTGTGATACTCATCTTAACTCCTAGGCTAACTTTTTGAGGATATTGGAATAAAGCTTCTTATGCCATCTCTACCTATATTTTGAAACTCTTACAAATGTGGTATTCACTAGGAAGTTTATAACTTTATACCCTTCTTTTTAGGTGTATGCATATTCACTCTTGTAACAGTGGTTGAATGAAGGAAGCACCACGGAGCACCTCAATATTGTGCATCCAAAACAAATTATTCAAATCAGTGGACGGCTGAGACTTGATATTAGATAGTAACCATTACTTGTAAGGTCATATTTCAAATTTTTATTTTCATTAAGACAGCTTCATTGCTTTTGTGTGGTTGTAAGTTCTATAAATTGAAATTTGTACGATAAATTTATACATATATTTTATTGCTTCTCAAATGAATTGATATATACATTTTATTTATAAATCATATCCTTTACAAAATAAACTCACGCTAGTAAAATAAGCAGTAAGTTATCTTTCTTTGAACTTGCTCATAGTTGTTAATAGTCTAAAGTACCATAATATTTTGAAAATACCATATATTATTAATTTGCCAAAAACAAATCTTATTCTGGCTCAATTTTTGTTTTGCTCTTCACTCATAAAAATTGTTCTATATGAGATCAGTATGGACCTCAACAAAATTAATCATTTTCATTGCATCACTATTCTCTCTGTTGAATATATTGTTCCCACCATCCCATTCAATAATATCTTGGACTTCAGTGGCAATGTGTTTTCTAGTTTAATCCTATGTCTCTGATCATTTGTTTCCTTCACTAACATCTGGGATATTTTTTCTCTGACCATTCATACATCAAATATTAATAGATGATATATGTGCCAGGAATTTACTCCTGCATTGATAGATGCATCTCTAAACCCACTTAATAGCATAAAACTACCATTTTATTTGACTTATGATTTGGAGCTAAGGTGTCCAAGAAGGGCTCAACTTGGTGATTCATCTTTAATCTTTGACATCAACTTGGATTGCTAGGGCAGCTGGGGAGCAACTTCTTAAAAGGTTTCTTCACTCACATGTATTGCACATAGGTGCTCTTTGTGTGCATTCTCCCCCATCTCTCTCTCTCTCTCTCTCATTCTCTCTCTCTCTCTCTCTCTCTCTCTCCCTCCGCTCCCCACTCCCCCCGCCCCCAACACCTTTCCCTGTGGTTTGGACTTCTCACAGCATTGAGTTAGTTGCAGTTCTTACATGGCAGCTGGCTTGCAAGAGACAGAAAGCAGAGGCTTTCAGGCTGCTGAAGGGTCTGGCACAACATCATCTCCTTCACATGCTGTTGTATTTTTGCCTCAGTGAGAGACTGTGTCCACTTTTATTCCCCTGAATTAGAATACCTTCCTTCTTCCACTCCAGTTCATGTCTCTCCCTCTGTCTCTTCCTTTAGGAAGCATCCTGTGACTTCTTTCCAGATTAGCTTCATATCTTTAATGTGCCCTTCCCCGTCAGAACTTCAACACTATCTTTGTATATTATTATGTGTAATGAACATCTCTAGCTTTCTGACTGTTCCTCATTGAGCCCCTTACTATTAGTAACCCAATTTAATTTGAGAAATTGATAGTTTTTCAGAAACCTTTGGAGATATTAGCCACCTCCTACAAAAGAAGCTGTATTATTCAGTGTTTTCCAGAGAAATAGAACCAATAGGATGTATGTATATAAAAGGAAATTTATTTTAAGAAAATGGCTCACTTGACCATAGAGGCTTAGAGTCCAAAATCTACTGGAGCAGGCCTACAGGCTAGAGTTTCAGGGAAGAATTGCAGTCCAAGGGCAATCTTCCAACTGAAATCTCTTTAGCTCTGGGTAGGGGTCAGACTTTGTTCTGTGAAAGTCCTTCAACTGATGGGATGTGGCCCACCCATATTATGGAGATTAATTGTCTTTACTCAATATACACTGATTTTCATGTTAATCTCATACAAAACACTTCTTCAGTGAAATATTCAGAATAATGTTTGTCCAAATATCTGGGCACCTGGGCCCAGACAAGCGAACACATAAAATTAACCATGACAGAAGCCAAACAGACTTTTTCCTCACTTACTCAGTCACAGAATGGACCCTGATACAAGTTCAGCAAATCAGGTGCTTGTTTCTTAGTTGTTGAATCTTAAGCAATTGATGTAATGGTATCAGGAAAATAAGAGGTCATATTCATCACAGCAGCAGTAGTAGCAGTGGCATAGCTTCCATATTATACTTGGGGCATGAGTACTGATATAGATACTGTCACTGAGTCTTCAGTAGCTTCTTTGGTTGCTTCTAGCTGACAAACCTTCTTCAGTTGCATCTAGCTGGTCCTATAGCCTCCCATTGAGTCTGGAACCTCTAGATATATTCTCAATAAGATTCCTTGTATTTCTGGAGAGAAGCTGAGTTGCTTTCTGCTGGTTGGAACCAAGTTATGCTTAATGCTATGTTATGCTAATTATGTGCAAGAGTTGCATTGAGGATAGACAAGTTAATAAATGAGAAGTATATGAAAATTCTTAATACAGTAGGGTGATCAGTCTATTATATAAATTTTTTTCTTCCTCCTACTTCTTTCCTTCTTCCTCTTTTTTCTCATTATTATTAATATCATTATAGGTATTATGATTGAACTTTCTATATATGTTTTGAACAAGAAATATGACTGCTGGCATGACACTCAGGACAACGCAGTCCCCAGCAGTGACCTATTTATCTCACTCTAGTAAGAATAAAGTATTGAGACTTTAAGGGACTTAGGTCATTAACACAATAAGCTATCCAGTTTAGTGCCGAACTCTTTAAACTACACTACATTTCACTACATACTTGAAATATTTTGGTTATCTATAGAAAAGAATCTTAGTAGCATGGAAATTGGAGATGAAAAAAATCTAAGTTGATTTTTCAGGACTACAAACGAAAGTTTATTCAAATTAGAAGTTAGAGAGAAAGTACAAGTTCCCTGACATTTCCAGCAGTAATTCCCATAAAACACTACTAATGGATACAGCATTTATTTGGGGGGGAGGTGTTGAAAATGTTCTAGAAATAGATTGAACTGATGGTTGTACATATGCTGCATACTATTTAATGAATATTCTATATACTACTATATATAGTGAATATACTATGTACTAGTTAAATTATATATGGTAAAAGCATGAATTTTTTGGTAAGTGAATTATATCTCAATAAAAAGGATTTTTTAAAAGCAATTAACCATGCTGTAAGTATCTAACTAGAGATTCAGGTTATGGGTCTTTATTTTTAAGAAATTCACTCTTTTATCACACAGCTAGAACTCCTGTTTCTGGAGGAAATTTCAAAATTACTGTTATTATTTATTGGGCAGTTTCTAAACCTGTCAACTTATGTATTTACTTTAAATGAAAACTTTATCATTTCAATTTCAGGTAAAGTCTAGTTGTGGAATTCAGTCACTCCTAATGGACACATATTTTATCATATTTAGAGCTTTATCTGGCAGCTACTTAGTAAAGCAGGGAGATGGACTGATTCCAACAATCCTTGAAGTTGTACGGTGGGCCAAAGCATCCAAATACAGAAATAAGTCTATGATCCCTTTCCATTAGTTCATCGTAGCTGAAACTCTCAGCCATGCTTAGGAGTCATCACATCTAAACATGTTTAAGACAGGGCATTCATCGTTCTTCTGTTCTATTCCCAGCATGTAACTGGGGACAAATAAGGGGCACACGATGGTGATATTGTTGGCTACAAATTCCACATAAGGAACACACCGTTTACATATTGTTTGCCTGTATTGCATTATTTGGTAGAGAAACAGAGATGGAAATATTTCAGTCCTCAAACATACGTAAGAAGAAATATTTTACAATACTTCACCTGCTTCCATTCAAGGAGCCTGATGTAGCTCTCAAGACAGCTCTTTAGTTGAGAATACGTCTGTAGTCTCTCTGCCACATAAGGAGAAGAAAAGAGAGGAGGAGGAGGAGAAGGAGGAGGAGAGGGAGAAGGAAAAGAAGAAACAGTTTTTAAAACTGGCGACATACCAAGATTCATGCTCAGCATTCCACTGCATAAAATGAGAATGGGCTATTTTATCCTGTGAGAGTCTCTCTCTCTCTCTCTCTCTCTCCTCCCCCCACCCCTTCTCTTCTCCCACCCCCATATAAGCAATCTACTTATCATTGTGCCCAGACTTGATTAGATTTATAGTTTGTTTATCTGAGAGCTCAATGCTTTATTGCATCCAGAAGCCAAAATACGTGCACCTCCACAACCCGGCTGAATAAAACAAACTCATTTTGATCTTTGTGTACAAAGCCATCAGCACTGGTTCAAAGTGTAGCGCAGCCAGTTCTGGTCGGCAGATGCAGAGTTGAGCTCTTCTCTGGGCCCTTGGTTTCAATTAGGCTGTCTGCCAAGCGGCCCATGTGCCTCTGCGTGCTGAAACATTTCTTTGAGGCAGCTTTTTTAAATTAGGAAATAAAGACTTCCCATGTGATTTGCTATATATACAATTTATGACAATTGATTTTTTATAGTTAAAATACGTACATTTTTAACATATTTCTCTTTCTGCAAAATAGTGGCTTTCTAACAAGGGAAGAAAATTAGCTAAATGTAAATACTGCATTTCATTTATTCTTCCTACTCTAAAATTTACTCAAATATACATTAAGATGATACTAAAGACCACTGGGTTTCCAAAATAAATGACTTCTTTGTCTTAAAAGAAGAAAAAAGACAGTGGAATACAAGTAAGTATTCTAACTTCTAGGAACTATAAATATGGAAGAAATAAATATGAGCGAAAAAGAAGCTATATATAATTACTTGAGCTTGGCCAGTTCCTCAATCAGGATAGATGATGTTTTTCTTACTTTTGCTACAATTTGGGCCTTTTACCTCCTGAACTTTCAAACACCACCTTGTGACTTGGCAGTAGATAGAATACATTCCAAAAGTCAACTTCCAATTTCTAGCTGATTCCTGGTGGAAGTGTGAGTTAAACGCACAGCAAATATTTGTGCTTCACATCTCCAATAGACACATCTTATGTAAATATAATTCTCAGCAAAGACTGCCTCACTTGGCAAAAATCTATTGAAAGCACTTATCTACTTGTCCCAAGCTATTGATAATGGCCCTTCTGTTGCTACTTAGACAATAAGGCAACCAAGTCCTCTGAGGCCTGCGTGGACAGGAAATATTCCATAGGATGTCCAGACTCTGTGAAAACCAGAAAATCATTACGGCTTGTAGTCTTTTGAAAGCATTCAGGTCAGCTTTGAAGAAGCTCCCATACAGGCCTAGATCCCTCTCCTAAAGTGAATTCGAGGTCATTTCAACTATAAAGACCTGAACCTACACATCACTCCATCACTAAGCAGATGATAGTCACTACCGGTGTGAAGCCAAATTGAAAATAACTGGCCACCAGCACTAGCAACTGAATGGTAACCAGCTGTCAGTGGTGGCTTTGACAAGGCACCATACAATGCTAGACCACTCACACAATAAGGACACCTAAGTGTGGTAAAAATTGTTTTTTATTGAGAATACATAGTATTCAAATAGCTGTTTCTTTTTTTTAACTTTTAAGTTCAAGGATATAAGTGCAGGTTTGTTATATAGGTAAACTTGAATCATAGTGATTTGTTGTGCAGATTGTTTCATCACTCAGATATTAAGCCTAGTACCCATGAGTTATTTTTCCTAATTCCCCTCCCTCCTCCCCACCTCCAGCCTCCGATAGGCCCCAGTGTGTGTTGTTCCCTTCTATGTGTCCATGTGTTCTCATCACTTAGCTCCCACTTATAAGTGAGAACATGTGGTATTTGGTTTTCTGTTCCTGTGTTAGTTCACTAAGAATAATGGCCTCCAGCTCCACCCATGTCCCTGCAAAGGATATGATCCTGTTCCTTTTTATGGCTGCATAGTATTCTGTGTTGTATATGTACCACATTTTCTTTATCCAGTCTATCATTAATGGGCATTTAGGTTGATTCTATGTCTTTGCTATTGTGCTATTGTAAATAGTGCTGCAATAAATATACACATACAGGTGTCTTTATAATAGAATGATTCAAATAGCCATTTCTTAATACTATTATAAGTCTATGTCCTTATTCTCTTGTTATAAGGGGAAAAGTGAATAAATCTATAAAAAATAATCAGTTTGGGGTAGAATAATTTCAATATAAGAAGACACCAACTACAGGTGACTCTCCATAGATTTGGGGCACAATCTCAAGTACTTTTCTCAGATTTTTTTACAGGAACATTTTCCAGTGAACTACATCTTGTGAGTAGGCATTTTGAGAAACTCAAGAACCCCATTAAACACAGAAAGACTAAATTTACTAAATGGTGCTCAAGTAAACGGAAAAGATCAGTGCAAATATTAAGTGTAGTCTGCTTGTCCTCAAAAAGAATTTGACTTTTTATCTTGTCCACCAAAATACCATTCACACACACATACATAGAAACATCCACACTCATATCCATGAAAGTGGAAGAACTGGTCTAGAAATTAAAGAATAATGGTAACTTATCTATCTATGGTCCTGTAAACATGGAAGACTCACTCACTTGTGTATCATGCTTCCGCAGGCATTAAAATCCAGCAGCTAACAAACTCTATGTCAAACAAATATCTCAGTCTTCTGGGATTCAACCTGCTGCTCTTACCCTCACAAATCATATTCCTAGATTCTGGCCTCAAACCCATTGACATTTTAATTTTGGTGGGCCCATTCAGAATCTACTCAGTGGCTGATGGTATATTGACTTTTCATTCAGCACTTAGCTTTGTTCACTTTTCTGATTTAGTGTCTACTACAGCTTTAGGTGAGAGTCTTTCCTTAAGCTATAGCCTGTAGAACCCTGGTGGCTCTAGGTGAGCACCTATATGATACAGTAGGCTCTGGAAACATGTAAGCAAGCAAACAAATTTTTAAAAGATAAAAGAAAATGTTTTTTAAATTTTGACCCACTATTGCCTGTGTTGTCATGACATTGCTATAAAACTTGATTTTTTTTTTTTTTTTGAGACGGATTCTTGCTCTGTCACCCAGGCTAGAATGCAGTGGTGCAATCTCAGCTCACTGCAAGCTCCGCCTCCCGGGCTCACACCATTCTCCTGCCTCAGCCTCCTGAGTAGCTGGGACTACAGGCACCCACCACCACGCCCAGCTAATTTTTTTGTATTTTTAGTAGAGACAGGGTTTCACCATGTTAGCCAGGATGGTCTCTATCTCCTGACCTCCACCTGCCTCGGCCTCCCAAAGTGCTGGGATTATAGGTGTGAGCCACCATGCCCAACCATAATCTATATTATTAATCTTTCAAAGAAGATGTTCCTAGGTGATTTAGGTAATTGGATTCTACAAGCTAATCACAGAAATCAAGTGTTGGCCAGGTTTTTCTGGTTCAGATCATTACTGAGCATAACCCCAAATCAAGTGTTATTTGGAATCAGTTTTTGCTGGTACAGCAATGAGAAAAATACTAGGTGCTATGAACCTGTAAAATGCTTCCCTTAAGCTACGGGGTAGTAAGTTGAGAAATGGAACCTGAAGTCCTCAATACTTTCCTGACCCAGTCAAGTCTAAGCGAAGTATAAAAATAAGAACACCAGTTAAAGGAATGACCTTTTATCACCTGCTATTTCTTTGGCCCCAAATACCAACATAGAACCAGAATTTAGCTGGTGTCTTGGGCTGAACTACGTGGAATTACACGTCGGGCCATAGCCTAGAATCAGTGCTCCAGCTATTCATGTGCCTTTCAGCAACTGCCAAGGTCATACCTCTGTCTCTTAGTATAGGAAATTTAATCCAAGGAATAGCAAACAAGCTTGGTCAGGATGTAGCAGTTCACTAGCAAGAAAGGTCACAAGGCTGTTTTCCAACAGCCACACTGGTAGAAGACAGATCTTGTAATAAAGAAGAGCCAAATAGAGGACTTTCCCCTTGTGAAGCAAGTATCCATGTCCTGGGTTCATCCATTCCTGCAGTCCACATCTTTTGTTGAAGTAGTTTGGAAGTATCTTAAGCACCTGATCAAGGACAATATTGAGGAACTGTTGGTGATGTTAATGTTGGAGACAACTGAAGTTAGTTATGGGGACTTGTTCAGGTATAGAGACTGTCATTAATCTGGAATTGCTCAGCAACTGTAATAGCAGCAGGGAAGCCTCTATCTTTTATAGACTACATTAGCCATAGAGGAATCCTCTACCTGATTCATAAGAATTTCTGGATCCCCTGAAAGTCTCTTCTGAGAGACCTTAAAGGAAGATAAGGAGCTTTGATATATTACCTAAGAATGGAAAGCAAAATGAGTCACCAAAGAAGTATGTGGATTCACAAATGGAAAGTCAAACTTTTACCTATAAAAATCTCTGTGTGTGGACAAGACAACATCAAAGACCAATGAGACTTAGTCGGTTATTTCTCACTGTTGTGTGAAAAGAGCATTATATTAAATAATATCAGCAAATAAAAAATAAATATTTAACTTGGCTGCGAAGGCTAAACAAACATGATATCACTAATAATGAATTTAAAGAACAATATGGTGGCAATTTGTAAACAAGAGTGAAATAATTAAAAATAACAAAGTCTTGACTATCCAGATATTTTAGAAAATTATCAATTAGTAGAATTTTCCATATAGGTGAGTTGTATCTCTTTCAGAATCCAAAAATATTTCATTTTGATCATTATCTTTAAAAATACTTTTTGAATTATTTGTGTAATTCCTCGATTTTTTAAATAGAGTTCTCTCACATGATGCAATCTTTTATTTTAATTTACTTTACCTAGAAACAACATAAAATTCTCCTTTATTCTCACCAATATAACATGACTACTTAAAAAAATTAACAGCACACATAGTAATACTATGTTCCAGGCATTGTTCTTAGTATTTAATATATACAAGATCTCATGTAAAAAAAAAAATCCTTACAACAGCCATTGGAAGAAAACACTCCATCCTTGTTTGTCAGATGAGTAAACAGAAAGACATAAGTTTCATAATTTGCTCAAGGTAAGGCAACTGAAAAGCAACAAACCTGGAAACAGAACTCAGGAAATGTGGCTCCAGATCTGTGCATATGGCTGCTGTGCTCTGCCAGTGCTGCTGCTGTTTCATCCCAATATTTGTTGGCAAATAAGCTTCTTTTACATCATGATAACCAATCATATGTCCATGTGGAATCCATACTCATTATTTACTTAACACTGTTAACATTAGCCCTTGTTTTTATATAGTTTTCAAAATTATCACATAAATGATTACATCATGTTCCACTGAGATGATGCACCATCTTTTAGTAAATCTCTCTTCACTATGAAACACTTGGATTTCTTCAGTTGTTTGGATATCACTTATATTTGTTTTAAATGTTTTTAGGTCAAATTTCATGAACTCATTGGCCTAAAAAGTAGGAATGTCTGATTGGGAAAGTATTTTATTCCCTGCAACATCACTAAAGAAATACAAATTATAATTATTTAACTTATCCTTGTAGACTCAAAGCCTGTACAAAAAATTTTCAATTATTTAACTGTGATGTACTACAATGCTGCCTTAGAAACTAGCTGAAAGGTGCAGCCTATTTTTAGAAAATGAACAAAGACAAAGCCGCTCTTTCAGTTATGTCTGTTTCATACAGGTTCATTTTGAGTCCTTTCTTTTGCTACAAAGCTAACAGGCCTCACTTCTTTTTTCAGAGTATATATATATATCTTCCCTAGTTTGAATTTATTGCAATTCTAATGTTGTTATATTTGTGCAAACAATGAATAAATAATATCTGAGTGGGCAGTGCCCTTTCATGAATGAAACGCATGGTTTTTGCCATACCTGCTTTACCTGCTAATAACTCTTTAATACACTTGCCTCCTTTGTTTCACATAGGTGAGGGCATCAGGCAGCAAATCTATCCAAAGTTGAACTACTGTAGTATTTTAGTAATGAGAGAATAGATGAATGTCATTGAAGTGGGGAAAGATAAGAGAGTGAATTCCTTGAGATCCATAACTGACAAACAAAATATATTAAAATGTATGAGTAAAAATCCATGACCAAAGATGTATTCTTTTTAGGAATTTATAATTTGACTTTTGTTTGCTACCTACACTTAACTTCATAAGCTAATGTGTAATGATACCATAGTAATTGATAATAATGGTAACAACAACTATGTACTTTTAATATTTATTATTGACATCCATTGTATGCCAGAACTGTACAATGTGATGATGTAGGCATATCAGAGATGTATATGATGTGATACTTGCTTTTAAAAATTCAAATCCATTTGAAGTACCCATATAAAGCCATTAGAAAGTAATGTAGGAGAGTCTACAAATGCCAAGTAATAAGCAGCACTGGAGTGGGTTTCCAATAAGAAGGCTTGGTATTACCAAATGTGTTTGTTAGTAATTACATATTTATATTGAAATGTGACTCTGTACATTTCATCAGGTACCATGGATCCTGTCTTTAAGATAAAAAAGCCAACAAACAAAACACTGAAGTGTTTTTCAACTGTGCAGAAAAGATACAATCAGAAAAGAAAAAAAAGAAAAAAGAAAAAAATACCCACAATTCTCTGAGATCCCTACAGATTGTGAAGATCTTGGCTGTGATGGATTGCGTTAGAATGTGGGAAGAGAAATACCATGCATTGTTCTGCAGCATTTTTCTTGTAACTGCCCCTTTGCCATTTCTTTAATGTTTGTCTTATATTAATAGTGACTGATATGTAATAATCAACAGACTTGTGCTGTAAATCCAAAGAGAAAACTGCAAAGAATTTAAAGATTTGGCCTCATATATAATTCTGCCAGATAAATGGAAAAGAGCCAAAAAAATGAAATAAAAGTAAAGGAATACTGCAGTTAAATTTTATGCATTATGACTTTATGTAGTATTTTGGCTGAAAGAAGTATGAAAATGTACACAAAAAAATACACAGAACTTACCTGTCAGCATGTGTGAATTACTGGCAAGTGCCACTGAGAAGCAAAAGAAAAACAACATAAGTTATTATAATCACTGTCATCATCAAGATTCATGTGTTAAGTTCACATATTTTCATTGCATTGGGTTAGATGTGTTAAAACTAAATTAAATAGGCATGGTCCCTGTCCTATAGGAACTTATGATTTAAGACAGACTACAACCAAGACAAATGTAAGAGAAGCATAGACAAGTATATGCACCTCAAAGAAAGACATAAATTGAGTGAATGAAAAAATAAATGAACTAAATCCTTTCTATTGTTTATAAGTTGTAAGTTGAAAAAAAGGGAAATGGCATGTCCCTGGCATGTTCTGAATTTGGAGTTCAAACATCAGTTGGTCTCAAAGAAATGATTTTAAGGATATATTGCTCCAATAATGGTAGAAAATGATCTCAGCAAATTACACAATTAGAAAGCTAGAACATACGAGATTCTGAACCAAGATTTTGAAAGCATGACTTTGCTCACGGAAAGTTTGTTAAATAAGGATTTCATATATCATTGTCTCATATTTTAGCATGTAGAATGACTCTGGATTACTTCAAAGAAAGAAGTAATGTGATGAAAACGATTGGATAGAGAACAAAACATAACCCCATTTATGAAATAAACTTTGAAATGCCACCCATTTTCCCTTTCAGAATTGTGGTGGCATTTTTAAAAATTTATGTTATTTTGGAGATCACATTCTAATTATGCTTTTCTCTTTAGTCTTGTAATAATCTTCATTCAAAATCCATACTATTCTGATCTGACCAAAAAAAATTAGAAAAGATAATTTGTAATAATTAAAATTGCAATAGTCCTGAAATTAGTTCCTTATGTATTTAAAATTTCTTCACTAAGAAAGAGAGGGCTAAGTTTGTAAGATACAAGCTTTCATGATTCAATCTCCATGATTCAATTATTTTAAAAAATAGAAACTGCGCAATCAATATGATTCATTAATAACTTTGCAAAGTAAAAAGTAGTTGTAGTAGTTGCACACTTTTATAATTTTAAAAAACACCCTTGGTGTTATTCAGTGTTTCTTATTGAAACCCATTTCTGGGTTGTTTATTTTTTAATTTGTTCTTCATTGCCTGCTTTGCAATGGAACATGTGTTTGCAATTGCATTTAGCAAAATTCACCATCTTAACATTGTATACCAAAGTCATTGTGCCTTCCTGGCACGAAACAGCCAGTATTCAAACACTTTTCTAATGTTTGGGATTTCTGTCTCAATTGACAAAATTGAAAAATATGTATTTGCCAAGCAAAACCACTATCTTGGAGCCATATTGAAAATTACTCCAACCTGTCAAAGTCAATTGAAATTCCCTGCCCAGCCCAACTTCCAACTTCACTTTGTATGTGAAATGGGAAAAGTTGGATTTGATTATAACCACGTGGAGAAGGAATCAAGAAATCACATATATCTCATATTGCTAATACTACAAATAATGTTATTTTCAAAGAATTTTATCTACCTTTTTTCATCATTTATCCTGTTTCACCTGTTCTGAATAAGTCACTTGTTTGTGATACCTCTACATGAGCAGTTTGCTTAGCAGCGAGTTATAGAACACATTTCAAAAGTCCCACCTGGGTCACATCATTTTTACCCTGGAGATGACACAATTCTAAAGGAAAAGACCTAAGATCTGTCTCTAATGCAGGTCCAGTAATTTAGGGACCTATGTTAACCTATTATTTATTACTTTATTATACCGTATCCCCATTGCAGTTATCTTCTAAATATGGTGCCCAGTAGCTATTAATCCAATTCTAACAAAAAGTCATGGTTCTGGCTTTAAAGTTTACTATAGAAGTAAATTTGGTTCTTCAAGATGAAACACAACTTTATTTTACACAAGAACAAGCCTTGATACAGAATGCAGCTGGGATAACAGAAGGCTGTACACAAGATGAGTAGCATGATGAAAATATGACCCTGCTCCCAGTCAATGTTGGGCAATACAAACTGCTTAAAAGTTGGAACCCATAACATCCGTGGTAAAACTTAGGATAACAACAAAAGACACAATAATGGCAGCTATGGGGGAAAACCAAGGCAAGTCACTT
Organism: Macaca nemestrina; assembly: GCF_043159975.1. Lineage (NCBI taxonomy): Eukaryota > Metazoa > Chordata > Mammalia > Primates > Cercopithecidae > Macaca > Macaca nemestrina. Next base: position 31,677,837 of record NC_092129.1, read on the forward strand.
GGAATATATAATATGATTTCCATCTATAAAATTACTCCTGAGCCCATTTTGTTTAACATTTATGAACATTATGAAAAGCAGAAAGCAAAAATATGTCCAAAGAAGTCTAAAACATAAATACTTTTAAGCTTTGTATTACATCTCATTTCAAGGTTATTTATTGATGAGATATCACAGAATTTTTATCAAGGCTTTGATGCAATTATTTCTCATTTTAGGTGGAGTAATAAAGACTATGGGGGAATAAACGGCAAGTTCAAGATTGGCCCATTATTGTCAAGGAAAGAAATGAATCAGAATGTAACTTTCAGGCGCTAAAATGATTCAAGAATTTCAACTGTTTAAGGTAAGTGAAGTATTTTATTGGAGATACTTAGACTTCTCATCATTTATACTTGCTTATGCATGAAATATAAATTTAAGGGAGAAAGCTGCCTGTAAAATTTCATAGGCTCTCTCTTGCCCTGACACAGCAATCATGGAAGCACTTGTTATGGAAGTGCCACATGATTGAATTAGCCTGGGGTTCTGAGCTCCCACATGGAAGACAGCTGCCTTGGAAAGTTGCCTGTACCTTCAACAGACCTTGAGAGAGAAAATAAATAAACTGTCGTGTATTAAGCCACTGGGATTTGGTGGTGTTTGTTTCCAAATCACACTGTAACCTATCTTGACTGATATGCCAACCAATAAAAAGCTGTTAATATATTTATATTTAACCATCCAGTGTTATTTTCTATGTATAAATGCATATAGAAATTTGAATTTTGCTACACATGCTGTTTTTGTAACACTTTATACAAATATTCATGATATTTTTTCATCGTTAAATCTTTTTCTAAGCAATTATTTTTAATAGTCATACAGTATTAAAGTTCTGTCATATTTAATCTAACCCTTCACTAATACTGGACAATTTTGCTAAATAGTGCTATACTGGCTTGCTGACTAACCTATTCCATGTCTTTATGCAAATTTCCAATTACTTTATTAAGATAAGAGCTACAAAATAAAAATGTTGCATCAGATTGATTTATATTTTAAAGGCTTTTGACTTACATTGCCCAATTACCCTTTGAAAAATTACACCAATTTGTAACTTTTCTGGGACTGTATAATACATCATCATCACCACACTGTTGGCCCTGAAAATTATAGTTTCTTAAAACTGAAAATTTGATATATAGAAACTATGTCATTTATTGTTTGATTTGCAGGCAAAGTTACTAGACATAGCTGGTTTCACAGAGATCTTGAATTCAGGTCTTTCCTGTAAGAGTGAAGAATTTTATGTTGTATTTGTGACTCCATATACCTTTGGCCTCATTCTGAAAATGTTATTACACAGTATTTCATTGTCATTATTGTATAAAGGCCCTGCAGGTTCACTTTGATATTCAGGATAACTTTTAAATTCCAACCTTCGAATTTGTTATTTCTTTACATATATATAATTAATTAATAGTCTTATTCATTCATAATTTGAGGCATCGATTTGCATAATTCAGCTTTTTAAACTGAATTTAACACTTAATAAATATTATTTGTGTATCAATACACAAATGTACACAAAATGTACACATTTTTATACACCCATTGTTTAAAAAGTTCCAGTTTCAGGATCATGGATGAGGTGGACTGGTGAATTTGGCAGTCAGTATCTATTACTGACAATTAGAGCTCAAGAGGTAAATTGGATTGCACTGAAAATGCCCCCATTCCATCCTTCGATATTGGGAGTGCAGGTGAGGTAGGGGATGACTTTTTGTTTTGCCTCTTGCTTCTGGCGTAAGGACAGATATAGAACCTCACTCCAACATCTAGTCCCTCACTTCAAGATCACTTGCCGGGGAGGTGTGGGTGGCAGCTTCCGGTTTTCTGGATCACAGTTCCAGGGATGTGTTCTTGAACTTGACAGTTTTCTAGTGGTATTCATCTGAGTGTTCACTTTCCTAAGTATGGAAAAGGTAGCAGCAACCTGGCAGACCTACTTGGCTGTGTAATTCTGGGAATCATTCCTGGGGAATTGGCCCAGGGCCTACTCCTCCTGTCTTTCCAGCCATAGGTTGGAAAATCCATTTCCAGGATTTTAAATTACCTATGTCAAATGTCTTTCTGCTTAAAATAGCTAGAACAACCTCTATTTCCTACAACCGAACCTCTCACTGATATAAGTAATTGTGAGACTTATTCCCTTTTTGCATCTTATAAAATCTGATATATAGAGATGTTTAAAGTAATGCAATTAATTATATTAGATTATCTATACTTTATTTTGTCTACTTGCTTTTAAAAGGCAAGAAAGTTGTATTAAATCTCTCATTTATAATTGTATTCTTCTCATTTCCCCTTGTTTGTAATTTTTTTCATATCAACTTTGATATTCTACTTGGTTTATGAAAATGTTATTTAGTAAAACTTCATCATGTATAATATCCTTCACCTGCTAAACAAAATAACCACATTGTCCAGTTTAACGCTTTTCTTTTTCCTTGGATTCTTTCTTGCCTGATATTAATGTTGTAACTTGGAGCTTTATTTTGTTTGCATTTATCTAATATAAATTTGCTCATTTTTATCTTTAACCCATATAATTTACTTTGGCTTTATGCATGCAGAAATTCATTTACAAGGAAGAAATGTTCTGTTGTTGTTGTTTTAAATCTGGGGAGAGGTAATAATGTACTTAAATAGTCAAACTAAAAACATAGTCAAATTAGAAAGAGTTAAAATAAAAATAGCTAAAATAAAAGACATAGATACACAGGAATTTAGAGCGAGTTCAACTCCACAACTAGTTCAACTATTACTCAACCTTAGTAACATCAAACTTACCTTACACAGATTGGCTTAAATAATTTTTAAAAGGTAGTATTATCAGCATGTAAGTTTTGCCTATGCCATCATATGAAAACCTAACTCTGCCTTAAGACACAACTCCACTGTAGACTAGAACATGGCTCTAGATGCTGGCCATACATAGTGAGCAAAAATAATCATGGCTCATGATAGGTAACCTTCCACAGAGACAAAAATTTTTCATATCAATGCTGCTTCATAATACTAACTTTATGAAGACATTTTAAGCAACATTTAAGGATATAAATTTTCTTTAGAAATCAATGGCTTGTGTAATTCTGATGTGAATAACTCAAATGAACAGAAAATTGTATAAACATAAAATACCTAGAAGGCTAAGTTTGCACATATGAAGGCAATGACAACTGCAGATCAACTCAGTCCTGCCTTCGTCAGAGCAAATTTCTGTTGACATCTATTTAAGGCATCCCAGTTTCAGAAACAAACATGATAAAACACATTATAGCCAAGAAAATGTGTAAATACATTGGATAGTTTTTTAATTGATGGCAAATAGCTCATTTCATAAAAATCAATCCTTTTTAAGGAATGCTTTGTTTTCATTAGGAATTCTTGGATAAAAAGAGCGCTTTAAGAAATGTTTTAAGGTACATACTGATCTGAGAAAACACACAGGTATAAAGGTAGAAGTGGCATAGGAAAGTAGCATTTACAGAATGTTGCCTTAACACACCTGAAATCTGCTTCAGTTTGCCACGTTACTATTATAATTACTGTCCTTGTAGTCACTTTGAGATTAATCATGTCAGGCCTTCTGCTATTATATTATCTATGGCAGAAGAGTGAAAAATATATTGAAAAGGAAGTAGGCCATATTATTTTTAGTTTTCTATTGCTGCATAACAAATTAACACCAATTTAGTGTCTCAAGACAACATGCTCTCACTATCTCACAGTATCTGTAGTTCAAAATTCCAGTCATAGTGTAGCTGCTCAGTGTTGAACATGGATACAACCAACGTCTTGGCTAAGGCTGCATTTGCATCTGGAGCTTGGGGTCATCTTTCAAGCTCATTTGAGGTGTGGGCAGAATTAAGTCTCTTTCAACTGTACAGCTGAGTTCCTCATTTTCTTGCTGGCTGTTGGCTGGGACTGCTCTCCGTTTCCAGAGGCCACCCTCTGGTTCTAGCATTGTGGCTCTGTCACAACATGGCAGCTTCTTCTTCAAAGCCAGCAATAAGACCTCCCTCCAGTCTGTTACAACAGTTTTATATAGCACAGCCTGTAGAAGGAGTCATAGCCCATCATATCCAGGGTTCCAGCCCACATTCCTGGTGAGGGAATCAGCAGCGCATGTACACCAAGTGGGGATACAAGAGCCGTCTTAGATTTTGGCTGGCCACACAGACTAGGTAAAAAGAACACTTGGATAAAAAGAAAATCTGCAAGCAGGCTTAATATCAGGTTGAAAGCATGGCTTATTGTCATCTGTGTGTCATATGAATGCATAGAAGACAAAGTTTCTGTCTTAAAGAACAAGAATTGATCTTTAGCAAAAATAAAAATAGATATAAAACAACTAAGGAAAAATAAACAAAGGCTTCAAGCAGTTTAAAGTAAAACTTAGCTGCAATCTAACACAATAGAATATTTTTCCCCCTACAATCAGGAATGACTGTTTGAACATTGTGATTTAATATTTTTGAAGCAAAATTGTGATATTTGTAATTTTAAATATACTGTATAATAATAAAATAAATAGTTGTTATAGTGTTGTAGTTACTGCTCAATAAATCTAATTTTCTTACTCTGACCTTCCTGCTTCTTTCTTTAAAGTGAAACATTAAAAGCTGCTACCCTGCTGCCTATATCACTACATAGCATTTTAAATAAAACCCTAAAGGTTAAAGGTCACTCCTGCTATTAAACCACACTGCAAAACCCTTTTCAATGACACAGTCTTATTAATAATCCAGGTATTTTTCTGGATAATTATGAATGTTTAATACTCAATTTTTTCTAACTTCCAAATATATGGAAGTATGTTCTACAGTATGATTTGTTTTAGATTTTTCTATATACTCTATTCTCTAAAACCATACTAGTGAAATATTTTTTAAAGCTTAAAGAAATTCCCTGTGTATGACACTATAGTGTTAGTATATCAAATAACTTCTGCTTTTATTGAAAAGAAAATTAAAACACAGAAATATAGAGTAATATAAAACTAAACATGTGCACAAACTTCCACAAGAAAGGATATAAAGCAAAATATAATCTGTATGTATAACATAGTGTGTGTTATATTTCTGTTTCTTTGGCCACCCCGTGACAGATGTTAACAGGGATATTGCTGTGAAATATAAAATAGTATAAAACAAAATTATTCATATTTTCAATCTATGATTAACTTACTGCATGCAGAATGCAAAAACCAAACTACGTATATTATTGAACTAAGCACAGAAAAGATTGTGACTAATCTGAGAGGTTTATAATATAGTATTAACGAGCTCTATATCAGGGACAAACTGTTCCAATGTCCAGTTGCATAGCTCCTAATAATGGCACCAGTATCAGGACCAGAAAAACTGATGGAAAGACTATTCTTTCTTTGAGCAGAGTTTTGTCTAGGATGTAGCCTTATAAAGACTTGTCTTATGAATATAGAATATAATTGGTTTTAACTGGTAAGCTGGGAATCAGATTGATGTCTTTTTTTAAAGTTAATTTTTTAAAAGCCAATTCCCATTTCCACTCAGCCTCATTCTGCATTCGTGCAAATCCAAGTGATCGGCAAGATGTCCACTGGCAGCCTAAGACTTATCCTTCTAGATAATCTATCTTAATATTAAGAAATTTTCTCTCAATAAGCAGGTATTGATAGTAGAAACATTGTCCTATCTGCCCCTTTGGATAGCATGCCTTATTTGCTATCACAAAACAGAAGCCCAACTCAAGACATCAAGAAATCTTTCCTTAACTAGAAAATCCAGAGATGAGACCATATTCAATCTTCTCTTTCATTCTACCTTGAGGATGCACCTCCACCACTCAACATGTATTGTTTTTATCACATCACAGATGACCTTCACATTGTAAACCAATCATCAGACAGTAGGATTTATATAATCTCACCTATCAGGACCAGCACCATTTGTCATGGTTGATCAGTCACTAGAGCTTGAAACACTTTCTTTGCTTGTCTTCCTGGATAACTGTGCACTAGATTGTTTTTGTTTATGTTTTTCAAAATATTCAGATTATTTAATACTTTTTAAAAAATTATCTCAATGTTACCCATGTCCTTTAGAATAAAACAATGAGCTGTCAAGACCTCCATACTGTCCTTCCATCTTTCTCATTCCCCATATTCTCTCTCCACTCATTTTGTGTCAGCCACATGGAATGTCTTACTCCACTTCAAGACATGTGTATTTGCTATTTCCTCTGCCAAGACTTCTTCCCCCAGATATCTAGATGACTTCTTTCCTCACTTCATTGAAGTCTGCTCTAATTTCTTCTTTCTAGTATTGCTTTCCTTGATTATCCTTTTAAAAAACTCTCCCCCCCTTTTCCTCACTTTGTTTATAAACACTTGGCTCAGTTTGAGTGCCTTAAGTTATGTATGTGTGCATGTTCATATGTATGTATGTATATATTCATGTCTGTGTCTGTCTCTATCTTTCCTAGAAGCAAGAAATTTTTCTGTCATGTTCACTGCCATACCTGACTCAAGAACAATGTCTAGAGTAGTAAAGAGGTTCAAGAAATATTTTTTGAATAAATGAATATTCAATCCAGGTGTTTAAATGTGTCATTAGGGCCCTGTCTTCTCTTTCACCTGTCAGCAATTCCCATTTCTGCTTGGCCTTATTCTGCATTCATGCCAATTCACACGTTCGACAAGATGTCCACCAGCCACCCCAGAGTCACGTCCTTGTAGATAATTTATCTTAATACAAAGATATTTTATTTCAGTAAGTAGGCATTGATAGTAGAAACATTGTTCTACCAGTCCTTTTGGATTACACCTCTTCTGGACTAAATTTCTTCTCCAGGGAAGTACGATACTCTGTAACTGATTCAACCTGGATCATAAGACTCTTTGGGAATAACACAGTTAGAGCACTAATACCTATGATCCTGCTAGGACCCCAAGTGTAGGGTAATGATAGTGTCTTCAAAGAAGAGTGCTGATGGAACAATTAATACACAGAAAATAATTTGGCATTATATCTGGACATCAATATTTAATCTAAAGTAGTTTTCTTACCATCTTCAAGCTTTTCTGCTTAAACTGAAGCTGGATGTCAGATGTCATACAATTCAAAATTCTCTGCTAATATGCTAAGATATTCTTTGTTAAAAAAATGTGTAATTTCAGACTTTCAACCAAAAAAAAATTTTTAAGAAAACGAAGAAGGTCATTGTGTGATGGTAAAGAGTTCAATTTAACAAGAAGATCTAACTATCATAAATATATATACACCCAACACAAAAACACCAGATGCAAAAAGAAAATTCTTAGTGACCTCCAAGGAAACTTAGACTCCCATACAAAAAGAGTGAAAGACTTCAACACCCCTCTGGCAGTATTAGACAGATCATCCAGGCAAAATATTACAAAGATATTCAGAACTTGAACTCAGCCCAGGACCAAATGGGCCTGAGAGACATCTATAGAATTCTCCATCCAAAATTAACAGAATATACATTCTTCTAATTGCCATATGGCATATACTCTAAAATTGACCACACAATTGAACATAAAACCATCCTCAGCAAATGGAAAAGAACTGAAATCATACCAAACACTCTCTCAGACTATATAGTACAATAAAACTAGAAATAAAGACTAAGAAAGTGGCCCCAAACCATACAATTACATGGAAATTAAATAAACTGCTCCTGAATGGCTTTTGGGTTAAGTAATGAAATTAAAGCAGAAATCAGGAAACTTTGAAACTAATGAGAATCAAGATACAACATATCAGAATATCTGGGACACTGCTAAGGCAGAGTTAAGAGAGAAATTTATAGCACTAAATGCCCACATCAAAAATTTGAATGATCTCAATGTAACAACCTAACCTTACAACTAAAAGTAGAGAACCAAGAGCAAACCAACCCCAAAGCTAGAAGACAAGAAATAACCAAAATCAGAGCTGAACTAAATAAGATTGAGACACAAAAAAAGAAACATTCAAAAGATCAACAAATCTAAGAGTTGTTTTTTGGAAACAATTAATAAATCAGATTAATAAGGAATAAAAGAGAGAGAATCCAAATAAATACAATTAGAAACAACAAAGGGATGTTGCCACTGACCTCACAGAAATACAAATAACCATAAACAACTATTATGAACACTTCTATGTACAAAAACTGGAAAATCTAGTAAGAAATGGACAAATACCTGGACACACACACCCTCCCAAAACTGAACTAGGAAGAAATTGAATCCCTGAAAAGATCAATAACAAGCTCCAAAATTGAATCAGTAATAAATAGCCTACCAACCAAAAAATCTGAGGATCATGATCACACAGGTTCATAGTTGATTTATATCCGAGCTGGTACCATTCCTACTGAAACTAATAAAAAAAAATTAAGAAGGAGGGACTCCTCCCTAACTCATTCTATGAGTCCAGCATCATCCTGATACCAAAACCTGGCACAACAACAAAAAAAAAAAAAGAAAAAGAAAAAGAAAACAAAATTTCATGCCAATATTCTTGAAGAACATTGATGCAAAATCCTCAACAAAATACTGGCAAACCAAATCCAGCATAAATCAAAAAGCATACTGATCACAATCAAGTAAGCTTTATCCCTGGGATATAAGGTTGATTCAATATATGCAAATCAATAATTGTGATTCATCACATAAATAGAACTAAAGAGAAATCCATGATATTATCTCAATAGATGCAGCAAAGGCTTCTGATAAAATTCAACACCTCTTCTGTTAAAAACTCTTAATATGCCACTGCACTCCAACCTGGGCAACAGAGCAAGACTCCACCTCAGAAAAAAAAATTCTCAATAAATCGGGTATTGAAGAAACATACCTCAAAATAGTAAGACTCATCTGAGACAAACCTACAGCCAACAGAACACTAAATAGACAAAAGCTGGAAGCATTCCCTTAAGAAAAAATAATAATAACAGCACAAGACAAGGATGCCCTCTGTCACTACTCCTTTTCAATATAGTATTATAAGTCCTGACTGAGCAATCAGGCAAGAGAAAGAAATAAAGGGCATCCAAATAGGAAGAGAGGAAGTAAAACTATCCCTGTTTGCAGATGACAGAATTCCATATCGAGAAAACCTCGTAGTCTCAGTTCAAAAGAGCCATAACCTGATAAACAACTTCAGCAACTTCAGGATACAAAAATCAGTTTACAAAAATCACTAACATTCTTATATACCACTAACAGTAAAGCCAAGAGCCAAATCAGGAATGCAATCCCATTCACAACTGCCACAAAAAGAATAAAATACCTAGGAATACAGCTAACCAGGGAGATGAAAGAGCTCTGCAACAAGAACTACAAAACACTGCTCAAAGAAATCAGACAAGATACAAACAAACAGAAAAGCATTCCACACTGATGTATAGGAACAATCAGTATTGTTAAAATGACCATGCTGTCCAAAGCAATTTACAGATTTAGTGCTATTCCTGTCAAACTACTTCATGGAACTAGAAAAAACTATTTTAAAATCCATATGGAACAAAAAAAGAGCCCAAATAGCCATGGCAATCCTAAGCAAAAACAACAAAACTGGAGGCATCTCACTACCTGACTTCAAACTATATTACAGGGCTAGAGTAACCAAAATAGCATGGAATGGATACAGAAACAGACACGTAGACCAATAGAACAGAATGGAGAGCACAGAAATAAGGCTGCACATGTACAATCATCTGATCTTTGACAAACCTGACAAAAGCAAAGGGAAAAAGACTTCCTATTCAATAAATGGTACAGGTACTGGGATAATTGACTAGCCATATGCAGAAGATTGAAACTAGACCCCTTCCTTACATCATATTCAAAAATCAACTCAGGATGGATTAAAAGTGGGCAAAGGACATGAAAAGACACTTCTCAAAAGAAGACATTCATGTGACCAACAAACATATGGAAAAAAGCTCAACATCACTGATCATTAGAGAAATCGAAATCAAAACCACAATGGAATACCATCTCACACTAGTCAGAATGGTAATTATTAAAAAGTCAAGAAACAACAGATGCTGGTGAGGCTGTGGAGAAATAGGAATGCTTTTACACTGTTGGAGGGGATGTAAATTAGTTCAACCATTGTGGAAGAGAGGCTAGAGATTCCTCAAATACCTACAGGCAGAAATACCATTTGACCCAGCAATCCCATCACTGGGTATATAGCCAAAGGAATATAAATCAATCCGTTATAAAGATACATGCACACATATGTTCACTGCAGCACTATTCACAATAGCAAAGGCATAAAACCAACCCAAATGCCCATCAATTATAGACTAGATAAAGAAAATGTGGTACATATACACCATAGAATACTATGCATTTATAAAAAGGAATGAGATCATGTCCTTTGCAGGGAGGTGGATGAAGCTGGAAGCCATTATCCTTAGCAAACTAACACAGAAACAGAAAGCCAAACACTGCATGTTCTTGCTTATAAGTGGGAGCTAGGCAATGCAAACATGTGAACACAAGAAGGGAAACAAGACATACTGGGGCCTATTGGGGGAACAGGGAGAGGAAGAGCATCAGGAAAAATAGCTTATGCACTCTAGGCTTAATCCCGAGGTGATGGGTTGATAGATGCAGCAAACCACCATGGCCCACTTTTACCTATGTAACAAACCTGCACATCCTACACAGGTATTCTGGAACTTAAAATAGAATAAATTAAAATAAAAACTTAAAAGTAAAACCCAAAACTATAAAATCCATGGAAGAATGGCAATACCATTCTGGACATAGGAACAGGCAAAGATTTCATGACAAAGACACCCAAACCAATTGCAACAAAAGCAAAATTTGACAAATGGGACCTAATTACATGAAAGAGCCTCTGCACAGCAAAAGAAACTATCAGCCAAATAAATGGACAACCTACAGATGGAAGAAAATTTTCGCAAACTATGCATCTCACAAAGATTCAATATTCAGCATCTAAGAAACTTAAACAAATTTATAAGAAAAGGAACAAATATCCCCATTAAAAATGTGGTAAAAGACATGATCAGACCCTTTTCAAAAGAAGACATACATGTTTTCAACAGGTACATGAAAAAAATCTCAACATCACTGACCACTGGAGAAATGCAAATCAAATCCACAATGAGACACTATCACACACCAGTTAGAATGGGTATTATTAAAAAGTCAAAAAATAACAGATGCTGGTGAGGTTGCAGAAAAAAAGGGAATGCTTAGACACTGTTGGTGGGAGTGTAAATTAGTTCAACCATTGCAGAAAGCAGTGTTATGATTCCTCAAAGAAATTAAAATGGAACTACCATTCAACCTAGCAATTCCATTACTGGGCACATACCCAGAGGAATGTAAATCATTCTGTCATAAAGATACATGCATGCATACATTCATTGCAGCACTATTCACAATAGCAAAGTCATGGAATTAACCTAGGTGGATTAGAAAAAAAAAAATGTGGTACATATGGACCATGAAAAACTATGCAGATATAAAAAAGAATAAAATCATGTTCTTTGCAGAAACATGAATGGAGCTGGAAGCCATTATCCTTAGCAAACTAATGTGAGGAACAGAAAACCAAATACTGTATCTTTTCACTTATAAGTGGGAGTTACATGATGAGAACACATGGACACAAAAAAGGAAACAACAGGCATTGGGGCCTATTAGAGGGTGGAGGGTGGGAAGAGGACAAGGATCAGGAAAAATAACTATTGAATACTAGGCTTAACACTCGGGTTCTGAAATAATCTGCACAGCAAACCCCCATGACATGAGTTTACCTATATAACAAACCTGGAAGTGTAACCCTGAACTTAAAAGTTTAAAAAAAGCAAACATGTGGTATTCCATAAGAGTAAGAAACCCATAATTAAATATTTTCTGTTCCCTGAAAAATAAAAATATCATGCTATTTCAGATAATTCATTTCTCATATAGCTCATGATATTTCTGCCCTTTAGGGCAAGTCTGAGAACAGTATCAATCTTTAAGTAAACACAAAACGTTTGAAATTTTATTATTTTTCTAATTGTTACTTATTTATTCATCCAGAATTTTATGTAAGTTAGAAGGGTATTAAGAATGCAGAAAGGTTTTCCCAAGATGGCCGAATAGGAACAACTCTGGTCTGCAACTCTCAGCATGATCAACACAGAAGAAGGGTGATTTCTGCATTTCCAACTGAGGTACCTGGTTCATCTCATTGAGACTGGTGGGACAGTGGGTGCAGCCCACGGAGGGTGAGCCAAAGCAGGGTGGGGTGCTGCCTCAGTCTGGAAGTGCAAGGGGTCAGGGGATTTCCCTTTCTTAGCCAAGGGAAGCTGTGACAGACTGTACCTGGAAAAATGGGACACTCCTACTCAAATACTGTGCTTTTCCAATGGTCTTACCAAACAGCACACCAGAAGATTACATCCCGCACCTGGCTTGGTGGGTCCCACACCCATGGAGCCTTGCTCACTGCTAGCGCACCAGTGTCCAATCAACCTGTGAGGCAGCAGCCCAGCAGTGGGAGGGATGTCTGCCATTGCTGAGGCTTGAGTGGGTAAGCAAAGTGGCCTGAAAGCTCAAACTGGGTGGAGTCCACCACAGTACAGCCAGTGTCTATAAACTCCACCTCTGGGAGCAAGGCATAGCTGAACAAAAGGCAGCAGAAACTTCTGCAGACTTAAACATCCATGTCTGACAGCTCTGAAGAGAGCAGTGGTTCTCCCAGTACAGTGTTTGAGCTCTGAGAACAGACAGACTTCCTCCTCAAGGGGGTCCCTGACTCTCATGTAGCTTAACTGGGAGACATCTCCCAGTAAGGGCTGACTGACACCTCGTACAGGCAGGTGCCCTTCTGGGACAAAGTTTCCAGAGGAAGGATCAGGCAGCAATATTTGCTGTTCTGCAATATTTGCTGTTCCGCAATATTTGCTGTTCCGCAGCCTCTGCTGGTCATACCCAGGCAATCAGGGTCTGGAGTGGACCTCCAGCAAACTCCAACAGACCTGCAGCTGAGGGACCTGACTATTAGAAGGAAAACTAACAAACAGAAAGGAATAACATTAACATCAACAAAAAGAACATCCGCACCAAAACCCCATCTGTAGGTCACCAACATCAAAGACCAAAGGTAGATAAAACCACAAAGAAGGGGAGAAATCAGAGCAGAAAAGCTGAAAATTCTGAAAACCAGAGTGCTTCTTCTCCTCCAGAGGATCACAGCTCCTCGCCAGCAAGAGAACAAATCTGGACAGAGAATGACTTTGATGAATTGACAGAAGTAGGCTTCAGAAGGTCAGTAATAACAAACTTCTCCAAGCTAAAGGAGGATGTTCGAATCCATCGCAAGGAAGCTAAAACTCTTGAAAAAAGATTAGACAAAGGGCTATCTAGAATAAACAGTGTAGAGAAAACCTTAAATGAACTGATGGAGTTGAAAACCAGGCATGAGAACTATGTGATGCATGCACAAGCTTCAGTAGCTGATTTGATTAAGTGGAAGAAAGGGTATCAGTGATTGAAGATCAAATTAACGAAATGAAGTGAGAAGACAAGTTTAGAGAGAAAAGAGTAATAGAAATGAACAAGCCTCCAAGAAATATGGGACTATGCAAAAAGGCCAAATCTATGTTTGATTGGTGTACCTGAAAGTGATAGGGAGAATGAAATGAAGTTGGAAAACACTCTTCAGGATATTATCCAGGAGAACATCCTGAACCTAGCAAGGCAAGCCAACATTCAAATTCGGGAAATACAGAGAAAACCACAAAGATACTCCTAGAGAAGAGCAACTCCAAGATACATAATTGTCAGATTTACCAAGGTTTGAATGAAGGAAAACATGTTAAGGACAGCCAGAGAGAAAGATCTGCTTACCCACAAAGGGAAACCCAGCAAACTAACAGTGCTTCTCTTGTCAGAAACTCTACAAGACAAAAGATAGTGGGGGCCAATATTCAACATTATTAAAGAAAAGAATTTTCAACCCAGAATTTCTTATCCAGCCAAACTAAGCTTCATAAGTGAAGGAGAAATAAAATCCTTTACAGACAAACAAATCCTGAGAGATTTTGTCACCACCAGACCTGCCTTACAAGAGCTCCTGAAGGAAGCACTAAACATGGAAAGGAACAACTGGTACCAGTCACTATGAAAACATGCCAAATTGTAAAGATCAATGATGCTAGGAAGAAACTGCATCAACTAATGGGCAAAATAACCAGCTAATGTCATAATGACAGGATCAAATTCACACATGACAATATTAACCTTAACTGTAAATGGGCTAAATGTCCCAATTAAAAGACACAGAGTGGCAAATTGGATAAAGAGGCAAGACCCATCAGTGTGCTGTATTCAGGAGACCCATCTCAAGTGCAGAGATACAAATAGGCACAAAATAAAGGGATGGAAGAAGATCAACCAAGCAAACGGAAAGCAAACAAAAAGTAGGGGCTGCAATACTAGTCTCTGATAAAACCGATTTTAAACCAACAAAGATCAAAAGAGACAAAGAAGGTCATTACATAATGGTAAAGGGATCAATGCAACAAGAAGAGGTAACTATTCTAAATATATATGCACCCAATACAGGAGCACCCAGATTCATAAAGCAAGTCCTTAGAGACCTACAAAGTGACTTAGACTCCCACACAATAATAATGGAAAACTTTAATACCCCACCGTCAATATTAGACAGATCAACAAGACAGAAGGTTAACAAGGATATCCAGAACTTGAAATTAGCTCTGCACCAAGCAGACTTAATAGACATCTACAGGACTCTCCATCCCAAATCAACAGAATATACATTCTTCTCAGCACCACATCACACTTATTCCAAAATTGACCACATAGTTGGAAGTAAAGCACTCCTCAGCAAATGTAAAAGAACAGAAATCACAACAAACTGTCTCTCAGATCACAGTGCAATCAAACTAGAACTCAGGACTAAGAAACTCACTCAAAACCACCCAACTACATGGAAACTGAACAACTTGCTCCTGAATGACTACTGGGTATATAACGAAATGAAGGCAGAAATAAAGATGTTCTTTGAAACTAATGAGAACAAAGACATAATATGTCAGAATCTCTGGGACACATTTAAAGCATTGTGTAGAGGGAAATTTATAGCACTAAATGCCCACAAGTGAAAGCAGGATAGATCTAAAATCGACACACTAATATCACAATTAAAAGAACTAGAGAAGCAAGAGCAAACACATTCAAAAGCTAGCAGAAGGCAAGAAATAACTAAGATCAGAGTAGAACTGAAGGAGATAGAGACACAAAAAACCCTTCAAATAATCAATGAATCCAGGAGCTGTTTTTTGATAAAATCAACAAAATTGATAGACCGCTAGCAAGACTAAAAAAGAAGAAAAGAGAGAAGAATCAAATAGATGCAATAAAAAAAAGGATAAAGGGGATATCACCACTGATCCCACAGAAATAAAAACTAAGATCAGAGAACACTATACACAACTCTACACAAATAAACCAGAAAATCTGGAAGAAATGGATACATTCCTGGACACATATACCCTCCAAAGACTAAACAAAGAAGAAGTGGAATCTCTGAACAGACCAATAACAGGCTCTGAAATTGACGCAATAATTAATAGCCTGCCAACCAAAAAAAAGTCCAGGATCAGACGGATTCCCAGCCAAATTCTACCAGAGGTACAAAGAGGAGCTGGTACCATTCCTTCTGAAACTATTGCAATCAATAGAAACAGAGGGAATCCTCCCTAACTCATTTTATGGGACCAGCATCATCCTGATACCAAAGCCTGGCAGAGACATAACAAAAAACGATAATTTTAGACCAATTTTAGATGAACATTGATGCGAAAATCCTCACTGAAATACTGGCAAACTGAATCCAGCAGCACGCCAAAAAGCTTATCCACCACAATCAAGTCGGCTTCATCCATGGGATGCAAGACTGGTTCAACATACACAAATCAATAAAGGTAATCCATCACATAAACAGAACCAATGACAAAAATCACATGATTATCTCAACAGATGCAGGAAAGGCATTTGACAAAATTCAACAGCCCTTGATGCTATAAACTCTCAATAAACTAGATATTGATGGAACACTTCTCAAAATAATAAGAGCTATTTATGACAAACCCACAGCCAATATCATACTGAACAGGCAAAAACTGAAAGCATTACCTTTGAAAACTGGCACAAGACAGGGATGCCCTACAGTTCAACATACTACTGGAAGTTCTGGCCAGGGCAATCAGGAAAGAGAAAGAAATAAAGGGTATTCAATTAGGAAAAGAGGAATTCAAATTGTCCCTGTTTGCAGTGACATGATTGCATATTTAGAAAACCCCATCATCTCAGCCCAAAAACTCCTTAAGCTGATGAGCAACTTCAGCAAAGTGTCAGGATACAAAATCAATGTGCAAAAATCATAAGCATTCCTATACAACAAGAACAGACAAACAGCCAAATCATGAGTTAACTCTCCCATTCACAATTGCTACAAAGAGAATAAAATATCTAGGAATCCAACTTACAAAGGATGTGAAGGAACTCTTCAAGGAGAACTTCAAAACACTGCTCAGCGAAATAAAAGAGGGCACAAACAAATGGAAAAACATTCATGCTCATGGATAGGAAAAATAAATATCATGAAAACGGTCATACTGCTCAAGGTAATTTGTAGGTTCAAAGCCATCCATATCAAGCTACCAATGACTTTGTTCACAGAATTGGAAAAAACTACTTTAAGGTACTTATGGAACCAAAAAAGAGCCCATGTTGCCAAGACAATCCTAAGCCAAAAGAACAAAGCTGGAGGCATCAGGCTACCTGACTTCAAACTATACAACAAGGCTACAGTAACCAAAACAGCATGGTACTGGTACCAAAACAGAGATATAGACCAGTGGAACAGAACAGAGGCCACAGAAATAACATCACACATCTACAACCATCCAATCTTTGACAAACCTGACAAAAACCAGAAATGGGGAAAGGATTCCCTATTTAATAAATGGTGCTGGGAAAACTGACTAGCCATATGTAGAAAGCTGAAACGGGATCCCTTCCTTACACCTTATACAAAAATTAATTTAAGATGGATTAAAGACTTAAACATTAGACCTGAAACCATAAAAACCCTAGAAGAAAACCTAGGCGATACCATTCAGGACATAGACATGGGCAAGGACTTCATGACTAAAACACCAAAAGCAATGGCAACAAAAGCCAAAATAGACAAATGGGATCTAATTAAACCAAAGAGCCTCTGCACAGCAAAAGAAACTATCATCAGAGTGAACAGGCAACCTACAAAATGGGAAAAAATTTTTTGCAATCTACCCATCTGACAAAGGGCTAATATCCAGAATCTACAAAGATCTTAAAGAAATTTACAAGAAAAAAACAACTCCATCAAAAAGTGGGCAAAGGATATGAACAGACACTTCTCAAAACAAGACATTTATGCAGCCAACAGACACATGAAAAAATGCTCATCATCACTGGTCATCAGAGAAATGCAAATCCAAACCACAATGAGATACCATCTCACACCAATTAGAATGGCGATCCTTAAAAAGTCAGGAAATGACAGATACTGGAGAGGATGTGGAGAAATAGGAACACTTTTGTGCTGTTGGTGGGAGTATAAATTATTTCAACCATTGTGGAAGACAGTGTGGCAATTCTCAATGATCCAGAACTAGAAATACCATTTGACCCAGGAATCCCATTACTGGGTATATACCCAAAGGATTATAAATCATGCTACTATAAAGACACACGCACATTTATGTTTATTATGGGACTATTCACAATAGCAAAGACTTGGAACCAACCCAAATATCCATCAGTGGTAGACTGAATTAAGAAAATGTGGCACATGTACACCATGAATTACTATGTAGCCATAAAAAAGGATGAGTCCATGTCCCTTCCAGGGACATGGATGAAGCTGGAAATCATCATTCTGGGCAAACCATCACAAGAACAGAAAACCAAACACCTCATTTTCTCACTTGTAGGTGGGAATTGAACAATGAGAACACTTGGACACAGGGAGGGGAACATCACACACTTGGGCCTGTCGGGGTGTGGGGGGTGGGTGGATGGGTAACATTAGGAGAAATACCCAATGTAAATGACGAGTTAATGGGTGCAATAAACCTGCACGTTGTAACAAACCTGCACATTGTGCACATATACCCTAGAACTTAAAATACAATTTTTTAAAAATGCAGACAGGTTTTCAATTTCTTCTTGATTCAATAGTGGGAGGTCAGGTGTTTCCAGGAATGTATCCATTTCCTCTAGATTTTCTAGTTTGTTTGATAGAGGTATTCACAGTAGTCTGAGGAACTTTTGTATTTCTGTGAGATGGGTTGCAATGTCACTTTTGTCATTTTTTATTGTGCTTATTTGGATCTTCTCTATGTGTTACTTTGTTAATCTAACTAGTGGTTTATTGATTTTGTTTATCCTCTCAAACAACCAACTATTGATTACATTGATTCTTTGTGTGAATTTTTTTTTTTTTTTTTTTTTTTTTTTTTTTTTGGAGACAGAGTCTCACTCTGTCACCCAGGCTGGAGTGCAGTGGTGCAATCTTGGCTCACTGCAACCTCCATCTCCTGGGTTCAAGCGATTCTCTTGCCTCAGCCTCCCCAGTAGCTGGGATGACAGCCACCATCCACCATGCCTGGCTAATTTTTGTGTTTTTAGTAGTGACGAGGTTTCACCATGTTGACCAGGCTGGTCTTAAACTCCTGAACTCAGGTGGTCCACCCGCCTTGGCCTCCCAAAGTGCTGTCATTACAGGCATGAGCCACTGTGCCTGGCCAACTCTTTGTATGAATTTTTGGATCTCAATTGCATTCAGTTCTGCTCTGTTTTTAGTTATTTATTTTCTTCTGTTGTCTTTGGGGTTGGTTTTGTTTTTGTTCTTCTGGCTCTTTTAGGAGCGATGTTAGATGATTAACTTGAGATTTTTCTAACATTTTGAGGTAGGTGTTTTTGTGCTATAAACATGCCTCTTAACATTATTTTTATGACATCCTGAAGATTTGGGTATGTTGTAACTCTATTTTCATTTATTTCAAAGAATTTTTAAATTCCTTCCTTAACTTTATTGTTTACCCAAAAATCATTCAATAATGAGTTCTGAAATTGAAACAAGAAAAAAATACCTACCAACCAAAATTCATAGCTAAATTCTACCAGATGTGAAAAGAAGAGGTAGTACCAATTCTGCTAAACTAGTCTAAAAAAATGAGGAGGAACTTTTCCCCAACTCATTCTGTGAAGCCAGCATGACTATGATACCAAAACCTACCAAAAGCACAACAGCAATAAGAAACTAGCAACCAATGTCACTGAAGAACATAGACACAAAAGTCCTCAACTACATACTGGCAAACCAAAACCAGCAACATATCAAAAAGTTCAATTCACCACGATCAAGTTGGCTTTATTTCTGGGATACAAGGTTGGTTCAACATACACATATCAATAAATATAATTCACCACATAAACAAAATAAAAAGCAAAAGCCACATTATCATCAATAGATTTAGGAAAAGCTTTTGACAAAATCCAATCTCCATTCATCATGAAACCCTCAACAAACTAGGCATTGAAGGAATATATATCAAAATAATAAGAGCCATTTATGACAAGCCCACAGGCAATATCACGGTGAATGGACAAAAGGAACCCTTGAGAATTGGAACAAGACAAAAATGCTCACTTACCACTCTTTGGAAAGTTTCAGGATAAAAAGTCAATGTAAAAAAAATCAATAGCAATTCTATACATCAATAACATTCAAACTGAGAGCAAAATCAAGAATGCAACCCCATTTACCATAACCACACACACACACAGAGACACTTTTTGGTTAGAATACATCTAACTGAAAAGATCTCTATAAGGAGAACTACAAAACACTGCTGAAAGAAGTCATAGATTACACAAACAGATGGAAAAACATTCCGTGCTCCTCTTGGATTGGCAGAATCAATATCATTAAAATGACCATAATACTCAAAGTAGTCTAGTAATCTACAGAATCAACACAATTCCTATGAAACTACAAATGTCATTTTTCACAGAATTAGAAAAAAAGATTCTAAAATTCATATGGGGCCACAGAGGATTCCAAATAGCCAAAGCAATCCTAAGCAAAAAGAACAAAGCTAGAGACATCATATTACCTGTCTTCAAACTACACTCTCAGCCTACAGTAACCAAACAGCATGGTACAAAAATAGCACATAGACCAATGGAACAGAATAGAGAATCCAGAAGCAAAGCTACACACCTATGTCTATCTGATCATTGAAAAGGATGACAAATACAAGCAAAGGAGGAAGGACTCTCTTTTCAAAAAATAATGCTGTGATCGCTGGCTAGCCATATACAGAAGAATGAATCTAGATCTTTACCTTTCACCATATACAAAAATTAACTCAAGATGGATTAAAGATTTAAATGTAAGACTTCAAACTACAAGAATCCTAGAAGATAACCTAAGAAAAACCACTCTGGATATCAGTCTTGGCAAATAATTTATGATAAAGTTCTCAAAAACAATACACCAAAAAACAAAAATTACCAAATGGGACCTAATTAAACTAAAGAGCTTCTGCACACCAAAAGGAACTATCAACAGAGTAAACAGACAACGTACAGAATGGGAGAAAATATTCACAAACTATGCGTATGACAACAGTCTACTATCAGGAACTTACACAATTGAACAAGCAAAAACCAAATAACCCCATTAAAAAATTGGCAAAAGACATAAACTAACGCTTCTCAAAAGAAGACATACAAGCTACAAGTGGCCAGCAAACATGAAAAGAATGCTCTACATCACCAACCATCAGAGAAATGAAAATCCAAACCACAATGAGATACCATCTCACAGTAGTATGAGTAGCTTTTATTGAAATGTCAAAAAACAAAAGATGCTGGCAAAGCTGCAAACAAGCAGGAATGCTTATACACTGCTGGTGGGAATGTAAATTAGTTCAGCCTCTGCGGAAAGAAGTTTGGAAATTTCTCAAGGAACTTAAAACAAAACTACCATTCAACCCAGCAATCCCACTGCTAGGTATATATCCAAAAGAAAATAAATTGTTCTACCAAAAAGACATATGCACTTGTATGTTCATCACTGAGCTATTCATAATAGCAAAGACATAGAATCAACCTAGGTGCTCATCAGTGGTGAATTAAAGACAATGTAGTACATATATATCAGAGAACACTAGGCAGCCATGAAAAAGAATTAAATCATGTCCTTTGCAGCAACATGGATGCAGCTGGAGAGCATTACCCTAAGTGAATTAACACAAGAACAGAAAACCAAATGCCACATGTTCTCACTTACAAGTGGAAGGCAAACATTGGGTACTCATGGACATAAAGATGGCAACAATAGACACTGGGGGCTACTAATGAGGGGAGAGAAGGAGAGGGGTAAGTGTTGGAAAACCAATTATTGGGTATGATGCTAACTGTCTGGGTAATGGGATCAGTTGTACCCCAAACTTCAGCATCATGCAATATACCCATGAAAGAAACTGATAAATTGTACCCTCTGAATCTAAAGTAAAAGTTTAAATTATTAAAAAAAAAAACAGAAAATGCTGAAAGAGGGAAAATAAACCTTTCAGTATTCAGAATAGATGTGCTCAACTATTTGGGGGGACACAATCCTCCTCTTGGAGAAATATGTTTAAGTCACTATTTTATAAAAACCATCAAGTTTGGTTGCACAGTTCCTGCTTCCTAACAAAATACATGAAAACAGATAAGTACTAAAGAAAGAAACAATAAAACTATACAGTTTGGTACATGAGTCCTAGCTTGTAGCAGTGGATGACTGTTTAGCATAAAGACAAATATTCCTCAAGAAATTTAGAGAATCTCAGTGTATCACACTAGGTGATATTCATAAAGAAGATCACACTTACATGTGAAGCAAAAGAAGGATTGAACATACCATTGTTGGCTTGGAGGAGAGGGCTAAGTGTCAAAGAATGTGGGTAGCTTCTAGTAGCTGAGTGTGGCCACTGGCTTACAGTCAGCAAGAAAGAGAAACTGTAGTCCTACAATGACTTGGAATTATATTCTGCAAGCAGTAATGAACATTAAGGGCAGTATTTCCTCAGAACCTCAGACAACAACTCAGACCAGTAACACCTTGATTTTCATACCCTGTGTAAACACCTCTTAACATCCTAAGTAGGGAACCTAGCCAGGCTATGCCAGACTTCTGACCTATGAAACTGTGAGCTAAGAAATGCATATTGTTTTAGGCAACTGTGTTTGTAGTAATTTGTAAAGTGCAATAGAGAACTAATGTAACGCTGCTTTACATTCCCATGTGAACTTTTAAATTGGCTTGTCAATTTCTACAAAAAAGAAATCTGCTAAATTTTTGAATGAAATTGTGCATAATCAAAAGATACGTATGAAGAAGAATTGCCATCTTAACAATACTGAATCTTCTGACTCATCAACAGGAAATAGCTCTTCATTTATGTCAGCTTTCTTTACTTCCTCTCAATAATATTTTGTAGTTTCAAGAAACTTACTAGTCCTTGACATCGTTGGTCAGATTTATCCAAAGTATTTCATATTTAGTTGTAATTTTAAATTATATTTTAAAATTTCATTTTCTAATTGCTCATTGCTAGAATATAAAAGTACAACTGATTCTGTATATTGATCTTATATTCTGTACCCCTGATAAACTCACTTAGTTCTACAAGCATTTTTGTAGATTCTGTCAGATTTACTGCATGGACAATTATGTCAACTGAAAATAATGACAGGTATATTTCTGCCCCTCCAATCTGAAGGCCTTGTTTTGTTTTGTTTTGCCTGAATATACCAGATATAACCTCTACTATAGTTGAATAGAAGTGGTAAGAACAGACACTTTTTTTTGTTTCTTATCTTAGGCAAAAAGGATTCAGTATTTCACCATTAAGTATAGTGTTAGTTGTAGGCTTTTTGAAAATTATCTTTATCAGGTTAAAGTAGTTTACTTCGATCCCAAGTTTCTGAGTGTTTTATGAGGAATGAATGTTGAACTTTGTCAAATGCTTTTTCTGCATCTTTTGACGTGTCTATTTTTTTCTCTTGTAGCTTGTTAATGTGGTGAATCATTTTATCACAAATTAATTAAAATCTCAGGCTTGCTCTCAAACTGGAGCATTATTTTAGAGTCTTCAAAACTAAGAGTGATGTACACTTAGATTAGAATCTCCTTTTCAGTCACAGTTTCCTCAGGGAATTTAAAGACATGCTTACAAGCTATTCTTTAGGCTCCATTAAGACCTTCTGAGTGTTTGCCACCCTGGCAAAGTGGCAGCTGTGGGTAGGGAGGCTATAGAAGTAATCAGTAAAGATAATGGAGAATGGTACTATTTTGAGTGTCATATTCCTTAAGTTTTAAAGTACTATTTTGAATAAAATCAAAGATATAATGTTAATAAGATTCAAAATGAAGTTTGTGAAATAGGCAAAATAATTGAAGTTGTTTAACATATAATATGTTTAATATCATCACACGGTGCAGAATCAGGTGTCAAGGTTTGGTTTCTCTGAAATGGATAAATGTTTTGATGCTGAATATGAGATTTTTAAAAGGAATGATCAGAGAGTGCAAGCTGCTTTATGACTGACTTTGTTTTTCTGATGTGGTCTTCAGCAGTAAATCAACTATACATTGAAAATGTGAAACAAATCATCTTCCAGGATGGAAAATCACACAAAGCGGTTATCATTGGTAGAGAAATGAATAAAAGATAAAGTTAATTCAATGGTATATTTTATCAGCCTCCCCCTCTCCAAATCAACAAATATAATGTGGTTTAAAAATTGAAATTGACATTGTGGAATTTAGGTAGGGTTTTTTTGTTTGTTTGTTGTTGTTGTTTTGTTTTGTTTTTGTTTTTGAGACAGAGTCTTGCTCTGTCATCCAGGCTGGAGTGCAGTGGTACAATCAGCTCACTGCAACCTCCGCCTCCCAGATTAAGCAAGTCTCATGCCTCAGCCTCTCGAGCAGCTGGAATTACAGGCACACACCATCATGCCCAGCTAATTGTTATAGTTTCAGTAGAGACAGGGTTTCACCATGTTGCCTAGGTGGGTCTCGAGCTCCTGGCCTCAAGTGATCCACCAACCTGGACCTCTCAAGGTGCTGGGATTACAGGTGTGAGCCACCACACCTGGCTGGAATTTGGGTAGTTTTTATTCCAGTATCAATAATTATTGTTCATTTAAACAGTACATATCCAAGTCCACCCTAGAATCCATTTGATTAAGTTTGCCTTAGTTGTTACGTGTTTGAGGGAGTTCCAGTGAAGTCTTCGTAGACTGTTCATACCTTCTCTGTTCTCTTCAATCACAACAGACTGAATTTTTGTTTCACATGAAGCAGCCAGTCTATTCTATCTGAAATGCATCTGTATTAGTTAGGGTTCTCTAAATGGACAGAACTTAGTAGGATATATATGTATATAAAGGGGAGTTTGTTAGGAGAATTGACTCACATGACCAAAAGGTGAAGTCCCACAATAGGCCATCTGCAAGCTGAGGAGCAAGGAAGCCACTGCAAGTCCCAAAACCTCCAAGTAGGGAAGCCGATGGTGCAACCTTCAATTTGTGGCCGAAGGCCTGAGAGCCCCAGGCAAACCACTGGTGTAAGTCCAAGAGTCTAAAAGCTGAAGAACTTGGAGTTTGATGTTTGAGGGAGGAAGCATCCAGCACAAGAGAAAGATGAAGGCTAGAAGACTCAGCAAATCAAATCTCTTTCCACTTTCTTCTGCCTGCTTTATTTTAGCCACACTAGCAGTTGATTAGATGGGGCCTACCCAGACTGAGGATGGGTTTGCCTCTCCCAGTCCACTGACTCAAGTGTTAATCTCCTTTGGCAACACCTTCACAGATACACCCAGGAACAATACTTTGCATCCTTCAATCCAGTTAAGTTGACACTCAATATTAAACATCACTGCATCTAAGTTGTTATCATCTTATTCAGATTTTTTCTATTCGCCACAGAATGAAGGCCAAAGCAATTAGTTTTACATCCAGGATTCTTTGGAACTTGCTACTGAACTACCTTTCCTATATTACTTTCCAAGCTTTTCCCATTAATAACCCAAAATGCTAGCCACGTTTGAAAACTTAATACATCTTTTAATAACTTCACATTTTTCACAGCTTTGATTCTGTTCTCTTTTCCTGGATTTTATCTATTGTCCATCATTTTATGCTAAAAATATCTCCAGATTGCAGATACTAGCTCAAACGGTATGTCCTCCAAACTCTACCTGATGATTTTTAAAGAGAATTATCAAAATGTTCATTTGAACCACCTTGTCTTTGACCATTACAGGTGGAGTACGCCTTATCCAAAATGCTTGAAACCAGAAGTGTTTCAGATTTCTTTTTTTTTTCTTTTTTTGGATTTTGGAATAATTGCTTTTACATACCTAAGCCTAAATATGACATACATTTATGTTTTATATACACCTTATATACATAGCCTAATGTATTTTTATATGTTTTAAATAATTTTGTGCATGAAACAGAATTTGTACACATTGAGCCATCAGAAACCATAGGTGTCACCACCTCAGCCGCACATGTGGACAGTCTATGGTTGTCTGGCATCACAGTCTGTAGTTGTTTGTATCAGCTCTTAAACAACAGCAACAACAATCAACAGCACTTTCAATCTCTGTGTATGATACTGTGTTTTGATTAAAAGTTTACATTGTATTTGATTTTTTAGATAAGAATAAACACCAGAAACAGCTGAGGGACGGAGAAGTGCCAAGAGGTCCTGTAGGAATGAGGAGGCATTTGGCTGGATGGCTTTTTAAAATGCTTCCCACAGTCATCTGCCTCATTAGCAATGGTCTTTATCTTAGAAGTGTCTCTTTGATTTTATAAATTGACACGATTTCTTGTTATGTTATAATATATTGTATTAGTCTATTCTCATGCTGCTAATAAAGACATACTAGAGGCTGGGTAATTTATAAGGAAAAAGGTTTAATGAACTCATAATTCCATGTGGCTGAGGAGGCTTCACAATGATAGTGGAAGGCAAATGAGGAGCAAAGTCACAGCTTAACATGGTGGCAAGCAAGAGAGCTTGTGGAGGGGAACTCTCACTTATAAAACCATCAGATCTCATGAGACTTACTCACTACCACAAGAATAGTATGGAGAAAACTGCCCCATGATTCAATTATCCTTACCTGGCCCCACCTTTGACACCTGGGGATTATTACAATTCAAGGTAAGATTTGGGTGGGGACACAGCCAACCCATATCATATATGCTGCTCCAGTCCTTCAAAAAGTCAAGCACACATTTTCACTATGTCATCTATAGACACTTTTTCTGCAGTGTTAACATCATCTTCATCTTCACTATTATCATGATCCCCTTTATTCAGAATCATTTATCCTCCTTCACTGTCAGTCAGTAAATGAAAACTTGGAGACTCATTATCAATATTAAAAACATATTTAATATATACTTCTTCCATCTTACAGAAAGGTTATGAAGGTCAGGCATCATTTTTTTTTTCTCACTTGACATATGGAATCCTTGAAAACCACCACCTTGTTCATCATCCATCTCTGAATATTGTCACAGGCCAGAGGTTGTGCAAGGCATGCACAACTGTGTCTTTATTCATGTGTTCCAAGTACTGGCAATAGCATCTTTCAGACTAAACTCCTTTTGAAAACATTCACACGCATGCCTCTGTTCATGCTCCTAACAGACTGTTCAAAAAAGTGTTGTTATTTTTTAATATTTGCCCTTTATTTATCTATCAAACATACCCTTGTTCTATGTTTGAATGAATGAAGTCCAAATGGGGAAAAGTGCATGGCATAAACATTTTTCATGAAAACTTCAGCTACAGAATGAACAGAACTGTTGTCAAGGACTAATAAAATCTTGCAGTTGTCATATAGTCCAGCTTCCCTGCATTAAGCATGAGTCACTGGTACAAAATGTTGGTTAAACCAATTGGAAAATATGTCCCTGGTGATTTATGCCTTTCTGGCACCATAATAGTGAACTAGTCTGAAATTTGCTTCTTGAAAACAGCAAGGGTCCCAATTTTTGTCTATCATAAAAAGTTTATACTTACACATGCCTGCCACATTAGCACATCTCCACACAGTTATTCTGTCCTCGACATCCTCAATTCCTATAGGGGCTGTCTTATCAGTTGCAGTCAATATCTTTCTGGAACAATAATGTCAAAACAGTTTTGTTTTGTCAGCATTATAGAGTTGGTATGGCATCAGATTTTCATCAGCAATGACCTTTGCAAACTCGTCAGTGAATTTCTCCACTACTTCATGATCAACAGATGTTTTATAACCAGAAATCTTGAAAAATTTAATGGCACATCTTTTCTGAAATTTCTGCAACCACTCTATTAAATATTTATAGTTCCTTTCAATTGTAAGTTCATCAGGACAGATCTTTGCTTGTTCCATGATTAGCATAACATTAAGTGGTATGTGTTCACTGCGATACTGATGGATTCTCTCTTCCAATAAAAGACCGAGATCTTCATTTCTAGCTTTATGCAGTGTTTCCATTTTTCATTAACTTTGTCCATCATTTTCAGCATAGAGTTTCAACAATGTATACTTTTTTTCTTCAGGCCATATATGGTAATAATTCTAATACTATCCTCTTTGTATGATGTTTCACACTTATACCACTGTCCAATTTCTAGAACAACTTGACTTTCTGTGATATAAATAAATATAAATTCTTCCTCTTTTTTTAGCCTCTTTTTTACCATAGTAATAGCTGCAGGTCTGTTTGACATTTTCAACAGTATCTTTACACCCAGAACAGAGAATAAGCAAAAAACCCACAGTGAATCATGTACATAGGGCTTGGCTCCATGTGGCACATCGTAGTAACCCGCCATGGGCACATCCAGCCTCCGCATGTACCTTTTTTTTTTTTTTTTACCCTTTGTTGACATACTTGCAAAGGGGAATCTGGCTATACAAGGAAAAGATGTATCAAAACTGAAGGGGGTTGGGGGGGTAATTTTTCCCTTGGAAGCACTGAATATACTGTGCATTATGTGCCTTCATTTTGACAACAACCCATCCCATAAGGTCAGGTGTGGAATTTTCCACTTGCAGCATCATCATGTCTCTCAAAAAGTTTTATATTTTGGAGCATTTTAAAATTTGCATTTCTGGATTAGGAATGCTCTCTCTCTCTCTCTCTCTCTCTATATATATATATATATATATATACACACACACACGTATACACACACAGATCATAATACATGTATATTATAGCTAATGGAATATATACAGTGTGGTGGTTAATACTGATTGTCAACTTGATTTGATTGAGGGATACGAAGTGTTAATCCTGGGTGTGTCTGTGAGGGTGTTGCCAAAAGAGATGAACATTTGAGTCAGTGAGCTGGGGAAGGCAGATCCACCCTTAATCTGGTGGGGACAATATAATCAGCTTCCAGCCAATATAAAGCAGGCAGAAAAACATGAAAAGGAGAGACAGGCCTAACCTCCCAGCCTACATCTTTCTCCCATGCTGGATGCCTTCTGCCCTCGAACATCGGACTCCAAGTTCTTTGGTTTTGGGACTCAGACTGGCTCTCTTTGCCTCTCACCTTGCAGGCAGCCTATAGTGGAACCCTGTGATCGTGTAAGTTAATACTCAATAAACTACTATAAATATATATAGTATATAAATATATATATTTAATAAACTCCTATATATATATATGTGTGTGTGTGTGTGTGTGTGTGTATCCTATTAGTTCTATCCCTCTAAGAGAACCCTGACTAATACAAACAGCTAACGAAAAACAACATGTTTTCCATTAGTTTGTTGTTTTCCATTAGCTCATTGAGGGCAGAGACAATTTCTGACTTACTTCATTCAGGAGACTGTCTAAAATAAGACTTGCAGGTAGTTAAATACAATTAATGTTGCTGGATGAATGTATAATTGAATATCTAGTACAAGAGTTTCTAGATTTTTATATAAATCAATTTATCTCTAGGAATAAATTTTACAAAATATATGCAAGACCTGTAAAAAATTGTGAAGCTCTATTAATAGATAACAAAGAAACTTCAGATTGTCTCCAAGATGGCATGATTTAGCCGCCCATCCTAAAACAACCCTAAAACCTGGACAAAAGTACATAAAAAAAGCATTTTTAAAGGCACAAACATCAGGCAAAGAATGATGAAAAAAAGCAAACTTTAAATATAGATAGTCCAGCAAATAAAAATAATCGTATTCGGAAAAAAAATCACTATTTTGCAACCTCTAATGAATTAATGGAGTGAAAGGAGATAATAGGCACCTCTGTCAGGTCTTGTCCCTCAAAATAATTTAATAAATTGAATCTCAATCTAATCAAGCTTCTAAATCTAAAGGGCAATTTATAGAAAATACAGAGGATATAGGGACACATGAAATAACACAACAAGAATATAATCAGCAAACTGCAGACTGGTAAACCCTGGGGAAAAAAAAAAGAAAAGAAATGGAGGAGAAACAAACTAAAAATTACTTCAAGGCAAATCAACCAATCAGACTTTACTTGCATCTGACCCAAACAAAACACCAAGCATTAAGTGACATCTATGTGAGATTTGAAGCTTTTATGATATTCAGGACTTACAGTTGGTGTTTTGGTGTTTATAATGTGACTGTAGTTATTTTTTTAAATGAGTTCCTTTCTTTCAGATACACATACTAATATATGTGAAAGTAGATGTAAGATCTAAGATCTCTTGATTTTGCTTCAAAATGATATAGGGGGAGAAAAAATGGGTAAGGGAACACATAAAACAAGATTGGACTTAAATTGATAATTGTTGAAGCAGATTTGTCTATAAGAAAAACAGGTTTCTTAACCATTATTTCTTCTATATAGGAGGCTTCTAGAACTCGAGTAATATCCTATTTCTTGCCCTTGTTGTTTTATCTGGGCATTTTCATTTCACAATAACTGATACATTATAAATTTAAGACGTGTGCACTTTTCTAGCCAGTTGTGATAGTGTGTGCCTGTAGTCCTTGCTCCTCAAAAGTCTAAGGTAGGAGAATCATTTCACCCCAGGAAACGGAAACCAGCCAGAAAAACGTGGCAAGGTTGCATCTCGGGAAAAAAAAGAAAAAAGAAAAAGAAAAAAAGGTGCACTTTTCCGAATGAGTTTTTACACTGAACTAAGGGATCCTCTTCTTTGACTGTGTCTCTTCTGGGACTTTCCCCTGACTCTCTTACCTGCCCAGGCTTTTTCCTGCAGTAACTCTGCTTTAAGGTTTTTCTGCTTTGGCACTATTGACTTTTAGGACCAAATAATTCTTTGTTGTAAGGTGCTGTCCTGTGTATTGTAAAAATATGTAGCATCTCAAACTCTTACCTCCAGTTACACCAAAAATGTCTTCAGACATTGCTAAATGTTTCCCGTGGGACAAAATCCCCTATTCGAGACTTATCGCTTAGGTCAGAAAAATGTCAGCATTTATTCTGAAATTTTAGCTGCCCATGCAGCACACCTGGTGAGTGAGGCTGAACCTGGGGCAAAACCATACAAAGGAAGAAAGAAAAGAAATCACCTCCTTATTCCAGTTGCTTTTTCAGGCTTTAACTCACCTCTACAAATTGCCTACTTTTCTTTACTTTTTAGAAACTTTAGGTCACTTGGGGTTTTTATTTGTTATGATTATTTTTGTATTTTTTCAAAGTTTGTCCTTGCTATGAACTATAGGGATGAGGTACAGGAAACTTACATTGCCACAGTGGAATTAAAACTCGGAATAGTCTCCATTCTCTACCACCATGCATGCGCATGCACACACACACACACACACACACACACACACACACACACAAATTAAGTGAGCATCTAGACTGACTAAAATGTATTTTTTTATATCTAAAATTAAAAGTTACTAGAATATATCTCAGTGTCAACACTTCTGGATCAATTTTTTTTCTGTCAAACATGGTGACACTTCAATATGTGGATTTTGTTAGCTCTTTTTAAAGATATATTAGAATTATCTATATATTCATATTTTCCCATTATTTTTTTCCTGTGGAGACTCCAATTAATTACACATATGTTGGATTTCTTTGCATCTATATTCAATCTTTATCATGCTTTCTCATTTTTCACTCTTTCTCTAATTTCCATTTAATTGTGTGTGTGTGTGTGTGTGTGTGTGTGTGTTTCATTTCTTCTTTGTAGCTTTCCAGCATGGAATTTATTAACTCATTGATTTTATTATTTTCATCCTTATAATTGATAATGCTTTTCAACTACTCCGTGGTGTCCCTCTTCTGATATATTTTTTTAATCTATTGGCATATTGTAATGCTCATTTTCTTCTTTATTCTTATAGTATCTTTGTATAAATTCTGTTTTTTCTTTTTATATTTTATTATTTTTGAATTAGTTGGATTTTCTGGATCAACTGTTTGTAAGAGTTTTCTTTGAAGGCAAAGATAGAATGGGCCAGATTAGCCTTACAGACTTTACATACCAAATTCTCTCCTTTACCACTACTGTAGAGGTGAAGTGCTTCCTGCATGTATGGGAATATATATATAGAGAGAGAGTGTGTGTGTGTGTGTGTGTGTTGTAACCATACCTCTGCAACTCCCTTTTCCCAGATCAAGGAGGCCTTCTGCCATCAACCTTAATCTCATTAGCTCCCATGCTTATTGTAAAAAAGTGACTAGCCAGGGTAATATTTAAAATATTTAGCAAATAGTACAGAAAGGAAGGGAGCAGAGAAAGCCAAGGCAGCTGAAAAGGGGTTGGTGAATGTATTCAGGGAGCATGGAACAGCAACTATGTACAAATCTACTCTGAATTATTGCAGGATTTTAATAATTAACACTATTATGTGCACTGAATAACATCAATGCTGAATGTGGTTTTTGCACTTTATGGTACTCCCTTCAGCTTCACAAGAACACTTTGCTGGGGCTTTTTTTTTTTTTTTTTTTTTTTTTTGAGATGGAGTCTCACTCTGCTCCCCAGGCTGGAGTGCAATGGTGTGATCTCGGCTCACTGCAACCTCTACCTCCCCAGTTCAAGTGATTCTTCTGCCTCAGCACCCCCAGTAGCTGGGAATAAAGGCATACACCACCACACCTGGCTAATTTTTGTATTTTTAGTAGAGACAGGGTTTCACCATGTTGGCCAGGCTGGTCTCTAACTCCTGATCTCGGGTGATCCACCTGTCTCTACCTTCCAAAGTGCTGAGATTACAGGCATGAGCCACCACACCAAGCCTTTGCTGGGGCATTCTGAGATATTCTGCTAGTGAGTCCTTCTCTGTCCTCTGCTCTTAATCTCAAATATATATTTGTATTATAATTTTCTCCTATATTCACACTCAAGATGGAGTTTTTATAGTTTATTTTTCTTGTTGCTTTTTAAGTGTGCCAGTAAGAGAAGGAAAAATATTCTGATTTATATTTTTCCATTTGTACCAAAAGTCTAAGTGAAGAAGTTCATTGTTAAATGTCCTGATATAAGACAGGTTTGTGGGCCATTTTTGTTGTTTGTTTCTAATTTTGTCACTGAATGATAAGAAAATGTAACCTAAATTAAAAAGCATTTTGTTTATATGCTATATATACCTGTTATATACCTTAATAATCCTTTTAAAATAATATGTGGTCACATGTGCTCTCTAATTTAAGAGCAAAATTACATATATGCCAAGATTATCAAGCTTTTTTATGTGTTGTTCAAATTTTGAACATCAATATTATTTTTAATCTGCTTGACTTATCAAATATTAAGAGTGGTGCTATGCATCATGATTGTGGATTGATCAATTTCTTCTTGAAATTGTGTCAGTTTTTTTACACATAATAAGATTCTTTTGATAGAGGTGCACGTGTTCAGAATTGTTACATCTTTTTGATTAGTATTTTTATGTAAAATTACTTAGCAAAGTTTTCTCTCTACAATATCTTTTGCCTCGAAATCTATTCTGTTCATTAATTATAAAGCTGCACAAGTTTCCTCTTTGAATTTATTTGCCGAGTATGTTTTCCCTATCTTTGTTTTTAATTTTTCTGTTCCACCAGAGATGCAATGTAGTGCAGTGGGGAGGACAGCAAGTCTT